>NC_142391.1:29662269-30862269 GCF_059441095.1 Idiotropiscis lumnitzeri
CCATGCTCTGGACGCTCCTCAGTATCGTCGTGGCCTTCGCCGAGCTCATCGCCTTCATGAGCCCCGATTGGCTGCTGGGTTTCCCTCGCTCCGATTCCAGCGTGAGCCCCGAAGAGTACCGGCCATCTCTGGGCCTCTACAGCCGCTGTCTCCGCCTCGCCGCCCGGGGAGGAGGGGTGAGCTGTGGGCCGTACGCCGGGACCTTTGCCGAGGTGGCCAGCGGCTTTTGGCAGGCGGCCATGTTGTTTCTGGCCGCGGGGATATTGGTGCTCGCGGTGGTGGCCTGCGTCTCCATCTTCAGCATGTGCTTCCAGAGCATCCTGAGGAAAAGCATCTTCAACATCTGCGGGCTGATGCAGGCCATTGCAGGTAGCTGACGCATTTATGTCAACGTGCTTAGACTCTCCTTGATCATCTTTAGCCGACCCTCACATACACACGGTGCCTGCAGATTCACCTGTTACGATTTTTCTTCAATATTTAAAAAAAATATTTGGTCTTTTTTTTTTTTTTTTGTGGGTGTGGGGGATATAACGCTAATTGGTGGTTTATGCCCGCTTAATTACGAATTGCAGGGATTCAAATAAAAAAGAAATAACTTTTTCCCATCCATTTATTATAGTCAACATGGATTTCTCTTTCTCTCTCTCTATTACTTTTACATAATTTTTTTAGACAGCGAGTGACAACCGCTGATTCTAACTGAAAATGTTGAAGAAAATACTATTTATATTTGGGTTTGTTCCACCGGATAAACAATGGCTCGCGTGGGATAAGGACTGGGCCGGCACACCAACAACGAAAATCCACTAAGCGTTACGCACTTTCCATTGTATTGGAAACACACACAAAGTGTCAAAATCAATGTTTCTTTTTTTAACCAATCACATTTTAGATCCCCCACATTGCGCCTTCAGCATAATCATCATAATTTTCCCCTCTTCCGATTGGTCCAGCTATGTAAAATCCTTCCGATTAGTTGATCTTAAAATGTGCAGCATTGGTCTACATGGGAGCAACATGTCAGACATGATTTAAAAATTCTCTTTTATGGAAAAGTGGAATTTACAAGGCTAGGTCGGGCAACATTGTTGATAAATCTTGAATGTGAACTGCTACGTTGTGGTGTGGAAGTTTGGAGGTGATCTATTGGAAAACAAAGGTTAACTGATTTTCTTGCGTTAGTAATAATGGTAGTCATCGTTGCCAGTAGCTGATCTATTGTTTCCATATTTGAGTCACCTCCCCGTGTGTTCTCCCTCCAGGTCTCCTGCTTTTGGTGGGCCTCATGCTCTACCCTGGCGGCTGGGGTTCCGAGAAGGTGACCAGCTACTGCGGGGCTGAAGCCTCCCCCTTCAGGCCGGCTCTGTGCTCCCTCGGCTGGGCCTTTTACGCGGCCATCGGCGGAACCCTGGCAACCTTCCTGTGCGCCGTTTTGTCCGCGCAGGCGGAGATCGCCACCTCCAGCGACAAGGTGCAGGAGGAGATTGAGGAGGGCAAGAGTCTCATCTGCGTTCTGTGACACCACAGAGTCATCCTGACTGGAAGGAGCATGGACTTGTTGAGATTAGAAGATGGAGGTGTTGCGTTTTTTTTTCTTTTTCTTTTTTTTTTTTTTAAATACTTTGCTATGTTAGTAAGCCCTGGTTACGATAAGAGAAAAGACTTTTGTGCATTTGCTGGCAAAGTGCATACCACTTAATAAGACTTGGTACACCTGCAAAATCTAACCAAAAACAATACATGAAAACTAAACCTATATATCAAGCGAAATGCTGTTTATCCAATTAGTCACCCCACTCCCACAAAAGAAAAAAAAAAACAAAGCTGGGCACTTGACCCTTTTTTGCCAGTCAGTCCCCCACCCTCCGGCCGCCATCCCACACCTCTCCGGCCTCAACCCTTGTGTGACTTTTATCTCACGAAAATCAGAGATACTGGCTGGCTATTGAACTTCATTCGATGAAACAATAAAATACCGCTTCAACCGAAATATACGGTAAATGGTTTACAATTGTTATTCTTTTCTTCTTTTCACATTTCATATATCAACACACCAAATGTGAACACAAATCTATACTGTGAAGTGTGTGTGTGGCTAACAATGTTCCATTGTGGGTGACTGTAAAAGCGGCATTAACGTAATAAAAGATAGCATTATTATCTTTGTTGATTGTTGTATTGAATTTCGATTGGATCACACTATGCAGGTGTACCTAATGTTGTGGCTGGCGAGTAACCTAATGAGCACCAAATTCAGACCAATAAACAGCCACCACTCGGTATGTGTCCACTACAATGGATTACGCCATTGTAGAAGTAATTCTCTTACAAACTAAAAATCGGAAAATGCCTTCATGTTTTGTTGTTTTATTGCAAAAGTTCCATGATGTTTGCTCAAAGTGTTAATAGTGCATGCTGCACCGCTGTTGCAGGAGAGCAATAATTTGCTCCTCCACCAAATGTGACTCATCTTTATACAAGTGTGCCATGATGCATGCAATTGCTCTTATTCAGTGCAAGAAGGCGAGCCGTGCAATAAGGATTTTCTGTGAAAGTGAGCGGATGAGTGGGACGCTGCGTCACACAATGAGTCAATGGGATGTTTTTGTTTTATTACATTAACAAAAATCCAGTTTTGGTGAATGACTGAATTGTTGATGTTAGTGTGGAGAAATACGGTGTGTATGAATAAAATGCTTTTTAACATATGTGTATTCCTGAAGAAACATTGACACATAGGGATTGATGTTTTATCAAGTGTTAAAAGGAATCAGACTAGCGTTTTGCAGCCTAAAGTGGTGGAGGGGGAACCAGTATCTCACTGAAATGATTACACCCCTAACATCTTTGTAATAATTATTTTGCTTTTACATTTTTTTTTTCATGGTACAGCATGACAAAAAAATGGCACTTTGGTACAATGTTGTCATTGTGCTGCCAGCTTTTATATTTACTGTAATATATTTTGGGTTATATGTACTCTTAAAAAATAACTCGTCACACAGCCTTTAATGGTAGAAGAAAAAAAACTGGCATCAAAAATGAGTGGACCTATTAATTTGTGTGGCCAGCATGGGAAATTGTGCCACCTAGTGGAGAACATGGTAAAATACAGTCTTAACAGAAATGTGATCTATTTGTTGAGCCTTTTTTTTTTTTTTGCTTGTGGCGGGTGACCTGGAGCCTGACTTTGGGTGAGAGGCGCAGTACACCCTGGACTGGTCGCCATCTTATTCCAGGTCCTGCCTGTCATGTAATTCTAAAAACAAATCTAAGAGCCACTGCTATGGAAAAAAAACATGCAAGACATTGAACCCCAGTAAGTTATTTGAAGAGATTGGGTGCCCCCCCCCATTCCCTAAAAATGGACATACCTTTGAAGTGTTAAAGGAGATTTTTCATTGACTTTGACATTATTTTTGTATACATCTCCTGTCTGATATTTGTGGTTTATTTGGAGTTAATCAGAGGCACTTTACTGTGCTGACTTCCATTTATCATGAGTTTGAATTTGATTGGTTAATTAATTCCCAGTTATCAGGGTGTGCACACATGTGCTACCATCTGCTATCACATTTTACTTCCATTTCTCACAAACATTTGTTTCATTGTTACAATTACTTGCACGGGTTGCAAGTCACATTCATGTTGACTGCTAAAATGGCAGAAGTAGCAGATCCGGAAAAGAGTTCCATGAAACCTCCACAGACTGTCTCCTTCAAATCTTTATTCCATGTTAATACCATAAATATACAAAACTGAAAACTATTTCACATGCGACAAAGGCCAGACGAGAGTGCATTAAATTTTCTTCATAAACGCAACTCCTAATGGGGGCATCAAATCATTTTTACAGAATGTACAAGTATGGTATTCCTCTTAAATTAGTTTGCGCTCTTGATTCAGTGAAGTAACATGTTCACAGGTGTGAAACACGTCTTTTTTTTTCACATTCTTTAAGTGTAGACCGGCTTGCACAATACAACTCTAAATGTTTGTGAAGCACAATATGTCAAAAGAACGCTTCACAAACTGAGATTAAAAAAAAAATGAAATGGACATTTGGTAGATTTCTCACAGCTTTTGAGTACATACAGTAGAATAACACTTGAGGGATTTGTCTTATTCAATCAGTCATACCTTACACACAAGCACACAGTTTGATGCACATTATACATCATGTAAAACCATAAAGAACATAAATTATGCCATAAATAAGAACAACTAACAGAAATGTGCTATCAAAAGAAAAAAACAAAAGTCAAAACAAGAGAGAAATACTGCGGTTAGCGTCAGCCTATTAATGTCGCGATTAGACTTCCAACACTTTAGCTTAGAACACTCCAGTCGAGCTCCAGTTTATCCTTTGCAACAATAACAGTGCAGTCATTCGCCGTCTGGCGTACACCCCCTGTAATGCGAGGGGCTTGCAAAAAGTACAACACAAA
The DNA here is from genome assembly GCF_059441095.1 of Idiotropiscis lumnitzeri. Taxonomy (NCBI): domain Eukaryota; kingdom Metazoa; phylum Chordata; class Actinopteri; order Syngnathiformes; family Syngnathidae; genus Idiotropiscis; species Idiotropiscis lumnitzeri. The sequence continues at coordinate 29,666,721 of NC_142391.1, forward strand.
TCCAATTGGTGACAGCAGTCTGTACATGTTTTAGACAAAGTGATTCGCAAAAACTAGTCGGAAATTCTCCGATTTGGCTCATCTATCATAGGTCTGGAAATTCGGACAGTTACTGCACTTAATGCGTCTTTGTCCTTTAATCTATGGCGGTGACAGGAAGAACAATTTTTTTTTAGGTGGCAGAAGATACAATTAACCTCTTTTTAGTGTTGCCATTTTTACAACCTTGTAATATCTTAAACCAGTCAATCTGTGAGTGAATTGAGAAAAGATCCTTTTTTTTCAGAATATTGTATATACGTTTTGTTCGGTGGCGTGCCATGGAAGTTTTTGAGCAAAAAAAAAAAAAAATTGTGCCTTGGCTCAACAAAGGGTGTATGTCGCTGTCCACGGGATAATGAGTACTCATTTAACACTGAGAAGATTAAAAAAAAAAAAAAAAAAAAAAAAAAATACGTTTATACCATTTCATGTTTCTCAAGGTGGGGCACGTGACTCATATCCCCCGGCGCCTCCCTTTTAGGTCGGCCTGTTTGCTGAGTCTAGTGCAGGTCTCCTTTATGAGAAGGAACCCAAAAATAGCAATAGGCCTTGTCCAGATTAATAGCAGCTTCAGATTTTTTTAACATGTGACAGGCTACAAAGACAAATGATGCCATACGCGCAACACACACTCGCACACACATCTTTTGGGTGGTCCTCCCTTTGATTTTACTTTACCAGGCGTCCGTCAAAAAGCCAGTGGACATGCAGCTCACATCTCAGGAGACGCGACGCTAATGAATTAGCAACCTCGTTGAGTGTGCTTCAACTTGCACTCATCATGCCGTCACTCAATCTGGCTGCGGAGTTACTGACCCGTCCAGTCAAACAGAAGGTGAACACGGGGTTATTTTTAGGTGTGGGGTTGTAAATCCCACTAATGGAAAAGACTGTGACTCATTCGGGACCGGGAAGCACACTAGCAGGGCAACTTATGAGGTTAGATCTGGAGTGAAGACATTTTTTGAAGACATTAGCAAATCGGGGATGATTGAGCGGGGACAGATTTGTAAACCTGCGTGTGTGTGTGTGCGCGTGTGAAAATGTGTGTCTATGGATGAGGCTTGAAGGCCCCGCGGGCAGCATTGGAAGCAGCGTTAGCTGCAGCGTTGGCCGCTGCCGTCTGGACCGTCTTGTTGGACATGACGCCAGTGGCGAACTCCTGCTGAGCCTTCTCGAAGCTGGCACCGGTGGTCCGATACAGTGCGTGTACCTGCGCAGATGGTTGAAATTAGCTTTGAAATACAAACAAAAAAAAATGTTGACTCACAAGTTTGTCCAGTGCTCAGGAGTAATATAAATTCGCGGGAAATTAGAACACAAATAGGTCCATTTGAGTTGAGTTCAGGTTTTTATTTCTTTGTGAACTTGAAGAAAGAGTCTGTTACCTTTTTAAACATGATGAGTGAACCCACGGAGAGTGTGGTGAAGAGTGCCGCGATGAGTAACATGATGATGCCCACCGGGATGCTGGTGTTCAGGCCCATCAGAGCTGTGATCCAGCCACTGCGAAACAAACAAGAACAATGAACCGGAATCCGTCACAACTGCAAGCGCGCGCTGTAGAGCACGGCTGTTAAAACTCGCTCACCATGTGCCCCAGCCGGTAATGCCGATCGTTTGCAGCACGTGAACTCCAAACTGGCAGATGTAGACGAAGAAGAATACGAAGAAGCGGAAGGAACTGTCGCTCCTGCAGTGGAGACGAAGAAGCTCAAACAAAGGACTGTGCTAATGGCGCGCCACGTTGCAGATTTTTAAGCCCTGTGTTTATTTTGTTTTGAAGCGTTTCTAAAGCTGCGGTCCACAGGATTTTTCCCCAAAACCTCTCTACAATGGCCTTTTCATTATGACGCACAAATGGCTTTCTTTCTACTCCAATGGTAAATTATGACATTGTCATCTAGAACGTGTATTGTGCACAAGAAAGGAGTGTGCAATTTCATTTTTTGGTCGCAGGTGGCAGTAGCGATTAAAAATTCAAACTCCTGCAGAGTGCAGCTTTGATATGTTTTAAGTGTTGAAAGAGTGTTGGAGGGATAAACTTTATTTCTGTGGCCTCTCTGCATCGTGGATTATAATGTCCCCTATTATAAATGGGGTTTCCTGCATATCATTTCGATTATAGCATTTTTTTTTGCCACGTTTCATTCTGAAGCTATCTGATCACACACCTTTTTTTTTCTCTTTATGGTGCATTATGCATAGCCTAATTGTGCCACTTAAAAAAAAAAAAAAAAAAAAAAGAGAAAAAAACAACAGAGAAGTGCACACGCTCACCTGAACGCTCCATACAGCGGTCTGTACCAGCAGACAAAGGAGCAAGGCGTAAAGAGCAGAAACCACAACATGGCTAGGCCGAAGTCGACGCCGTGGGTCGGATCCACGCAGAACCAGGCCAAGCAGCCAAACATGTTCACAAACAGCGTGCCAGCGTGGACTGGTGGAAATGCAACAGTACACTCAGCGTAACGTGAGTAAAGCTTCTTCCTCATAAGGAGAGATTTGCTTACACATCCAGAGGTTGTACATGATCTTCACCGTCTTCTGGAACTCGATGGGGATATCCACTGCGATGTCGTGGTAGAAACACGGACCCACGGGGAACTTCTCAGGCAAGGGAGGCCAGTTGTTCTTACGACCTGCCAAGACATGGATGATGCCTCGCTCATACACAGTGGTGGGTAGAGCAGCCAAAAATTGTACTCACGAGTACTGTTACTTTAGAATATTTCTAAAGTGAAAGTACACTTCCTAATAACTATTTGAATAAATAAGTATTTGGTTTAAAAAAAAAAAAAAAGCTGAACTACTGAGTGACTGAGAAGTAACAACCGACTTTCTAATTTCTTTAATCAGAGCATGAATGTCAAATGGAAAAAAGATATAAAAGAGAAATATACATTTTCACAATAGCTGTTGTTTTTGCCATGATTTGTGTAAATGAGTCACTTTGAAGACTTTTGACATTGGATGCCAACAATCTAATCAAACTCAAAGGTTTTAATGGCAGAGCAGTGATGGATTGATGGACTTACTGACCCGCTCCTCCGTGAGACTGCAGCTCTCTCTCCCTGCGGTCCAGCTCGGCAGCTTTCCTCTCCAACTCCTCCTGCCTTCTCAGCAAATCGGCCTGAGCACGTGCCTGGTCCTAGAACAAATAACCGAGACTTGCTATCAGGTATGCTTGTATTATGGTTGTTCTGAATTGAAAAATGAGTTTGCCTTCTCCACGGCAAAAGGAATCCTTGTAGAACTCTAATGCATAGTATAATATTCATACGTGCAGGTTTGTGCTAAAGGTGAGAAAGTAGGAGTAGGGCAAAATATGTTGCTATTTTGCTTAAGATGAACCAAAAAAGGCAAAACAAAGAACAACCAAGTAATATGTGTGTCCATTAAATTGTTGCTGAAAAATAAGACAACCAATATTTTACCTGTGTTTGTTGCTGCGAGTAAGCTGGGGGCTCTTCTGTGGGCTTCATGATGGCAGGTTGTGTGTTCTGTGAAGGTGCTGGAGCTGACTTGGGGGCATTTCCAGGGGCAGCCTGTAAAACCAGCAGGAACAATCTCTTAGCAGTGAAGTAATCAGGCAACATTCTTATTTAGTCAATTTAAAAGTCCCTTAAGACTGAGGAATTTGGGAGAGATAAGATTGAATCACATAAAATGAGTTCACACACAAACATGAATATTAATATTCATTAAAGTGAAATGAAATCAGAGGTTCGGCTGACCGTTCTGGCATCTGTGAAGGGATTGTATTCTTCTAGACCGCCGGGAGGGGTAGAACGTGTCACCTGTGTCACTGAGGGATCCTGAAACGCAGACGGGAACACATTTGAGACTTTAGATTCCAGTCATTAACTTTATTAGATACGCCTGCATATCTACTGCTTTTCATTTGGACTGCCGATATAGGTCTATAACTAAAACAACAAAAAAAAAAGTATACAAACTAATAAAATAAATGCTATTATTTAATAAAATTATTGTAAAATGTGTTTAGTTGATTTAATAAAATACACAAATGATCTGAATTTTTCATAATGATATTTTATTTAATGTTGTTAATAGCACTGTAAAAACATAGTAATTTGGACAGCAACTGTTGTGATGAATTTGCAAGATGAACTTACTACTTACTGAACAAGACAATATTAAAATCATTGCGCGGGCTATTTTTTATTTAAATAAAAGCACAGTATGTTTATTTTGTGTTTATCTTCGGACCATTTTTTGTTCAATGGTGGATCTTGTATGCACACATTTGAGCCTGAAATATGTTTAGATACTTGATGTACATTTGGTCATTTAGAAAAAAAAAAATAAATACGTAATTTGTCCAAATTACAAATTGTATTTATTGGTCATATGTTTGTTTTGTAATTTAAGTGTAATGGTCTTATGTGGACCCCTGGTAAAAAATAACATAAAATAATTGTCCCTCTCCATTGTGGCTAACTGGTGATGTTTAGCTTATGTTCTAATTTCCCACAGATTTATATGACACCATATGGAAAGCGCTTTGTTACAGCTCCAGCTGTTGTGGAATGTGCTATATAAATAAAGTTGTATTGTATTGTATTGTATTTAAGTTGCTCAAAATGAACATGAACAGTAGTCATTTTCTTTTTATACATGGAGCGTGAGCAAGCCGATAGAATGATAAATGTATTTACCTATAAGCATTGTCCTAAATGTACACAAATATAACCAAAAAAAACCCAAAACTAAACATATGCCACCAAAATGGCTGGCCATGCGCGTGCACTGAAGAGCCAATCACCAACCAGCCTTCTATCCAATCAAAACGCATCATTACTTGGAAGAATTGTGGCCTCAATAAAAATTCTTTTGGTCAAGTTGAGCTAGGGAGGGGTCATCTTCGTCAACAGGTAAGAACGCAACACAATTTTTCTTTAATCAATATCTAACTGCAGCTCATCAAGGGATTGTCCATGACAGTCAATATTATTTAGGTAGTTATTATTAGTTCACAATTAAGCACAATCGCAACTATATTAGGAGAACATTCAGCACAGTCGGCAAGCAGTTTTCCGTCGTCTTCTATTGAAGGCCTAGAATTGTATTAAATATATCCAATGCTTTCTGTGTAGCCGATTGTGCTAGCTAGCCATGTAGCGACTAGGGGAAAACCTTCACAATGAGCTAGCTAGGGACGTTCAAGCAGACGCCAGCGTTATCTTGTGACCACGACCTGTTCAATCAATATGCAAGAGTCGTATTAAATAAGTTAAATGGGTAGCTGGCTATGCTACTTTAGCTATGTGCCGATGGACAAAACCTACAGCTATAGCTTGGCAGTTAGCATGCTAGCAACAGTGTAGTTCGTTACCTGAAACGGATTGTTGAAGTCCGGGTCCGCGAAAGGGTTGCTGTCAAAATCGGACATTTTACAGCCTTTTAGAGAACTCGTTCCGATATTTCGCCAGGCAGTGTTCGGTCCGTCGCTTTTTGCTTCCCCTCGCTGCCGCCTGCGGTCTTTTCCGCCGCCGTCCGCTGATGGAGGACCCTCCGCTCGTTGCTAGCCCCGTTAGCACACAACAAAACCGGGAAAGGCGACGCGAGGCTGGCATGTGACGTCATACATTCAGCACCGCGGACAGCGTGACGTCACCGCGTACAGGAAAAGATAGTACTAGTGACGCTTGTTCACTTGCTTGAAGAGACTGTATGGCCTGCACATTAAATGTTTAACAATTCGACTGGATGTGTGTTGCAGATATCTGCCGTCTACATTTCAGATATCCCCTAACTGCATTTTGCGTATCCAATGTTGGCATTTCATTTCCAATGACGTAATTTCGTTAATTTATTAATAAGACATTGTAATGATAGAAATATACAATTCCGCTCTACTATGTAAATTATGGTGATTTCTAATTCCAGTTTGAGGCAGCTACTGTTGGGTTCTGACTACTCATAATTCCAGTTCTGGATATCTTAAATTTATCTCAATTCGAATCACAAAATGGCGTTTCGGTTTGTTAGCATTTTTTTTAAGAACACCACTATATTTAAATTACGATTTTTTTATGTGTGTGTTGTTTTGAATTGATTTTTTTCAATAGTTTTTGTTTACTATGACAACTGCTTGCCGCAGAAAGGTGATGTTGACAACGTAAAATATTTGAATGAAAATAAAGTTTATAAAATAGTGAAAAATCAAGTAGTTGCCACCATTCTCAAGCTCAATATGCTGACACCACGGAGACCGCGCCACACTCTTCTATCGATTTTTAATGAAATAACGCTTCTTCAACTTGAAAAATGGATGCTTCTTTGCCAAACATGTTATGCCTACACAATAGACACCCCATCATGTTTGAGCCACCAGAGCCCAAATTCAATTCAGAGTTAGAAGACACCCACATAATTGAAAATAAACTCCATTCCCCTCCGCCTGCAGCAGAATGGTATTTTTCCCTCTATCATTTTAGCATTATTTATTAGTTTAGCATAACCTTCGCCAATTAAAACTGGGCTATCAATAAACCAAACTAACATGTTATGTCGCTTTCAGATAGCTTGGTCAATAAATGTCAAATTTCTTTTTTCTTCAAACATGCATCATGTATTTAAAAAGAAGATCTTTAAATAACATTAAAACTTTCAATTCCAGTGGAAAGCTGAGTTTCAGCAGTGGTCCATATCACTGGCTGTTGGGTAAGTAAACATTTATATTCACTAATCTCACTACATGAATGAGTATGTCGTTCTTTCTTCTGTATGGATCAGTGTTTTCCAACCCCTTTTGAGCCAAAGCATTTAGACAAAAATCTGGAAGGGATTGACGCTCCGGTGGCACAGTGCTCAACTGGTTAGCATGTCCGCCTCACGGTTGCAGAGGTCGTGGGTTTGATTCCGGGCTCTGGCCTTTGCATATCTCCCCCCGTGCCTGCGTGGGTTTCCTTCCACATTCCAAAAACATGCACGGTTGGTTGATTGAACACTCTAAATTGTCCCCAGGTGTGAATGTAAGCGCGGATGGTTGTTCGTCTTTGTGTGCCCTGTGATTGGATGGCAACCAGTCCTGGTGTCCCTCCCCCTCCTACTGCCGCAGACTGCTAGGATAGGCTCCACCCACCTTGCTCTTGTGAGCAGAAACTCATGATAATGGATCCCTCCCCAAAGGTTTGTAATTGCCTAGAAAATACCACATGATGGTGGCAAATGACTACTTTAAATGAAGCTCTTCAACTAACTTTAATTTTTTGCCTTTGGCACCAAGATGCCACCAGATAGCACCTAAGCAACGCTGGTATTGCTTCGGCTTTGGCTGAAAAATTGCGAATAGATAAGTTTTTCAGCATCTAACAAAGAAAAGTTTCTGAAAATAAATCAGTGAATGCCAAACGTTTGTGGGTTTTAATGTAACTCTATTTTATGAATGGCAACAGTTGTGCAGTAATTTATTGCAAGTTTTTCCATTGGTGTGCTATAAGAAATCATCCGGTGTGCCACCGGGAATTAACCGGTTTCACTTAATTAGTTCAAAAAATATTCACACTATTGTTGGGAATCACCGATCTAGATATATTTATTTCTTTGGTTGAATGGGGATTGTAATTCATTAAATTACTGTGTACTTTGCATTTTTTTCAATTGTTTGTACTTAAAAAAAAAAATATTTACCTTTGTCACAATGTCAGATTTAATGTTTGTGTTGTCCGAACATAATCTTAATTGAGGTACACACATACCCCTTTTTAAGTTGTATGTCATGTAGCCCACACATGAAGAGGAAAAAAATTGCAGTGTCTGTGTGTTTGGGTGTGCGTAGTAGTAGTTGTGGAAGAAAAAAAATTGAAGAATCTAGGCTAACATATCTGGTAAGTTCATGCACTTGTTAACTCTTCTTGTGTCTTGTGTGACACGAAACACACAATCAACACAACCAGTTGTTCCTCTATTTGTGTCCAAATTCCTCATTAGCTACTGTTCGGTTTCATGTCTGTGACTAGGCCCAACAACAAGCAAGGATTTTAGGGCATATATTAGTTTAACAGTATCGATCGTTGGCCCCAACTCTTTTAAGAGCGAGGCCTCTTTAAAATTCTGGATGGAATTTTAAATCTAAACCTGGGCTTGTACTTTGTAAAAATCCAGTGCATGTATATGCCGGAGCTCTTATTGCAGTGCGGTCAATCCACTTCGTGAGCACTGAGCCCATTCTACAGTATTTTTATCTACTGTAGGTCAAATACGACAGCCGTCTTCCTCCATGTGATAATAATGAGGACGTTAATGGTGATGGCGCTAATGATGATGAGGATGATTAGCAATGGAAGCATCTGCTGTGTCGATGATCTCTGCTGCCAATGAGGATTATCACTTTCATAATATCTATAATGATGACTTCTTTCTCATAAAAATCACAGAGTATGAATTATTTTGGCCCTCACCACAATGAAAGAGTGGCAACCTCTGTGTTGCGCGTCGCCCGGGGTTCTCGTACCAGCCACTTGGGGGCGCTACAATGCCGTCAGCCGCCGCCTCAGTGTGTCTTTTGGCAGAATCTTTTTTTCTCATTTGCCTCCAATTTATTTTCATTCAAACGAAGGGTGACCATGTGAAGAACATCAGATGAGTTGACAGCCTGTAAATGTGATTTAAACATTTAAGCACCATTTACCCAGATTAAGTTTCAATTGGAGAACAAATGCTATTAGGTGGAAATCTTACGGTATGCTGTAAACGACAGCGCTTAAGATGTTCCCAATTTTATTGTTTTAATCTTATTGGTCATATTTGAACAAAAGGCACTCGTACCTATTTGGGTTTATTGAAGGCTCATGTCCGGTCTACATTTAGCGTATTTGCAACTTTGATTCTTAACTGCTTGGTCTGCTTTATGCACTCAATACTTATTTTATCCTGAACTCAGTGATGGACTCTAGATAAACACAGGCTGCACATTCATTACAATTCACCTTCTGTGCACGCACGTGCGCGCACACACACATGCACTTGCACGCACACGCAAAGTGAGCATCCTTTCCTCCCCTAATCTCGTATTAATGGACCCAATCACAGACTCTATGAATAATCAATGGTCAGTGGTCTGCAACCGAAGTGCTTAGACCTTGAGTAAAACTGAATTTTCCTAATCAGATGCACACACACCTTGAGGCCCTAATAAGCACTCTAATGCTTTCGAATCTGTCGCATGGTTTGTTTGCTGCACAATGTGAAAGATAAACAAGCCGTGGCTGTGACTGCTCGTCTTTGTGTATGTACTCACATGTGTGCCTAGGGGGAAAAGACAGTGAAAATGTCCACCCTCGTCCTCCCATCCTCTGTCTCTAATACTGCAGTCCACATGTGTGTGTGTGTGTGTGTGTGTGTCTGTGTGGAAACAACCACTTTGGCTAATAGCTGCTACATTAGTCTCCTAACCAGCTGGTCATGGCCATTTAGAAATGTTCATTAGGTCGCCGACCAGAGTGGATAGGTGCGATAGTTCACTCTCCGCTGTCGACTGTAGAGAGACGGGCACAGGCAGACCGAGAGGCAGAGGGAAAGTCATTCACCCGCCAACTTGACGACCGAGTGTTAAAAGCCGTGGATGCAATTATCCCCAGATTGCCCTGAATTAGAACCTGGCGTATAATTACATCTCATTAATGTCTATGAGTGTTATTTTAGAGTTCTGAAAGGTTGGATAAGCAGGACTTGGTATTATGGCTTATTAATGCCGCAACATCTGGCGCCATTCTGGCAATATTCTGATGAGTGAATGGGACGGAAATGCAGTATTTAAATGTGACTGTCATAAGGTGAAATCACTCATTCTAAATGATGCCCATCCCCAAAATGTTTAAATGTTTGTTTTCATGATCATTATTATATTATATTGACTGATGGTTATATGATGAACTGAATGCAAACTAAAAACTGCTATTGTGCTAATCAATTTGTTTCCTAAAAAATACAAATAAAAAATAATGCAAAAATGCTCCTCTAAATTTCAATTCACAAATTATTAAAAAAAAAAATTGGTCACCTTGTGACACATATCATTGGATAATTTGTTTTGCTCGCAGATTTCCATGAGTTCAAGTAGGAATAGTTGTGAGAGTCCTTGTATGGAAACAGAAGGCTGCTATCTGTCTCCATTTTGTTGTACAAGTTTGTTTCAACCGTTGTCAGTGAGCACTTCGCCTTTGCTGTATAGTAATCCATCCATCAGGCAGTAAAAACACACCATGCTGCCAAATTACTTTGAACCAGTTTGTGTTTGACTTTTCTCCCATTGACATGCTGTTGACATTAAAATTGCATGCCGAAGATTTTAGCACTCATGTCCTTGTGTTATTTGAACCAGACATTTAACAAAGTCCGGTATAAGCACTGCAACTAGTATAAACATTACATTTTGATTCATAACGTTATAATTAATCCACCTGTTTTTATCCATCTCAGTGGGGCGGCCATTTTGCCACTTGCTGTCGACTGAAAATGACATCACAGTGCCAAACGGCTCATCTTGTGTGCGTCTCTTGGCCAAACCCAGAAAACAGGTGAGCCGCGATGGTCGCAACCTGTGCACTTAAGGACTGTATTGTTATTGTCAATCGAGTGGCAAAATGACCGCCCCTTGAGATGGATGAAAACAAGTGGATTTTTCTGCTCATTTCATGTTCCACAATATTAATTAGAGGGTTGTGTTTAGACTAATAGGACTGCATAGAACTTATAATTGTGAAGAACATTTCAACGGGTATCACCTCTGAAATGGGAGAACTGCAACATGCCCCTTCCTTCTCTCGGTTTGTGACTCCAATCGGGATGCATCCATATGAGCTGACAGTGCTGTTTAACCTAATACAATAACATACGTAATTGTATTATTTTAACGAGCCTCCTCCGACTGTGTGTCATGTGACTACCTTTTCCACTGGCGGCTATGGTGAGCAAAACTGTGGCTACCTCTAATGCTTGTTCCGTTCAACTGTGGGAGGACAAGAGGAAGAAAAATAAGAAACCTGGCTAGTACGAATGAAAACTCCAAGCTCATTTAGGTCAGCAGTGTGGGAGCATGTTGGCTACCCGGTTGAGGACGGAAATGGAAATCCAGACTATTTAGCATAAGTGCTTCAATAAATTTCCCAAATCACGTCAAACATGTCCATGCACCGTGAAAACACATTTAGAAATTATTTGAATTAAAGTGGGGTGCGGAAGAAAACACCGGCATGTTTTTTAGAACAATTTGAATGTCATATTATGAAGAAATATATATTATAACTAGTGCTGTCAAGCGATTAAATGTTTTAAATTCATTAATCCCCCAAAAATCTGTAATTAATTGCATTTGCATTTTTCGACGACAATTTTTTGTGAAGCTTTTAACAGATATTTACTCGAATCGTTTTGTATATTTTGTAATTCATGTAAAATCATTAAATATGAAGTGTATTTTAAAAAAGACTTTCTTTGATCCTTGAATATGATATAAATGGTGTCATTTATACAGATTTTTTTCATAAAAACAATTCTCAAAATTTAAATGTAACTTAAGGTAACTTTATGCAGGGATTTTTGTTCTGCGATGATGTGCCACAGATGTACAGCTAAAATGGTACAGTGTTTGAATTTGACTTTGCAAGATATGCAAATTAATTAATAAATCCAAGTTAAAATATTTAATTGCATGATTTTTAAAAAATATATAATCTTGAGTTAACACTTTTATTTTGACAGCCCTAATTATAACTATAAAATTAATGTAACCTAAACACATCTTATATAAAGCCTTTATGTTTTGGTAAAATAAATAAGGGTTTTGGAAAAATGAGCATCAACACAAAGTATTGCATTTACATTTTGGACTGTAGACATAAGTTCTGTGTGAATATCTAGACATGTTTGTTTTGATGACCAGTCAGAGCAGATTACACACAACGCCCTTCGACAGAGGAGGGTGAAAAAAAACCCGATTGATTCCCCATTTCCATATTAATGAGCAGATTTGTTAAGAGCCTGGAGGAGAAGGAGAAAATAACAGGGTCGTCATAGGGCACGACATTTATAAATAAAGCTGATGCAGAGAAAAATGGAAATTAAACCTTTTAGTTTAATAAATTTGAGGCGTCCGCGGCAAGCGAGCGATTTGCATTTCCATTTGTGGCCGAATAATGATGAGCCGGCGAGCGCTGCTTTTGGCTCTCCGACTGTCAGCCAATCATTCTGGTGTGCAGCCCGTCCACATCAATGTCATTAGCTCGGGCCTGACAACTCTGCTGCTCAGCTCTTTTAAGATTATTTGCCCGTTTCGTCCCTTTGAATGAGGAACAACATTGCGCACAAAGTAGAGTGCATTCAAATTTCGTATCCTCCAAACTTAAATGAATGGCCTTGAATATGCAACGTGGTCTCCGTGTGCAGGTGTGACTTGAAAAAAATGATCTTTTGTTGTTGTTGTTGTTGTTGTTGTTGTACCTGTCAGAGTGACACACAAACACCAGCACACCCGGCATCACTGATTGAATTTATTGGGGAATGGATGTTGACTTGGACCACTCCAAGTCGGCTAGATTGTTGTTGTTCACGGATTGACAGAAAGACCCGCAGCGGTTGATTGAAAGTGCCTTTTATCTTGCTCTCACTGTATATTTGATTTGGCAAAATGGAAGGGGGAGTCCACTCTTTTCCCAGGATGCAAACGCAAGTCTGCCTTTGCGAGCTGCATGTTTTGTGTTTGTGCGTCCCGGCCCGCGTCGCTAAATGCTGCATAAATTGTGCCCCTTTCAGGTATTAATTGAATAATGCAAGCACTCCTCTCGTCAGCCACTGAGCGCCACTGAGTGCAGCACTCTCTCAGCGTCCCCGCCTGTGACTTGACAAGATTTATCAGGGTTGTTCCAGCCAATGCGTGCCATTTGTTCCAAATGTTGCCCATAAACATGCAAAGAGCACAAGTGTGCACTCGTAAAATAAGCTCCTCAATGGCTGTTTTACAGCCCAAAGGGACTGCTGTCGGGGCGTGGGGGGTGTAAGGGGGGGGGTCAGCATATCAAATCATGTTGGAGCTCTTCAGGAGCCAACAGCGTGTTTTAAGTTCTCCCCCAAGCAGCGATGTGATGAAAAGGAACGATTTGTGCTATAAAGGAAGAACGCGACATGCGAGAGATGTGCAGCATTCTGTTAAATATATACATTATTTTCCAATCTTTTTTTTTTTTTTAATGGGACACGTCTCATTCGGTTGCCCTATGTATGCTTCCAAACTTCAAAAGGATATTTAGCTTGACACCTCCCATTACCAAAAATGGTATGAACTTTTATATAATGCAGTTAAGACATCTCTTCTGTAAAGAATAAAATCAGTTGCCCTTTAATGAACCTAATTCAAATATCCTTTTGTTTCGCCGTGGGCATTTTGGATCCTCAAGTTGTCGACATTGTGTATGGATGAGGCTCAATTGCGCCTCCGTAAATTGATTTGCTGATTTAGCACCTCTCTAATTTTCCACAGAGTAATATTAGCCTTACCTACTGCCATCTGTTTTTATTATCTGGGTAAATATGTTTGTCTCAGGATATCAATAATCATAAAGAAAGCCATGACTCACTCCCTCAATTCCTGTTTGTGTGTCGCGCGGGGGCCAGCTCGTGCCCACAATTGCAAATATTCAACATATTTCTCAATGTAATTGGTGGAAAGCAAATGTTATCAAGCGCAGTATCTCGAACTGTGCACGCTCCCACACACACCTACACTGCTGTGGCTGATGCCTTGACAGAGTGTGTGTTCTCCTATTACAGACAGTAATTACCGTCAGTCACCCTGTGTGTCCATAACAAGGCGGCATAATGCCCTAATCAAGCCTGGATTAATCCAACCCTCCCTCTAATCACTCTAAAAGTGATTTATATTGTTTTTCCTGTTCTGAACAAATGAAATCTGTAGCCCAAATTAATACTGGCTTTTCATCACCGGGAAGTTAAAAAGCCAGTAAGCGTCACATTCTTGTCATTAATGCCACAACTGAGGAGACGTTTATGCGCGCACATACTCACGCATGCTGCATTTAACCAAAATATACAGTAGAATGTAATATGCCATTAAGTTTGGCACTCTAATACCATTAGTCCTCTGCAGAGAAAGGCTTTCAGAAAAAGAAAATGAGGGTCATCAGGAGAAGAAGTACAATTTTATTGCAGTGGTTTCCTCCGTCAGAGTCGCTTTGATTTAATAATTCAAATAAGAGGAATGCTGACTGATCAATTACATTTCTGCAATTACTTGCTGTACTTTCAAGGTGTAAATCAAAAGCGCCATGAGTATATTTGCAAGGGTTCGTGTCTTTTGTGAATGTTGTTACACTGTAATGGACTTTTTTTTTCCCGCCATCGATCAATTATTCAAATGAAAAACGCACGATATCATTCCGTGCAATTCATTTGTCAAATTGTATCTGCCACAATCTTGCAATTTCCTGGTCTCGGGGTTTCATTTGAGATAGCGAGCCTTCTATTTTTGCTCCCATGCCTCCCGCTTTGTTCCATTGCCATTGTTAAACAAATCAATTCCAACACCGACTCACTTCCCACTGTTTTTCATTACGAAGAACGAAGGCTGGACACGAATTGTAACGGAGCCCTGAAATTTCCTGCGCGCCATTCAGTTTGTGCTTGGAATACAAACCGACTCACAAGACGTGTACTTAACAAATGCAAATTGTGAGCCAATCTGGCGACGCTCTCCAGGCTCTCCAGTTTCCATATTCATTTCCGTCCCACCCCACTGTTGTCGAACTCCAAGAACAATCCGGGGGTTAAGCTGACAGGAAAAGAAAATGGAGATCGGACCGTGTCCACCGTCTCTCTTTTCACTTCCCCTCACTCTTTCTCGCTCACCTGTGTTGCCCTCTCCTTCCTCCCTATCTTCCCCCCTGTTCTCCCTTCAGTCCTCGGTCCCCTGTTCTCTTCATGCTGCGTAATTCTCATCTTACACACTCTGTTGCTCTGCACTATGAATAATGCATGGTGTGTGAGAAATCCTCAATCTCATGCTTGGCTCCCAGCGAGCATTACGGAGCTTGCATCTCTATTACAGAGATGGAGAATCGGAGAAAGAGCTATAGCACATATTGCTTTGTTTTCTCGCATTTAAGCTCCAATCTGGCTAGCTTTAAGTGTGTATGAATAGCGTCAAGATGCCCTCATTCGGCCATTAATTGACAGACATTGCAAGTTTTTCTGCAATTTTATCAATCTGTGATAGGCACAGCTTACTGTAAGTAGATGGCTCTTCAACATTTTCAAAAAAACGATTTGTGGCCACACTTTTTAAAAGAAATAAACAAATGCTAGCAAATTTCAGAGCTGGGATATGAAAAAATAGAATATTAATACAAAAGCACCAGAATCTGTAATCTATGTCTATTCTGACCGATCGATTAGATCACTGATGTGATCCTCCACGATCGAGATTCCCACGTTGCCGTCGTGTGGAGGCTTGAGCGGCTCCCTGGAGTGCAGCTAGCACTCTGGGGGCCTGACGAAGAGGAATCTCACCCTGGTGGTCGAACCAAGCGTTAAAACTTGCTCTCGACTACACACCTCAAAAATGGAAATGGCAGGGATGAGACAGGAGGTGTGAAAACCACACAAAACTACTACTACTGATGTGATGTCAAACTCAAGGCCTTGGGGCCAGATCAGGCCCGCCACATCATTTTATATTGCCCGCTAAAGAAAGTAGCATTCATGTTCTTGCTAAATGGATTTTTTTCTTTTTATTTTGGCTCAAGACCTGGACCAATTGGGCTTGTTTTCACCAAATCCACCAGTTTTGCATGATTTTGAATATTTTTTTTTTGATCAACAGTAACAATCAATTGTAAGCGCAATTGTGTATACGGACTAACTTGATGAATCATTATCAAAGTAAACCTAAAATGTAGTATGAATGTGAATTTGTACAAGTCCAAAGCGGACTTTGGCCGCATAATGCAAAAAACAGTTTAATACGTGAAAATGAATCTGCACGCACTTGCTTTCATTCTGCACCGAAATGTTAAGTGGTCCATTTGAATTAATCCCTTTATTGGCTTAATGTTTAGAAAAATAGAAAACGTGGGACAGACCAATACTATTGATTAGTTAAAAAAAAAAAAAAATGTGAAATTGACCATATTAAGACTTTCAGTACAAGGTCTCCTCTCGACAGTGTTGATGTGCAAATTCTGCACGATGCATAATTTGTCTTGTTCCGTGACACCGTGTTTAGTCATCCAACCAAGTTTCAAATTTAAGTATGCTTGACAGAAACTATGCAATCCTCATAAACTGCTCTTACTACTTTCTTACAGAGAGCAACCTTAGGGTAGATTCCACTGGACTATTTTGAACTCCAAATTGAAAATGTAATTTTTGCCACTTGTTTATAGAAAGAGGGAATTTTGGAGATGGAGAATACAAATGAAAAACAAGGACAAGCTTGTTGCGCAAATTTTTCAAATAAAAAAAAAAAGATTATACACTTTATTCAATGCTTGTTTCATATTCTGTTGTCGGGCGGAATCCCCGTGGCTCCCAAATCATCAATTTTCAGGAGACCCCCCCCCCCCCCAAAAACATGTTTGTTCAACCCTTAACATTGTATCGTCAAAATGAGCTAGCTATTTTGAACACTTTAGATTGGTCATTAATTTGTGAAAACCTATCAAGTTGACCAAATTGTGACATTGGAGTTTCCGGCTCGATCCCGGCACTGAATTTTTTCATTACTTCAAGTTCAAACATACTTTTAAAAAATAGATTTGAACAACACATTTTGAATTATTCCACATATTTACACCTCTAATACAGGCACTTTCTATTAAGTCTGTCAACAATACTTGATTGTTATCGTGTAAACCTATCCACAGATTCATTGCACCCCGCTGTAAAGGTATGCTAGTTTTGGAAAGTTTTTCGACTGTGGCATCAACCTATATTTCGGACAAACACAAAATGACCATTCAACTAATCTCTTTAGTTAATCTCTGAGAATTTGGTTGTTTAACGGACAAATGTAACGCATATGCATGGTGAGTGAGTGTCTGAAAGCGTGAGCGATGCCACATAGACACAAGTTTTATGGGGTGTATACATGCTATAAAAGCAGTGAAGAGTTAAAGTGCTTTTCTAGCACGCTCAAAGCCATGTGTCAGCAGCAGACCACTAAATCCACACAATTCCCCTGAACGCTTTCCCTTCCTCTGATAGTCCATCATGGCTCCGTTTCAGGTGGCTGGGCCGCTGTGGCTGACGGGGCCGAGTCCTTGAGGAGATCATGCGTCTGTAGAAAGTACAGGACAAGCACTGATGTTCGAGCTTTGGAATGATTCTCTAGCTGCCGTTTTTTTTTTTTTCTCTCTGGTCTGCTTGGTCCAAATGTCTCTATGATAGCGTTCCATGGCTTCACACGCACTGATTTGGAATGCCTTAAATGATAATGTTGACGGGATATCCTTGATCATGTGTCCGCCTTGAAATGGCCTGCCTCAGAAAGTTGTTTTCATAATGTCATTTTCTTGTAATTCTTATTGATCAAAACTGTGGCATATATTTGAATATTGAAGCAGGCTTTGTGATCAGCATAGCCACCTCACAATTTTCAGGCCTTCCTGTTTGGAGTTTGTATGTTCCCTCTATGCTTGCGTGCATTTTTATAAATGCAATGGCGTGTAAAATGATTATATGATGTAGGAGGTTCATATATTTGAAGTTTGGTTCTGCGCCAAATTAAAATTGTTCGACATGTCGGAAGGCGATTGTATGTGATATTATAAATCGTGATAATCGTTAAATCGTCACCCTTGTTTCATTGTGCCGCATCCAGAAATATTCGTGTCGTTGTGGTAGAAAGGCCTCAAGCTTCTTTCTGTCTTCCCCCACCATTTTTTGGGAGGAAGCCCAGATGAATCACGCTAACGACCCGCGCTCTGTGTGGCCGCGCTGCTCTGAAATTAATACCCAAGCAATGAAGATATAGGGCAAATAGGTGAGAATAGGGAGCTTGGTATTCACTCTTGGGTGCTTCGTGCTCAGGCACGGGCACACACACATTCATGCGCTTACAGATCATGCACACAGACCCTGACAGGCAGGCTATTATCCCCCAGCCCGGGCTCCCGTAATTGGCTATCTCTTTTTACAAATGTGGCTCCGCCTGACTCGCATATCAGCCCCTGTCTCATCAACCATGTAGGGGTCACGGTGTCCATGCTTGTGTGTGCGTGTGAGTGTGTATGTGTTTTGTGTGCCTTTGTGTATGCACCTACATGCGGAAGGGTCACCTGTGCGTCCATCACTTGCATGTCTCCTCTTCACATGCTAATTTATGTGCGTAGCTAAACGAGCCAGCGGATCCTAAATGTGACCAAGGCTGGCTGCTCTTTAACAGCGCCGGAGTATTTTGGCCATTAGTCTGCTAATAGCATCCAGACTATTCCAACAACGGTTAGCTGATGATGAAATATTAGCTTAGCTCAGATTGTCATTAGTGTGCGCTTGCCATGAGGTCACGTTCGACTTATGTCTGACACAAAAGTGAATTTTAAGAGCGCATAATACTTCCCGTATAACACTACGCATACAGTTTAGTAATAATTTCTGTTGAGTAAGGATATAATGACAATGACGATATCGCAATATTGAAATGTCTGCAATATCGTCGTTCTCGTTATGTTACGCATTGTGGCCTACATTTTTACTTGCATTTAGCAAAATCAACATAGGGTACTCTGTCTTGCGCTGCGTGTTTACCTGATAAATATCTTGTCGCAAACTAGTTGGGACTAAATCATTGCCATCTCTGGTTTTTACTGCAATGTAATGGAATTTACAAAATAAGTCACTTCCTGGCAGCATGGTAGACGACTGGTTAGAACGTCTGCCTCACAGTTCAGAGGTGGAGGGTTCTATTCCGGCTCTGGTTTCTTCCCCTTATGGAGCTTGCATGTTCTCCCACATTCCAAAAACATGCACGGTAGATTGAGTGTAAACTCTAAATTGGACTAAGGCGTGTTTGTAAGTACGAGTGATTGTTTGTCTTTGTGTGCCCTGCGATTGGTTAGCAACGTGATCAGGGTGTACCCCACCTACTGCCCAAAGACAGCTGGGATAGGCTCCAGCACCCCCCACCACCCTCGTAAGGAGAAGCGGTTGAGATAATGGATGGATGGAAGTCACTTTCCCAAGACCGACCAAATTGTGGAATTAAAAATCCTTTAGTACTGCATACCGTTCTTTGGTCGAGTGATTCCCAACCAAGGGTATGCGTACCCCAAGGTGTATGTGAGCACATTGCAGGGCCTGCGTGGTAACATTTAATCATTTATTACCAAGATCAATAACTGTGGCACAGCCGCGCCAAAATCCAAACTGGTTTGTCGGCTCAAGTGTCCCATTAAAGCGCAGATGACTGTTGAAAAGAAAGTAAAACTGCTGCAGTGGTTCTGAATATTATTCTTGTTTGGTATAAAATAGGAGTATAAAAAATTCTGACCGACCATATGGTGAGACTGATGAAACATGATGTCAAGGAAATAACCTAGTATAGTTTTGCATGCTGTGAGATGCCATACAGTCAGCATGATTTTACTGCCGAGCTGTTCCAAAGAAATGACTGTAACAAAGAAGGTAAAAGTCTTGAAAACGTCTGACTTTCCAATAGAGTTTTACTTTAAAAGTGGAGTCCCTGAGGTCACTGTGTAATTATTTTACCACCAGGAGGGGCTCTGGGTCTGAAATTATATCGTGCCTAATGGGGTTGATTTAAACTTATATTTGAGAAGGCAACTGCTTGCCTATCACACTCTTGCGCCTTGTTAATCCTTAACCAATGAATTAACCCTTATTACCAGTGTTGGAATATAGATGAGTGATCTCTTTCTCCTCTCGCTCAGAATCTCCTCCCCACCGAGCACGCTTGTTCCCTCCATCTAGCCTTGCGTGATGGGGACGTTTGGGGTCAGAGATTCTGTCCTGCTAGTTCCTTCTGCATTCAGATTATTCTGACCTGAGAGCAGCCCAATCAGCTGACCATTAAATTACTTTAGACCCCGCCCTGTCTACCAACCAGCTGCTGCGCTAAATATTCCCTTCCAGGTATAGCCAAAGAAAAGCAAAAGTGTTTCCAGCAATGAAGGCGTGATCAAATGCAAGAGGGTGTCACTTTATATTTACATGGAAAAATGTTGGCGTGTGACACAGGCCGTCACAAGTTGGCATTTAAATCACCACTGTTGTTTTTGTGAAAATACCACACAGGTAAATGCTCTCTGTGGAAATTGGTGGTGGAGACGTGCTGAACTGGAGTGTTGACAGATTCACCAATAAGACAACTTTTAGTCAACTTTACAGTTGAAGCATGTGCATCAACTCAGCTCACGGGAGTCACTTCCTGTGAATTTTAAACAATGTTTCTGGGTAAACTAGATTGGATCACAATTATAGTAGAGGTAAAGATGTCAAATGACCGCATCCGTCCACCGTGTCTGATTTTTTTTTTTTGAATGCAAGAAAGAAAGTCATTTTTGAAATATCGACAAGTAGTTATTCCCAAAAATAAGTTTAAGACCTTGCATCTACTCGCTTATGGGGGACGCCATTTTGAGGTCTTTAAGAGAATGTACTCCACAAATTGTATTTAACGAGTACTGTTTTTTTTCTGTGCTGGCATATGCGGTATATTATTGCTTTAAAATTTGGGCGTGAGGGGGTCCCCTTGAAATCCAGTAAATCCCACCAGCACAAAAAAGTTGAACACACTCAACATGTGATATTGTGGATTGCTGCTACGCAGTCAAGGTGCGGTTGGGGCTAGCAGCTAACAATTAGCATTTGATAACCCTGCCTCGGATCTATAGGCGCTTTTACTTTCACATTCTTTAATCATTAATTCCATCCATCCGTCTGCCCATCCATCCATCCACGGTAACTATCTATCTATCTACAGTATCTGTCTATCCTATCTATGTATCTATGTATGAATCAATCATTCATCTGTCTATCCATCACATATAACCTGCACCCACTTTTTTTGATTTGTCCCTGAATCTTGTGCAAAGGATGACTTTCCTGTGCTTGCGAATTCGGATGAGCGTCCACTCTTATTGTGTGTGACCTCTGTCTCTCTGGTGGATTGCCGTCTCGGATAACATTTTGACATTCCGGTCTCCTCCCTAAGACACGGCGATGCCTCGGGCCGAGGGTGAATGGGGGGCCCAATGATAAGGCTTCACTCACAATTAGCAGGCTGCAGCGGAGAGGCGAGAGGGGGAAATTGAACTGTCAGAGAGGAGAAGAGAGAGGAGGAGTGGAGGAGAGAGGATGGGTGGCAGGGAGATGGGGGAGGGGTGACCCCATCCTGCAAAATGGAGCCCGTCATAATTTGTTCATTTGGTGCCCATCAGCCTCTACCTTCCTTCTGCAACGCCGCACCGCTGACCTTCCTCCCTCAGTTTCACCCACCATTCCTCTTCTCTCTCTCTCTCTTTCCACACTCCATTGCTCATCTTCCTTTTCTCACCCTCCCTGCTTACCTTCACTTATCGCAGCATTCCCTCCGTATTTCACACTGTGTACAAATTACGTGATGCCTTTCAGTGGCTCTTGCTGTGCAGCCATCTATTTTAGAAGCATTATTCTGATTAGGTTCATCAATTGATGACTTAGGAGCGAAATTACTCAGAGGTTTGAAGAGCCGGGAAATGAGAGAAATGGAGTCAACAAGACCCCCGCAACTGTGTCTGCCCTTCTGTGAGGGATGTGATGGATGGTAATGTTGATGTTAAATAAGCAGAGAGGCTTTTAGCAGCTCTGTATTTAAATGTCAAATGCTGATGGGCCCTAATATTGCCGAGAGCAATTAGCCCGTTTGGTACAGGAGAGCAATTCCCAGTAACACATGCTTCGACACTTAACAGCCAATGGTAAACACAAATAAAATCTTTAACATTTTTTTTGCTTCATATGTAAGTGTAATTAGTCCATAAAAGGCTCATGTCTGCATGTGATAAGTTTGCATGCCCTAAGGAAGGGTAGGTTGATCTATCCCTTTTGACAAATTGAGAAATAAAATGAAACGCCATGTGATGATGAAATTGTGTTTTTATTTTTAATTGACAGGACTAAGTAAAAATGTCAAATCTCACCGAACTATCAGAAAACCCAATCTATTTTGCTACAGATACAGAAAAACATTCATATTCATATTGATCAAACAAATCCTATATCTTGCAGGGAATGATTATCCCACAGAAAATGCAGAACGTGGCTATCTATGAAAGAGTGAAATGGAATAGTATAGTATAGTATACCTAGGATAACATTTGCATTGTTCACCATTGGCTGATGTGAAGTTTCCATTTAAGTTTACATATTATGGCTGTCCTTTAAAAAACTCTTTTTTTTTTTAATTTATTAATTTTTTTTTCTTACTTTTACGTGAATGTGGTTTCCGCATTACAGACATTGTGTTAATGAGAAAATTCTAAAATTGGACAAATGTGTTTTTCTCAGCATTTAACAAAAAAATGGTCAACTTGTATAGACACAAACATGTCGGGTTAATTTTGAGTCAGTTCCCTTGCCCACGGTACTGACACGTGATTCACTCCCTGCGCACTACATGGTTGAAATTTCTGACATTTTATTTTCCGTACATATCAATCAAGTGCAGTTGTCCACTCCGAAATGTTTAAAATAGAAAAATAAAGACAAAAGTATTTTTCCCCGATAAAATAAAAAGAAATAATAATAATAAAGTAAAAGCACAAACAATTATTGTTAGAGATTGTAAATTACTTTCCGTTACACATTTTCCGGGTCGTGCGGTTACAATAGAACTTCCTCCGCAGGCCGCATGGGGCTGTGACATTACTTTTGTCAGATTGGGCGATGTAGGCGTTTCTTAAGCGATGCGCCAAGTAATTCCACTGCATACGTTCAATTCTAGCTTTTATATTCAACAAGATAGAGCCGCCTGTTGACACCAGGTCACAAAATTACAGTACATACAGTGCTTATGATTGTGTTTTACAACAATACCGAACCATAGTTACAATTTCATATGTACCAATGGATGAAATTATGGCTTGTGCAAAAACCAGAGACATGCAACTCGTGAAATGTTATGGCAGAATTCACACACTGCGAGTGTGCACTGTGCTGTGGCGACTTGCACAGTTCAATTGATCCCGCCCCAATTGAGTGGCGCCTGCTGTAACGGAAAAGCAACGGAGGCCAGGCTAAGCGAGGCCAGAGCGGCGTGGTGTCAAGGCGTTCTGGAACCTGTAACGGAAAAGTGGCTTATGAGTTTTGCCTGGACTTATGTATCTGTTTTTGTCAAGTAGTACATATATTTTGAAAAGTGCAACTCCACTGTTAGTTTTGGCTACAAGTTGAAGTGACAGGCCAGTATGGATTTTCGGCTTTGAAGATATCTCTGCTCTGTTTCTCCCTCCCTCCCTACAAAGTGAGTAAATTGCTATATGTCAGCAGAAATGTGCCGGGTTTGTGTGTGTGTGTGTGTGTGTGTGTGACAGAGAGGATACAGGTGTTGTTAGCAAGCTTTGAAGGTGACTGCTGGTCTCATCCATCAAACGGGCTTTCCTCAGGCTGATCCCTAATGGATCCCCTCAATCAGAGCCCCTCACTGTCAGTCGCAGTGCAACAAAATGGGAAATCAGGCAACTGGTCACACAGCCAAGGTTGGGACTCATATAAAGGGGACAAAGTGATAAAGACCAGCTCGTGTCCAGCCTGTTGATTAGTACCGAGCGATCTCTGCCTTTTCCGTCATGGCAGAAGCAGAGCATCAATCTCAACAAAACCGGCCCCCCTCACCCCCTTCAGACGCCTATAATTCCTCTATATATTCACTTTATCCAAATCTTAACTGTGAGGGGATGTGCTGGCCTTGCACACTTTCTACCGCATATCAGACCATGCCTTTTATTGCACTTAGTGTCTCAAATTAACTATTTCTAATAAATCAGGATAACTTGATAATGGGTAACAGACTGTACTTAGTGTACCCGCGGTTTTGATTTCATTGTGTGCAATTTACAACAGCAATGCAAATGGAAATGCTAAATTGGCTGAGCCTCTGCTGTACTCTTAAAAATAGTCCCACACTAATGTAGTTATTGGGTGTTAACACACTTCACTTTGCAAGAGGCCATTAAAGTCTATGAAGGGAGTGCATATTGAAACGGCACATTCGTTCTATTCATCTGCTCCATGGCTCCTTGCTATGTTAAATGCTGGCTCCGTCTTCTCTCTGTGCTGCTTTGATTTGAGAAGCTAATATACTGAAAGCATCTTCTTGCTGATTGTCTCCAGTCCATTCTCTCGGCATTAAAAAAAACCCAACCCCTTTAGTACTGTAAAGTGCTTTATTTGGTTTTATCTTAAAAAAAAAAAAGGTCATCCACCATAAAAGTAAAATACTTTGGTGTACCTGGTCAGTAGCTTTGTTGTCTTTTATATACTAAGCATTTTCTTTCGGAAAGATGGTAACTATGTAAGGAGAAATAATATCCATAAGATGTTTTAATGTAGCTAGTAGAAGATGCCTTCCTCGGTTTACTGTATTGCTAACTTTGGTTTTCAAGAGCTGTAAAAGGTAGTTTATACAAAATTTCATTGAGTACATTTTAATCTAGAAAGGCTATAGTTGGTCGCAGTAAATGGAACATTTGAGAGTAAAGGATTCAGTGTCAAATCCAGGGTAAAATTTATTCTGAGAATTTTACGCAGAATATTTTACTCTCCAATTTTACTCTGTTGACTGGGCCCAAATAAATTATTTTTGGAGTAAAATGTACTCTATGGAATCTACTGTGTAGTCACTGTTGGGAAGCAATGTTTGACCGAATTTGGCTACCTTCACATTTTTGCAAATCATTGACAAATCTTAAGTGCTGAAAACAGCTTTGCTCTCTTTGGCAATGTAATGTCAATAGCTCAATCAATAGGCTGTCAATTGTTGTTGGGTTTTTTTTTTCCTGAAAGGAGATGTTTTTAAAGATGCAAGAATTCTGAGTGACGTCAGCTCGCTATATACGACTGAACACAGTTTAGATTTTCCACTTGAAGTGCTGTCAAACTATTCCATTTTTTAACTAATTAAGTTAGTTCCGTAATTAATTCCGATTAATCACATTTTTCAACTCATATTTTTTTTGTGAAGCTCGAAACGTATATTTACTTGAGTAATATCTTGGAATTAATTTAAAATCACCAAATGTGAAGTATATTTGAATTCAAAGACTGTTCTATTAGCTTTCTTTGATGATTAAACATCATCTAAGCGTACATTTATTTAGTCTTTAATTCATGTATTTTATATATTTAATTAAATTATTGTTGTACTGCACTGAAGCGGGGGGCGCTCTAGTCTCATTGCACACTGAGTACAATGACAATAAAAGGTCATTCTGATTCTGATTCAGATGCAGACATTTTTCTTTGAAACAATTTTCAAAACTGACCGGACAGTACATTAAGGTAGTTGTGCCAACTTGCACCACACTCCAGCTGTGTTGGTTTGCAATAACCAGTGCTATCTTGAGCACAGTGCTTTGTTCTGAGATGATGTGCTAAAAGATGTACAGCTAAGATCTCCAGAGTGAACGCTTTAATATTGATATTAATATTATTTAATTATTTATTTTTAGCTCAAATGAAAATAATTTATGCAATGTGTGCGGAATTGGACCGAATGACCATTTGAAGACACATTTTTATTCTCCATATGAGGCTATCATTGTTCTGCTGTTCTTCTGGTACCTATTGTAAATGTGTTTATGTGTTTTAATTTGTGTTCTTATTACTTGCTAATTTATATGACACCATATGGAAAGCTCGTTGTTACACCTGTTATGAAATGCGCGATAAAAATAAAATTGTATTGTATTGTATCAAGAAGTATTTTATTTATTTATTTATTTATTATTTATTCATCTTTCGATTTATTTTATGTTTGCGCCTTGGCGGTCTGTGGTTTTTGTTCGAGTGCCTGTCACTGACAGTCCTCATAAGTAATAATGTAGAAGGAACGGTGGCCTTATTTGTCTGAGAGTTTTGCATGTTGGCGCATGTGGTGTTATTCATTTTGGCGGGACTGGTTATTGATTTGGGGGCTTGCTCAGTGTCATACATATAGCTGTCCACTGGTGGGCTTACCAATCACCATTCATCAGTCTCTGACTGCATGAGAACACCATGGGTGTGAACGCGCTTTAGGGATAAATCGCCGTTTTAAACCAGGTACTCTTCATCGCAGGTCTGTGCAATGATCACTTTTTCAAGTTGCAACATTCGAAAATTATGTGATAAAAACTCAAATCTTTTTTCCATCTGCATTGTGTGGTTGAGATAAATTAAGAGCATTTTAACATGTGCTTGACTGTTGTTGTTTCACCACACCCGTCATGTTTTTTTTTGTGCGCCAAAGCCTTGGTTACTGTCCATGATTATCATACAGAGAGGATCATATCCCATTGATTTTATGCAGATGATCACCTTTCTGTGTACGCAGGCCTGGTGGCGGTGGTAATTTACAGAAGAAAATCAATTACCCTTCTCGTCTGCAGGAGTAATTGTTTATTATTTTCCTATTAGACTGTGTTGATCAATGTTATGGAAAGATTGCCCATGAATACTATCAACATAAATAGATTTGCCTTCGACATTAGTACTAGTTTGCCTTTAATGACTTATGCAATGTCAAACCAATGCCACTGGGTTAGATCCAGCAAGCACCAATAATATGTGTGTGTGCTTGCATACATACATGCGTGTGTACGTGTGCCTTTGTCTTCAATGTCTAATGGGGACCTCTCGATCTGTACATTTTGGGGACCGAAAAATAAAATTGCTCTAGCTTAAATTGAAATGAAAGCAGTTTTTCTCATAAATTGGTTCGAAGTACCGTGTTATACACCAAAGTTTTGATTTGTATCACAATTGGTCGCGACTTAGCACTTGTGCTCTTGCGGCTTCGATGTCAATCACACGTTTATAAAAACTATGTTTTGGTTTTTGATACACGGGAGTTCGCTGACTCATGCCGCCACAATCCACAATAGACGCTACAATATGTTAGCGTACCACAAGATGACATTGCGTGCGCGTTCCATCAGATGCACATAGTAGCCTGTGCGTGCTAACTAAAGCTAGCCTCGTCGAGTTGTGTTTTTTTTTTTAATCTGAAATGTGCTGCGAATAGTCCCCGATGAATAGTCTCTTAGGCTCTGTCCACAGAGTTTCTCCCTATTGAGGTACAGATTGATCTAGACACAAACTAATCGCTATAACTCACTGAAGTAATTGTCCTGGCCCAGATCACAGAGCTAGCAGCCAATCGACTGGTGCAGGAATCGATAGTCTGATCAGATGAGGGTGGGAGAACTGAGTAGGGATGCAGAGGAAGGAGGGAGAGATGCTTTGTAATGTGCCAAATCAATGTTGCTTCTTTCTGGATGTGTGCTAGCCTGCCTACTATATTCATTATGCGGCCTATTCTCCATTTTGTTGCGCTACTAGAAATTTAGTTGGAGTGATTTTAAGATGCATCCTGATAGCAGAAGGTTTTCCTCAAGGGAAAAACAATTTTGATATTCTGGCCAATATTTCAAATAAAAAAAAAAAATCATATTATTTTCTAAAGATGTTTCCATTTGGACATTACTGTAACGCTACATACATATAACTGAGGAAAATAATTAAATGAACTGAACTTAAAGATATACGACTTTTTCCGTGTACACTAAAGTCCCAATGCTCTCACATATTTTTCATAAATCTGGCTAACTCTGCTAGCGAGCACATCTCCTTTGCCAAAATAATCCATCCACCACACAGGTGTGGCATATCAAGATGTTGATTGGACAGCAGAATTATTTCACAAATGTGCTTCATGTTTCCAACAATTTAAGGCCACTCAAAGATGCAGTTTAACTGTATAATGTTTGTTTTTGTTCAATATATATATACAATGTAGCTTCATTTAAGAATTTTATTTACACGCAAGAAAAATAAAATTTTTGGCCCTAAAAACTCAATCAACCCTTTAATGAGCTAAGTTATTGATTGTCTAACTGCAGGGACACACATTGAATCATAGCAAGCACCTCATTTTGCTAGTGCATCTGTCTGCAGATAAAATTGCAATTTAAAATGTTTGCAGGGGGGTCCATCTCAAAATGTTCAACATCTATCCTGAACACTCAAACCAAAAAATTATATCGAGGCATTAAGCTCAGTAATCGTGCAGCTTTCCTCTATTTTTGCCCCAGCGGTTGTGCTCTCCTGCTCAGTCTATTTCACGGGAAGAGCAGGTGGTCCAAATATTTCATGCGATCCATGTGTATGCAACCCTTCGCCCCACACTCTTGCCCTTGTCTGTTCCTCATCCCGCTTAAGCCCGATGATGGCTGTCCTGCTTTTAGGAGGTTCCTGCTCGGCCAGACAGAACGATGAGCACAGTTCCGGAGCGCTGGCCCTCCCTTCAACGTTCTCATCTCAGAATCTCCCGCTCTCCCTCACTCTCTCTCCCCAATCTCCCCTGAACCTTCTCTTTCTTCTCCTCATCCCTCCTTTTCCCCTTCGCATCCTCTTTCTCTCTCTGTGGTTGTTGATTGGGTGTCTGAGTGCTTGTGGCAGCTGTGTGTTGTGTGTAATAGAGCAGAGAGGCTAGTCTGAATGCAGCGAGGGGGAGAATTTGTTTATGTGAGAGATGCATAGATGGAGATGGGTCTCCAGACGCTGCCGCCGCCTCTCTCCTGCTGTCATGCCGCATTCAGGCCATGACAGGAGATCTGAGATGGCCAAATATGCCAGACGCTCGGCCCAAATCCCCGAGCTGCACCCCACCAGTCCAACCCATGTGTGTTTATTCAGATTTGACAGAATGGTTCGGTATGCGCGTATGTGTGTGTCCGTCAGGTTCCCTTGCCACTCGCTCGGTCCAGGGTCCATTACCACTGAGCGATAGAAAGGTATTTTCTTTTCATCCCATCCCAGTGATCTCTCTCGCTTGCGCTCTCTCTTAGTCTCTCCATCTCTCGCTCACCTCCTCTGATATGTTAAGTCTGTTCAGTGGGCCAAGACTCCATCCAGCCTCTGTCTGAGAAGCTCCAAGATGCATGTCCACCTCAAACAGCTCATTTAGCATTTTCATTCCCGACCCCTTCTGTGGATTTGGAGCTGCATTTGGATCTGAATGTTTGCACTTTGTCCAAGTTAGCGGTGTCACTTCAATCTTACATCTTCTTTGTCTTTGTGTCACCGTGGACATGCAGAAATGCGTTACCTCAAGTGTTTCAATTGAGTAACCTTGTTTGTGTCCATGCAGCGCTTCTAAACACACAATGGTGCAGTCGAGGAGAATGTCTGTAAATTGTTTCAGACAATAAAGTGCGTGGAGGCCAATTTGTGGAGAAATCAAAACAAATTTGACAAATAAATACTCGAAAGTAGATGAACAAGATTATCTTCCGTCACAGAATTTTGAGTGGGATTCTATAAACATTTGCGTCTATGCATTAATATGCTCTATGTGCCTTCGCTCGTCTCAACACGGCATTCTTATTAATATTGCTTTTCTGAAATATGAGTTAAGCAGCATAATCCACCCGTCACCATCTCTGTCCACTGAAAATGACATCAATGTTGCCCAGAGCTCAGGTAACGACCAATCACGACTCACCTGTTCTCTGAAGCTGAGCCATGATTGGTCATTAGAATGCCGTGTTTCGTCTACTGGGGCTGCATAGAACATATTGTTAAGATATTTTTGGGGTTGACTTCCCGTTTAAGTGGAGAGGTTTTTTTCATTTATTGGTATTTGCTGAATTAGCAAACATTAATAATTACTATCAACTGAATGTCTGGCAGAGACGCTGGTTTCAGACGTTCGTGGGGAATTTTAATAATCAGGAATTGAAACTAGAGTGTCGTTCTCATTTTTACTTTCATATTTGGCATTTAGTCACATGACCGTAGTAGTTCTTGTTCATTTATATTTCTTTTGCATTTTTGTTCAATTTGCCCCAAATTTTGAAAGATGATACCTAAGTGAGCAAGCTCGCTCTCATTTAAGCTTTTTCATTTTTTTTCTAATTTTGTGAGTTTCAAAATTGGTCCACAATTATCTTACAGTCTTCCCCCACTTTTGGCTGGTTATATTTGCTTACTATTCTTCCTTGCCTAAGTGTTCGCCTGCATGTAAATTAATCTTGATTCACTTTACGCTGGCCTGCTGAGTGCTACAAATTACCGTATAGCAACGAAACGGCACTAGTGGGAAAAAAAAAAGAAAAAGCCAAATCGCACCACTTGATAGGCTGTTGCTCCTCTGCTTTATGCCATTACATTAAGGCCCCGTAATGAATGCTCTCTTGTGCAAAGTCGAGTGTTGTTGGTTTTTAATTCATCCTGAATAGGGAATGTTTGTGCACATCTCTCTCTTGTCTGTCTGGTTGTGTTCAACTGGAAGAAGCTTTAATGAAGGAGGCCTCACCGGGGTAACGGTGAAGCTTAGGTTCGCCCTCGCTATCCCCCCGTCCCTCCACAGAAGGCAGCATCCATCATTCCATTTACAGGAACTTGACAAAATTAGCCGCTTTTGTGCCATAGTCACTCTAATTGGCCGGGGAAGAAAAACAGGCTTTTGACACAAACACGGGCAACGCATTCACTTAGAGGCACTTGTCTCTCAGTGGCTGTTAATGTGAAATAGGTTTTAGTTCATAAGAGAGGAATTGCCGCTGCCTTGAATGCTCCGTTTTTCTACCGACTGCTTTTAGAAAATTTCCTTGCTGTCTTTATCGCCTCTAAACAACTTTTTTGTACCTCTGATGGATTTTCACTCAGTAACGCGTAGCTTGTTTAGTGAGCTCACCTCTCTTAAGGAAGTCAGTCTTTGTTCCTGAACCATCAGGATTGAAAAGCGCGGGTGTGTGCGGGTGTGTGTGTGTTCACTTGTTTGCCATGTTGCATCTAGCCATATTAGTTCCATATTCAACTGCCATATCAAATAACCTTGACTATTGACAAAGCAAGGGCACTCACTGTGTATGGCTACGTTCGTCTGTGTGTGTGCGTGCGTGTGTGTAAATCAATGACAGTGAATGGGAGGAACCCCTGTGCAAACCCTCATCTTTCATCTTGAATAACCGATATCATAAACAGACCCTGCTCATCAATCTCACCTGTGTTCCCGATACAAAGATGGGAGGCAAGCCTATTTCCCTCTTTCTGCAGACCTGATGACATTTACCAAATTGTCCTACAGGTCTGCCCATGTGTGTATACACCGGGAGTTGTGTGTTAGCGGCGCTGTGTGCGTGTTGCTTATGTTTACGCTCTGCAACACTTGCGCCATCTGTTTTTATTGTGCTGAGATTGTAGATCCATTCAGTCGGAGTTGGACAATTGTCCCCTGAGTTGTTTCTTTTGTAAAGTCTTGCTCGCCATCCTGCCAGTCTCATGCCGTCCACGGTGGGGCAGTGCAGCAATTTGCAGCTGCCACAGAGCGGAGGAGATTTAATAGAAGTGGGAATGAATCAGGAAAAATGGTGCAAATTAAAATGAGGCCAAAATTGAATTATGTTTGTAATTCTGGGAAAAAAATCTGCTATATTATGACGAATGATAAAACTATATAGTAATGAGATGTCATGATGGCACGGAAGACCATTTTATTCTGTGGATTTAAAATGGATTTGCTCGGTTGAAAAAAAAAGAGCAACTTGACTTAAGGACAATTGTAGCTCAGCTACTTAATCCAACACCAATTCCATGACCTACTGGAGGAAAGGGTGTGTATGTGTGTGTGTGGCCCAAGGTCATAGTAAACATTTATCAGTGGCCTCAGGCAACAGTGATAATCCTTGGCTAAATAATAGATGGCGTATATAAATCTATTAACCGGAACAAAGCTGATAAAGCTGTTTCCCCGTGTGAAAGGACGGATTACACCCTCCCCCCAAGCATTGTGTGTTTAAGAAAGGGGGTAAGTGGTTGACTTGAGGGTGACCACAATAAAGCATTGGCAGACAGCTTGGATCCAATAAACTAAAACATGCAGTACGCACTATTTGGAAAGATTTGCACGGTTCCATATTGTTGTGCATGCTGCCCAAAAACAAAAAAAAAGTTTGCAGCAAATACGAAATAAAAAAGTACCAGAACAATTAGACAACAACAATCAAATATCATTATGCTGTAATTAATCTGCATCACAAGTCATTAAATCCTAATTCTGTATGAAAATCGTGAGCGCAAACCTTATCAACATGTTGCGTCAATCAAATTAGGACGTGATTGACGGCTTGTTGAAATGGTGAGTTCTGTCTGTGCGTGCGTGTGTCTGTGAAAGTGAGTGCAGTGGATCATTTGAAGTATGTAAAGATGAACTCCCTTCTGTCTGTTGATAGTAATTAAGCAGGCTCCCTGTGGGCCTTGTGCTGTTAAGGCCCGATTTTGGGTGGGGTGGAGGGCTGTGGGGTTGGGGGTGCATGATCTGTGCTAATTGTTGTACACGAGAGCCCGTTTTGGCTCCTGATAAGCACTGCGGGGGCTCTGTGTGTGTGTGCGTGCGTGTGGTGCGGTGTTCAGCGTGTTTGTCTTTCAAGAGGCTCTGCTGTGAAACTGAATGGAGCCATATGACGACGGGTCACACCCCGAGTGCCGTTGCTAAGATACCGCATCTCGCCAAGGGGTGGTACTGGGGTGCTCCATCTTCGGCACCCCTCGTCTCCAGCTCCCCCCTCCCCCGACCGGTTCCCCATGGGATTTGGCTGAATGGGCCGGACTGACAGAGGCTGAATGGTTTGGGGTGACAGGGGGGTGGTGTCCTATTTGTCCCTAAATGCTTCTCTATAGACCCCTGATAATAGACTGGCTGCGTGTCCCCCCTCCCCAAACCCATTCCCACCCTCCCCTCAGAACCTGCAGTGCCTGCACCGTCACCCACTCTGTCTCTGTCTACTTGTCTCATCTCCCCCCTCATCCCCTCTGTCTCGCTTTCCTCCCTATCATGTCTCCTTCTCCTCCTATCTCCTCCTCTGTCTCTCTCTTTTTTTTTGTTTTGCTCTTCTCGCTCTGAGGCAGTACACTCATGTATAAGCATTCTTTGCTGTTTGTTAAATCCACCTTTGTGATACAATCAGGTACATGTGTTAGAAAGGAGAAGGTCAGCGCCTTTTATTCTGTATTGTCCATGCAGCCGCTGTTTTAATAGCGGCAGCAGCTTTTGATGTTGGTCTACTTTGATGGCTTGCAAGCTTGTTAGTCAAGTTGTGTGATAAATGAGAGGAGGGAGCCTTTTAATGGTGTAGCTGTGATCAAATAAAGGAAAAGATGAAGCGATGAAACCTGTCCAAGCAAAAGCCTGAGATGAGAGGTCACCATTTTGATTCTTCACATCTTTGTTGCTGCCAATAAAGTCAGTTTGACTTACTCAAATGAGCTCATATTTAACATGACGCACATGCGTATGTGTGCGGTGTGTCCGTGGGAGCATGCGCGCTTCTGTTAGTGGTCAGGAGTGAAGATGTTAGCCTCTGCTCATTCATCACACGCATGACACGCTCTCCCCAGCGCGGCGCTACGCTGAGGCAATGTTTTATAAAAGAATAACACGTCAGCGGGCGCACAGCGGCCATCCATTATCACCCTGAGCAAATGTGCAAGTTGTACCGTACGACTTCCACACCTTATGCAGCCTACCTGCATCAGACCGTCTGCATATGCAACTTCTTGCCCTGCTGGCTACAACACACATTCCTTTCAAATGTGGGGTTTGTCAAACATAAATCGTTACGTACGTAAATCAGGGATGTCAATTAATGATTCATTTAGAAGAAATGGATAGTTCTCATTTTCACTCTTTGCAGGCCGGCCTGGTCCCTATTCCCTGGGAATAGCTGGTGAATTGTAAACGCAATGCTCAAAAAATAACTTTACATTGTGGTTCCCAGAATGCATTGTGCGGTGCAATGGATTTAGTTAATGACATTAGAAAGATTATAATCCTTCTCATGTGTTCAAGTGTTTTTATGTTATGATTATTTTATTTTGTTTAAACAAACCATCATTCAACCTATAGTGGCCATCTAAAATATAAACTCTGTCACAGCCGAACCAGTAAGACTCCATCAACTGCATTTATACTATGGACTAGATTTTGCATTGACAGTTGTTACCTTATTTTTACACTTGTGTGGAATGCTAAGTGAGACACATGACTCATATATATGTGACTCTGTTTTTTGTTGTTGATGTAAATATTTCATAAAGAGCCACTCACAATTTTGGTGACTGGTTGACAATAAACAAACAAGCCAGAAAATGCTCACAGAAATCAGAGTCAAAGCTGAGCATCTTTCTGTGAGCTCGGCGACCTTGAAAGTGCTTGAAGGAAGATGTCTTTATCTTCTCTCCATTAGCACACATTGTTGTGTGCAAAAATACACCCGCACACACACGTACACTCACACGCAAGCACGCACACACAAAAAAAAGGTAGCATTTTGCGGCATCATCATCACTCATCCAAGTGACAGCAGCTGCTATTACGTCCAAACACAGTCCAGTTTTTCATATAATCAATCAGAGAACATGTCGATTACTGGAAACCACCTTTAAATTTGCTTATTCACTTGCCATTTTCAGGGCTAATGAATAGAATAATTGTTACGCATTAATCAACATACATTCCAGATTTAATATGAGGGATTATAAATTGTTTGAATCAGATTTGATGTCATATACATTAACTGGCACCAATATCGGGCGCTCCTCCTATTTCTTTACTTGTCCTTTTTTCATTGCTACTGTCAGACGGGTGTTAATGTCACAATACGTTCATTATTGTGGTTGTAGTTCGTAGTGGTGTAGACCTACTGTGAGCTGTTTCTAAATAATTGGTCTTCTCCATAACTTGCAAGCGAGGGCCACACCACCTGGAATGCCTCAGTGCGGTTCAGCAAGACTGCAAACTACCACCACAGTCATAATGTTTGAATTTTATTTTTTATTTATTTATTTATTTTGTGAATGCAGATTTTTGGCTACATTAAATTATGCAGGTGGTGTTGCCAGCGAGTGCATACTGCATGATTTAAAGCCATAACAGAGACAAAAGCTGTCTTTGTTCAATTTCAATTTGTATTAATTCCATTGGACAAAAAAAAGGCACACATGCTTCAAGTTCATCTTGAATTAGCAAAGTAGCATTATTGTGGGGTTGGTTTACTGCAAGACAAATTTTGTACTAAAAGAACTCCTGGTACTTATTGTTTTTCTTTGTGTCGAAGTTTGCTACGAAGGCGTCTGGATGGACTGTTCTGTCTCGACAGAACAAGTTGAGGACGATGTGAGTTATAGAGCTCTTAGACCAGTTTACGAGGACTATTATCTCTCAGTTAGTCTCAGTTTTATGTGCATTTTCTCTGGGCTGGTCTGGAACCATCAATTTAATGCTTTCATAAAGCAAGGTTAGATAGCACTGAATCAAACCGAGCATCCACTCATACTCTCCTCTGCTTTAGAGCCAAAGTCACGACAAGGGAAGACGGCGAGCGGTGATGAAAGATGGCGAGATGGTTTTATGATGCCTTTTAAAACCAATTTAGAGCAAAAGTTTTGTTACCGGCTGCAGTAATACGGCGAGCAACATGGTCACACACTTCAAGCAAACAAATACATCACGTGTGCGCAGTTTATCGTCCTTTGACTGCACGTTTGTCTTCTTAAGCAGACTTGTGTTTTTAATGTGTGTTTTTTAGTGTTATGTTTTATAGAATGCCACTGTTTTTATGATGTTTCAATATCAACAGCTGTTTTTTGTCCGGCGACTCCAGTGACTATTGCACACATGCTTACAGTCGTCACTATTATTGGAAATAAGCGACAATTTAAATTTACTCTAAAAACATTGGAAGACTATTACTTATGGATACCAGTGTTGTTTTTTTTCTTTTTTGAAGCAGGCATTGAATAAGTCTGATTCAATTTCACCTCAATATCTACAGAATGGGTGTGTGTTTGTGTGCGTGTAATGCATTTGCCCTCATGTGACACAATTTAAGACACTGGTGCAGACACAGCAGGAAATGAGACTAGCACTCAGGAGAGCTAAGCCTGAAAAAAAAAATTCCCAATTTGGGTCAATACCAAAATTGTAGACCTCCTATGTGGAGGTGAATTGTGTTTTGGATCAAATTACAAGTCAACCGTAACAGAATTTTAACACAGAAGCATAAATGTTGTAAAATAGAAAGTAGGCGCATCCTTGTTGTTAATTGTCTGACACTGGTTAGCGTTTGGGTTGTTCTAATTCTAACGGCATTCATCTATTAATTTTCTGAAGCACGCATCCTCATTTGGGTTGTTGTAGGTGAGCAGGAACTCATCACAGCTGTTTTGGGCCGAGAGAGGGCGCTCACCCTGGGCCAGTTTCCTGCCAATCGCAGAATTCTATCCACAAGTGATGCAAATTACTGCAAGTTATCCTATGTAGCATTTTTGTACTAGGAGCAAGTGCCACTTTATCTCACTGGATTCAGGATGTTATAACGAATCAGTCCTTTTAGAACATTGCCGGAAGAGGAATCAGAAGTACAAAGAGCACTTTGTGGCTGTCCGGTGGTGCGCCAGGATTTTATTCGATGCTGAGGCTAAAGGGGGGCTGGAAAAATTATTAATACATTTTTGTTTTAATCGCAAATAAAATGCCTCAGTTTTTTACTGGGGCGAGACAAATGTGTCCTGGTGTGGTGCCATCTTTGGAGGAATCCTCACATCTCCAAAACCATTGCGTTACAGGAAATCCCCCCCAAACTCTTTCTTATACTTTCTGTTGCTCTCATTACAGCCGTGCAACCACCCCCAAATCATCTTTAATCACTAATTTAATATACTACAAAATTGCTCATTTACTACACTGTCACTATTTCAAATGGTACGGACACACACATCAATGGCTATGCTCGCACTGTATCCCCTGTGATAGCAAAAAGCCTTTAATACTTAATAAAAGTAAACAACTGGGCTTAAAACTTCTTCCCAAACTCTTCAAGAGCCACGAGTGATTGAATAAATAAAACCATGAGTTGCCTGAACAGTGGAAATGCTAGAAATGAATCTGCTTGCAAACGTACCTTTGTGGCTGATATGCTTTATTCTGCGTTGAACATTAGCGCTATGTATTTTTAGCAATACAGGCTTACTCCAATTGATATAATCTTACTATTTTCACTTGTTATTGTCTAAAAAAAACATCCAGACTTCCAATCCTGAGAGAACATAATGCCACACAGCTCCTGTAGAGATAGGATGAGACGGAAGTGTCCAAACTCTTTAAATCGGTTAATAATGTGTAAAAACTACAGAGGACGTGGGGATCTACAAATAGCATAAATATATATATATATATAAGAAAAAAGTGAAATTGCAATGACAGATAACAGTATTTAGTTTTTTTTATTGTGTAACCTATCTTTGTGATTGGTTCCCCAACATTCAAGAATATAACAACACAGCTAAAACTCTCACAACCAAAGCCAGAACCGTCTTGTTAACAGGTAAAAAAAAAAAGTGCATCTTGACAACGAGCATCTTCCCAAGTGGAAAAGTTACGAGTGTTTGTGGGGGTGATGTTGCAGTGTCTGCACTCTGACAAAAAGCTAGACATTCATCATCGGTGTTAGCTTACGCCCTGACACACCGCGGGTGCGAGAATCCCCCGACACACACACACCTTGCCCACTGTCTTGTGTGTGTGTGTGTGTGTGTGCGCAGTGACAGGCATGGCAGAGCAAGCTGCGAGTCCCTTTGTTTGGCCCTGACGAGCATGTCATTAACGGAGACGAGTAGAGACAGAGGGGCCTCGTCAGTATTTAAATAGTCTGACATCCCCGCCACTGCACATCTGCAGGGGATTCTTGCTCTCCTCTCCTTGCTCCAGCCTCTCCCCTCCTGTGCAACTTCCATCCATCGTTCATTCCCCCCGGGTTGGTCTCTAGCTGTTTTCTCCCCCTTTTTCCTGCACCTAATATCGCTGACTGTGTAATTTATTCACTTTTTCTTTTGCCTCAGCGTGTGTTTTTATTTGTCACAGTGCATTATACGTGCTGTGCCTGACTAGCTGGTGGAAATAAATTCAATTCTCTGTCCTTTTGCTGCACCAGGTTGCATTTTGCCTCTGAAATCCAATATGCGAGTCTACTTGGTCGCAATATTTTCAAATTTGTTTCAGTTGCACTAAATGAATAAAAGTAGTGGGACATCTGAAATAACACCGAGGGAAGGCGAATGTGGAGTTGGTCTCCTGTTTTACAACTAGAGTGGATATTAAGTCTACACACCCTGCAAAATTCTCATCTTAAATATGCAACAGTGAGACCAAGCTAAACAATTAAAAAAAGAATCCCCATCAAAATCTCCAATCACCCGGTTGAATAGATATGCACGCTTCAAGCTTATACTTTGTTATGGCACCTTTGGCTCTTATGACCGTACGTGCTTGATTTGAACTCACAAAGAGTAATTTTAACATTTTCAGATTGAAATGGTGTTCACAGTAAGTGTTAGTTCGCAGAATCGATCACATACTGTTGCGTTAGGATAGAGAATAGAAATGTACTTAATAAAGCTCTGCATTCGCACAGGTGCTATAGTTTGAGGGAGATGAGTCAGCGCCGTTTTCCTCCTCCTGTATTTTCACACAGTTAGTGAACTTAAGTTCATACTTATTAAAATAATTATTAATTGATGCGGTGAAATGCACTATGTACAATGAAAAGAATATGTTAGAAAGCCGTGATTATTGCCAGGAATCAACAGGAGCAGCAGTGTGTAGTTAGCAGCTACTAAGCTAGCAGCTTATGTTAGCTTAGTGTTAGCTACCACAGTAGTCGAATAGTAAGTAAAATTCCATTTTCATAGAAGGTTGTATGTTGAAGGGCATGCCTGTTTACTTTTAAAAAGGCCGGGATTTGAACTTAGCTGCTCTTTACTTCTGTTACTCGACACAGTAACGCATGACAAAAAATATAATGAACTAGTGACATGCTATCAAGCTGCATAAATGTCATCAAACAATTACTGTATCTTGCACTTAAAAGTATGAGGAGAGAAAAAAGTTGTAGTTATGTTTTGATGAATGTAACATGAAGAAACTGCATCTCTTTTTAATGTTTCTGTAAATCCTTGCATAAGTGATCAAGATGCTGTTTACTCAAAAAAGAGACGCGTGAGCTTTGTGTAATTGTTGATTATTATTCATCTGCTGAATATCACATTTAAAAAATCTTCGCAGTATCTCAGAGCAAAACGGTCTTTCTTGAATGGAGAGTCAAGACCGTTCAACACCAGTCCTAAACTGTACCATCATCTCAGGACAGACTGGTGCTTAAAGGAAGGCCACATCATCGAGAATATTTGCGGTCATACAAAAAAAAAATACACGAGGGGATGGGTCCCAGAGTCAGTACTTTTTTTTTTTAAACCATCTGATTTGGGTTGTTACTACCGACTACCGACTCATGTGAAACCAAATGGTACCATGGTTTAATGCCTAAGCGGATCCTATTAGGAAGAGTTGATGATTTTCCATAGTGCACATGAACACAGCCAGGCTCACACACCAGCGTCAAGATGTCATTCACCTTCGCTTTTACATATGCTAAAAATACATTTGTGGATTTTAAGGAAGCGAGACCCAATGGTATATGCAGTCACCCACCACCAAGCCTCACTAATACAGTATGTAAAGTATATTGTAACAATCCCATATACTTGGTTTTAGAACAATTTTAACCATATTTATAGTTTTATATGTACCTATAGGTGAAATAGCGAAAGCTTGCGACAAAATGTAGCAAGTGGGTACATACATTTAAGTGAATGGGGATAGGCCGAGCCTTTCATTTTTTCCCCAATTATTCTATTTATTCTTTTCTGATAATCTTGTGTAATCTCTATATTAAATATCTGGACTAATTCTAAGCAATTTTTTTAGATGAATTCTTATTCATTTTAAACAAGAAAATGCTCCATGTTAATGCCCAACGCCCCTGGTTGGCCCTTCTCCAAACTTACTTAAAACCTGTGTCCAATTACTTTTGTCCGAATACTCAGCGTTTGTATTGTGTTGTTCTGAAGCGGCTCTAACCCTTACTGCAACATACACGTTCAAAGTACATTGTGCAAACACGTGCAAAAACCTCCCAACACAAGTCAGGATATCTTTAATTGTGATTCTGATTTGAATGAGAAAGCACCTTAATAAAAGGGCCATCAGAGGCAGAGAGGTAAAAGGTTTTTACCTTTAACACAACACGCACTGCGCTAAAACAACTCTGAACTTGAAGAGGTACGCTCTTAAAGCTGCGTGTTTATAAAGCTTTTTGTGCCTGTCTCCTTATGAATGTGCCTTGGTTTTTGTCATTTTGTGTGTTTGTGCATTACATGTGCGCACACACACACAGACACGTACGTGCTGGTGATTTATTCCAAGCACAGGGCAGGTAAATTGAAGCGGGCCTTTCAGGTTGGTTTTTAGCTCCAGGTCTAATGAGAGGAGCGTTTCCCCCGTCTCTCCAAACAATGTGCTCGTGTCTCTTAAGAGCCCTTCCATCCGCCTGCAGCCCAGCCACTCCACATTAGATCTGTGGCCTGCAGCAGCCGCCGCGCTCAAAGGCCTCGGGCTCTAAAATGGCTGTTTGAGTTCTCTCCATGCTTTGCCTCTAAATGAATGATTTATTGGCTGTCAATGAGGAGGCCAAGCGTAATGGACAAAAGCAGCACTGCAAAGGCCCAGTCAAGAGGATGTTGTTGTGGATGTTCTCTTTGAGGAGCTCCCTGCCTTAGCCTGACATCATAATGAAGAGTAAACAACCATTTCTGTGGACAACACCACCACCGCGCAACTACAAAAGGGAACCCGTATCTTTTTAACTGTTTTAGTCTCATATTTAGATTTCATGTGAAAAAGTGCTTCTTGCTTCAATATTTATTTGATATTGTTCAGTTTCTCTGGTTTTACCAGTATTAAAACCATAGCTT
Source organism: Idiotropiscis lumnitzeri (assembly GCF_059441095.1). Lineage (NCBI taxonomy): Eukaryota > Metazoa > Chordata > Actinopteri > Syngnathiformes > Syngnathidae > Idiotropiscis > Idiotropiscis lumnitzeri. The sequence continues at coordinate 29,707,869 of NC_142391.1, forward strand.
CTTTTCTCTCTTGTATTTCCCCCCTTGGAAAGGCATTGAATTTGTGAGCCACAGATGCATGATGGTGTAGTCTATCAGACACACCAATTCCTGCAGCCAACGCTGGCTTCAATTAATTAACGACAGAGGAACCTACCCAACACACACACACACACACACTGTGGGTGAAGTGGCCACATGCGGCAAAGGAGACGTGTTACTTAAAATCCCCAGTGCTTTTGTTCCCGTAAAAAGGGGACATTAACACCCGCTCGTCCTTTGGCCTCTGCTTGTCATCCAAACGGCTAATTTGAGCAGATCCCGCTAATCCCCCAGGAGAGAGCCCAGCAGGGCCCGGGGGCCGGCAGGGGGATGAGGGCCTCAGAGGCCAGCCGCCGCAGTTGAGTCGATGGGCGCTTTTTTAGAATTGACACCGTAAAACGCGCCTTTGTTTGCATCGTGCTCTCTGGTGTCCCCCCTTTCAGCGGCCCTAATGATAAGTGACAGGCCACTAATTGAAGCTCTTTAGGAAGCTATAATCAGACACACGTCTGATCCGTCTCCACTGAGACCACAGAAGTGTTCTGCTGGATGTAGACGAGCAAATGATTGGGATAGGTTGCTTAATCTGTTTGCTTTTTATTGGTGCTTGTTAATCACTTGGACTTCCAACACAGTTGCCATACCTTATTAATTTCATAATCTACCGCATCAATACAAAATATGATGTTAAATTGGGTAAAGTGAGATGGTTTACTTGTAGGGGGAAAAAAGTCTGACTCTTTCTTGTGCTTGTTTACCATTTTTTGTACTTATTTAGAAGTGGTTTTGAAAATGTTTATTTAGTAAAAAAAAAAAAAAATAGTATTAATGATAAGATTAAGATAAAGTTCCGTTTTTATGATCATATCCATTATGACAACTGTGTCAAGAATTGTACTTTATTGATTAGCTGGATTCAAATTAAATCAATATAGTTTTGTTTTTAAATATTAAAAACACATTTAATAGGCTTAAATGCAATGCAGCTGTAAGAAAATAAATGGGCAAAAAACAAATTGAGCTGTTTTAATGAACATTCAAAGAAACTTTCATCTCTAGCTGTAGTGCTTGGTGCATCGCATCCACTAGAGAGGAGTGAATTAATAACGATAGTGATTAAAAATTTACAAAAACACATAAAAACATGAAAAATAAACATCAATTCAATTACAATATAATACCATGTAAGTGACGTTAGCCATTTGCTTTTGAAAATAATTTTAGGCGATAAAACGACCAAGGATTGCTTGATAATGGTGCACTGCAATAAATGTTACCCAAACAGCATTACAGTGAATGCAACTAAATTCAATCTAACAATATCAAATTAAACTCAAGATAAAATTCAACTTTTCACCCCATTTGCATTTTTCAGAGTAATTAACCACATAAATGATTTATACATTTAAAAATGGTGTAACCTCACCAGTGCCTCTGCTTATATTCCGCAAGGTCAAAAACGCATTTGCCCACCAAAATCCTTTTGCCCCGAGTTGAAATTCAACAATGAATTTTATTCGACATTTACATTAGTAATTGAGCCACAGTTCATTCCCCTCCAGCCAGTTAGCCATCTGTGCATCTCTCCATCTTCTCCCGAAAAGAGGGAAGGAAACATTGTCGCTGTTTGGGTTTTAGAGGCTAAATGATGTCGCTAATCACCAGCTTTTAGTGCACGAGATTTATGGAGAGGACATGAATTGTTATGGGCTGACTTTTATGCGTGTGTGTGTGTGTGTGTGTGTGTTTGTGTGTGTGCGTGTTTGGGTAGGTGTCTGAGGCAGCCAGTGGGATAGGCTTAAATAGTCCTATTATTTATCGTCTCAGAGCGGCCTCTCTGAACGGAACAGCAGCTCTCCAAATTGAAATATAGCTGAGTTTACCCTTCTGATTATGGCAGTAGTTTACTCCCAGAGCCCAAGGAGATCATTAAACAATGGCCGCCACAAGCAACTCAGCATCCCATAATGGCCAAGGATAAACGTGCAGACTGAGGAATAGCTATCGCTACTGATGGCCTATAAGTGCGCCTCGCAGGCATCGTTTTTTCCATCCAAACGACACCACTTGTTTCCTCAGGCCGGGCTGGCATCAAAACAAGAGTTAACGGATGTGCGCTGCGATGAGATACTGTGTTTTCTCCTTCTAAAAACGGCACTCAAAACTCTATCTAATGGGTCATTATCATTTTTTTAGTTCACCAATTTGTGTTAATGTTTAATACGCACTGTGATAAAATCCTATTCGGGTGATTAAAATATGGTAATGGATTGGGAGCAAACACAGGGAACACATGAGTGCCTCTCTGGCTTGTGCACAGATTTACAAAAATCTTTGAATTTTTGCTGTCGGAGAAACATAGCCCACCCTGTCATTCATGCCCAGCCAGTAGTTTTGACTTTCTCCAGCATCACTACGTGCATGCTCACCGACTTTTCTTTTTAATGACCTTTGTATTATTGAATGTGTTCTGTATGTCTTGGTATGTATTATAAGTCATTTGACATCTCTTCACAACGTATATGTTCGCCATTTTCATAGTTGACCGTTTTCAGCATTTAGATCAGGTGATGGCAAACTTTTTGATTGGCGGGCCACAATGGGTTCTAAAATTTGACAGTGGGTCGGACCAGGAGCAGACGGATGGAGTGTTCTGTTAACCTCACCTTATCTGAGGAAAAAAAATAAATAATTTGAAATGAAAGTGAACATAAGCATTACAACAATATATATGTCACAGTATTTAGAAAATAAAACATTAACAAGGTTTATTCATTTAATTTTTTTCAAGTTTGGCGGGCCGGATTAAAAAGTTTAATGGGCCGCATCTGGCCCCCTGGCCATAGTTTGCCCACGCCTGATTTAGATGGTATCAGATAAAATTAGAATTTTTGAATTTCCTCAAACTCTTGGTACGACGTAAAGCTATAGTGTTAGAAACCCTCCACTGTAAAAGGTAACATAGAGGTCCCAACCATGCCTTCAAAATCGTATTTTATCATCTGTTTAATGGATAACAATTGCAAAAGGAGTCTGTGACCGGCTTTAATCTCAGATCATGTTTCCTATTAGTGGGCAAACAATCTAATGCTTAGTAAATTCAAATTCAGAATGATAAAGGAAGGATTCTTCCGGGATCCTCTTCGCATCTTGGTCGTCATGGCTCTTTCGATCCATGTGAAAACGGCTACCCTTGATGACCACCTTGAGCTTGGAAGGAGGTTTGGTTTTGGTTTAAAATGTACCTTTTGTGACATTAGTCCTGGAACATTTCTGACGCATACATACATTTCTTGTATTTTTCTCAACTACAACGGTATGTTGCGACGTTTGGAAAACGCATGTCGTAAAGTGATTGCTGAGAATCCCCACTATTGCCGCTGACGACTGAAGTTGATTACCGTGGGAATTCATTTGGGTCTTGGAGCGACACTAAAATTTTGAATGGCTTCTTCCTTGGCCCCTCACCTCAACATTGAGAGGAAATGTTTTTTTTCTGAGCATGCATGCAGGCAAAAGCAAGCTTTGTGCTTGGCAGAGGTCAAAATGTAATTCAGATAAGCAGTTTCCGAAGCTCTAAAGTAGCAACTAATAGCACCGCTTGATGTGAGAAAAGTAGACGTCTCGGTGGGGCTGTGCTTCTTGCTCCCACTCCCCCCCGAAGCCGTCACATCAGCCCCGCATTTCCTCGTTGACCTTTGCTGGCGGGACGGCGGTCGGGGGCGTCAGTCAAAGTCCTTCACACGCTGCTGCTCTGATTACTGCAACATCTGTAACATAAACAGCAGAGCAGGACATGGGCACAGGCGAGCTAACAGCCATGACAATGAAGTGACAGTGTCAGCTCTCAGACAACATGACAATGATGTTTGTGTCTCGGCTCGTCCACGCCGCCCGCTACGCCGCGTCGGGTGGAGCTAGGAGCTGTTCTGCATTAATGGGGACTGAAGCTCACTGTGTGCATCGTGGCAGCGTTTTATGTCACAAAATTAAACCTTGACCTATGATTACTTTGATCATTAACAAAGCAGCGCGCCCAAAAAATCTTTGTGATAGGCGGCGAGGCAACGTCTTTTTCTACATGCTACCCCCTCCACCCTCCGGAGATGTCTATTAGAGATTAGTATGCATGTCGGCGCACAAGTCAACCAAGACGAGCTTGAGAATCATCACGGCTAATAATCAGCCTTATTTGGTAATAGCGGGATAAGAGAAAAATAGGCTTACATGGCTTTGAAAGTGGAGCAAATATAATGAGTTGGCCCACGAGAGGTGTTTTATTGAACTTGTGAATGGAAGGCCGAGGCTCTGCAAAATGAGAAAATCAGCCGTTAAGGTGGCTGCTGAGACACAAACTGTTGTGAAACTTTATTTAACTCTCCACAAAAGACGGCATGTGATTTATCATGGGAATGATGTTGTTGTCAAGCCATGTAAAGTAAAGAGGCATGTTGAGAGGCTCTACATAACACACGCACACACTCCACCAACCCATATAGCAAGCTGTTTTTGTGGCTGTTGTTGCCGTCTGTCCTAACACATTTACCTTAAGCCATCAGCACTCATTAAATGCCTGCTGGTGCAGGGAAACAAAAGGCTGCCCGGCGAGCCAATATGCGCCTCCGACACGTCAGCCAATCCCCTAGACGGGCGGCGGAGCCTGGCGGAGCCCGCCGAATTCTCAAACATATTTTTCTAATTCATGGATGGATAATAAATCAACATTAAGGCTTGGACAACGAGTTATACATCAGAGGGAGATGGCTGCAAACGAGGCCACATTGCAGCAGAAGAGACCCGGCACACATCTGCAAAGTGGGGGGGTGCGTGTGCGTGTGTGTGTGTGTCTGCGTCCTCACTTTAATGTTACCCTCTAAGTTGGTGGACATGCAAACATTTTTAATGTCAACGCAATAGGGTGGCCAGTTTGAATATTACGAATAGGAAATAGGACTATTAGGATTTACTGCCGGACGGATTGTGCTTTAAATGCTTCGTTAAATTTAACGCTGTGAAATATGCACGCGTTTGCATTTTAATGCCCATGAATTGGCCTTTCGATGATGTGGTAGGTCACTGGTTCTGTGCTGCAGTCGCACGATTAGAAACAAGAATCAACCAGTCGTACTCTGACTTTACATATTATCAATGTACAAAATGTACAAAAGATCATTTTAATTACAAAAGGTTTTGAATTATTCCAGCTGAAGAAAATGAGCTTGTTTTTTTATCTTTCTTTCATTTCTCTGTCACAGAGCTGACACTTCTCGTGGCTCTCGTGGAATTTGATGCATCGTGTAGCTGAGCTGGAGTTCCACTCTAAAAATTATTAGACCTAATCATTCATTAACCTCCATTAGACTGATAGGAGGGTAAACCCAACGCCTGATTACATTTTCCGTGCCGCTGTGAAAGTATGTGTGTCTGTGTCTCCATGTGTGCACATTTTAACAAGAATGTGGGAGTGAAATATACTATACATTTCCACACACACACACACACACAATCCATGCCTTTATTGTTGTGCTGCAGTCTAACGGTGTCTGTCTTTGCTTGTGTGCGCAGGTTTGTCATTCATTAGCGAGGAGCACAATCAGAGCTAAACTAGCCATGGCGGCCTGACTCATTAGAAGCTTGAAGGTTTATTTAAAACCTCACACTGCCTCGTTCCCAATCCGCTCGCTGCCATATGCATATAGTAATTACACAAGTGAGGAGGAGGAGGAGAAGGTTAGAGAATCTGCGGTGTGTTTGCATGTGCGTCCGTGTATTTGTGTGTGCGTGTGTGTGTGTGTGTGTGATTATTTTTCATTCCGTGTTTCGCCTGAGTTCTGCCCCTATAACTGAGGATCTAATCAATCTGCCGGCTATTAAGTTTGTTAATTGATAATGCATACTAATTAGGCCTGGCTCCGTTACCACGGCGACGATGAGAAGTGATTTTAGGCAGGAGTCCAAATGGACTTTTAAAGCAGTGAGTGCGTGCTGGACGCCATCAGGCCACCACATGGAACCCTCGTTGTATGAAATGATTTCCCAAATAAGCTTTTAGTTTATTTATTTATTTTTCCCGCGTAAAATGAAAAATAACACATGCCACACTCCAATACAATAGGGGGTAGTATTTTACCTGGGAACTTCATTAACATCAAACTAAATTTCAGACCTTTTAAGCACACCATTACAGCAGGTGTTTTTTTGATTTCTTTTTTGTTTTTTTGTAGTTTTTCTTCAGAATGCTGCCGTTGAATATAGAGTGATACTTTATGAAGAAAGCATGCATCTTCAAATTTTGTGGAAAAATCATTTAAATTATGCAACAGCAGACAACAGGCGGTCTAACGTGTATAGCTTTCGGCTGCCTGTTACAATAAGGAATCCCCCACATCAGATGCATTAGATTACATTTCCAAGACTCATATTTAAAAAAAATTGGGTAAACATGGATGGAATAAGTAGGAAAAAAAAGATAAATGTTAACTATCCATCTATCCATTTTCTATACCACTTTTCCTTGCAAGGGTCACATGCGTACTCGGGCCCATGTCAACTGATTTTGGTCAAGAGGCAGGTTACATCCTGGACTACTTGGCAGCCAGTAACCTGGCACATACTCATAGAGACAAACGACCATTCACACTCACAATTAGAGGTGAAACGATTAATCGATTAATCCTCAATTATCAAATTAATCTAATTAGTTTTGATAAGCAATTTATCATTTCATTTGAAATCGGCCACGTGCTAGGAATTTCAGCCTCTCAACTGTAAATATTCGCAGCTTTCTGTCGTCCTCCATGAAAGCAGACTCATGATATTTGTGCTGAATCAAAATTAAAACATTTTCTTTTACACAAACCAGTGATCAATGATCAGTGATCATTTTTACGTATTACCTGAAATGTTATGGATCGAAACAGTAACTGAATCAGAATTAATTTGTTTGTGCCTTTTCCGTGCTGTCAATTTATGATATTGTCCAGTGTATGAATGAAGATATTTAAATTAAAAAAAAAAGTTTGAGTCTTCAGTTATTTGACCAAATAAAAAACCCAAGCATGAGGGGAACATCAAAGGAAGTCCAGTGCCCGGATTTGAACCCCCAACATTACTGTGAAGCAGTTATGCTAACCACTAGTTCACTTTGGCACCAACATAAATAATACGTTCGAAAAATGAAAAAGAAAAAAAGAAATTCTGCCTTATAAATCAATTTTGACCTTTAAATATAAAAGTCACATCAGGTAGCGTGTGTATGTGTTTTACTAATGTTTGTGTACGTCCCAGTCTCTCCATTTGTTATCCCTTCGGCGCATTGGACGTGGTCACGCACATACTGAAAATTGCACGTGCACACATGCACACAAACCATTCATCACCTGCTCGGGGCCCCCCTGAATTATTGTCTCCCAGGTTCAAGGTCAAGGAGATGCAGCAGGTAAATTGAAGTCTGAGAGGTCAGCGCCGTTTGATCTCTCTTTTTCCATTTTGACGTTATCATCAGCCTTCTGTTGCCGATAAGCCTTTTACTGATAGACATGATGAAGACGTTTCCTTTTGTCATCTTGATGTGCCTCACTGCAAAGTAGTGTTGCGGCCACGAAAAAAAAATTATTACCATGTTATTACAAGAAGTTCTTGGTCTGTATGTAATTTTCCCGGGTGAATGTTGAAATTTCCACATGAGCCAAAACGCAGCAGCTATAAGGACCTGTCATACATTTATTGGGTAATTTCATTTTTTGATTGATTGGTTGTGAAATGTATATTAAAGTGTAAATTGACAAGATCCTCATCTTGGGCCACTTGTGTGCTTGGAATATTCTAACTGTTTTTGTCCATCCAGCTGTTGATTCATTCATTTTCTGTAGCACTTATCCTCATTAGGGTCATAGGCACCTAAGCGTCCATCCCACTAGACTTTGTGGGTGAGGCGGTGTACACCCTGGACTGGTTGTCAGCCAATTTTTTTTTTTTTTTTTTTAATATTTTGCCTTTTCTGTTTATAAGAAAAAAACCATGTGATGATTTTTTCATCCCTTAAAACATCTGTAATGTGAATTCTGTGTTTTCAAATATATTAATTTGAAACTAAATGAGGAAAACATGTGCGAAGACAGAACAATGTAATTACTCAATTGTGCAGCTTTAGAGTTAAGCTGTTTTTCTCCTTTTGGAATTTCCATATTTTTGGCGGGAGGTGGCTACTAAAATGTTGCTCAGTGACGCACGTGGACCTCCCGCAAGAGTCGCCCACGACAAAAACTTGAGTACGTTCATTGGCACCTATGGAAATAGCAAAAATGACTCAGTGGGATATATTCTTCCAACCAGAACCTCTTTTCATGGCTCAAACATATAGGGACATGTAGCATCCGTTTTTCAGATTATACTGGTGGTATTTGACTGACAGTTGAGTGGGGCGGGGTTCCAGCAGACACGCCCACAATATTTGAAAGCAGAGACAATGGCTTGATTTTGTTTTCACTGTTTTGAAGCAACAATTTAAATCCAAAATTCAATTTCTTTTAATTATTCTTATTTGACAGGTTTGTTTTTTTTCATGGTGATGAATTTAGAAAACATATTTACTTTCACATTACATTCAGATTTTTTTTCTCTTGCAAAAGTACAAAATGTTTCTTGCTATATATGTTTTTGTATACGCCAAAGCACATGAGCCTGTCATTCCTTTGACATCCCATTTCAGCTCTGTTGCCAAGTGCTCTTCCACAATGACACCAATCTGTTATTTATTTCAAACTGCACGGATATCGCACAGGGCGGGATCATTTCCCCACCCATTACCTCATGATGAAGAGCTCAGTAGAAGATAACATCGCTTTATTTACCCTGCCTAGTTTGTCTATCTAACTGCCTAATCCCTCACCAAATTATTCAACCTTTAGACAGTTTAGTATACAACATGCTTTTTAACAGCGTTAAAACGCTTTAATTGACCCGGAGGTTGTGTGTATTTTGCCATCTCTAAATGCAAATGTTCCCCTTGAAGCGAGGATGGTATGGCTTTGTTAAGCGCTAAACATGAAAATACAATTCTGCTCCTTTCGGTCTTTCTACTTATTTCCCCTCACTGGCGCTCACCACAATGCCTTTCTCCAAATGTGTGTGTGTGTGTGTGTGTGTTTGGATTCTCCCAGCGCTTGGCTTCGAGCACATATTTGTTTCCCTGCAAGCGGGCGTGTGTGTGTGCTGGGAAGGAAGGAATGGAGGTTGTGTGTGTGTGAGGGGGGTGGGGGGGGTGCAGTGGGCAGAGCAGCCAGCTGGGTTGGAGGGGTAATAAAGAAGGAGAATCAATAGGCCATGCAGTAGAGCCAAGGTGCTGCCATTTATCACAACGCCTCCCTGACTTCCATCATTCATCATGCCCAATGAGGCAGCAAATAGGAAAATGACTATTTGTATCAAACACATCTGCACTCATCCACTGAGGTATTTTATTCCCATTAAGTCCAAGAGTAGAATACGCCAGTTTCTGCCGCCGTCGCTGCTGCTGTTTGTGTGCACGTGTGATTCTATTTGTTCAGGCTTGTCGCTGGAGTTTCATTGGGAACACGTTGGTGCCCGTTGGTTGTTTTCCCAGCAAGCTTCATGTTTAGTCTGGCTCCTCCTGTCGCATGTGACCCATACGCTTCGACTCTGCTCTTCTTTTTTTTGTGTCTTTAAAAGAGCCATTTCACTTATCCTGCCTTTCATTTTTACCTATAAATTAGCGGCGACGCTGCTCTGAGCAAGGATTGAGGTGTGCGTAGCTGTGGAGCCTCAATATGGGCTGTAGAGGGCTGGCCTGCGGTCATTTTGCTCTAATATCCCATGAAATAGTGCAATTATTATGCAGCTTCTTTTATGAGCTGTCTGTGAATATTTAAAAAGGATGTTTTATTTATTTATTTATTTATTGCTTTGTGTGGGTTTTTTTTGCCTTCCTTTATTCCTGTTTAATAAACTCACGGTTGCTTTAATTTAAGGTCCACTCTCCTCCGTTTGCTTATAAAGCCAATATTCCGACATTCAATAGGAGCTTTTTCGCTTAGTTTTGCTTTCAACGAGGTACCTGAATTAACCTTGTTTGCCATTTATGGCAATTACAATGAAATCAACAACTTTTATTGTTTAGTATTGAGCTGAGAACTGGCTAATCAATTCAAAGTCAATTTTGAGTCCGCTATTAAATGTTTTTCCTCTAATAGATGGATGAAAATGTTTGTATTTGCTGTTGATTGTTTTGTCACATGAGAGCATTTGTGGGTTTTCTTTCCCACACCCTCTCTATTTAAGAAATTAAGAAACTCACAGCAGCCAAACCAAGTAATTGAACAGTGGTTTTGTTCGTTTACAGCCCCTCTGAACATAATGTTTAGAATGTTTGGGGTTACAACAACATCGTATGACTTCACATTCATGTCTAAATTTAGTAATCTACAATTGCTTATTTAAGAGACAAATTAATCATTTCTTTTCTATTTAGATTCCATTTAAGGAACTCAGAATTAGTTTCATGGGAGCATCTATGAAGAATACAAAAATTATATACAATGTTAATGACACAATATGTCAACACCATACTTCAGCCACAATTGAACATTTAAAAGTAATAAAATAAATGAAGAACAAACGGCGTGAAAATAAGCATTGGCTAAATGAGCATTTTCACAGCCCATAATTTGAGTGGGGCAAAAAAAATAAAATCAAAAATACAAATAAACAATAGGTTATGGGACTGTGCATGCGTCAAAGTGACACCGTTGCCATGACAGAAGTTGTGAAAAGTGCCTGGAGATAATCAGAGCACACACGAGTGCCCTCAGTGTGGCGCGACAAGCCTGTACTAATCTTCATTGGCCCTCTTTGAAGGAGAGTGTAATGTTCCAAGGTCACTTAACACATCTATCTCTCACACATTCATCAGCCACTCGCGCTCTCTCCTTCTTTTTACTGCTGGACGATATACGACTCTCAGCGGGCTGCTGCTCCAGCATGAGGACACACACGCTACTACCACACAACTGTTAACAGCTGCCTCCTTCGCGTTGTATCAACCACATAAAAGGTGAAAGTCTATCACCCGCCGGCCACAGCATTAGGTACACTAATGATGAAACCCAACACCAGAGCTGGATCCAAAAATACGTCGTTTATTAACTGTAATTTATGATTGGAGTGTGTTTGCGTTCTTGTACTACATGAAAGGAGCAATAGCGTGGCGATAATAAACGTTGTCAAATGAATACCTTCAAGTGAGAAACACATATTCAATGCAATTATTGTTAAGCATGTAGGCACATAAAAAAGAACGAGTGTACGCGATAAATGTCGCAAACTATAAACAGTTCTCATAATAATGTGTGTGACAAAAGGTGTTTCCTCCTCTTGTAGATCCTTTATTTCAAATATATGACACGCTGGGGGTGGACTGTGTAAAAGGGGCACCCTGAGTTAACGCCATTAACCACTCACAGCCTCATAATCATTACTGATTGGACAAATTTCTAAAATTACCTTCTTTATTACCAATTACATAGAACACTTATCTTTCTCAATATCAATCAGCACGCTGTGATAATGCATAATTAAGTCTCACAGGCCAATCTGGATGAATTATCTAATATAAATCTAATGACAAAATCAAAGGCTTCTTAATAAAACACCGTTCAGTGTTTGTTCACTGACGCCACACGAAAAGGAGAAGCGTCCCCCCTCCGGCTAATGTTTAATACATCACATGCCAGCACGGTCTTTCACACAATGCGTGTTTCCTCGGTGACCTTGTGCTATGTTAAGAATATTTGTGTACATTTCACACACACTGCAACATTTCCTGCAGTGACATTGGCCTGCCCTGCTGCCTTCGGGAGCCCGGGCGAAGGCATCCGCCGCTGAGGGGATGGCTTTCGCATTCATAAAATTCATAGAATTCTTCACAAATGGCTGAACACAATTTCCTCCCAATTTCCTCATTATGCAAATATGCAAAATATCAAATCTAGACCAATTAGGAGCAGCCACGGCTTCAGATTTCCCCGGCTTAAGTCGTAATTGAAGAAACCTTCCAATAATTACGTGACTAATTGGGAATATTTGTGACAGATACAACAAATTCCCCCCGCAAATTACATTTCATCCGCCGAACCACTGCGCCCCAGTGAAATCCTATAGAGGCCTAATTTCTCTTACATAATGAAAGGAACTGAAAACTTGTAATGGCATTTGAGCGCCATGCAGCTTTTGTAATGTGGAATGATCAAATAAATCAAGCAGAAATTCATACATATCTCGCTAATCCATTTCAAAGGCACTTTATTTGTTTTGGAAATAGCACTGGGTCGTTCCAATTTGAGCCCTAAATAGGCAGTTAGAGGGCAGGAGAGGAGGGGGGGAGCGAGTGTGTGTGTTGTAGAAGGCGGGAGGCGCCCAGGAGATGTGCGCATTATTTGCACATGCATGAGAGGAAATAACCTGCAGTCACCTTCAAAACTTCTGCAGCTTCTTCACTGCAGCACTCTGTCGAAATCGGTCCTTTCTTCTTTTTCTTCGCTGCAGACTCCATCGCCGCCCCGCAGTTTGACCCCCTCCAAGGTCACCGGGTCAACGTGTGCTTCACATGATTCATAAAAGCCTCATGCTGAGGTTGAGCTGCTCTACGTTCTCGTTTGTTTGCCAGGAAACCTGATTAATTCCGTCAGCCGGTGGCATCTCTGCAGTTGTCTACCAGATGGCACTGTTTAGCTTTCTCATGTATTTTTATTTAATACAGAGCAGGTGCATTATAGCAATGAGTTTAACAAAAGTGGGTAAATCACTCAAAAGCTTAATGAATGTTTCCATACATGCAACATTAGGTAGTCTGTTCTAAGTTCAAAAAGTAGAATCATTTTAAGTTGTTCGATTTGACTTACTGTAATTAAACCGAAAAGTACTAATTTGGTATGAATATTCCCGCTTCGTCTATACTGTGCTAGTGCAAAAAGAAAAATTTCATTGCTCTTCCTCCACTCGTGGTATGCGAAAGAATCACTGAATTGAACTTTCCAAATGTGATTCATGTTAAAGTGACCACAGTACAGTACAGTATTTAACTTTTAAAGCGATAGTCAACTCACAAAAATGTCTAAATATATTTTTTATTTTTCTAATCTTATGTTTAAAAGTTCGTTCAATATCCTTCATTTGTGAAAGTTCACAATCGTAAATGGTTTGCCTTTTCTATACTGTCTATAAAAAGGCATTTGGAAAACAAAAAAAACAAAAAACATCAGACCTTAAGGACACTGCAGGTCAATTCTGATTTAGTTTCTGTCCGTATGTCTCGTGTATCAGATTTTTTTTTTTTTCATGTAATGTGAACAGTTCCATTTTTTGCCTCTTTTACTTACATATCAAATATGTATCTGATGTATCTGCAGTATGAATACCCATTTCACAGATGAACGTGAACGAGTAGATAGGAAACAGTGGTCCCCAACCACCAGGCCGTGGGCCGCTTTTGAACCGGGCCGTGGCGGGTCGCACATAAAAAAAGCAACTCACAGTTAAAGCATGTCAAGATGCTAATTGAAGCCTTCTAGTCACAGAGAGTACAATAGCTATCCATATTCCATACTCCATTCGTCATACCACCATTCAGTAAAACTGATTCTAAAGTGTAAAACTTGCATTAAAAAAGCCTCCCTTTTTTTTTAATCTCATTAACTTCCAACCCAGTTTAAATGGATCTCTGACTTATATAGTTGTCAACGGCAGTGAATGTGTTAAGCTTTGTCATCAAATTTGCTCAGTTTTAAAAAAAAAAAAAAAAAACGCCAGCGAGTTCCATCACTCATATCTACTGTGAGTCATGTGATTACTTTGTCTGCTAAGCATCCAAGCAGGTGCCTCCTCACCTTTAAGAAGTGCCATTATATCTCTCGCGTTTGAGCTATCAATCACTTAGTTGGAGGGCTTGTCACTTTTTGTGGATATCTCATTTTGCTACAACTGTCTATTTGAACCGCGGTGTCTATTTTGTTGTCGAACAGGAGTGTCTGCGCCTTTACACTTGCACGCACGCATACAGGTCGTGATTGATGAGAGGGACGAAAGTGTTGGCACTGGGGACAGGAAGTGGACCAGGTCGGGAAAGGACGGAGGTGTGCTCCTCTTCTGTCAGGAGGAAATGCGATTCATCCATACTTCCCACCAACCCACACTGCACCACAGTGGATTGGAACTGTTTGCATGAGGAATCAGCTGACGCCTCCTCCTCCAGACCCGTTTGGGCAGGCTAACAACTGACACTCAACAAGAAGTAGCTCATCCTAAGCGTGCATGCAAGGCAAATATATTTATTTTTTTTGCCAAGTACAGTATTGCCTTGAGACACAAGTTATTTTTTTGTCCACGTTTAAAACTCCAAGCACTTGAATCTCAAATCGGCTTTACCCAACAAAATGAAGACAATGCCATTAATCTTTTCCAGCATCCCCAAATTAACCAACAATTTTGCCTAAATGAAATTCTATGATATTGTACTTAAAACACACACGTATGAAATGTTACAACGTAATTATAAACAATGAGTAAATAGCAGTTTTTGTTTCAATTCATTTGTTGTTGTGTCGCACTATCTGGTGTTTGTGCCTTGGCCACATGGGGGCAGTATAATACAGACATATGAATATGGATGGTCACAGCTCCTCAGTAATTGCAGTGATATCGTTTATTTTTTGCAGAGGATAAAGACTATATGCCTGTGAGCAATGTCTGATCATCGTCCTACGTTGCTCCACAAATTATGTTCAATTGCCGTTATGGTTCGTTTAGTCAGCCAAATGGAAGCTCTTATCTAAAAAATCTTCTAAAGTGTGCCACTTGTATCTCAAGGCACCGCTGTATTCCTACACTAGTAGTGTTAATCGATCAACAGGTGGCACCGTAGCTCAAAATAGTCAGGCCATTTAAATTTTAGCCAAGCTGTCCAGGAAAAGCCAAGGTTAGAATGGCACAAACGTAAAAAAAAAAATCGAAATACTTTTCTCTTGGGCTCGTCTTCCTCTCAGTTGGCCAATCTTAAAAAGAATACAAAAATATTCAACAGTTCCTCTTCAGGTCTTACTCAATCATTTATTTATTTACACAAATTCTTTAGTTGAATTAATGCTTTCATTGTTTCCCAAACTTTAACGTTTACAGTATGCTTATCCTATGAAGTTGTGTAATGCGTTAATTGAAATCCGAGTTGGCAATTAAATAACCCGCTTTACACGTCGCCGCGGCAGCAATTATTTGGGCTCGATTTCATAATTAGTGGCCATTCATTTTGTTCACACTATCCTATTTAAAGTACGCATAACCGAGCATGTGTGCGGTGGATGGGGTCCTGTGTGTAGACGTGTGCATACCTATTTGCCTTTGTGTGTGTGTCATCTGTGATAGCCTGTTAATTGTCTGACAGTGTTCCCACACACACCTCTGCTAATGTTTTGCTTGATATTCAGTCTGCGGCCTGCATGTGTGCAGTGAGCCCAGCTCGCTACCACCCCATCCCCCAAGACTCCATCCCATCCTTTGGTACGGGTTGTTCCGTTACAATAGCAGTCTCTCATTTGATAATTAACTTCACCTCAACGAGCGGTGATCATGCTCTGACATTAGCTTGTGAAGCAATAAATAAGGTTTAATCACTGGACACTTCATTAGGTACAACTGCAAATGCTAACAGTTTCATTTGATGCAGTCAGAGAGCGGAGGTGTCGCGGTCATTCACGTCCTTCGTTTACGCGTCTACAAGTACGCTCGATGCTACTGAGAATTGATTGAATACATTGTCTGTTGGGTACTTGATTTGTCGACATTAATGACACAAGATACGTTCCAGAACCACCGGCGACTTGTGAATATCTATCAGCGATAGATATTAAGAAACATATTTTTGTCTAGTTAACCCCCTCCATTTGTTACAACGTATTCCTCCTGCCGCTCTCTGTCTCAAAATAATGTGAGGCTCCCGTGCAACATCACTTTGAGGACTTGCTCGCACGTTTCTCTGAATAAGTGGTCAAGTTTGCTTGCTTCAGTTTGTCACTTTGAGCTGAAGTTTATTACAAAACAGACTCAAAGCAAGGGAATTAAACATTCTTTTGTTCAACAAAAACAAAACAAAATGTTTATGCAAATATCATTTCGTCCGACAATAGTTTGTCTCCTAGCTGAATGCTGAGATATGATGCAAAATGCAATATGCGGGCTAATAGAAATTAGCATAGATGTTAATATAGACCTTCAACCAGCTGCTACTTTAATACACTTGGAGCAGCATCAATCAGAGCATATGGCAATACTCACAGGCACATTTTCACTCTGACCCGTGGGACCAAGTAATATTAATCCAGTTTATTGGGAACCTACTCTGTCTCTTCTTCTTACTCTTCACTTCTCTGCATCCACATGTCTTCGCGGCCTTGTAGTAGTCGTGTTTATTTGTTCATTTCAGTTGCATCAAAATTCATTGAAAAATGGAATTCAAACAAAAAAGGTCACAATATATGAATTTGTGGCCACAAAATAGATCGAACAGAAAAATAAAAGATATTTCATATATCAAGTTTGTAATTTGTGGATTTTTCCACCTTGGACTCCTGGGAAGCAAAACATTCGCCGGTAAATCGACCTGGCTATTAAAATGCCTCGCGGGAATCATGATTCCTTGGAATTCCCGTTTTTTACACAGTGTCCATCCCCAGCCTAAAAAAAAAATTCAATGAAACTATCCCTGTCTATAGTGTCGGTTCTGCTTCTACATTCCCATTTCTTTGAGACAGTGCACCTAGTTTGCTTCCCTAGCTGTCGAGTCAGGGGGCACACACGCGCATGCCACAAATTATTTTGTGTACACATTTCGCCACAGATTAGCATTTGAGCGCATTTATTTCTGTGTACCATGGCCACATTTAAGGTTTTTTTT
This sequence comes from Idiotropiscis lumnitzeri, assembly GCF_059441095.1. Lineage (NCBI taxonomy): Eukaryota > Metazoa > Chordata > Actinopteri > Syngnathiformes > Syngnathidae > Idiotropiscis > Idiotropiscis lumnitzeri. Next base: position 29,724,850 of record NC_142391.1, read on the forward strand.
TCCACATGATTTCCCGAACCTTGGTAGGATTTCATTAGAGACTGTCTGTGAATGCACAACAACCAAACACCATCAACAGTATCTTCAGGTGTGCTGAAGGACAGCTCCCACCTTCTCCCTCCTGAGGGGGATTAAAGAGAAAAACAAAAATCCCAAACGCCATCTAATAATCACTCAGGAGTTCAAGCCAATATTTTCTTCGGGATGCTGACAGACGCTACTTGTAAGTCTCTCTTCTGTGGGAGCGTGCCGCCACTCTCATTACAAACGCTGATTAAAGCATAGATTAGCCAGCAGTGGCCCTGCGCGCTCCTCACCACCAGCGCGCTCAATATCAATTAGCGGCTGCGGCAAAAGCAGCATGTCCACTGGTGACTCTTGTCTCCAGCTCCCGTGCAGCCTCCCTCCTCGCAACGCTGCATGGCAACCCCCCAACCTCTTTTAAAAACAAGAGTATGGAGCTAAAATGAAAGGTCCAGCTAATCCCTAACACGTAATGAGTTCTTATACACCATCACTATGAATGTACTCATTGGAAACAATCCAGGTCTTTTATTTTGTTGTTGTAAATTCTGTAATTATGTAATTATGTAAGTATTTCATTGTGTCCGATTTTGACCCTTTCAGGTGCTGAATGGGAAATGCAATATTTAGAAATGAAACCTCTCAAAACTCTGTCTACAATACAATCACATCAATCCATTGTGTTGTTATATAAAGACACAATCATACATCTTATACTGTATGTTGCAGGCTACCAATCTGCATATTGAAAACAAATTTAATAATCATCTTTCCAAAAACATTCTAGAGTGGTACGTGCAAAACTGACTTTTGAGGTTACCCTTGTAATTATTAGTTGTCATAAAAAAACACATTTCAATCCTGTATTGACATGCTTTTAAAAAAATAAATATTTAATTTAAGCACGTCTGTATCCTGTATAAAATGAAAATATTCTAAATTCACCCTATAAATCGCCCATAACTCTGACTGATGTGTAAACTCATTTATATTCCAATCTATATCATTTCATGCCTGTTATAGCGTGTAGGTCCTGGGTGTTTATCGAGGGTCACCGTGTGAAATTATTCAATTATAACTGTCTGCCATGCAACAGCACAAGCTCTGATTGGCTTTTTCCAGAGAGGACGACCTACAGTATTTCTCCTCAGTGGGGTAAATATATACAGTGTTGCTCACCCTACACCATCCCCGTGCAACCGACAGACAGGCCACCCAATTAAAAGTGGCCATCGATTATAGATAGCTGCCTGCTGGCATATGGGGGGAAGACGACGTTGGATGCTGTGCCACTGCCAATACAGGCCGCGGTGTAGCCGCACGCTAACCAGAGCTGACACCAGCATATTAGATGTGGACCGGGTTAATTCACCTGCACTTGGCCCCTGTGTTAGATCCACAGCATGGCGCTTTATCTGCCCACTCTAAATGCTGATCATTAAGTTGCTTCCAATGGCTTTTGCTTCTGCTGCTACACTAATGCTTCTTATCATCGATTCCAAATCACAATTATTTCACTTCTCCGCTTTTGCTCAGACTGGAGATGACCAAGGTTTAAACGTGGTACAGCTCTTTGGCTTCCGTGTGAAAGTGGGATGGATTCCACTTTCTTTCAAGAAGCAACTATTCAGTTTGTTAGTTATTTTCCACCTAGACAAATTGGAAATGGGGGCACATTGATGTGCAGGCGTGCAAAAGCTGAAACTTTGATCCCCCACCCCATATTCAGTGTGTTCCATTATCAAATTTCAAAAGAATGACACCCGTTTTTGTTCATCTCAGGCGGCAGCCATTTTGTCTCACTTGCTCTCGATGGAAAATGACAATATGAAAATAACATTTGCAAAGGGCTCAGATTATGACCAATCACGAATCAGCTTCAAAAGAAGCGGTGAGCTGTGATTAGTCGTTACATGAGCCCTGAGCATCTGCTAGGTCATGTTCAGTCAACAGAAAGTGACAAAATGGCCGCCCCTGAGATGGCTAAAAATGGGTGTATTTTACTGCCTAATTCATATTCTTCAAATCAGAATACCGCATTTAGACCAGTGAAGGTACATATAACATTTTCTTGCAAAGATTTTTTGGGGGGGTTGACTTCCCCTTTAAAGGACTTTTATTGTCAATAAATGTGCTCAACTTGTTTATCCTTCACAGGTGTCAAACTCAAGAGCCGGCCCACCGCATCCATTAAAAATAAAAAACGTCTTCTTCATTGTTGTTGGTAATTAAGTTTGTTCCTTCATTTTGGCACAGAATCTCAGGCAAATTTGCAAATTTTCTGAATAGAAATGTTTTTTTCATAAAACACCTACCATAAAATGAACAATAGTGCTATATTTAAACATTCAGTTGTCACTATTTACATGGCCATTTGTGTGTATATGTGATGAGGTCATTATATGATTTTCAGTTCATGGCACCCTGTTAGAAACTATAACTGTGATGTGGCCCTTGACAAAAAAAATTTTGACACCCCTGATTTTATTTAAGAGAAATTCAAATCAAGTTTTCACGACCTTATTTCTATAACTATTTTCAAATTTCTCTACAGCAACATTTTACCAAGTGTGGTACAGCGAGCCTCCATCAGTGGGGCGGCTCTCACCAAATGTAACAGTGTAGTATATAGTTAAAAAATATATGTTTTGCCTTAAATGCAGCAAAGTTAGCATTGCAGGTTTACAAATATTTGTTTTTCTCAAACGTCATGCTCTGCCCCCGCCCGCTCCCAGGTGAGGTACGTATCTCATTTTGATAACCATTGGTCCTTGTCATGTAAATGATATGTAGTTTCTTGTCAACTTGTGGTGGTAGGCCTCATTTGGTGTGTGTGTCTCATACATTTCTCTTCTGTAACAATTTCAGACCCATTGTGTGGCATCCTCATACCATTGGTATAGACCAAATCAATCAATCACCTCCTCTTAATAGTTTGACGCAGTGAGAGAATGTCAGCGCTAATTTGTACGTCTATGTGCAAATACTCCTTCTGGCTATATCACCTGTCATTGTGTACTGAAGCCCCTCTAACCTATTTCCAATTTTCTCCCTCCTATTTTCCACAAAGCTGCGTTTCCATTAGTGTTGGGAAAACATGATGGCAGGTCCATTTAAAAAGCCGCCGCTCCACCCTTCCCATAAGGGCCCGTGGCCAGGAAAATAAGAAATTAAGAGCGCCCGCCGTCTCTCCCAAACTCCTCCAGTGGAGCTCCCGGAGGGCGGGACGGGGGAGCTTTACCTTAGCATATGTTAACTATTACAAGGCGGCTTGATGGAACACAACAAAATGACTGGTAATTGACATAAAATATGACAAAGCGTCGGAGTCTTTGTGAGGGAAGCGTGGCACATTACGGCGTATCAGCTCCGTAATGTGACTGATTAATGAAAGATCAACCTCGCACTCACTCAGCTGATTCTGTGAAAAATGAGTTTTGTGTTGTCATTCCGACAAGCCGGCAACCGCCGCCGGAAAAGACTATTAGCCGGAATCATTATCAATAGCCATATTTTCAAACTCTATTACGGCAATCAGGCTAGAATTTATTCAATAGATTTACTTCATTTGCTTGTAATTGATAAATAATCAAAATTTATCAATGTACTTGCACACATTTCACTAACAATCAGGGAAAACTGCCCCATTTACCAGCTGACTTGGTCCAAATTAGAGCTAAATTGATGATCAATTAATCTTGGGAGGGGTAGTGCGCCGTGTTTAGCAGAGGAGCAGCAGAAAAGTGGCAGAGAGAGGCGAGCGAGGGAGAGGGAGGAGACCAGGAAAGGATGATAAAGAGAATGGATGGACGGGAGAGCGTGTGAACGCCAACGCGAGCTCAGCCGAAAACGCGAGGATGCCGCAGCAACGCTCCCTATTGTGTCACAAATAGAGCTTCCAAATACACGCGGCGCGTCCGTGCGTGTGCGCGTCCGTGCGTGTGGGCGTCATCGCCTGAGAAGTATCAGGGGGTAGATGAAGTTGGGCAAGTGGCGACGAGCAAGGTCAAAGAGAGTGATCCCATTTATTCTTTCATTTGCTGAGCCATTCAATTGCATGACGTGGCTTTGCCGCGGTTTGATAATTGCCAGCACATGTTTCTAATTTCAAGCCACTCAGAGACACCGCTGACCCAAGTCCTCCCCTTCTCTCTGCCATGTTTGCCACTAGAACAAACACACCTTGTCACAGAAGACAACAAATGGATGCAGAGTCAATCTCACGCTGCAGTAATGTCGTTCTAGCACTGTACGGTGCTGCCTTGAGATAAGAGTTTAAGTCGTGCCTTTACCACGCTTGTAACTAGAGATGTCCTCATCACATTTAGTTTTTTGCACCCAAGCTCGAGGTATTTGTTTTTAAAGATCTGCCGAGTCTCGTTTCGATATCTTGGCAGTAAATTATGAAACAAAAAGGGCGTACCCACCCGGATGTTTTAAATGATCTTACATTTTTTAAAATACAAATAAAGGTATACCAACATGATAAGTTTTTATTTGTTTGGTAAGTCAGCAGGGGTTCAATTCAAGTAAATAACAACATATATTCTTGACGTTTGAAATCAATTGGGGACAACTGTACAGTCACTCAAAACACTCATGTCGAATCAGCTTTTCCCACTATGAATAGAAATACCATTAATTTTGTCTTCATTAATATTGCTCAAATAAATAAATGGAATGGAAAAAAATTAAGTATCCTCTAAAAGAGGGGTGACCTAATCCAGTCCTCGAGGGCCACCATCCTGCCTGTTTTGGATGTTTCCTGCCTCCAATACACCTGATTCAAATGATCAAAGGATGAGACTTTTACAAAGGTTGCTAATGAGCTGATCATTTGAATCAGATGTGTTGGAGATGGGGAACCATCTGGAACATGCAGGATAGTCGGCATCGTGCACCGGATTTGGATACCCTTGCTCTCAAGTGACAAAAAAAATATCTCCATGGAGTGTTGATAACAAATCTGATTAAAAATTCCAAGTATGGGAGCGCAGGGTTAGATGACCCATCTTAAACAAAAAAAAGAAATAATTTTCTTTGAAAATATCATCAATTTGAATGTCAACTTAATATGTACACAAGACGTACATTTCAGTAAACACACTGCTACTTATTGTCAGGTGCTTGCTTGTCACCAATAGTTCCCTCCACAACCACAGGGTGGACAGAGATTCCAGGGACACTTCTAGAACGTTCAATATGAGTATGGAAATACAATATATATGACCAGGATGTCTTGTTTTATCAAATAACCTATTGTGGACAACAAAATTGAATGAAGAAAATTGATAGTCTCTTTTAAACACATAGTTATCAGAGCAGTGTGTGGCCTATGCCAAACTCACTTCATCCAGTGGGGAGAAAAAGGTATGAAATTAAAGATACATTTTTAAGAGTCCACTTGTACAAGTGTGTGTCATGTGTGTCCAAATTAGAACGGCATTACTGTCGGTGCCCTTATTATAAAGTGGTATTGAGCCTTTACGACAAAATTATTCGGACACCACTGGATTGTACTACAATACTTTAAATGTGATTTTTTTTGTTGTTGTTCTTCAAGTAACTTTCTAATTTTCCTTACTTTGCATGTTTTTTGCCAAAGATTTCCTCAGATCTCATAGTTGAAGTTAGAAAGTTTTGCGTGTTGTTAGAGCTGCTTTCAACTTTAAACTTTGGGTAAAATGCTTCTACCTCCTTTACCATCAATGAGAAATACGTGAATTTTATGCAAGTCTAGCGTCACGCGATGTCTAATTGTTAGCGTGGGTGAAGTTTTGTTCCTTTTCAGAGACTAGCGTAGTTAGAAATTGATATCTGCGCCATTGTGGGCGTGAACACAGCCGTTTAGCATACTAACCAATGGAAGTGGTTTCTCTCATTGCCTTTAAAATCATTGCGTGAGAGGCATAAAGTATTTGACATTGCAGATGCTAAAAAAATTAAAAAGACCCGCTGGAGTCCATCCAGTAGATCGACGCGTGCAAAATACGTTTATAATGAACTGCAATCACACCTCTACGGGTAAGTGGTATTAAGTTGGCGAAATTAATCACAGATCATTGCTGTGAAGTTGGCACTTGGAGACCACCTTCCACACTGATCGTTTGTCTCAATGTGTGAACCCTGCCCCCTGCCTCAACTGTGCAGCTGCCAAGATCATCATTTTAAAAATATAATAAAGATAACAATAAAAAAAAATGAATTCAACAATGATTCAGAGACTTCCAGTCATATTTATGCTGAAATGTGATGTCATTCAACTATACATATGCAAGGAGCTCAGTATGTCTTCCTGCACCTTGATCAAAGTCACCAAAATCGTATTACTCCACAACTTAGACCTGCTTCCAGATAGTCAAAAGCAACTTCAGAAAATTGAACAAAATGAATGTTGGTTCAGCTTCAGCTTACTGTTTTCTAACCATATGTTTTAAGCTATTACATTCATTTGTTTTGCATTTCAAGATTCATGCTGATTTTTAACAAATTACAAAATTGTATCTAAACATACTCAAATAGCCGTGAATACTTAAAAATATGACACGATTCATTTTGTTGTGGAAACACTCCAAAAATTGCCTCATTTCTCCTAATATGCTGGACGAAAAAATGTGGTTTTCCATTAGAACACACATCATATCGCATTTTATTGCAGTTAGGTGCTTCATATGGGGGCGTTTTAGCATTAACATTCTTTCATTTCCAAAGTACAGTAACCCCAAAAGTCTTCCGCTGCCAGTATATCCTACTAAATCTGATGAGAACTGGCCCTTACGGCACTGCGTCCTCAGCTCGCTGGCACCTGTAATGTAAGGCACTCATTACCTTAAATGATGCATCACAGCTTCCTAATGATGGAGCCACTTTAATGGAGCCCACTAATGAGAAGCTCTTAAGAAAGAGCATATTCTAATAGCTGGAGCAGAACTGGAGGGAAAGTCACGGGATGGGATTTAAACACACTATATTAAGGCGTCATAGTTAATCCTTTGACCCCATTCACTTCACGATTTAGCTTCTCTTTCAAATGTAATTAAAGACGGTGTTCATGAAACAATTTGCTTTATTTTGGGATCAATATCGAGCTGACAAAAAGCACATTCAATGCATCACAAATCTTCAGTGGAGGCTTGCTGCTAGCAGGCTGTCAAAATATAGTCACACAGGATTTGTGTGGCTGATGTCCTTTTAAGCATTAATACTTTCAAAATGTGTACCTTGCAAAAAAGTAAAAAAAAAAGGGAGAAGCAGATTCAAGGTATTTACTGTTCATTTTAATGAAGTAAATGTGACATTTAGAGCTACGGTTGCAAGGCGTCACATAGTCTAATATAATATGCATCTATATTCCGCGAATCATTTTGAGTCTTGATGAATGAAGGCAGTTGCTTGTTATTTAGATTTTCACAGTGCGGATGAGACGTGCAAAAGAGCTGCCACAGAGTCAAGTGGGAAATCAGATGTTGATATTTTTCTCCTGATGTTTCTATGAATATTTATGGCATTCTTAAGCAGAACCAGTGAGAGGCTTTACATTTTCATTTTTTTTCTTAAACCATGTGTTTTCCTTTTGGATAGATATGGGGGGATTTTTTTATTCACCCAATGGCAAAAAAATTAGTCACATCGACAGCTGCGTCCAACTTTAAAATATTAAGAGCAAATACGAAGCAGAAAAGCTACAGTTACATGGGTAAAAATGCGTCATGTTTACACATTTTGTTATGGGTTGCATTTCTTAAGTTGGAACTGGATCCTTTGTCAATGCGGATGAGATTTTGAACATTTCCAAAGAGCAGTTAGTGTCGACAAAATCCTTCAGATTTCAGCTCAAAAGCCAAAAATATAGGGAAAAAAGTCAAGAAAAGCCTACATGAACACCCGAGCTTTATGTGTGGCTAATTGGAGGCAGTTGAAATGGTAGCAAAAGTCTTCTGCTTCCCATTTAAAATAAATAATTAAATAAATTGTGTTGCACAAGTGATATAAATGGTGGGAATTTTTTTTTGTGATTACACAAACCTGGCACGTAAGCAGAGGTATGTAGACTTTTATATCTACAATAATCATAATTATTTATGGTTGCAACGAATGGTTATTTAAAAAATCATTTAATTTGTCAATTATTTTGTCCAATAATAAATGAATCTGGGTGTTTTTAAACATGTTTTAATGTCAACTACTTTGTTCAGAAACAGGACATGAATTCAAATTGACTGCACAGAAAATACACAAACGTAAATTATTTACACTGATCAACGAATATGTTCTACATTTTTTTCAATCAGAGATGCAGGGAAGTTTTTCTAGATTTGTTTGCACTGATTCAAAATCTGTCCTCAATTGATTTCATAGCAGGATTTCATAATAACGAAATAAAACCAATAATGGAACATGTAATATTGTAATTTATTTAATATTTATGAATTACGGTAATATATATAGCTATAAATAATGCGTGGTGAAATCTGTATTGTGCAAGCTTTTATGTGAAACTTAAAAACCAAAAAATATATTTATACCCCAAAAACTTGATGCACTAAAAAAAGAACTTTTTTACATCAGTGTCAAAAACAGTTTACAGACAACAGCCATCTCCGAACACAACTTGCTGTTCACTAGTGCTATGATTCAGTTATGCTTATGTCTTATTTGGAATGCTTTTATGCTTATGTCTTATATTGAAAAATTTAAATCGTAGAATGTTTACTGTTGGGATGCTGAAATGTTGAGGATTTGTACATTTTAAAATTAATTAATCTCTAAATGATAAATCGATTATCAAAACCATTTTATTAGTTGTCGATTAATCATTGTTCGACTCAGACTATTAAATTTTTAATAACGTGTAACTTCTTTTGTAGCGCAATGTGCACGTGTACCTAATGTTGGGGCCTAATAACGCGACAATGCCACCATTTAGTGCCTCGTGCTGTGGCCATTTTAATAACGCCCTCCACCACACACGCACATGCACGCGCATCGCCATTCGCCCTCTGCGTGACACACTCCTCCTCTTCATCATTAAGGAAATGGCTCTTCTTTGCTGATTATTTTATTTGGAGCCTGTGATTACCGCCATGTGCAAGAGATCACGTAGTACCGGGGAGCAGGCGCGGGGCGGCGGGCCTAATTGGGGCTCGGGATGCACGCGGTGGTGCAGCCAAGCTGGGCGGCCGGAGAGGGAAGCCTGACATGAGGTGTGGGGGAGGGTTGTGGGGGGGCGAGGGGGTTTTCGGGTGTACTCATTGGACCGTCATCAAATCACCTGCACACACACACAAATGTCATTTCAACCATTTCTGTATAGATAGAACATCGATTTCCCCCCTTAAGCGAGTGAATGCGTGTGCCTCAAAAGTGATGGACCTAATACAATCCAAATTCTATAGCACTGCGTTTACGTGTCTTTTTCTTCTTTTTACGCCACTTTTGCGCAGTGGATTCAACGCAGTTTGATGAGTAAAAATGAAAAAGGCGCACATGGAAAACTTGAGCTTATATATTGCTCCATATAATTGCATTTTTTTCCTTTTCGTGTTGTTGTTGTTTGTTTTGTTTTTTTGTATGTTCATTCAAAGTGTCTCTCTTGGCGTGTAAACAGCCTCGCGTGCACTCAGATGCGCCGCATTAACCCGCGTGGATTGCGCGCGAGTGTTTCCACTGCAAGGCAGAAAGATTGATGTGGTCCAGTTAGGGAGGCTGAGTGAGACATAGAGCCTGCACAAGTGTCTCGCTCTTATTACGCCAATAAAGGCAGAGTTGCGAGCGCCAACAGCACAAGACATTACTGATTACTTCGCCTTCTCCGCTTGTAACAAAACAACCATTTTTCTAACGGATTTCTGACACACGTCTTAAAAAAAATATACAACATGAAACATGGTTGTCCTAAATTATTGGGGTTTAAATATTGTGTTTCCGGAATGTGATTTCTCGCGTCGATCAACAAAGAAATGTAATTTAATACGAAATGTAAAAGCTTGAGTCAAAATGCGACAAGCGTTTATCCACCTAATGATGCTGATTAAAAATGTAGGGAAACCGTGGAGGTGTGTGCGATTATTTTAAGTTTAGTAGAAATTATAGTATTCTACAAATTATATTGTAAATTAGAAGTATTTCACTGAATGTCCGATAAAGCACTACTTGCATTTCTTACATTTATTGCTCTCTTAAAACAGAAAGTACATTTATTATTATTAATGTTGTCTTCGTATATTCATTTATTTGGCTACGTTGTAATATCACGTATACAGTAAGAGCATGTTTTAATCATAATTTATATGGGTGGCGTTGTATTGTTTTGTATTTTTTTGTGCTAAAATATCTACGTTAGGTATAGTTTCATTCAATACACATCCAATATAATAATGAGAAGTAAATATGTAATATTGGATTTTACAATGTAGAATTATACTGCAAGTCATTTGGCCTCGTCTGTATCATTGCCGTTATTTTTTTCTTATATAAAACGTAAATAAGGCTTTATTTTTTTAAGTCAATTTAAATAAGTCAATTGCAATTAACCTATAAGACCTCCCAAAGAAAACATCTATCATATTTAGCATGCTCTACATTACAACGTTATGATCTTGAATTTGAAGAAAAATCCTTTTGACGGCAAAAATGATGCGTATGATCTCTGACTGTATCGGATTTTAGTGGCCTTCGAACCCTTTCCAGAACCTTCGCAAAATTATAATAAAACCAAATTGGCCTCGGAATCCCTTTCCTCCTCTTCCCTCGCTGAATTTACAGACCCTCATGATGATCATGATGATGATGACGATGATGATGATGAAGTTCGGGATCCCTCTTCATCACATGCACGTACCGGTCCATTTGCTTGTGTTTTTCCACGCTGCGCTGCTTCTCTGCATCCTGACAGATTGAGCACAAAGACGAGCACCATGTGGAGGTTCGAGAGGGAGAGTGAAGGGACTTCTCGCTCGGACGCCTCCTTTGTCAAGTCCCGGGCTGTGCTGCTCCATTCTCCGGCCTCACCTGAACATCTGCCCCCGGGAGACAAAAAAAAAAAATACCAAAAATTCCAAATCCCCCATGCGCCATGCACGCAGCCACCACGTTGCGCAGACGAGTTACAGATCAATGCTTGTCCCCCTCTTTTTAATTGTGTAACAGTCCTACTTATGGACGCCCCCCGCAAGACGGGGGCAAGCGTTTAGGCTCCTGCACGTCTGATTTAGTTCCAAGCAAAGCGGGCCTAAATGGCTCTAATTGCCAACGCCTTGATGAAAAGTCGATGGGAGTTAAAGCGGCCCGATCACTAAGCGGAGCTGCGATCCATCTGTACTCCTTTATTTATTTATTTCCTCCATTTGTCTCCGCAAATCACCTGCCAGCCGGGACCGGGGCGCGTATTTGTTTTGCCTGTGCAACCGTTTCAAAATAATAATCTTGCTCATTTGCATGCTTGAGTTTTAAATTCATTTCGTGGATTTCTTCTGAATGTTGCACGTTTGCGCGGTCGTTCGCAATTGTTTTGCAATTTGACTTTAATTCCACTCTTTTTCTTTTTCCAAGAGGGGACATTTCACGCGTGTGTTCATCTCGCAAGCAGGTGTCCCGCAGCCCTCACGCAGATTAAACAAACACATTAAGACGTTTTAACGTGGAATAATTTGAGCATGAAAAAGATAATAAATCAAGGATGGTACGGCAGAATTGAATTGTAGTGCTTTTTTTACGCGTGCACGCTTGGGTCTTGGCGCGTGCGTGGCTCTGAAACACACGCGCGCACACACACGCACACCAAAACAGGAAAGTGGGTGGGGGTCTGTGTGCTTGGAGGGTGTCGGTTGGGTCCAATCCTTGCCTCTGATTGGTTCTTATTTGAGGAAGCTGACGGCTTCTCTCCACTAATAAGCGCCTCCCAGCCCTTCTAAGGGCCATTATAATGCAAGAGACCTCCTTTTTTTAAGCACAAAGCGAATTTTCCTTCATTTACAACATCTATGCCCCTTAAATTGCCCCCAAAGTTAGTAGGAGCGTTTTGCCCGGACCTCTTTTCGCCCTGGAGCGCTACGCGATGCTCTCCCACGCCGACCTCCTGGATGCTCGGCTCGGTGAGTTCTCGGCTCTAAACCCGGGAGCTAAACTCCACTGTAAGATTTAACTTCTTATTTATTTCGCCTTGTGTGTGCGTGTGGGTCTCGATGTGTGTGTGTATAGTGATCAATTGAGTGTGTATTTAATTACGTGTAAGTGTTTTTGTGGAATTAGGAATCATTTGACAGCATGAATCTGATTAAGACACCCAGCTAAATTAAGTTAATTTATTATTTTTGTCATATTTGTTCTTCATTAGTGTTTTTGCTTTTCTGTCTTTCTTCTTTTTTTTAAAAAAATGCATTTACACTTTCTTTTTTCCACTCAGGGATGAAAGATGCCGCAGAGTTACTCGGACACCGAGAAGCTCTCAAGTGTCGGCTGGGCGGCGGGGTGCCGGACCAGGGCCATCCGGGAGACATGGCCCCCGGTTCGGATTCCGTGGAGGGAACAACTCTCTTGCCCGGCGAAGACATCACCACCGTGGGATCCAACTCGGCCGGTATGCCGGTGAACGGGAAAGAGCCGGAGAAGCAGCAGCAGCAACAACAACAGCAGCAGCAGCAGCAGCCCCAGCAGAGCTCGGGCGGGCAGTCCAGTCAGCAGAAACAGAAACGGCACCGAACCCGCTTCACGCCGGCGCAGCTCAACGAACTGGAGCGCAGCTTCGCCAAGACCCACTACCCGGACATCTTCATGAGGGAGGAACTGGCCCTCAGGATCGGCCTCACTGAGTCCAGAGTCCAGGTGAGCCCCTGAAATGGTGCAGGCATTGGAAGGACTAAAAACTGACCCGGTTCAGTGCAAATTTTACAATTTCGCAATGATATCAAATATACTCAGTACTGACTTCATCGTCCACCATTTTGTTCTATTGTGATTTACATTATTTGGTTAAATAAACCGGAAACTAGTTATAATCATGAAGAGGATAAATTAATTTACGTGCGTAGAATAAAATGCAGTTTATAATAATGAGTTCTTTTTGAGTCGCTGTCCATTGTGCTGAAGCAAAGCTGGAAATATTGTAATATTGAACTCACTGCGTTGGAACTTATATGGGGGCGGGGAGGGTAATACAGTCCTAAAAAAATATAATTGTCAAATTTGTCTAAATGAAAGTCGTTGATCATTCGCCTAAAAAAATAAATTTGCAAATATTTTTTGGTGAACTTCTGAAAATGTAAATTAATATGAATTAGAATCAAGATGTTTGTGTTTCGTTTGGCAATGCTGAATCATTTCGAGTGTATTTTCCAACCCGAGAAATACCCTTTGGATTTAGATCGTGTATTAATATGCAGTTGCGCTCATACATTTAAGCAATTTGTATAATGTGTACCATTCTTGAAAGAAAACACGAGTGATGAGGCAAATTATTTATTTCATTCGATTCGAATTAATATAGCAAAAAGTCATTTCGGAATAGCACAATAACCAAAACATCGCAATGAAAAAAAAAAACAATTAACAATATTTTACAAATTATCTGTGTAAATTCATTAGCACAACCACCTCTAGGATAACAATCAATTTTCCCCCGCCCCTTCAAAATTAAAGCATTATCTCTATTATAAACAAACAAACAAACAAACAAACAAACAACAAGAAATCCTAATATTTTGCGTTTTTACTCGTACACCCGGAGCGTAATTTTGAGTTGTAATAAAACAGAGACAAGACCTAATTAGACACTTTGACTTTTTTATTTTCTTTTTATTTTAACAGCAAACACGTTATTCTACGGCGACGTGGAAACCTTGCAAATGAACTCAACGAAGCAACACATATTAGTCTCCTCGACGGTCACGTGGTCGTCCTCAAATATTCCATCAACAAGCTCTTAATAGGACTCGAGAAAATCTTCTCTTTTTGAAGGGGGATGAAAGATTGCATTTGTTTTCTCTTCGTCGTGTAATAGCCTCGGCTGTTGCGTCACGCGTGGCTGCGTGGAATGAGAGCGAGTTAATCACAGCCGAGCGTGATGAAATCTTTACGAGAGCCATGCGTGTTTTGGCTCGCAGCGCAAGATTGTGCACCACACAACGTGTGTGTTATGCTGATATTGTTGTTTTGTTTTGTTTGACAAAAGCGGAAATGAACGTGACGTTTTAGGCCCCTTAACAAACGCATTTGGTTAAAAATAAAAATATATCGCTCTAATAACGCTGTACACTTCCAATAAAAATATTCAAATGAAACAGTGGCAGGTTTATTATATCAGAATGCAAAAAAAAATCTTTACTAAAAAAAAAAAAAATAAATAAAATACGGATGCCGTTTATTTTAGGCGTCCCAAGGTCACCTTACAAGGCAACAACAAATCGATTTTTGGTGGTGTATGAAATTCATATGCATTTTCACCAAATGACCGACATATGAGTAAATGACAATTCTGTTAATACTAATGTCATAAAGTGTGACGTTAGAAATAATATGAAAGTAGGCAGGCTATTTATTTTCCCACGGTTCACACATAGCGACCTATTTCTTTACAATACATTTCACAACAATGTCTTGTGTGACAACAGAATTGCTCATAAAATATAGAAATGATAGCTAACTGGTTGAACATATTTATATTTTTTTAATTCCGGCAATTACTTATTTACATGCCGCATGTGATCATATTCAAATTGCTGCCCAGCAGCGTGAGTTGCCCGAACATACAATTGTATTTTTGTTACTCATATATTTTTAATGACATACTGTAATTTTGTGTTGCACCTTATCGTTTTTTTTTATTCCCTCGAGACAAAGACTGCAGCATATTTTGCAAGACGATAGATAGATAGATAGACGTATAATTCGAGTGCTGCAATAACAACAGTAAACAAATAAATCCTTAAGAAAATATTCAAAAGTGTCTGAACGTATCTATAGTTCTAAATCATATACCCTACTTTGAAATATACAGCTCGAGTGGTAAAGAAAATGCCCTTTTTGTCCATTTTTACAATTTATCATTATCTGCCGTTAGTTTTGCTGTCAGATGACTAAAACAAAATGCTCATTATCCTCAAAAATATAATGGCAAACAGTTTTGCAGTGAACTATTTTTTCCAGAGCTGCTCATATTCATCCAGAATCTAGAATGCAATAGTCGTCAAAACCTAAATAATGGTGGTCCCCGAACGCTCTGCGGATTTATTTGTAGTGTCTGTTGTGTTGAAATGAGCCAGCAGTGGGTTTCACGTGGGGCGTCCCGGTGTGACGGCTCGCTTTCCGTTGGGCCCGCAGGTGTGGTTCCAGAACCGGCGCGCCAAGTGGAAGAAGAGGAAGAAGACCACCAACGTGTTCCGCGCCCCGGGCACGCTGCTGCCCACGCCAGGCCTGCCGCAGTTCTCGGCGGCCGCCATGGAGAACAGCCTGTGCTCGTTCCACGCCAACGACTCGCGCTGGGCCACGGGCATGCCGGGCGTGTCGCAGCTGCAGCTGCCGCCGGCTCTGGGCCGTCAGCCGCCGGGCATGGCGCAGTCGCTGTCGCAGTGCAGCCTCGGCCACGGGCCGCCGCCCAACTCCATGGGGCTGTCCAACGGCCTCTCGTCCAACGGCTCCGGCCTGCAGTCGCACCTGTACCAGTCGCCTTTCCCCGGCATGTCGGCGTCGCTCTCCGGCCCCACGAACGTATCGGGCTCCCCGCAGTTGTGTAGCTCCCCGGACAGTGACATGTGGAGAGGGACCAGCATCGCGTCCCTTCGGCGCAAGGCGCTCGAGCACACAGTGTCCATGAGCTTCACTTAGTGACTTGTACAAAAGCCAAAACACGCAGACCGCCCCCCCCCCCAGCCACCTCCGCTCCCACCACCATCCTCACCCCCACGCTGACTCTCCACTCCCTCGCCCCAATTTAGACGCTGTGACGCAAGGAACGACACCTACGCAGCCACGCGCGGGTTCATGAACTTAAAAGAAGAAGAAGAAAAAAATTGACGCTGAATCCCACTGTAATGATTCTCCGGAGGGCCAATTGTTGTCTCCCTCGAGTGCCTCTTGCAGCACTTGTAATGTTGTGTTCAAGTGAACTTGTGTTATGTCAAAAGGTAATTTATTAAATATACATCGGGTTGTTTTTATTTATTTATTTATTTATTTATTAAGGGGGGCGGGTGTTAACAAAATGTGCGTCGCCCCGTTGGAGCTGCAGGCATGCATTGTGCATGCGTGAGGATTTTACACGAGGGGACACTGCACACGCACACACTTATACTATACAGTGATCTTTCAGTCTAGACCTAAACTCTGTTTAGGGTGTTTTTGTGTAGATAAAAAAAAACATTCTTGTGTGACATGTTTTAACTTATTGTATGTGCTATATTACTTGACACATTTCTTATTAAATGTTTGATCTTACATCGAAATGCATCGCATTGACAGGTTTGTACCAATTAAAAAAACGCAACAAATAAAAGTACTTTTAAAGAATGTCCAAATGTCTCAATTGAATTCGAATTTATTGGCGCTCATCTCTAGAATCTATTGACTCACGGAGTGGTCATTGCTCATTGACCTCAATTTATGAGACTCGGCTTTTGTAAACATGTCAGTGATGAGATCACTTTATGAGGAACACCGGCACAATGTTATGAGATCTATCACAAACATAGGAGGTATTTGTCTGACACTGCGTTTGTTTTTTGTTGTAGTTTATATTGACGTGGAATGAGAGTTCCATGTCAATCAGCAACCACGATAATAATCATATTGTTAGATGAATGCCTCTATTACTGTGCCCATCAAAACTGAGTTTTTTTTATTTTTGTAAAGGTAAATTCTGTTTAAAAATAATTCAGACTCTTGAAAAAAATAGATAAAGGTTCTAGATAGTACCCAAACGCGGTTCTTGGCTTAAACGCATACGGGAACTGCATTCGAACAGCATTCTGGTATTATTTAGCACCCATTCTTTAGTGGTTCTGGAATGAACCAACCTGTACCCAGTGCAGGTTCAATCCAGTACCAAATGAGAACCAAGTGATTCATGGATCATAAACACCAAAAAGAACCATTTGATTCTTGTAGTGGAACATGAAAGGACCTTTATGAATCTTTAGGAACTAAATAGGACGAGCTTCTTCCGTATTAAATAAATAAAAGAAGCCCTAAAGAACCACACCTGTGAAGATCTTTTATTATTGCTGTTGTGTTTTTTAGTGCAGCGCTTGGATTGGACCTCATTGACATGTGTGTTATAGTGTTTTGTTCCCTGTATGTGTCGTTTACCAGAAATGACATAATTCAGTAGAACCATTCCGCTTATTATTGTTAATACAATCTATAGCAATCTAGCACTCATAAATATTTACTCATGCTGTAAAACGACAATAGCGTCTTAGTCAAAACTCAGCTCAAAGCAAGCAAATAGTTGACGCTATTTGAATGTCCAATTATTTTCTCCAGATATTAATATTAGTAAAAATAAACTCCCTAGGATGTGAGGGGAAAATATGTTATTAAGAGGAAACTTGGACCCCTATTTGGTCCCCTTCCTGGTCACATGGGTGCTAATTGATGAGAGATGACTTCCGACCAGCAGCACCGCCTGCAAGCTTATAATTGGATTTTTCTTTTTTGGTATCAAAACATTACGGTTCAATTGAGGATTCCTCCTAATTAACAAAAGTTTATCGCGGTTGAGCAAAAAACAGTTTTCGTATTTTCAGGGTTCGCGGTTAACCGCTTCCCGATTGCCCCCGGGCAATCGGGAAGCAAGTGAAATTTGGCCACGGGCAAGGTAAAATTATGGCCAACTTGCCTGAACGGGCAAGCATTTTTTAAAGCAGCCAAATATCTTTAATTTCGACGAAAACGGTGGTGTGATCTGTTTGTGTGCACTGTATGGTGATGGTTTAACCCAGACACCCCCTTATGTTGTGGTATGGTCCATTGGCCTTATCGGGGGCAATGGGCGGGCGCTACGGGGATCAGTTAGTTCAGTGAATGTCGAGTTAAAGTGAACGTCAATAAATCCCGCAGTATTGGAACTCGCTGTAGTTGCATCCTCATTTGAAGTTTGAAAAACACAACAAAAACCTACGATATTTCGGCCGAAAATTGACAGCCGGACGTTTTCTTACCTTCTGCGCATGTTTACAAGTGGCGACGAGTTCGTTCAAATCCGAACATTTCGGATTCCTCTGACATGACTAAAATAGCTCGAATATTTTTAAGTAGACAATTCAGTTGTGAGTGAGGAAGGGAGTAATATTTGATTATTGGCTGTTAATTCATTAGCTCCATGATGTGACCTGACATAGTGTCAGTGACTGTGTTCTGTTTATGCTATGAAATTTATGGAGGCAGCGCCACAGGCACTGGTCTTAAAGGAATACACAAATTTGCCACACTCATAATTTACTCATGTGATTCCTCAATTAATACGCTCTCCTGGACTTAAAATTGATCATCTGGATTGCTGTAATATCATTTTCCCAATTTAACATGCAGATTTGTTAATTATTAAAACTACAATTAACATTTTCAATAACTGCACAGGATGATACATTTGCTGTTGTGAGTAGGGTTTCATGGTTGATGATGAAAACAAGATTAATTTATGCTTATCAGATTATATGTTTATTTACATTTGTGGCGCACATTTTACAACCATAAACATTTTATTCTTAGAGAAAAAAAATTGTCACTTGCCCAAGTCGGGCAAGTAATTTGGCCACTCGGGCAAGGCAAATTTTAGTGGCACTTGCCCTATGGGCAAGCAGTTTTTAAAGTTATCCGCGAACCCTGATTTTTTTCTATTAGTGTCAACTTGTTTGCTGCAAATATCACACTGAGGCCACATCTTGCACAATAGTTTATTTCTGTAATGTGAGTGTGTATCGTTGAATAGAACAATGGATGAACACGCACAATCAAGCAACATCCAATAAAAAAAGTTTTTTGCCAAAACATCAAATCCAAAGATATCAACACTCATATTAACACGATTAACAAAGAATCTTTGAATTAAGACGCACCTTCAAGAGATGCACATTTTTTTCTTTTCCTCAGGTTAAAACTATTGCAGTCAAGCGATTACATTTTTGAAACAATTAATCGCAAAATAAATCTGTAATTAATTGCAATTTTTACACAACCATCACACTCCAGCAGTGTTGGTTTGCAAGGCCCAGCGGTAGTTTGAGCACGTTGTTCTTATTTTTTTGTCAAATGATGTGATAAAGATGTATAGCTAATATGGTACAGTATTTTAATTTGGCTTTGCAAAATATGCAAATTATTTTTGAAGTCAATAAAACTGAGTTAAAATATTTCTCTGCATTAAAAAAAATCTCCAGTTAGTATATATATATATATATATATATATATATATATATATATATATATATATATATATATATATAACACACGCACACACAGTACTGTGTATCTATTTCTATAGCAGATATCACTACACACTGTACCTTCATTACTCTCTATGTCTGTGTATATTTGTCTGTCTGTCTGTCTGTCTCTTCCTCTCTCTCCCTCTCTCTCTCTCTCACCAGTGCATGAGAAATCACCTAATGAGGAATGGGTCGCGCATTTCCACAAACTCATTAACCCGCGAACGAGTGAGACTAATTGCGGTGTTTGGTTAATGCGATTCCGCATCTGTTCGTGTGCATCCCAGGCAGGCAGGCAGGCAGGCAGGCAGGCTCCGCGCAGGTCATCTGCACGGCCCCGCTGGATGTGGTGGGCCGTGCCCGTGAAGAGCACACTGCGGGCAGATTTAGCATAACATCACGCTCATATGACACCGCTTCAGCCAGTTGGGGGGGGGGGTGGAGTGCACGGGGTGTTGCCCTGTTTATTACATTTGTTCAACCATTGTTGTGCGCTATCCGATCATGACATACCTGCCTGTGAAGCACCTGGTTGTGCGCACCCGATCACAGCTGCACACGGTTGTTAAATATGACAAACTGTCATGATGGCCAGTATACAGTATACTAAACAGCAGTCAACCCCAGTGAAGGACTTGGGGTCTTATAAGGCTGGGAAAAAAAAACGCATCAACACGGAGAAACAAGGGAGCAATAATGACGCCGGCAAGAGAAGTGCATAAAAAAGATATTTCCCATCCTTGGCCTTATTCAAGAAAATTGTTTGACTTTTCCAAGTAAGATGCATTTCCTTTGTTGACATTTATCTTTTTTTGATATTTTTTTACTTGGTTTGGAACATGAGCAAAGCTACGCAATCACATATTGATAGTATAAGAGTTCAACCAATGCTAGCACGCTTTCCTGTGATCGAATTTTTTCTCGCGTCTCAGTGCGAGCATTGTAAGAGGTGTGTCAGACAGGTTCTAGTACTGGTATCAAAAAAGATATGCCACACCTTCATACACTTCCTAAATCGTCACAGCCATCTTGATGTCATCCTCGTCTTAAAAATGGCTCCCCTTGATGAGTCACTTGAGTTCAGAAAAGAGGGCTGAAACAAATCATACCGAGGCAAAGAAGGTGTCCAACCGATTAGTCGACTAGTTCTCTAGTCGTCATTACTACTCCGCATTGACGTAACTGTAAATTCTTGAAGTCGACTAATTGCTAATTGTGTGTTTTTGGCATTGCGTCTTCCATTGGGTTAATAAAGAGCAGACTTTAGGCTTGCCCATGTGCTGCCGTTGACGGACTTCACTGTGGAGCAGTGAAATATCCAACAAACAAACAAACTATTCCAATCCGCGCTCGTCTTAAAAGGTTCCTTCTCGCGGCTGCGTGACCATAGGACTCGAGGGCAACAGTGCAAAGTGAAATTC
This sequence comes from Idiotropiscis lumnitzeri, assembly GCF_059441095.1. Taxonomy (NCBI): domain Eukaryota; kingdom Metazoa; phylum Chordata; class Actinopteri; order Syngnathiformes; family Syngnathidae; genus Idiotropiscis; species Idiotropiscis lumnitzeri. The sequence continues at coordinate 29,745,713 of NC_142391.1, forward strand.
CATTCTTTACAGCCCCGTATGGATGCTATACGCATTTGGAAATATTTCACCAAGTGTAGAAATAGGACGGTCATTTGCAAATTAGACAAGTTTATCCTCAAACACGGCAGCACGGTAGACGACTGGTTAGCACGTCCACCTCGCAGGTGCAGGGTTCGATCCGAACTCTGGCCTTCCTGCGTGGAGTTTGTATGTTCTCCCCGTGCCTGTGTGGGTTTACTCCGCGTACTCCGGTTTCCTCCCACATTCCAAATTATTGGAATTGTCCCGAGGTATGAGTGTGAGCGCGGATGGTTGTTCGTCTATGCGTGCCTTGCGATTGGCTGGCAACCGATTCAAGGTGTACCCCTCCTACTATCCGGAGACAGCTGGGATAGACTCCAGCTTGCCCGCGACCCTCGTGAGAAAAAGCCGTTTGGATAATGGATGGATTTCCTCAAACGCATTAAAGCAGGAAAAAAAAAATCGAAACAGAGAAATGTGTAATTGCTCAAACCTGGCTTACTTACAAAATGCTGTTTTTAAGACAAATCTTTTTCTTTCATGTTTGCTCCTAAAATTAACTATCAGAAGACTTTGTAATATCAGTTGAGATCTTTTCTAGCCAGGAAATAGCAGAAACGTTTAGTGCACGGCCCGTGGCGCATTATCAGCCTCGCAGGTGCTGAAATGTGTCCAAAATGTTTCCTCCTCGTATTCCATCTTTCGACATGCCGATGCACGCTGGAGTGCAGCAGAACATTATGTATGTATCTTCCTATGTGTGGCTCCACGGCCTTAACTGGTTTCAACTGGTAAGTGGGCAAGGGTGCATTAGATCTGAAAACAGTAATAGCAAGAATAAAGGTCACAACAATATAACAAACTAGCTGAAGTCACTTGTCAAATTAAATTTAACAATCGCGACTGGTCTTTAACATCTCCTAGAACTAGAACTAAGATCTTACATTATGTTAGGAGAGACACTCTGCTAAGATGAGAGCGACCGGCTCGTTGAAGAAAAAAAAAACAAGCACGGGAGTCCCACTAATTCCAACAACTACAATTAGCATAATTGTGACTTGTGATTGTTTGTTTTGATGCAGGTCCCTTGAAATATGTCTTTATTTGAAACCGGTCTATGGCGCAAGAAAATGCTCACAGACTGCCTTATTGTGCTGATAAACATCAGCACCATCTTCAATTAATCGACTTATTCATTCAATATCCCAGCATCCTTTTTTGCTTCCATATTTGGCTCGTCTTCTTTATTTGATTCCGTAGCTGTACCTAATAGTGTGGCCTTTGAGTGTGAGTTTGGATTACTGCCTGTGTAAAGCATGCTGAATCCTAATCACCTGCCGCACGGGGTCTCCTCGCTGTGTCTCATTAGGAATTTGCTGTGCTTATTTTTGTGCGTGTGACGGCAGAGAGGTTGAGCGAGAGTGAATAGACAGCTCGGGGCAAAGCTGTGTCAGGACAATAAATCACAACAACAAAAGGACTAATTAGCAATCAATTACCCACATGTTTCTGTCCTGCACCTTTTATGTGGTTTGAGTGGAGAGCAGGTTACCACTCAGCATGGCCCATTCACACACACACACACACTTACACACCACCTGCTGCCTGTGTATGTGCAGGGATGCACTTCTGTGTGCTGTAACTGGGTGACGCAGGCTTTGATGCAGGACAATTTTACACTGAATGGAGAAAAGAATCTTTGATTTAAGACGCACCTTTAAGCGACGCACATTTTTTTTTTTTGCATTTCTTTTCCTCAGGTTAACACTAATGCTGCAATTATATTTTTTAACTAATTAATCCCCTCAAAAAAATCTGTAATTAAATGTGATTTTTCACATTTTTCAACTACTATTTTTTTGTAAGCTTGTAATCGACATTACTTGATTAATATCTTGGAATTAATGCAAAATCACCAAATATGAAGTTTTGGTTGATTCTTGAATACAATCTAAACTGAGTCATCTTTGCCGGAATTTTGCTTTAAAACAATTCTCAAATCGTATACATTTCTGCCCACAAGCATGACACTCCAGCAATGTTGGTTTTTCAAGACACGGCTGGAAGCTTGAGCAGGGTGCTTTGTTCAATACTTAATATGGTACAGTGTTTGGATTACGTAAGTATGCAAATTATTTTTCAAGTAAATACAACTTAGTTAACAGAGTTAAAATATTTCATTGTGTTGAAAACAAATCTCGACTAAACGCTTTAATTTTGACAGCTCCAGTTAAAATGTAAAACATATGCGACTTAGTGTGTGATGGATTTGCCAGGCGATCTCAATGGGTGCAAATTTTCAAAAGAAGCAAAAGACAAAGAGTATAAAAGTATTTTAACTAGTGGAGGCAGTAGTATACGCCACAATTTGCTTGAAGTGCCTCTGGATCTTCTCCCAGACTAGCTGCCTAATCATGAGCGGAGAAACCCGGTGTGTGTGTGTGCGTGTGCGCGCGCGTGTGGGTGTGTGAGGGAAGGAGGGGGGGGGTTCCTTTGTTCGTTGGTTGGGGCGAGTATTATGTTAATTAGCTCCACTGATGTGGAACAGTGGTGCAAAAGTGTGGCTCGTTCACAAAGTAATTTTCAGAAGTAGGCAGATACATTTACCTAGGTGTTTAATTTCACACTTGATGTGTGGGCAGGCGCTCCGCAGACCAAACTGTGCTATTTGTATACAAGCAATTAACAAATCAATTTTCCATATGTCCCATTTAAAGGAAAAATTACAACTTGGCTAAGACCTATATTGCAAAAGAAAGCTCATGGCTTACAATGTGATATAAATGGCGACTATTTTGATGTTTGTTTTTTTTTTCTTTAAAGTCACCATGCTTCATGTTTTCAGGATGTGATTCTCTATCAGTGTGCCCACATTAGTGGGCAATGACATGTTACCAAATGTGCTGGAGGAAATTATTCAATTTCACTTAATTGATTAATTTTTTTTTTATTTATGACAGTGTATCTTTGCTCATCCATTTATGCCAGCGACATTTATTGACGGACAGAACAATTAAAGTGAGTATAAGAGAGAGCGAGAAAGAGAGTGAGGTCTGGATGAAGCTGATGAATTTCACTCCCGGTTGAAATTTCATTCAAGGAGGAGCACAATGAATGCATGAACTCATGATTTACAAACGGTATAATTATTGAATGATAATGTTGCTGTTTTGTTTTAATGAAGTGCAACGAGAGTCTTATTGTTAAAAATCAAGTTACAATATTTGTTGTTGGCGTTTTGTTGCGGCGCTCCAATAGATCAACGGCCATTTCCATTGATCTCAATGTTGTGACACCTCGCTCCTCCTCATCTGCATGTACTGTTTTCAAGCACAAAAAAAAAAAAAAAAATCCAGCACTAAAGAAATAAAAAAATAAAATAAATCAAAGCAGACAAATGCCCATGGTGGCACATGAGGGAGCGTGAGGAGGCAGCAAGGGCCTCTCATGCTAACAAGTCTGCATTTCAACAAGCCGCATCCATCATCATCAATGCTCACATCTGCTCAAAGCCTCTGACTTAAATCTCACTGCCCCCTCCTCCAAGCTTCCACCCCCCCCCTCCACTTCACCCTCTCCGCTTCCTTTTCACCTCTTGCAGCTCCTACCCAAGCCTTCTGCTGAATCTGCATCAAGAGCTTTGCAATGCGCGTGTGGACGTGTGTTTTGGTCTCCGCCTTCCTTCGAATCAATATTTAATGATGATGTTATCAGTGGTTTTATGTGTAATTTAACCCGTGTCAGTATGAATGAGACGCTGTCACTTTTACAGCGTGGAGCATTTATTTTGCGTTAATGGCTGGCGCCTGGTGTGCACAAAGCAAAGCCCAGTGGACATCTGATGGATTTTAGTCTATGTCACGTCTACTTTGCATGGTGGGCATGCATGTACAGCAGTGCCCGCCCAAGCCTTTATGGGGCCTAGCGCAGAAGGGTATCCCCCTCCCCCCTCCTCCCCCCAAATCCCATCGCACCGCTGCTTCACCTCGAGCAGACACCAAGCAAACTGTCAAACACTGACAAAACAAAAACAGCACAATGATATAGTTGCCAGATAATTCAATGTCCAATGACAACACTGAACCCCAAAATTCACCAAAACATCACGACAGCATCCTCATACACTTTCATTTTTGTTGAATACATTATATTCTAAAAAGATTATATTTGGTGCCAGAGGACAGAATAAAATTTGTGAAAAAAATACTCAGCGTAAAATGATCAGAGTAAATTTTATGCAGAATATTTGACTCCCAAATGTTACTGTCTTTACAGGGACCAAATATAATCTTTTGAGAGTAAAATGTAGCGTGTAGAAGAAGGAATTTTGATGTTTGTGTCATCCCTTTCCAGAGTCAAAAGCATAAAAAGACCAAGCAGGGCCGCATGACCACTCGGGGACCCCTATGAGCAATTAACAGTCAACAGAGCCAGGTGTAGTATTTTTTTTATAGCTTTATGATTATTTTGGGCATAAGTTGTTCTGAGGAAGCGCTGTATGGTGACAATGGATGTAACTCAACTGATTTCACAGGAAACATGATTTTTGTACACTCATGAATCCATTATCTGAGCAGCTGAGGAAATCTTCCCAAAACAATCTTGCCACTCCCAGCTGAGGTTTACTGTCAAACGAAACATAAAACAAAAGAATTATATGTGACCGTGTTATTTATAACCTGTTTAGCAATGCGTAGTGGAACACAAATGTTGGAGCAACACATGCACACAGACAATATATAAATAGTCCCAAAGAACGGCTTCTGTTATTTGATTGTTTTATACTGCCCCCGGTGGCCAAGTGTCACACACCAAAAGGAGCAGCACAATGTCCATTGAAGTGAAGCAAAAATGTATCAATATATATTTTTCGTTCTATTCAGTTAGGGTCGGCGCTGCCTCTTTGACTCCTTCAATTTGAAAAACAAACAAACAAACAACAAAAAAAACAAACTCACCATTTCCGGGGGCTTGTTCTGGTCAGGGGGGCCCGAGAAGTCGATTTAGTTTGATTAGACATCGCGCCAGCTCATGCAGCGTGCACATCTACTTTTAAAAACAAAGCCTGAGCCGCCAAACAAATAGAAAACAAGACTTTGATGTGACATTTCTTACTGCACAGCCTCTCATTGATTCCCAAATGAAACACAATCCATCAAATCAGGTGTTTGCGGGCAAACACCTGATTTTGACATTTCGCCGAGCACTCGGAGAAGCAGAGGCAATAATTATGACGGCATATTCTTGGCCATTTTTCTCCCAATAACAAGTCATTTTTAATCCAATTAGGGCTCGCTAACGTGAGAGGCATAATACCGCGGCCCCTGGGACACATGAGAGAATATGCAGGACATTTATCCCGACAGTCAATATTGAATTTCTCAGCAAGCAGCTGTGCCTGCTCTCGCTGACATTCTCCACCTCTGCACAGTGATCCGTCCTGATTAAAGCGGCTTTTCTACTTCATCAACATTCATTATGTGACCCAGTCATGCATGGCCACGCTGGCCAGCACTAAACTTACATGCTCTCCATACTGTACTTTTGCTGAAAGGTGATACGTCACATTGTTGTTGTCATTAGATGCTGCTATCCAAACTGTGTGACTACGCGTTGAGATGTTCCCCTAAAAGTTCCCTCGAGCGATGTTTATTGGTTCTTTAACTGATTTACGTGAAGTACTCCCTAAAAAAAATACTTACAGTACTTAGCTCTCCAAGTAACGCCATTATGGCCAACATTTAAATACCGTATTGTCGTAGGCCTACAGTTTTCTGCAAGATAGATTTAATTCCCAAGAGGTATTTTTGTTATTATTGTAAGTAGTGATTTTAAAATGAAGCTTCAAATTTGCTTCATGAACCAGTTGTTGAATTTTTGAGTCCTGTAGATGGCTCTGTTGGTTTAAATAAAGGGTTTAAAAATGGCAAGTCAGTGTGCTTCCAGCCCAATGATGAACAGAGAGCGCCATCTACTGGAGCCCAAAAATACGACAACTGCTTCATGAAGCAGATTTGAAGCTTCATTTACCCATCACTAATTGTTAGTCACTGTAACATCATGCATAGTTTGATGTTGAAATGCATTGTATAAAAAAGTTTAAAAAAAAAAACCTTCATAAATGTTTGTGAACAAAAACTTCCCAAGGATTAAATGATTGTATTCAAAAGTCTAATACAACTCGACTGTACTTAACAAATGAACCACACTGTTTTAAACCACATTTAAGATAATAATTGCCATTAACCCTTTAAAACGACAGATGGTCTCTTCTCAAGCTTTTTACTTACAGTACAGGGGAGCAATTTCCCCCTCATAATCCTGCTGCCAGCTAAACACAGGCTCTCCTAAATGCATGAAATGAAAAGAAAAAGTCTACAAGTCTATTTAAAAAAAAGCAGCAACTGTAAAAGGGTAGATTCACTTTTTACTTCTAGAATAAAATGTTGTCAAGTTAAGTCCAATTTTTATAATCTGTATGAGAACAGACACATTTTGTTGGGATAAAAAGTTGTAATTTTGTTCTAATAAAATTGTGTTTTTCTTAGATAAAGTCGTGAGTGTGATACTGAGGACAAAGCATAACAAGGTAAATAGACATATTTTATAATTATAATATTATTACTATTATTATTAGCAGGAATAGTAGTAGTATTGTTATCGTCACAATAATACATTCATTTAGGCCAGCCACCGCAGAAAACAAATGTTTCGGTTTTGATGACAAGACCTGTGGCGTTTTTTTCATGTGTGCTGTGGCTCAATGTCGACATCTTCTGGTTTCTTGCAGAAAGGATTGTAGGGCTTTACAAAATATAAATTCATTTACACACACGCACGCACATATATATATATATATATATCTATATATATATATATATATATATATATATATATATATATATATATATATATATATATATATATATACACACGCACACGCAGTCATGTACGAATGAGGTGCTGCTGATTACAGTCAATAATATTTATGCAGAGCACTGAATCATTGTCATTGAATGCATTGATTATGCCCTCTAATCAATGTTTATTTGCTCTAATAGGATGAGATGGGGCTGAGAAGAATCAGGATGATGGAAGGACACATTTGTAGAATGTCAAAGGTCCCCCGGTCCATCAACACAACATTAGGTTCATCTGCAAAGTCTAATGATGTGCACTAATTGTTGTGCTGTGCTACGAACTTCAACTGGTCCACCGTGTAGAAATGAAATCAAACAACTCTCCTGATTTTTGCAACCTGAATGCAAAGTCTTTACTATCCTCTGCTCTACCGTAACTATGGAGACTTGACGTGTCAGCGAAAATAATAAAATAAAAAGACTGGCACCAGAAGGCCTCCCCTAAAGTTGTTTGCTGGGAGGTGATTAAAAGAAGTCGGTGTTATCCATCGCTCTTGATCTACACACTTTGAACTAACCACATTTGGGAGGAGAATGACGGGGAAGAAAATCCATGCAAGGCTTCGCACTCATCTCTCTCTGTCCGGTCAGTCCAAACAGGGAGGGTCGGCTCATTAGGACCCCCCCACAGGAGATGAATGGGTCAAGTTGTCCTGTGTGTGTGTGTGTGTGAGCGAGTCAACATGCACCAATCAAGAGAAGGCCTACTAAATGTTCTCTTTCTGCCAGGGAGTAGGTGTGCTCAGGCAGGGTGCATGCTGGGATACAAAGGTGCAGACGGCCTCGTCTGTGCAAAATCGACAATCATTGCAATTTAACTTCACACATGACGCCGACAAGTCTGACCACCAGAAGCAATTATTAGATGCAGAAAAAAAACTAGCTGTTTTTTCCATCCTGATGTAGCTGTAATAGAAACAAATAGGATACTGAGGAAAAAAAATAAATTAAAAAAATAATATAAATATATATATAAATATATATATATACTCTGCTCAGATCAATCGAAATAAAAATACGAATAGCAAGTTACTGTACTCCTCACAACTTCTTCATATTGGCCACCAGAGGACAGCAGATGCCATCACATGGACTGGGATTTTTTAAAAGGAACTGTATTTTCTAATCACAGTTTAATTTGATTTCTCTGAATTTTTCTGACTGATGCTCTCTGTGTTTGCATTGTTACAGCTGTACAAACCCGTAAACTTCACTTCAATCAAAATTAAATTTAGTTCACTAACCTTTGACTGTCGTTTATATAGATCATTGATTGATCTTTTCAATCAGTTTTCGCATCCACAGGACTACGGGTGAGATGATCTTCTGACTTCGGCCCAGAATGTGCAATACAGACAGCCCTCGTTTATCACGCAGGTATTTTCCACAAAGGAGTTGCAAAATTTTCAAAGTGTGTCGCTTTCAATGGGAATTTGCAGGAGGGTACAAGTTTGGGTACTCACAAAGAAATTGAGTTTAGCATAATCCTGACCAAAAAAAATGATTTCATACAAATTCAACTGCACATTCCTCACCTTACCATTTTTTTAAAGATTTTTTAGCTTTTAGCTTTTTTAAAGCTAAACTACTTCTTGCATGGAGGACCACTAGGACCGAAAATATATTCATATATTTATGCTTGAATATCGCATACTTCCATACACTAAAGTTCATTTCTGTTAATTACTGTAAAAGGTTCCCAATTTAGAATATTTCCCGAATTTCCCATTTCCACTTCACCCAAGAAATTTTCGGGATATTTTCCCCCCCTTTGGAATCCTATTCCAGACTCACCACCAATCGGTGAATGCTTTTAGTTTTGAATGATCCGCTGTGGTATGCTTCAAACACTTACATTTTCAAAAGCCACCTTTTCAAGTGTTCCTTGCTCTTGCTCTCACTCTCCAACCCACACACTTCTTTAGACAAGCATGCTTGCTTCATGCTGTTTTTTTTTTGTCACTCCCAATTGAAGTTTATTGTAAAACTGACACATCATTCAAAAGAATCAATGAATGTATATTTAAACACCAAAATGTTTCACCAAACCGTATCATTTCATACGACGAAGGTTTTTCTGCTTAATGCTAACATGCAATGCTAACTGCCATATTGTTTGACATGATTTTAGTGGTGAGACTGAAAACACCACCGATATAAGATTGATGAATATACCGTAATTCAAATATATGCTGACAGTGACATCACAACAGGCAGGACAACTGGACAAAAAAAAAAGCATCTGTGCACCATGCGGTAACAGGTGAGATACTGACGGCAGAGGTTTATTTAAACATCAAATCCACCCACCTCATTATGGTCGTATTTGTCTCCTTCTTCTTTTATCTTCCCCATGAATGTCCCCAATGTAAGTAAGAACGCACTGTTGGTGTTATAAGCACAGGAAATACAGGCACACTTGAACGCACATTGCTGTCTCACGTCTCTTCAAACACAAAAAGTTGGTAGTGGCGCTTTTGACGGCAAATTATTGTCTTTTGCCAATTTCACGAGGACATTCATCACACGCACAAGGGCCGATCCATGGGCCGGACTAAAATGAACCTCCTGCCTTTGTTAATCCAACCCTTTTTTCAAATGTACATTTTTTTTTCTCCGATGAGGTTACCATAACTCTGCAATCATCTGCTCCTGGTCCGGCCCCTCTGTCAAATTTTAGAACCCATTGCGGCCCGACAATTAAAAAGTTTGCCCACCCCTGTACTATAGAGTCTTCAATACAAAAGTGTTTGTAGCGTGGCGGAAGAACAGCGGAGAAAATTGATGGCTGAATGACAAATGACCACAAATGTAAATGCAATATACCTGTGAGTACTCTGCATTTTGCATGTTACTTAATTCAACTGTCATTCATTAGATAGGCAAGGACATCGTCTACGCACAAAGGCTTTAAAAAGAACACCAATTAATTTGAATTACACCCCCCCATGGCTTTGAAGTGAAGCTAATATACCACGAATAGGTCATTGCACACCAGGGGAACAATGCTCCATTTCTAGAAGCCATTGTTGCTCTTTGTTGTACTTCTTATTTTGAGAGATCGGCGTGCGGCGTCACAGACCTTCATCAGTTCAAAGGAAATGTCACCACTCATTAGAGGGTAATTATAGGCCACGCGCCGTATTTTGGTGTGTTTTAGATGAATGGGAGTCGCTGTCTGTAACACTCAGTTTATTGTCAAGTTTGACCTTTCCCAATGGCTGCGTGGACGCTTGCAATTAGCCGCATCTAAGTGAATTTCGTCAATTGGATCAGAGCACAGTTTCTCTCTCGGTGCATTGTTTCTTAACATAAAAACAATTAGTTGCCAGTGAAGCACGCTCCAAAAATGGAAAGGGAAGGGGGGGGCGAGAACAAATCATGATTGACTTGTTGGGTCATTGATGGCTTGTCCGAACAAACACAAAGAAATAGCTTCACTTGGTCACGGGAAACTGGACACTAACCCAGCTAACTGGGCCAAATGTGGGGTACACCCCCGGACCGGTCGCCAAAAAGTAGTGTAGGGGACATGGAGACAAACACATCAGGGCTAGAAAAGTTCATTCGAGTACAAAGAACCTACAAAGACTGGCAAAGAAACTACATTTGATGTTTCGAAAGCTAACTAAATTAATGGTAATTATGGTGAAAATCTTCATTTTTTCTCTGTTAATTAATTTCAGACGAGAACTTTAAGATTTTCTTAAAATGCATTTATTTTGTTTTTTCTGTTTGCCCGTCCAGAAGAAGGGAGGTCAAAACTAACAAAAAAAACAACAACTAATAAAAACAAACAAAAGCGCTCTGAAAACTCATTAAAAGTAATGTGAGTAATGAAATCAAAACTCACTAAAATTAAAAACCTAAACTATGATAATGCTGATTGACAATTCTGCCCGACGTAGCTCCTCCCATGAACTTAAAACGCATGTTTTTGGAATGTGGGAAGAAGCGCCGCATGGGACAACATGCCAACTCCAAACAGGCCTTCAACAAAATTCGAACCCGGAACCTGTTGGCTGTGAGGCAGATATCGTGACCACTCCTTCAGCATGCTGCTTTAGTGGATGAAATTGGCAACTGTGCCTCTAAGTTTTTAATGCAGTGGGACATGTGACCACACTTAACTCAAAGCATTTGCTCGTCGTATTAGCTTTTTTTTTTTTTTCTCGGCATTGTGTGTCAGCATTCAGCAGGCCGATTTTCGGGACATTTGTGGTTTGGTTAAATAGACAACATGCTATCTGTTTATGTTTAAACTTCAACTGGGAATTACAATAAACAGCGTGAAACAAACTTGCTCTTTTTTTTTTTTTGACTGTACACCATCTTCTGCTTGCTCTAGATTTCACTGCTTCCAGTTAGTATTCCCAGCTTGAATTTTGGCACGCTAATCAAGAAAGTAATTTCCTAAGATAAGAGATGTACTGTATGAAAACAAATTGTCGTGTCATATTTTTGGGGGTGATGTGCAATAAGATTGTAAAATATGAGCGTCGACTCGATAAAGATTGTTGAACGCTGCTGTATTGAGCAAATGCGCATTTTGCAAGTCAGGCAATATGAATACAATACGCCCATGGATGAGTCAGTGACCCTCACACATGATTCAAATCCTGCTGGATGCTTCATTGAGTCTTTGCAGCGGCGATATAAAAGCTGCCACTGAGCATCCCCAGCTGTTCTTTTCCTCACCAAGATTTAGTAGCAAAGAGACACGCACGCACACCACCGGCATGTCTCCGTCTGCGCGCAAGGAACTTCTCTTCCTCCTCCTTTCTCTCTCATCCCGCATGATGCTCAGCCGATATATCGAGGTGAGATCCCCAAATCCGAAAGCATCCATTTGCTTGCCTTTTCTCGATCGTGTGTGTATTTTCAGGAGGACGACACTTCCGATGGATTATATTCGCTTCTCAGTTTGGAGCAGAAGAGAGACTCAGAAGACTTCATTTTCAGACGACCTCTCAGTAAGTGGCTGGACTGAAAATGTCAAAGTAAAAATAGAAAAGAACTGATAATAAAACCTAATGAAGTCAATATGTAAATGTTTTTACTGTAAAGTTTTCAGTATGCATTCTGATAACTTCATGCATAACATTTGAATAACTTTAAAAACAAAACATGTTCCCACAGCTTTGCTATCGTTGTGAACTGACGAAAAAGAAAAGGCAAAATTAGCTTGATAGCTAAAAATCAACATCAACAAATTTTCTTCAATAAGGCAGTGAATGGGGACGATCTGACTTCTCCAAATCTCTTACTTTATTATTAATGGATGATTCATGTCGCAAAAAGTAACACGCCGATTTTGACAAAGGAATGAGAAGAATAATTGCTTTCCACCGCTGGGTCGGTGTAGTGCCGCAATGCGAGAGCTGTTCCTAATATTTTAGTTGAGAATCGTCTCAATTGTCTCAATCGATGTCCATTTTGTCAGAATGTTTGGACATGTTGGCCACCGAGGGCCAGTTCACCTTCGAGGCGTCGTCGCCGCCGCAGCAGCTGGCCTGCGCCGCCTTCGTCATCGGCGAGCCTAGCGAGGTCATCGGCCTGGAGCTGTCTGACGTCAACATCGACTGCGACGCCGGCGACTTCATCAAGGTTGACCTCACTCGCCCACGTGCAGGCCCTTTTGGCGAGAGTTTAAAACTGCACTCAGCCATAATGAGATGTTTTCCGAATATTCAGTTCGAAGCCAAGTTATTGGCCAGTACAACATCTCAGATGCGATTGGCTCCTGATCACCCACAAACCTAATGAGGACAAGTGTTGTTGTAAACACACAATTGTGACATGCAGCTCAATTGGCCACTTTAGAGCGCTTCGTTGTTGGCTGTGAGTGCATGTACAAATATGTCGTGGGAGAGAAGGTAAAAATACTGTAGACATAAAACTGCCGCCTCGTTTTCAGTGAACACTTAGGCCTACTAGGTTACCGCATTTTATTAATATTCAATCAAGTGGCACTTGCACAGCTAAGTATTTTTTCAGGTGGTACATGTGAAAAGCGAACCTCTCTTATAGATGGAGTTTTGATGGACATACGCGTGTCAACAGATATTTGACGGCTGGTTCCTGAAGGGGGAGAAGTTCCCTAGTAACCAGGACCACCCATTGCCTCTCCACCAGCGCTACACAGACATCTGCTCCTCCCCGCCGTCGGCCCACTCCAGTCGCTCATCTCAGAACGTCGCCATGGTCTTCTTCCGCATCCACAACCCCAACAGCGGCTTCACTCTCATTGTGAAGAAGCTGCGCAACCCGTTCCGTGAGTACACCTCGAATAAAAATATTGCGCTGTCCCTTTAAGTCCATCTGATTGTTCGCAATTTACGAGTGCCGCAACACCCGAATGAATGAACATTCAAACGCACCAAAATGAGAACACTCACTAGGAGCTGCTGTAGGTCACAACTGACGCCCAGACGCTCAAACGTGGACTCACTCAGTGGTCCCGAATCACCGGGCCGCGGAACGGCTACTTTGGAAGGGGCTGCGGACGGATGGGGAAAAAAAATGCTTGCAGTTGACGCATGTCAAAAATGCTATTTGTATGGATGGAGTGCACTTATACAACGCTTCATCTACACATATGGTCCTCAAATTGCTCTTCAATAATGAAATGATAATGATTATTTATCACTTGACCCTATTTTGCCGGTCCGTCCTCATCCATTGTCGTCCTTTCAAAGTGCTTCCGTCGTTGCATTTTACCAGTACGTCCCGCCCTCACCTCCCAAAAAGCATCTCTGCGTGATCCGTTGGCAGGGAGGAGAGGCAAACGCCAGAGTTTTCCTTATTCTTGTTGCAGCTTCCAGTCTTGGAGGCACACAACACGGCCAGCTTTCTTAACTGTATGGGAGCATCTTATGAGTAGAATGATTTTTTTCCATCAATCGGGAGTTAAGCCCTTTGAGACTTTCTGTGATTAAGGGCGATACAAATACATTTGACTTGACTACAATGCGTCTCGGCATCTTCTGCATTCCGATGGAGAGTTATTGTTAGTAGCACACCATAATGCTGATTATGTTCAATTTGTGACAGCTTCTCTACGTCGGTGTGTGTCTGTGTGTGCGTAGCATGTAACATCATGTCTCAGAGCCCAGAGGGCACCTTCACCATGGTGATGCCACATCAGCACAGGAACTGCAGCTTCTCCATCATCTACCCGGTGGAGATCCAACTGACGCAGCTCAGCCTGGAGCAGGCCAAAAGCAACAAGCTCAGGCCCAAGGTCCGACACTCGTATGCACTGTGCTGCATTTACTCGACATATGTTGGCTTACAATTAAGGGACCGCTGCAGGCGACATTTGCAGAAAATGGAAAAGACAAAAATCCAAAAGCTAAATGTTTAAATGCTCGTGCAGCAAAGCGGCCGACTCCATTTTGTTGTTTGAATTTGCGAAGGCGGGGCTTTCGTCTGGTTGTTCGAGCTCCGGTGACTACGTGGAGCTGCTGGGTGGAAACGGGGTGGACACGTCACGCATGTTCCCTGTTGCCGATCTGTGTTTTCCTCTCAGTGGACTCGGTAAGTCCATCGTCTCCTCCCCTGTGAATTTCACAAGTTGGCACTACCAAATCCAACATTTGGCGACACATGAAGAAGGAATTTACTTAGCTAGCTAATAGTTATGATACTCAATGTAGAAAATATTTATTCTTCAATTTCTGACCCTTTTTTGACAATGAGTTGAATGGCTCCTCCATCGGGAAGACCAACTGGACTTTAGTTGTGTTTTCATTCATGCATTTCGCATTTCAATTTTTGCATGAGGTTTGTCAGAACGTTTGCAGGGCACCAGTTCTTGATTTTTTTCTGTTGCACCAAGTATGACCAAAAATCAAAGCAAAAAGCATCCAAAATGTTGATTTAACTTTTTGAAGCAAAGTTGCTTCTTCTTTGTAGTTTATTATGAGTGTCACGCAGATTTATGGCTCAATGCTTTTTGCACTCTCTGCTCGTCAGATTGTTTTTTTTTTTTAGTGTGTTTGAGTTTCGCCTATTTGTCTAATTTGTTAGCTGAGCCGATCCCACAAAGCTGTCCAAAAATGGCCACAAGCAAACTCTCGAGCTCATTAATCTCAACACCTGCCGGGTACAAATTCGTCTAAAAGTGATGCATAGCTACTTGTCTGGATTGTTTGGAAAGATTTAACGGGCACAGATTAGATTTAACAGTATGTGCTATTTTAGGTTTTCCATTTTTAGTGGTGTAGAATCACACTGCATGGTATAACGAGGACGTGAATGAATTGCTCTGTGAGTTCTACCTGTGGTTGTTTGTGCGGTTCCTCAGCCCAGATGAAGATTGGTTGCGACAACTCGGTGGTGAGGTTGGTGTCCAGTGGAAACTACCTCAACCGAGTGTCTTTCCGTTATCGACTACTCGGACGCAACCAGCTGCCCGAAGCCCACGAGAACAGCCTGGACAACATGTGCAATGTAGAATGAAACTGCACAAATCTCACAACATCTGTTAATACATTTATTTACAGTATGAAAAAGTATACGATTATTTTCAGTCTGTTTTATAACTCTGGATTTTACTCATTCACTCCTGTGGATTTTTTACAATTATCAAATGGACTGCTAACTGCCATTGACGTTTCTATTCGTCGAGTACAATTTTCAATAATTACGCCTCGCCCACGTTCTTTGTGAACTTTAGCTTTGTAGGCTATTGTGATGACTAACAGAGATGGCGCCAATGCCTCACTAATGATTTGAGATCAGCACAGCTTTAGTGTAGAAGATACCGATTAGGCAGTGAATCTTGGTTCGTCACATTGATAGAAACGGTAAACACGTTCCACCTCGGACATGCTGAGAAATCTGATATACAAACTTTGTAAGGAAGACTCTATGCATGGTATAAACAGGGTATATGTGTCGCGGATATGAATAAAGATGATGCCATTCAGAGAGTGAAAGAAAAATGCCATGTTCAATTTGAACCATGTGGCGACTTAATGTCACTCATGGTGCTTTTCTGAGTTGTATGCCTGTAAATGATCAATATTAAATTATTAAATGCTCTAAACAACTGTCAGTATGAGGACCTCTGCAGTTTGAAAACAGCTGGCAGCGAATGAGTTAATTCACGTTTTTTTCCTTCAACCAATATAAGTCATGTTTATGTCATAGAGATTTTCTTGTTTAATTGTTTTAAAGTTCCATGTAGTCATTCTTTGTATTGCCTTGAACATTTTGAAAATAAAAAAAAAACAACGCATGACAAAGCAGATTTGCAACGGTCTTTGGTTTTTTTTTTTTAAATGAAGAAACGGCTTCCATTGAATTGGGAGAACTGCATGTTCTTGTTTTGATTGCAGCCACACGAATTCAGAACTTCCGAAGTGTAATTGTAGGGCAAAGAACGATGAGTCAGAGAGACGTTGGCATTGTTTGTATGTTTGCTTTCCCATTAAAAACATGTCGGCGGCCATCAGCATCTCATTTTTAATTTGTCCTAATCCGCTGTGTTCCACAGGCACTCAAATAGCTTTCATAGTGGCTGCTCAGAGCCGTAATGAAAACGGCTTATGACGACAATTAACATGCACGTTTAATACTGTTGGCTGTTTATTTGTGACCTCCGCCGAGTGTACAGTGTGCATGCATGTGCAGCTCTTAACGGGATTCTGGCACATGTGCTTTATTCCCCTCGACATTCCTGCTAACCATTTGATCTTCTCCGTATGGGGGATTCATCTCAAACCTGCTCAACGGTGATGATTCAATTAGCCGCCGGATGCCGTTTTCGCTTGATGTGCTGCAATTTTCACTTTTCATTATTAGAGAATGAACTGCACTTTGGAAAGCGTTGAGGAGGGGGAAAGAAGGAGGGAGGATGCTTTAGGTCTCTTCTTATGAATCAGATTGTTTATCTCCAGTTTTGAGCATGTAAGTGGTCAGACACCAGGAGTGGTGAGCGGTCAGGGTCAGCAAGACTTTCTCTGCCAGTTTATCAGAAGCACTCACGTACATTTACAAGCCTGGAAGTCTCTTCTCTTTATTCATAGTACTTCGCTTGGTCCAGTATGTGTGTTAGAAAGTTTGATATTATATTTATATTTTTCTCAGATAATATTTGAGGTTCAACTCGCTTCCATGACCATCCAACCAGCCTAGGCCCTTCAGTTTATGTAACTTAAACTAGTAGCAATGAGACTGAAACAGTCAAATTTCAGATTTGCCTCACAAAGTCGTCATTATTAGCACATCCTGTTCAAAATTCGGATATTTCGGGTTCAAATCTTGGCTCTGGCGTTCCTGTACACATTTGAAGCTCTCCCTGAATATTTCAGGTTCACTGTCCCTTCATGTGCATGTGCGTCAGTGGCTGCTTGTATGAGACATACTTTGACACAAAAGAATGCTTCGATACTAAAACACCGATACTTTACAGCAGAAGTTCTCAAACTCTTTACACCAAATCACACCTTAAGAAATACTTAGTTCTCCAAATACCAGCGCAAGCAACATTAAAATGCAATAGCATACAAAACCTCCTCAATTTTATTCAATATTATAGTAAGCCACTTTATTATTTGGCACATTGTGGACATTAACGCTACACTTAAATATTGCATACACATTAAATTGATGGCTCACTAGTTAAGACAATAAAAATGTTCAACAATTTGTCAATTGAAATTAGAAGAGCGATTTCAAGGAATTCTTGTCATGATAAAAAGTGCAGATCCAAAAAGAAGTTTGCAATTTTGCTATTCTAGCAAGAAACATGATTGCCACTTAAAATTATTTGGCGGGCCGAATCTGGTCCCCAGGCCTTGAGTTTAACACCAGTGCGCTAGAGGGAAGTCGTTTACTTGTACCACACTTTAAGAATCACTGCTTTAAGGTGAACTCAGCACTTTGTTAGCTGACTGCAAATTCTGCTTTGCAAAATGATCAACTCCATAAAATGCGCACACGCGCTCTTTCTCACATTCACTTCAAACGACACAATGTCACACCCTCATGAAATTATATATTTTGTATAACTACGATTTTGCCGCCATGAGTGACACTTAATGCAGATTGGAAAGGTCCTTTTTGGCAATGTATGAAAATCCACATGATAGATATCAAACAGAAACACAATATTAAATGCTGACATGAACTGCCCCGCTGTTAAACAAACATACGACTTAAAATATGACGTAGGCCATTATTTTAACAGGCTGACGATATGCTTTCTGCAGTTCTAATAGCATTAATACGTCATTAATCTACTGCCAGAAAAAGGAAGTGTGAACGCTAAGCAGCGGGATTTAAAAGGAGCGTTCAGCCAAATAATTAAAACAGTAATTTCACATGGCAGGACGCCTTTATATATTAAGTCTAATCCTCACTTCTCCTATATGAGCATAAACAAGACAAACATAGCTACAGTTTGTTATGATGAGCCAGGATTTGTTTATCGTGCCTAATGCTTATCAATGATATGCTTTGGACCTTTAAACCTGAATTAAAGGCCTTGCAAAGGACAAAGTGGATGTCAGGTTAACCACCAACTGAGATCTAATTCATTAATTTCGTGGACCAGCAGGGACACCAATTGCGCTGTGTAAGTGCTCCGTCAGTGGTAAACAGTGTTGCGGACTTATTTTCCGGAAATGTTGCTTAACACGGCTCTATTTGGTGCGAAAAGTTGTAAAGCGACTTTGCCTTTGTGCGATGATGTCATTGCAAAAATATGCAGAACATTACATTGAAGACGCACTTGATGCTGTTTTGTGTGTGAACACGATTGACCTTGCAGATGAAAGGATGATAAATGTGATTGTCCTTCCTGCACAGCCCATAATGCAAAGCGCATATTTGGAGTTATATATAAGTATTGGACAGTATGTATAAAGTATTACCTTGATCGTGTATTACGTTGAATGCAAAAAAAAAAAAATATTTTCTTTCTTGTCACAGACCACACCCAAAAAAAATATTAATCAAATTTCCCGTTGTGGTAATATGACACACAAACACACACACAAGTAGCAACATTAAAACAAGCAGATGATGCTTCAGGAAATGAATTGTGATCTTACTGGGATCTTTAAAGTTGTCATGTCGGTCGAGGTCAAATCACCATTTTTGCCTTATGTCATCTGTTGAGATTGTCAAACTTCCTCGGATTTTAAAGGGTTAAAAATCTCAGATGATTTTGACTTCGGAGTGGTCTTTCAAATCATCCTCAAAGTTTGGGGTCAATATCTTTTTTAAGGTATTGGTTGCTATAGACCTTTGAGCCAGTATGTATGTGCCAAAACATCTCAACAACGAGGGGTTTTAGCACGCTAACATTGCCGTAATGTTGTCAGCGGTTGAAGCACCTCAGTGTATGATAAATTATTTGAAAGGAATTTATTATAGGTATTTTCATTTTTAGAGATGTATGATGCCTCACATTTCTGCGCATTTACATCCATCCATCCATTATTCTCACAATGGTCACGGGGTTAGAGTCTAACGTTTAATAGAAGATAAAGAGATAGATAGATCCAATGTTGCTTTTAAAGGATTTCTCACCGAAAACCACTTGTAAGTCTGCTTGTAGTTATTATAAGACAACAAGAACATCTTACATGAATTAAGCAATAAAGACGTGGAATTATTTTTAGACAGATTGTGAGGCTCGTTACATAATTGTTCACAACGACGCCATTTTATTCAGTGTGGCAGTCAGCTCTAGTAATGACGTCACTGTCTAGGAAAGAGAAGATCAACACGAGGTCGTATGTCTAAATCCGTGTTGCGTATTTTGTTGGGTTCAGTACTAATTATTTATGTCAGATGATCTTTTATGTTGCTTGAAATGAGACCTTTGAGGGGTTATTCCTGTTCAGTTCCCTTTTCCCTCTGCCACAAATCCGTCATCATTGATTTCCGACATAATCTTGAATTTTGTTGAATGAGATTAAACTCAAGATTTTATTGTCTGAATATTATGAAAGCATGATCCATTTATCCATTTCCTATTGCGCTTTTCCTCATTGGGGTGACTTTTGAGTGGCGGGGTCACACCCTGGACCGGTTGCCAGGCGAGCTCAGGGCACATGAAGACAATCAACCATTCACAATCAGCTATTTAACTGGTAGAATTTCGCCCTGGTCTTGACTGTTCAGGTGTGCTGTGGGTACAGCCCGGATACGCCGCCACATTAAGTCTCAGCTTTATTTCATGGATCAGTTGAGCCACCTAGAGGTCAACACAATGCAACAAAAACACCAAATATAGGATGTATGTGAATAAGACCACGGCTGCAAACACTCTCTTCATGTTCTTTCCTTCTGCGGAACTTGTTGTTAATCCAAATTAGGACGTTTTCAAACAATCAGGATGACGTCATTTACCTCCAGTGAAGAAGCAGGATATCCTTATGTGAACGCGGTCTCAGACATTGTGTTGGGGGAAAATAAATGTTCTGCAATAGTTTTGATATATTTGTGATGGCATGTGATGAAGGTTGCAGCTGTGTGTGCATTTTTCCACAAGTCTCCACTGACATGAGAACATTGAATTTTAGGAACATTGAGGCCATAACAGTGCAGGGCAAAGAAGAGATTGTAATCTCTACACTAACTTCCTACAGCCATCGTGTACAAGATGTCAAATGTTTGAAAAAAAATTAATCCAACACGTAAGGCATGTTGATTTATTCCCCCCTGCACCAGCAAGTGAAAAACGCAGACTGATACAGTAGTAACAAACACACAAACGCGAAGGTTTAGGATTTTTACATTACAAACACAGCATCCATGATTGCCCCAACACCCCCAGCCAGCATGTACGACTGGCACTTCAAATGGGAAAGTGTTGTACAAAAGCATAACAGGCAGTTCACTAACATAAAAGTGTGCCTACTGATAGCTGCACACACACGCGCGCGCGCGCACACACGCACACACACACACAGACCAAAATAATCCAGAGAAGCGGAGAGGCCAGTCAGACATGCACAACATGCAGCTGTCGTGTACATGCAGGACAACTATGTTTATCATATGAGCAATACAGAAAACGACATTTTCATTATTCAAATGCTACATTTTTTTAACATTCAAACATTTTTTTCTTTTTTCTTGCCACACATGAGCCTGGCTCTGCAATACAAAAGAGCAACGGAGACGTGAGACAGTCAAATTAATATTCACACCAAAACAAATGAAGATATTTCCCAACTCACTGGAGAGTCACTGTATCTTCTGGGGGGAAAAATAGGACAAACAAATCAAAATAGCGTCATAACGTCACTCAAGCAAAGCTACGTCTCAGAGAGTGCAGTTTTACACGTATCACGATGTGGCAGCCAGGCTGCCATTGCAAGTCCGTACAAGGATTCAAAATGCTTCAACTGCGCAAGCTTTGGGACAGCAGAGCGTATTACAACACTAGAGGGCGCTGTTGGCTTATCAATTCTCGCATGAACATGCTAACGATAATGGAACAAACATGAGGTGTCCATTTGATCGACAGCGATCCTGTGGATCAACGGGAGTTGCGCTTTAGAAGGCCACCTGTTTTTTTTTCTTTTCCGTTTTGTCATTCATTTTTCAAAACAGGTGTCATTCATCCATCCAGCCATGTACCTGTCCATCTACCTACCATCTATTATCCGTCCAGCTATCAAATCACATTGTTTTTAAAGACCCTTGTAAAGCGAAATCATAGATTCATTTTTAAATCCAACATTAAATAAAACGTAAAAATGTTTGAAGATAATTGTTGGAAACATTTGCAAGAACTGAGAACCATATACTTGTTCTGAATTGTGGTGTTAATACCACTTCCTTATTAGTTATTTATGTGTTTGTTTATTTTAGCTAAAAGAGCGCCCATTTAAGCACTTTGCACTCAGCGGTTTTGCGGTGAAATTACGAGTTACTTAGTGATTGGGAATTTAAATAACTGATAACTACAATGGGCTGTTCTTTAAATTGCTACTTCCAGATAAGATGCATTTTTGGAGTACTATAGGCATGATTAACAACTGCATGCGGTAGCAGTAAAATGGGCCTATTAATAAAGAGGACGCATTTAAGAGCTTGCTGCTCATCTGCAATTGAGAGGAGCCCTGGAAAACTGTAACTTGAAAAAGAGCTGCGGGCTCCCACTTCTAGTCGTGTTAGGCAAAAAAAATGCTATAATGAATTATATTACAGCCACATGCGGCTTTAATATGATATATTTTCAACACACAAACACATTGGGACGTGGAGGCAGAAGAAAATTATTAAACAAGGCACCATCATTATTATTATCTTTTTTTTAAACAACATGGTTTCACACATTCATTTGAGAGTTGTCTCATTTTATATACTTTGTAATCACGAACATTTTATTAACAGTGCTCTTCTCCGAAGCGTGTCAAATTTAGAAAAAAAAATACAGGGACTTTTAAGACGGTTGCATTTATGTGACTTTGTAGAGCACAGGTATCAAACCCTTATCATTTCCTTCAAGTCATTTTATATGTCGCCTGTGAAAGTTTATTACTTAACTTTTGCTCAAAACTAACAACGACTCCAAAATATGGACAATCAAATGAAGGGACAATTAAGTAATATCATGGGGCATTATTTGCGTTCACACACAGATCATATTAGATAAAAGGAAGGGTAACTGCCTTGTTCCCAAGTCATGTGCCTAGTCTGGAAACAAACAGAGAGGCTCAGATTCTTGCTAGCGGACTTCATGGCTAGTGACATGCTTTTGGCAGAACAGCAATGAAATTTGAAAATGATGATTGCAAAGACATGAATATCTGTGCAGTAAGAAAGGCTCTTATTAGTGTGCCATCCAAACGTTCACTCGACTGCTTATCCTGTTAAAGGTCACGGGTGAGCTGATATTAGGCGAGAGGAGAGGGACAGCTTGGTCAAACCAAGGCCAAGGTACATCTAGACAAACTACCATTCGCAGCCACATTCACACCTTTGGAACATTTTGAGTCTTTAATGAACTTTAACATACATGTTTGTAAATGTGGGAGGAAGCCGCAGTATCCAGAGAGCACATGGGGGGAACATGCAAAAAATGCTAGAGCCTGGACGTGCGAACCTCTAGACCACTATGTTGCCTATTTTTAGCGTTTTCATAGCATAATAATCCCTTCTGTAAAACATTGATGCGCCACTTTTCAAAAAAGAAAAAATTAAGATGTAGTCATTAAATCTGTTCAGAGTTGCACAAGAGATAAGCAGTTTGCTTTGCATTTCTGTACTGATTGTGAAGTGAATCTTGAACTTGAGACCAAACTGTAACTTCAAACCGAACTGTACCGTTACCCAAACTGAGATGCGGCCTCTGGTGTGAACAAGTTTAACACCCCGGCTCTCCATGACATTTGATGGGTTTAAGACATGTGCGCCGTAGCAGCCCACTCAAGATGCATCGTGCTAAGTGGGCGGAGTCAGAGATGAAGCTGAAAGCCATTTAGACATTTACACAGTAAGGTGAAATCATGCAGGGGAGAGCATTTTTGGGGGCGCAAGCTCTTGCTCAAGGACGAGGTGCAACACAACACGGACGACAACACGGAGACGCTAGCTAAGGTATCTCGCTGTCACGCCCTCTCTGTATGCTACATTTCTAGAGATCCACTCCCTCCATCGAGTGGCACCACGCTTAGGAATGGCGAATGCCGGCGGCGGCACGGCGCACCGCTTCCTCAAAACCCTCAACCCCATTTCCATCATGCCATCCTTGAGGACCAGCGGTCCAGTGGCTTGAATCAAGTGTTCCCAGCATTCCGCTTCCAGTCTTAAACGCTTTCCAAGGCTTCTTCTTCTTCATTCGATCGCTTGAGAACACATGCTAGCGTAGACCTCGGCTAGGCTCCCGCTCGCCAAAGGGCGCTATCGATCAGGCAGGAAGCCTGGGCTCAATCTTCAGCGAGAGGTCATAGAGAGTGTCTTCGTCCATGATCAGCGTCTTATCCAGGAGGTACTGGGTCACCTGCACAGAAATAATAATAAAGGGAAGGAGGAGGAATACAGGCCCCTTGTTGTAGCCACATAAATACCGTTAGATTATTTCTATGTTCCAGCAATGCCTCTCGTAAGCGTGGTGAGGCGCGTGCATATATATATATATATATATAGAGAGAGAGATGATTTGATTGATATCTTTTTGTGTTTTCTTTTCTCATATCATTAGTTAAATATACATTTTGAACTCCCGGAAGCCCCCACCCCCCATGAAGACCCAAAAGCCCGACACGCCACCAACAATGTCACTCTTGAGAGCTGAGAGTCATGTACCTTAACTTGATGCTCTATCCTGTAGGGCGTCTGCTGGAACTGTCGGATCTCTCGGATGATGTGAGAAATCTATGAAGAAATGTTGTCAGATGATTGGATGTATAAATTGCAGTACACTTGAGGCTTGCGTAAGAGTAGGGTACCATTCTCATTTTGGAAAAGTTGACAAGTCCCTCTTCCGTGAAGTTGGGCGTTCCCTCCTCAATGAAGGCCAAGTCGGTCAGGTACATTCCCAAGTAGGGCACGCATGGAGGGTTGCAGCTGAGGCAGCAAAAGTGGTCAGGTCAGGGCATCAGTACGAGGCGCGCTATTGATTGAAATGTTCAGGACTTCTACAAGGCTCACTTTTTCAAGGTCTCCCTTAGATTTTTAAACCTTCCTTCCGAGGACACCGTTTTCTGTAGTTTATCCATCAGCGCTTTGGTCTGTGCAGCAGGAGAAAACCATGTCAGTCACGACACACATGCGCTTCTAATTTGGCAAAAGCAGACAATTTATTTGCCAAGGAAAGGTGCTGCTGCTTTGTGACAGCAAAAAAAAAAACTGAAGTGGCTAAAAGTCTAAATTTGGGGAAAAGCTGTTACAGTATTTGTGCTGATTGCCTTTCATTGTTCAAAGCGAGGTACACGCAGTGCAACAAGGTGGTGAGGGGAAGTGATGGTGTCACACACCGCTGATGAAATTTGTTTACATTTGGCGGTTTGGCAGGTGTTCATTTCAAGCCCCCAATTATAGGCAATCACCTTTGTACATTTTCTCTGTAACTCTAACGATATCCACTCAACCCCAAAGGGAGACATCTGAACACAAAATAATCTTATTCCAAAAATCCCTGAAAAGGTCAATTGCTATTAAACACCCTGCGGGCTCCTCCTCAGTCAGCGGCGCTGGTGTGACGAGCACCTGTTTGCTGATTTTAGCCCAGGTCTTTTTCAGGCGATAGATGGCGCTGCGATTGAGTGCCGACGTGATCTCCAGGACGCCGTTGTAGTTGTTGAGGCAGCGGCAGATGTCGGCCACGACCACCCACTTCTCGATCGAGCTGGCCCTGGAGCCCACATCTGTGTGGGTCATGATCTGCGACGCCACCAAGTTACTCATCTGGGGACAAAATAAAAAAAAAAATGGATTCAGTAAATAACAAAGGTTAAGAAACATATGGCTCGTGGGCCAGGTACAGCCCATTCCATTCTTTAATAGTCCAGTATTTTTTTCATTCATTTGGGCCATTTTTTATTTTTTTTTGCACTTGGTGTAAAAAGTTTGGGAAGAGGATTGAAGCTTCTTCTTTAAAACGAATGACCAAGCTGCCGTGTCCATTTTGAACATCAAACGCAACCCTAAGGACAAACGTTTTTGAACGACACTCACATCATTGAAATGTTGACTTGTTTTCATGATGTATGGGGTCCTTTCTGTCTTGTCAAACTTCATCCAGCCTTGGCCCAGGAACTCTCTGAGGAAATGAGAAATTACACAAATGTAATTTAATGATCACGTCTTATCTGAGAAATACATAAAGTCGACCGGTAGATCGATATTGTCCATGCATTGTAGCCTTTAACTCAAACTTACTTGGATTATTTTTACAAAGCACTTTCCTAAAACGTTCAAGTTGGCTCAAAAATCGCGATATACAGTAATGTGAAAACACATCCAGTCCTACTGTTTCTTCAGCATGCACAGTGACAGCGCGGTGGGAAGATGACTGACTCGTAAGGGATGCTCCTGAAGACGATGTGATCCAGCAGCGTGATTTGCTCAGCCAGCTCCATTGCGGACAGCGACTCGAAACACTCCGCCTTGGGACAGTCAGCCTGAACACGCACATGTAAACGTGCATGTGAATGTGCACAAAAAGTACATGGACAAGTGGGGGAATAAACAAAAAGTAGACACGGTGGTGCCTTAAGACACTTGTGAGTTTTTCAAGTTACAAGTTATCGTACTTCTTTTTGCTGGAACTTGCGAGTATAAATCTGAGATACAAGCGCCGTATGGTGGCCGTGAACTTGAGTCTCTTCACAATAAGAACCAATTTAGGCAGATATTGACATTTTTTTAAATGGCATTGAGATGTTTCTTGCCATTCTCAGTTGACCTTTATTGTCAAAACTAAACATAAAAAAAAAGGAATTACACATTGTGTATTTAAACAATTGCATCGCCTTGCCTGAGGACAGTCCAATTAGCCTAATGCTAACAAACAATGCCAAATGCAATAGAAGGGCTAACAAATAGCATAGGAGTTGCAGTGTTCTAACCCTGTAAGCAACACATTTTTAACACAAATGTTGCAGCAACACATGTAGACTGCTAATAGAGCAATAGTCTAATTCTGAATATTCTGCTAAAAATTATTAAAATTATTGCATCTCACTGAGAAAGTTTGACAGCTAAAGTAGTAGCACAACTTCGATTGAATTGAAGCAAAAAAAAAAAGCAGCAAAAATGGGTTCATTCTTTCCATCCAACTCAATTATGTCATCAATATATATTTTAAATGGTGTATTTTTACAAAGTACATATTATAGAGGTTTCTTTTATAAAAACATGACAACATTTGCGTTGTTTTTTTCTGGGTTCATTCAATCAATCAACCAACCAACCAGTCACTTTATTTAATCCCTTGAGGGTAGTTAGAAGGTAATTGTGAATTGGTCAGTATATAGCAAATAACGGAAGGTAGGTTCTAAAAAAACAACTGAATAATAATTCTAATAATCTGAATGCGGAACCATGAATTGCAAAGGCTCAGTGTACTGCATCATATAACACACTTTGATGATGAAGAATAGTTTTTATGGTCATTGTCTGGAGGACGTACCAGTGTGTGCTGACATAGTTTACGGTCCTGTACTTTGTGGGCGTATGTGTGCGTGTAAATGCACTTCTCGGCCATTACTCGATGAGGACAAGTGAAGGTCCCACTGTTCTGGGAGCTGTGCTAGAGAGGAACCAGGGAAATTAAAGTTGTACTTGGGCACATGACAAGTGTGGATATTTAAGTAGACCAGAGAGGCCCTTTTCACAAAAGAGAGTCCTCTTAGCACACACATTTTCAAAACAAAATGAAGAGTTGCTTAGCTCCACAGGAGGTAGAATAACTGAAAAGTTTGCCATCAACAATGACCGACTCGAGTAGGGGAACAATAGAATGAGTGAAGAATGTCATTAGATTACGTTTGGCTACCTAATGTTTGGACCAAAGACAGGTTATGTTGAGCGTGCGAGTGCTTTGTCACCATCTGTAAGATGTCTTCGATCCTCAGTTGGGCGTCATCTTGCTCGTCTTGAGAGAGGGCACTAACGGGAGCAAACAAAAAGCGGTGCAAGGACACGTTATTTGAAAAGTGAAACTTTATTGAAATTTACTAATGCACTTGAATTAATAATGCTCACTCGAACTGACACTGTTCAATGGGATGTTAATTTTACGATATATGAAAGTAAAACAGCGTGTAGAACACGTGTGTGTGTGTGGGTGTGTGTGGTGCGCGTGTGTGCGAGTGTGTGTGTACCTGAGTATGTTGGCAGTGGCTTTCCTCTCCTGAGGCAGAAGGTCCGGGTCTCGGAGGACTTCCTCCAGGAGGCAGATGACTGACATCTTCAGTTCTCCGTTCATTTCAAAGTCCTCGTCGCACAAACACAACAACAAAAGGATGGACTCATGTGTAAATGTTAACAGAAAGGCAAATAATATTTGCTTAGGTTAAAAAAGAATTCATGACATGACATTTTGTAATATCCGCTGGATTCATTTTGTTTTTTGTTATATAAAAATACGAGCATAGCGACATTTTTAGTCATCAAGCAAATAAAATATGGGAGAAAAGCATCACAGATGAAAATAATTCGTTTTACTATCATAATATTTATTTTACGGATGGTTT
Source organism: Idiotropiscis lumnitzeri (assembly GCF_059441095.1). Taxonomy (NCBI): domain Eukaryota; kingdom Metazoa; phylum Chordata; class Actinopteri; order Syngnathiformes; family Syngnathidae; genus Idiotropiscis; species Idiotropiscis lumnitzeri. The sequence goes on from NC_142391.1 coordinate 29,773,806, forward strand.
CATGTTGATCTCTGAATAATTTTATTTCATATGCCCGTTTATTTGCCTACACATTATTTTGCCTTCACTGCCGTACTTTATAATTATTTAGAATCATTTTTCATCATTATATTTGTTTCAAAATGTATTTTTCCTTTATATTCATTTCTTCCTATACTTGGAAGCTTGTTTTTTTTTATGAGTACAAAATGTAATGAATATGGGCTGAAATGGGACATTTTGAATCATTTATAATTATTTGGACAAATGGAAAAAAAACCTGGCGGAAACATGGAATGTTAAAAAAAAATGTTTTGTCAGGAATATGAGAGACAATATACTATTTCAATGATGAGATAAAAATCATAATTACTAAGTTGTGTATGTAGTTATTTCTAGATATGTCATAATTATGGGACCCTAAACCATAAATACTGTGGTGGAAACATGTTCCTACATTTCACATACATTCTGTTAGTCAGTTTATCTATTTATAATGCATAATGTATTTTTATATTTCAATAAGTATTCATTTTTTCTGTTTAGGTTTGTTTATTATTCATTTAGCATTTTTTTTCTTCATTAATATAGTGGCCCCTATAATTTTTTAAGCCTCTCGTGATAAATCATCTCCCCTTGTGATTGATTATCAGTCATCGCTGTGAAATCATTTCCGTCTGCTAACCTTCCACTCTTCCCGAACACTTTCCCCCTCTTTCTCCGTCTCAGTCAGGCCATCCAAAAGGTCACTTTGAACGAGCTCCTTTGCCCTTTCACAATGTATATCAGTGCGCGTGTGTGTCTGTAATAGGAAGCCTAACAAAGCGTTTAATATGATTGAAGAAAAGTCATAGGGCGGATCAATAGAGTTGAACGAGACGCACGTCTACGGAGAGAAGTGCGCGGGTCATTAGAGCCCAACTAGGGCCGTTTCTTGCTGCAAGGAGCACGAAATATACAGCGACTTTAATGAAGGGATGCCATACAAACACACAGATGCACGCACACACACCTGTGAGTGCTTAGAGACCCAATGCCGCAGTACGTTTAGAACTCGGTTGGTTGCAGCCCGTCGGATGATGAACTCTTTATCGCAAGTTCTTTCAGAGTTGTTGAACACTGTACAAGAGAGAAGATCTTCATCAGTGTCATCATCTTCATGTAGATTAATTAAAGGGCAAGTATGCAGTTTTTTTTTTTTGTACAACTTTTATGAACAACTTTTAACGGATTTCTATGGGTAAAGAAAATTGCACCCTCACGCCGCACCTAAAATAAAGATGACCAAAACAACCTCTCAGAATTAACTATATAATATGTATATAGCGCTATAGTTCTTTATAAAGTATTCCAGTACAACATAGATTTCTGCTTTTTGGTATGAATATATTTCAAAATATTTAGTTTCCTCCATCCATTCATTTCCAGAAGCACTTCTCCACATGAGAGTCGCAGGTGCGCTGGAGCCGATCCGAGCTGTCTTCAGGCGGCAGGTGGGGGACACCCTGAACTGGCTGTCAGCCAATCGCAGCTCAGAATTTCATTGGTGAGTGGTGCCCTAGCGCTCTTTCTTGGCCTTCAGCCACTTGTGCGTGTGTGTGTGCGTGTGTGTGTGTGTGAGTACCTGGTGGTGTGCCATGCCCCGCTGCTGCTGTGGCAATGGCAAAAGCTGAGGCAGGAGAAACTGCACAGCGTGAGTTCTCCCCCGACTGGACTGTAGGAGCGCAACATGATGCCCCAAAATGATGACAACAGGCATAGAAAAGTACAGTCAGTACGACTTATGGTCAGAATGGAAATAATTTATGGTTACATAGAGCATACATTTTTGTTCATTTAGATTTACGGAATTTTGGAATTGAAGTGGGCTTATTTATTTATTTATTTATTTTTTACTGGTTATATTTAAAGGATGAACTTTGTCATACTTGCCCACAGTGTACATCTATAATTAATAGATACAACATGTTCACACTGCACTAAAATGAATGATAAAACAACGCCACATTAAAAGCCGTAACACATCATGTTGAACGAAAGATTCAAAGTTGGCAGCATAAGAAAAACAGCAGGTTCAATAATGCCGGTCAGAACATGCATGTACATACAATTTTGGAATGCGCAACAAAATAACCACAAAAGAAATGTCGCTGCACAGCTTTTTACTTTATTATTTTCAAATCTGTTTAAAATAGAGGTATATATTTTTCAATTCTATATTTATATTTTTCATGTTCCAAAATATGGTTCCTTGCTTTATAAAGGACAACATTGCAAAGCACCACGGCGCATGTAAAATCTGACCTCCGGGTGGCCTGAAGCGCAGGTGTCGCGGTGTGGACGGCGAGCGACACGGGGACATGTCTCCTGCCTCGCTGCCTTGAGGAGACTCGGGAATAATTTTTTCCAGTGACACTGACTCCAAGACCGCTAGGAAACAACAACGAAGATGAACAACATGCACTCTAATGGTTCTATATTTTTTATTGGCATGCCCATTTCAATTACTATAAGCTAAGTCATTTCACCAGACCTGCTGTCACTCATTCAGCGAAATAACTTTGTTTAAATAACGAGGCCCCGATTTCACACTAAGAACATTTTAAAGCAAATTTCGCCACTAGAATGACTTCAGAATATCATACATCGTCCGAGTCATGTCAATAAAGGATCCCACATGAACATGAATAGTGCAGTGGCAACTGACATCGGCTCTCTTATGTGATGTGAGTCACCCATTGTGATGCTGAGGGTGGCACGTGTGACCCTGGGGAACAAGCTTTTTTTTCCCGACGTACTACAATAAATTGTAATTGCACATCCACTCCAGTAGGTGGCAGCAGCACTCTAATTGCCCATTGTACGCAGCAAGTATTAACTATACGGTGCAGGTTTAGCTTCACCTAGCCATGAAATGACCAGACGCAAGGCACAACTAACCTCTGCGTATGCTCCGTCTCAGTTTGCCACAAAAAGGATCAATCTTGGGCGCGTCCTCCCCCTCCGTGCTCTGGCTTGGACTCTGCTCAGGAGACGAAGGAATGAGAGGCACTTGGTCTTGTGGTGGAAAGGTGGAAGAAGGAGGAAGAGGAGGAGAGGAGGTGGTCGGCGTCGGGGTTTGGGGGGTGTGGGCCGACGTGGGGCTGCTGGCGGCCGACTGGGACGTGTTGTGGTTTAGTCCGGAGATAGGACTGCATAGGTCCAGACCGCCCACCCTGCCGCTGACGGGCGAGTGCAGGGAAAGCTTCCGGGCGGGCACGGGCGAGGAAGTGCGGGACGAGATGGAGAGAGGAGGGGGAGAGGAGAACTTGCGGCAGAGATGAGGAGATTTGTCATTAATGTGCTCGCCGCTGCGGTTGTTCTGGTTGGTGGCGAAGAACAGCTCCAAGGACCTGAAAAAAAAAAAGAACATGGAGTGCTATCTTACAAAAACGGTGGAACACAAGCAAAGTCATTAAGAGGACTGAGGAACACCAAGGCCGCCGCTATTCTTTGCACCCAAGGCTCATTCATCTGAACGTACAGGTTTTTTTTTTTCAATACAGTGGCGGCTTCAGTTTCAAGTGACTTGGGAGTTTTGCGAGATTTTATGCGATGACTTGTGAATGGAGACTCAACACACTTCATAAAAAGCAGCATTTTTGTAAAAAGTGAACAGTTCTTTAAAGAGGTGTCAATTTGTTAACGCCCACTCCCAGTTGACTTTTTCTGTCAAATTGAACATAAAACAAAGAGAATTACACTTTGCCATGTTGCTTTGACAGTGGGCTATTCATTTGAATATTCTGTCGTCCAGATGCTTTTTGCCTTTGGTTTTCAACTAGTCATTTTCCTTTTCCGGACAACATCTGTTTTTTTTTCGGTTACACTCTTCATTGTCTTCACATCTTAAAAAAAAACAACAAAAAAAAAAAAACTTTTAATAACCACTGGACTGTCTTTCCGAAAACTCAATAATAAATCAAAACAATCACGCTCGATGCAGCCATAATCAAAGTCAACCACAACCATTGAGGAGAAACAAGCAGAATTTGCACGGCACGATTGAAAACGGGTAAAGGAAAGGAGAGGAAGTTTATTGCAGGCAGCAGAGGAGATTGAAGTGAATCACTACGGATGCAAGAATGCTTTCAATTCAACGTGAGAGCAGAACATGCCGCGCTGAACACAAATCCACCTCCGATGTCCAGGCATCCAAAAACGAAATTGGCGAGCTATGCATGAGGTGAGCACGACTGAAAGACGAGGACAATCGGAGCATAGAGGGAGGAGACAAAAGACAAAGAAGAGGAAGCTGGTTACTTGGACGGATCCATGGCTATCTTCTTGATCTTCAGACTGTAGTCAGGACAGATGGATGAGATGGACAGACGGTCAAATGAGTGGTACTGCGCCCTGCAGTTTGGACGCAGCATGGCGGACACACGGCCGGCGAGCACAAGGAAACGTCAGTTGGATGGAGAGTGAGGGTGGGAAAAGGAGCACTGTTGTTGTGTTGCCGTTGCCAACACGTGAAAGCACAGAAAAACGCTGGTCAGATGAGGTCATTTGTTCACAAGCAAGAAATGAAAGGACATGGACAGATGGTGGAGCCAAACGATGAGGGGCCATCAGTCACGGTTACCTCTCTCGCTCACTACACTGAAAAAAATGGGGGCATAAAATGGAGTAAATTCAACACAATTTCTTTCACTATCATACATATAAGACACGACTGTGAAAATGTCATACACATTACTGGAAACGCGACATTATTTTTCCCACGTTATATTGAAAAGCTTTTTACTTGCATGCGCGACTAAAACGGTCGGACAAACATAACTGAAAATGAAATCCTCCCGTACACACTACAGAAACACTCTCCCACACACCACTGAAACAATCTTATGCAAATCTCTGAAAGTCACTGATGCACAATGCTGAAACACTCACAAACGACTGATTGTCTTTTCACTTGCATGCTCAATGAAATCTGCCTCACACAAACTTCTGAAAGACTCTCATGCACAGTATTGAAGCACACACACTGATGACATAATCTCATGTTCACGATTAAAACTCAAAACACTCTCTCACAAAAGTGAAACACTTTTATTACCGCAGCTAAAACGCTCTCACAGGACTCCGGATTCTTTCACTCGCATGCGCGACTAAAACAGTCTCACACTTGCCACTGAAACCCTCTCACACATTCAACTAAAATACAGTCAAACAATTGAAGCACTCACATTGCAAAATACAGAGACACTCACAAAAATGAAACATCCTCATACACGAGCGTTTCAGTTGTGAGTGGAAGAGGTCATCTTGAATTACAAGTATGTCTTTTGGCCCCTCATACAAAACACTCCTGCACCATCATAGAGTCATGTATCAACAATTAGACATTTAGAATAAAATGAAGAAAAGCATGGTCATAGATTCCCCCCGGTTGTTTTTGTAGTAGGCTCCATCATATCTAAAAAGTTCTTCAACCAAAAAGCCCGCTACCTCCAAGTCACAGTTTTTACAGGAGCACCCCCTGTCTTTAAATGTAATAAAATAACCTTTTTTTTCTGAGAACGTATAGGTCTACATTACAGAGACTGTCTTTTCCAGAGTAGAATACGTAACAAGTTGTAATGTTTAAAATTCACTGAAATAAAAATACGACTTTCTTCTTGCGAGCTCATTTTGGAAAATAAAACTTTATTCTCGTAAGATTACTACTCGTCATCCAGATAAAATGTCTCAATTCTTGTAAAGATTGCAACTTTTCTTTACATTTTTAACTATATATAAAAAAGTATCAATTCATGGAATTTAGGGTTACAAAGTTATGAATTATGAGGGGTCTCAAAAAGGTTTGAGAACCCCTGCTTTGCAATACTGTAAATATAACAGAGGGCATTTATTCGACATTTATTTCAACAGTTGCACCAAAGCTTTCCGCTAAAATTTCACATCAACTTTCAAATTAGTGGCAATAATATAATGACACTTTTGCAGCAAGCAAAGGAAGTGAACTAGACTTTTAAAGGAGGGTCTGCACACACACGAAAAGCCTGTTCCAACTGAAAATACGAGAAGGGAATATAAACAAGGAGATCCAATGCAGTCGGAATCCCAAGAGGGCAGCTAGAGCTTGCGGGAAGGAGAAAGTGACAGAAAGCTTTCATGCGGTCCATATTAGACTCCAACATATATGCCAAAGCACTCTTACTTGGGAGATGTACATATAAATATGAGACATATGTGTTTAAAAAAGGAGCGCTATGTGGTAATACATTCATCTTGAAATAACAACTTGAGAAGCACATGTACTTGAAAAAAGCCATTGTGGCAACCCCAAACACCGACTTTTGCAGATGTTACTAATGGTGGCTTAGAGTGAAGTAAAGTGCCGTATTTTGTGGGATTTTTGGCTTTCTTTATTTTTTATTTTTTAGATAGACTAGCGTATGACAACATAAGACAAAGAGCTCTCAGTTGGAAAGTTAAACAAATATTCAGATCTGGGCAGTCCGTCTCGGGGGCAAAACGATTAGGACGGCCATTTTTGAGGCGACAATTTTCAAAAAAGGACTCAATGAACAAAGGCCAGAAGTTAATTTTAGTCTGGACGCTATTTTTTGGGAGGGGTTTGGGGGCCGCCAATTTTATGAATAAGGCCGGAGGGTGAAGGCCGGGACCGTACCAAGATAGCGACCGGAGAGCGGGGGACTGACCGTCAAAAAAGGGTCAAGTGCCCAGCTCTGCAAATATTAAAAGACAAAATAAACGGTCAAATGTTCTGCCTGTAATTTATATCTTTATTGAATTTACATTAATCATTATATAGTTTCCTAATAAACTGAACAATTATTGGGATTTTATTCTGCCAAGTATCAGAATCGAAAAAAAAAAATCCTCAAGTCAAGCCCTATAAATGAGTGTGGAAGTTGTTGTGCAAGTAATTGTACTTTATCTTAATTTTTAAGACGTATACGTTGGACATTCTCAATCTATTTAGTTACTCAACTGCAACAAGAGTAATCCCTGTGGAAAAAAGATCACTGCGAAGCATTGAAGCAGAGATTCTGCTTCGACTGTTTTATTTTATTTTTGTAAATGTATACTTGGAGGTATTGGATCAATGGTGTGTGTTTTTGCACGTGTGCAGTGGGTGACCTGATGGGAATGGAAGAGAAGGGCTTCTTGTAGATGTCGGCCAGTTTGTCCATGACCACGCTGGCGGCGGTGAAGATCCTGTACGTGTGCAAGAAGGTGTTGAGGAAGTCGATGGAGAGGAAGCGCAGGTCGGTCAGCCTCTCCAGCAGACGCTCCACGCTGGCGTAGCGGATCTGCGGGACCTTGCAGGAGTTGAGCGTCTTGCTGAAGCAAATGTCAACATCATCTTTATGGAGACGCACATCGGATCTGATGAGGTACACACACAAACACGTACACACACAACGCACAAGCATGGGTGACTGCTGCTGCAAAGCATGAGAAGAGCTGAATTCAAAATGGATTGGATTTAAATCGGATACACTGAAACCTCTCAAGTCAACGTCAGAATGTGGCCAGCACTTGTCGCACAAATCTTCAGGTTTTGCGCTGGGATATTTTGCGAGACTTCAGCTCCGCAAGCAACAAATGATTAATTACGGGAATGTCTTTCAGGACTCAATGGAACAACTATACACCCATTTTTACATTTGAATGACAAAATGAAAATTAAAAACATACTGTAATATTTTTGTCTAAACAGCAAGTGTTTAACTGAATTTGACATTAAAACACAATTAATGTGAAAATAAAAAAAATATTTTAATGTCTTAATACTAACACTGGTTAACATATTTTTCTACCTCTATGATAATTTAAAAAAATACAATCAATCATGTCCTATTTACAATGGCAAACCTTTTTTTTTTTTTTTACATTTCTATAACAATTAACAACAGTGACCATTAAATGCAGTACAATTATTTTGTTTGTCTTAATATTAACTTGTTTACACTATTAAAAATAATAATTTTTAGGTCGGAATTATAATAACACTTGCACCACAATTAACAACGTTGAAATTTAAATGAGATTATTTTGTTTTCAGTAATTGACTTAGTTTTACACTTGTATGCCAATAACATTAAGCACTTTGCAACTTTGTTTCACATAAAGTAAGCGTTCTAATGACATCACAACTAGGTTTTATGTTTTACCAGTAACTACTGTTAACTTAGTTTTCCAAATTAGTCAAAACATTGCTTGCCCGGTTGACAAAAGTTTTATGATGGTGCCGGTTTGACCATGGAACAGATTAATTCTCAGTCCGTTATTCCCAATGGGGAAAATTGTTGTGAAATCCATACAAATTGTCCTGGAACGGAAAGTGTTCGACCTTGGAGGTTCCACTGTATTGCAAAAAAAGAATGAATATCAAATCAGATTACATTTCAAAACCCAAAAATAATCAAGAAATGAAGCATAATAAAAGAAAAATAGTGTTGTTATTTTTTTTGTCTGTCAGAATCAATGCATGTTTAAAACATCATCACCCACATGTGCTTGATGTTTTGCAGCATGCGCATGAAGAGATGGCCGCCTCCTCTTCACACACTTACTTGATCATGTGAGGCACGGTGACTTTGGAGTTCTCCTCAAAGACGCTGGTCATCAGCCCATTGCAACGGATGTTATCTATACACTAAAAAAGACGCGAAAAGGGGGTGGGGCGAAAGAAAGAATGGAGTAGGGAAAAGAGGCCAAATTATTGAAATGAACAAACACTTTCTTGGTCTTGTCTTGTGTCTACATGGAGCTTGTGTGTATTTGCGAAGGTGCCGAGCTGAACTCACCTCCAGGGAGCTGCACCCACGTCTGTGTTTACGTTTCACTAAGCCTCGACAAAGCCCGGCGGGGACACGTTCTCACTATTTGGAGGTTCTTGTTATTCTCTGTGAGTGTGTGTTAGTGCGTATCACCTGGCTAATATCGCTGGTCCACGCAGCCTTCTCCTGCCGCGAGGGCGCCAGCAACACGACAGTGAACGAAGCCGAGTCGGCCGGCTCCACCACCAGCTTGAAGTCCAGCTGACCAAACACCTGACCTCCAGCTTTAGCTGAAGAAGAAAGACGCATGTTAGGGGTGCTCATTAAATTAGTCGCCTCATTTTGACTTCACACAATGTGGGAATCAGGTTGAAAGCAGTTTACACTTGGGCTGAAGCCATTAATTGAATAACACAGTGCATTATGTTTTGTTGCAAATATTTTGTATGCAGTATTTTTCTTTTTTTTACTTCTTATTATATGTTATTTTACGTACACGTTCACACTCTCATTTTACATAAATAGTACTTTACATATATAATGGCGAAGCATTGACATTAGCTCGGCATTGCACACAGCTCAAAAGGAGCATATTACATTCACCTTTTAATAGCTACAGATTTATTTTTTTAGGTGCTAGTCATGTACACATCACTCAATGCATGGATGTTAGCTTAGCATCGCTGTAAGCTCAAAGGAGTGTGTTGGATCAACCTATTCATCTCTATGGTTGTGTTATAACACTGGTGCTGGTCGTGTACACTCCTGCAAACATGCTATTTTTGGTAGAGTACACCGTATATCACTACAAAGCATCTACGTAATCGTAAAATAGGTGAAAACAGGAAAAAGCAAACATGGTGGCACATGAATGTTATTACATGCACGTTATTATCCTCCCGCAAGCACCAACAAGGTAAGCTTGAATTAACGTTTAAAACTTTTCAAACAGTTTCCAGCACTTTTAGCATATTTATTTGCAATAACTTAGAAAAAAGTACAAACCAACAATTTTGTATGGTTTTAGTCCACTGAATACATTCTATTCTATTCCAAATGTGCTACTACGGGCACAAGTGACGACGAGACACAGTTTTACTATCAACTTCTTGACATAATTTTCACATGATTCACACTAGTGCCACTGTCAGGGTTAGGCATGCACATCGGAGGGTGGAGCACACATATTTGTGAGTTTAATACGATGCAGTTTGCAAAGCAGTGAACAATTTGCAAATCAAGACTCACCATATATACACAGCAATAATTGAGCCGAATTTGAGCTTATCATTATATAACAGTTTTTATAGAATAGTCAAAGATGACAATCTTCAGTCTTGGCACTACAAAAAAAATCTAGTTGGGGGATGGAGACGAGATGTGTGTACCAGTTTTAAGTGTGTTTCTATATCCTCACAATAAATAAAATTAATGGACCGTCAATGCCAAAAGAGCTTAACCTGGCCTTTAAAAGAGTGCTGCTGATATTTAAAGAAAACTCATTAACGTTCACTCATCAGCCGACAGCCAATTAACCTCCATTCGTAGTGTGAGAACATAAACGCTTGCGTTCAGGTGTGGCGTACAGTGTTCCCTCACCGCTTCGCGCTTCATGTTTTGCGGCTTCCGAGTTTCGCGGCTTTGTCCTAAATTATTAATGAAAAGAAAAAGGAAAAAAAATACAGCCATATTGTGAAAAGACGCGTTGTTTTAAAGAGATGAGTTGACTCGGAGGCTTTGTACATACCAACGGGCACTCATATAAGGCACGCGAATAGTTCCCGGTTTGAGATCAACCAATGAGATCACCAGTGGATTTATCCCGTGAGCTGGCGTTTATTGTGACGTATTTGAAGTGGTAATTCCCCCAAAATAAAATTTAAAATTAATAAAAAATAAATAAATAAATAAAAAGTCAACCTCTGCGTAATGTTTTTTTTTCACTTTTCGCCGGGGGTTTTGGTCCCCATTAACTGCAAAAACAAGAGATTACTGTACTCACACTCTTCATCCCCGGCGTCTGTCTCCTCGATAAGAGTGCAGTCGATGAGGGATAAAACGCCGCCTTGCTGCAAGCAAAAAACTGCGGTCAAACGCTGGGAATGAAATTGAAAAAAAAAAGTATGTGACGAAAGTGGCGTCACCTTGAGGAGGTGCAGTTTCCCGCCGGAGCTGCGCGTGCAGACCAGGAAGTGTTTTGTGAAAAGGAAGCACTGCCTGTCCCCTTCCTTCTTCAGGGAGAGCGAACCCAATCGCACCTTGCTGAGCTTGCCTCGCTCGACCGATGGCAGCTGGATAAGAGAGCCTGAAGAGAGTGCAATCATTTCAAGATTTTTGGGATGGATTTTCAGTACAGTGGATGGTAGTGATGGGCAAATGGATCTTTTATGAACCATTTTAAGCAATCGGTTCAAATTGGTTTGAAGCTTCAAAGCTTCAGTGATAATGACATCTGCTGGCGAAAAACTAGAACTGCAATCAAATACTATAGAGGCTTTGAAACAGTAAAACATGACTAAAACTCACGGAAACAATAATTTGGGTACCTCATTCTTTATACTAAGAAATATGTCGTGTCTTGTGGCAGTTTTTGAGTTAATAAAAAAAAAGATCAAGCAAATGGCTCATACCTTGTTTAATGTCAAGCTAACGAATGTTGGCAATGTCATTTCATTATTTTTTCTTTTTAGGGTTTACTAGAGTTCATTTCAAGATCAAAGCTTAATCTATAACTATACTGGTGATTTTTAAGACATGAAATAAAAGTACAAAACGAAAATTTTGAGGAAGCTTTTAGGAAACATAAAAGTATTTCAATCTAACGCACGCGTCAGCTGCAACAAGCCATCCTATTAGACCACTAAGAAAAGGTTTCACGCTACGCATTTGATCTTTAATCCCAGGTCCGTGTTCCCACTGACGTGATGCAGACTCACCCTGCCTGACGAAGGTTTGGCTGGTGTCAAGCAGGATGTCACAACCCTCCACGATCATCCTCTCGATGGCCAGATTTTTACGAATATTCTCAGTGTCGCTCACCTCGTCGTGCATGACTCTGACCACACGAACACGCATCATTTGTCAGTGTTAAAAACAATGGACAACACAGGATGGATGTTTGTTCGTGAGAACAACTCAATCTCTACCTGGACAGTTCCTCCAGTTTGGACTTTGCAAACTCAAGGCTCTTGCGCTCCACATGCTCGTGAGGCGTGTGTGCCAATAGCTCATGCAGGGTGATGATGTAGCGAGGAATCTTAAACAAGAGAGAACCGTACGATCATTTAGAACAAATGTGCTTTCGTAGAGTTTAAATTGAGCCTAGAGGCTCATGTTAATGAATTATATAAAGAATTAAAATGTTGTTGGAAAGTTAATTAATCACTAGTCTCTGGTTGTCTTAATTTTTCTCACAGGGTGAATAAAGTATCTATGACGGAATTATTCTGAAAATGCTCCGAGTAGAATAATATCAATGATTTTTCTCATGACAACAGGCTGTCTGTGTGTGTACCAACCTGGAACATGGGGTAGGTGAGGAAGGTCTCGAGCATTCTCCCCTCGCAGGCGGCGTTGGACTCGTACTGTTTGAGCAGCTTGTCGAAGTCTCTGTTCTGCTTACAGTTGGCCAGAACCTGCAGACTGTACTGATGGTTCCTCACAAACTCCTGATAGATGTTCAGCATGGGCAGCAGGATGTCAAAAAGGTCAGCTGGAAACGACATAGATAATCAGCTTGGCACTGAAATACATGACCATAAATTCATTCGACTCACATGCCGGATCCTTTTGTCGATAATACAAAGTCAAATATTGTAATGTTATTTTGTGTGTTCATTAATTTGTAATGAATCCATTTTTTTCATCTGAGCAGAATGACATTAGGGGTGATTATGGGGCTCATTGAACATATATGAGGATTATTATGATGCAGCAAAAAAAAAAAAGAAGAAAATCAAGTTTAGTTTGGGTCCTATTTATGGCTATTACAGATACTGAAAACTGATAAAATAACAAAAAATAAAGATGAAAATACATTTTTGCTTATGAAATAATCATTAATTAAAATAAATGAATTAAAGCTAACCGAAACTACACAATGTGTTTTTCAAACTAACTCAAGCTAACTATAGCAAAAATGTCCTTCGTTTACATCCTTCAATATCATTCATGAGCTTTTGGAGTTTATTTTAAACGTATTTATTTTGGTATTGCTGTACATTTGTGCAGCAGAATCAAGGTTAAATAGTCAATTGAGAACTGTAGCGTACTTTATTACTTTATACTGAGTGATTTTTTTTTTCTTCTCCATAAATTAAAAAACTAAAACTAATAATAAAACCCAAATAAACATGAAGAAAAATAAAAACTATTAACAACGAATAAACCTGCCTAAACTACGTACCGACAGTGTACCTCTCTCACTCTCTCTTCATTTGTTCCGTGAATGTCTTTTGTAGGTCATATATGTAGGTGTGTTTACCAAAGTTATCATGTCAGTTACATCATTTTCAAAGTGGTTAACCACTTGTTTCAAGCACAAGATCAGTGAATCACTGCACCCAAATATAAAACACGCATTTAAACATGGACGCGACCACAAGGCTTTACCATCGTGTTCGATTCGCTTATCAATATGCATCCACAAAGGATTCATAACCCTTCACATCTTCGAGCATGTTGCCGTCCTTTTTTATTACAACAGGGTCACTTCTTCACAGTAAAACAAAATCCTTTCGATTCTTCCATGCATTGCTTATTTTGTTCAAAGTCATGGAGAACTGCTGCCTGTCAGTCAATCGCAGGGTACATCACACACAGGCAAACATCCAAACTCACATTCACAACCTCATTAAGCATCATTAGGGACTGAACCCATGGTACCTCTACAGATGCGCAGCTGCTGCACTGTTTATGAATTTCAAATCTCTCAACTCATGGTTTTTATTGATTTCTTTTTTTAAACTCCCCCTCGTGGCTATTTCTCCTTTTTCTGTGTGACGTACGCACACTCACGGCCAACGACGAGGCGCTCTAAAGCGGCCACGCCTGCCCACTCCCCGAAAGAAAGATGCATTTTTGGGGTGCACACATGGCTAACTAAAGTCTGAATATGCTCATGCAGACAAAGGGTGTTAAATACTTCACATGCGGGGAGGGGCCACTTTGCTTTAGCCATGTCCATAAAATCAAGAAAACCGGGATGGTGAAAAACAGTTTGACGCTATATCAGCACAAGTGCCTTCGACAGTTCTCTGTGCAGCTTAACTTTGAACATTTAACCAATAGAACTTTCTCTTCTTTTGATCGATTTGTCAATTGCAGCGAGTCGGCAGTCTCCTGGGCGATGTCAATCATAGCGCGACCTTCTTAAGGTGAAAATGCGCAGACGTCTTGTGACTTTGCAGCTTATTCTCTGTCAGCACAATGACTGCGTGTGTTTTGCAGACTGAGATAAGCAAATTGGTGTGCGTGTGTGTGATCTTTGAATAAGACAAGCTGTATATGGAAAAGATGTCAAAAACGTGACCTCGATGTCATTGAGTGGCTGCGCACAATGCATCCTGTGTGTGAAGTCAACAGCTCACCCAGCACCAGCGTGGGCCAGTTGGCGATCCTCGCCTTCAAGCCTTGGTGGAAAATCTCATGCAGGAACATAATGGTCTCGCTGCAGCACAACAAAGCGTTCACGTTGCACACGTCTGCCGCTTGATTGGAAGCTAAATCTGTCCGGTCGTCAGCGCGCACCTGTTGAGGAATATGCTGCTGACGTCATCGTGGCTGATGGGCGGCTTCTTGGAGCTAGCGGCCATCCTTAAAGGTCTGAGGAAGCAGTTGACCAGGATGTAGAGCTGGTGGACGTATCTGCCGTCATGCGAGGAGACACAACAGCGAGCATGTTAGGAAAACGTTCTGGACAGTATTGCCCTGCAATATCACACTTTGCCATGTCACATGATTTCCATTTCCGCTATTTGAAATTGTATCCTAGGTTTTTTTAAGTGCATTTTTGACAAAATGGTTTGTTATGTGGCTGTAGGTTGTTTCGCTTCTCTCCAAAAACTCCAAAAAAACGCTGCCGATGGGATGTAAACCCTTTAATAATCAAATATTAATTAAATCATTATTTTAAATAGATGAATAAATGAATTTATTTTGGATCAAAATTCTGATTGAAATTCAATTGCGTTCATTTAGACTTGCTAATTCATTATTTTTTGTTAAGTTGTTATTTTACATTTCAGGGAATACGTTGAAACGTCCAGATACATACTCTGTTTCTGCTTCCACCATGTTAAAGACAATCTGGTTCCGCTTCCTCATGCTCTCGGCATGAGGAGAGCAGATGTAGTCCTGCACGATGATCTTCCACTTCCTGCGACAGAGCCAGCCCCGCATGAAGCTCTGCACCTGGATTTTGACAAGCACACATAATCCAGGGACGATGACGCTTAGTCGGACTACTTGAGGACGTCAACACTTACCTTCTTGATCTTTTTGATGTCCGGATCTTCTGTTTCATGGCTGACATGGTAAGGCCTCATACGCTCCTTGGTTTTGTTCAGAGCAATGATCTGTATACAAAAGTCATATAACACGGCACATCATCGTGCACGTTTTAATATTGGAAATAACGCAGCAACACAAGGAATGTGCAGTGACGTGCATGGCTGGCGAAGCACGGACATGGAGGTCAGTCAAAAAAGAATGAACCTGTTTTGCGAATGCGAAGTCTGCATCTGTGAGGTCTGACTATGGAAGATACGAGTGCATCAGAAAAATGACAATTATTTATTCACTATTCACTTTTTTTGGAGTGTGCCTCCCCTGATCGCACGTCCCCGAGTCACACACAAAAGCTGTATGCAGAATTATGCCTTTACAAATACAAATGAGTTTGGCAGACAAAAAGGAACTCCTTCCGAAACATTATTGCCGCGCACAGCCTCACAAACTGAACTTCTGCTGACACACCAACCGCCACTCGTAATTTTTTCCCACCACAGCTTTATCCGCTGGAGCTCATTGGTAACTGACACGCAACTAACTCAATAATTAAAGACGTTCAAAACAATTAATTCATGGAATTTGTGTATGATTTGTTTTCTCCGATGGAAACTAACCGACAAATGTGACGTGACTGGATTTGATATTGGTGACCAAGCAATTAAGCGACGGCAATTATTTTCACTCTCAAGGCATATTATTCGTCGGGCTGCAAAGTGTAAAAGGCTTTTAAAGACTTATGTTAAGACTTCTATGGAGTAACATTTAAAAATATGACATTTCCTGGTCAAGGGCAAGAAAATCACCTTCCATCTTTCCACGTTTTCAAAACCAAAAGCTTGCAACAGGAGAAGAACATATTTTGCCTGGTAATTGTAAATAATTCCTTGTTATTCAAAGGCAAGCAGAGCTTGGTAACACCAGCATCGGTGTTGAACATTATTTATCATTTTTGCATGAAACAAAAGTCAGTACACTGAAAACCTGAGAGACTCGCAGCAGCAACATCATGCAAATGCTTGCAAACTGTTGATAGTTACAGTGGCTAGCTGGTTTAATTATTCATAAACACTGAGCACAACACACACGCACACGCACACGCACGCGCACGCGCAAGAGTGTGTTTTTAATGAGATCGCCGGATCGCCGGCTGCACACTGGCTCTCAAATGATAATGTTTTTTTTTTGTGTGCGGCCCCATTAGGCACGCAGATGTTCCCTAATAATAATAATTTTAAAAAGTCTTTTATTCGCATTTTGATGATATGGAGGGCTTCACATGCTAAGGATCATGGTGCGAGAATAATACAGAAGAATTGTTTATAAGAGCAATTAGTGAGGCTCAATGCAATACATGGCAGCGGTGGTGTGATTTATGGAGATGATTGCTGCTGGTCCCCTCGGGGCCAATTGCTGCTTAGCCCACAAATTCCATGTTCACCAAGCACCAGCATGTTGACAGCCGTTCTGCATAGCGCGTCCGCACTTCTGTAGAACGCACAGTATGGAATCATCTTTCACCAGGATGAGAATCGTCGAAAACCACAATTTACATTAGGCAGCAGTGGCGCTCTTCCATTTGGAGCAAGAAAGTTTGAGTCGTCGATGAGGCTAAGCGGACATAGTTGGGTTTTTTTTTTCAGAGAGGAAGTCGGGACAGTTGAAGTAAACCCAAGCAAGCACACTGAGAACATGCAAACGGCACACATGTTGGGAGCCTGAGCTGACATCCGAATGCAGAAATGCTAATCACTACTGTCTGAGATGCATTCACTATTTCAGTAATTAGTAGATCTGTTATCCGCTCAACATTAGGAAATGATCCAATTAAAATTAATTTGTACAAAAATTAGGATATAATCATGACAAATATATCTTTGTTCATCTATCGAGTGACATCTAGCAAAAGGCATAACAATGAGACGCCAATTTAGAGCTTTTAATTCATCTTTCAAGACCCACAGAATATTGTGTTCCGTGACTATATAAGAACAGAAACGATGAAAAGTAAGAGTTGACTAAGTCTTTCACCAGAAAAAAAAACTTCTGTTTTTTAGTAACTAGCCGGAGCATGTGGGTTGCTTTCACCAAAAACAACACTTTCTGACCTAAAAACAGATTTAAAAAAAAATGGGGGAAAAGAGACACGTTAACCAGAAAAGTATCTTTAATTAGATTTTTTGGGGGGTTGTGACACCTCAAACTACAAAACAACAAAAACAAGACCGCTTTTGATTGCAAAACAAGAATCCAAATGATTTATAGAAACGCCCAGTGAGTGGAGCCGACTCACCTCAGAGCTCCAATTGAACGTCAACTGTAACTTTTTTGGCAACACACCTTCTACTACCCAGCGCAACAACATATTCCATTTATACCACATAAGTGCCTAACATCAACTTCCACTGACGTGAACGAACCGAGAGTTACACTCAAATCTTTACTCAAAGAGATGCAACACTGCCACCTACTGGCATCTGTTCATCATTACAACAAGCAGTTTTATCAGAACGATCTTCTACTTATCATTCAACAGTGCATTCATTCAAAAATTTTGGTTGGATGTTGACTGAGATGTATTCAAAATAAATATTTATTAATATTTATTTAATATTTCTGTTTGTAATTTTGTACTTCAGTACATTTAAGCGTCTGTACATTTGAACTTTTACTGAAGTCAGAGTTTAGTCAATACTTCTACTTTTTATTATATTCCTGTACTGTATTTCTTAACCCCTGTAATCAACAAAAAAATCAAAACTGAATCTCAATGAACTCCACAGGTGTACCTAATCACACGTCTCTCATGCGTGTTGCTCGATACCTCCGCTTTCAGCCTCTCGATCTCGGTGTCCTGGTCCTCCAGTTGCGTGCGCAGCTGATTGGCCGCCACTTTCTCAGTCTCCACGATCTGCACCAGGTGGATGTACTTCTGCATTAGCACCTCTCGCTCAATGATGATGTCGGAATAACTGAAAAGTAGGATATCCTTAAATAGACTTGACGAAGCAAAATGGAAACTCGTGAACGAATGCTATATTGTGCAAACAATAAAGTGTCCAAAAATACAGACGCACACCTGCTCTGCTTTGCCAGCCAATCACAAGGCACATACAATTTTAACAAACCATTCACACTCACATTAAATTATTGAAAACTTAGAGTCTTCGATGAACCTATCATGGTTTTTGTTTGTTTGACTGTGGGGGCAAGTCAGAGTACCCAATGGAAACCAACGCAAGAATGTGGAGCTCATGTAAACTCCACAGAGGAGGGCTGGAGCAAAGATTTGAACCCCAAACCTCAAAACTATGAGGCAAAGATGCTGAGTGAGCACTCCACTAGTGTGCTTCCTCAAATGGTCTAATCGACCGCCCTCCCCCTACCACCACCATATCCTCACACACGCACACACATTTACGTCAGTGTGAAAAACTTTGCGGGATGGACACAATTTTCGGTGTCATTGCGTACCTGGCCTGCTGAATGGCCTCCACCCATTGGTCGCACTCGACCTCCTCGTCCGTTCGCAGCTCCAGCGGCTTCTGTCCATCATGGCCGAACACCACGAGGAAATAGTGCTGCGGGTGCAAATGAAACAGAAAGAAGGGCTTGTCAAACATGACACTGGAAAATGCACTCCGTCATTGCAGACATATGGAGCCATTTCCTGATACTGCATTCAGTTTCACACTCCAAAAAAAAAAAAAAAAAAAATCTGTGGCAGCCTCAACACACATAAAACAACGCTAGACATACACCAGTGCGGTGCATGTTAGCATTTACACTCTTCCTAGACCAAGGCTCTAGTTAGCATACGTAGTAAAATAAGTCAACACAACTAAGTTACGTTTTTGTTGTGCGATTTAAAAAAAAAATGAATCCATCCGACTCTTAAAGAAAGTGGAGAAAAAAACTGAGTGTACCTTTAAGAGCCCACTGGCTTGTCATGGGGCAAAACTCTTCATTATACCTCTTAAACACGGTACACAATGGGACCACTCCAAGTTGTACTATTTGTAGGCACACAGTATTTAGTAATACAATACAATTTGATTTATATAGCGCATTTCACAACAGCCGGGAAACACCTGATTGGTTTGAACATGGTTCACCAATAGATAGCGATGATTGATTTTGTGGAGCTTTAGAGTCACCCAAATTAACAGTCTCGCACTCAAGTGACTGTCACTGTTTCATGGTAACATCATGTAACTTCAAATTAATACGGCAGTCAATTACAACACGCATTCAATGAAGTGCGCGGAACATAAACATAATTAAATGTGAATGATTAACGACCTTAAGACAGAAAAAAGTTTAGCATTGCATGCTGCAATGCAACCTGGGAACTGAAGAAGAAAAGCACAAATGTACACGAACCACAATTTAAGAACCATTGACAGTTCGTTTGAAGTACGGTCAATCTATTTCAAAATATTTTTCTTAGACTGTAAGCTCTTTTCGAAATTGTAGTAAGCTATCTTTTATTTCCATATGTTGTATTTAATTGTCAGTTTGTTATTTGTTTTTTTAAAATGCTTTCCTTGCAATTACGTGAACAAAGTAAGCTAAGTTAAGGAAAGGCTATTCCAAAAAAAAAAAAAAGAAATGGTGATGAAACCACAATATATGTCCGTCTCAGAAATGTCAGTCGTCTCTCAGATTATGGTAAATATGATACTGTACATTTTTTCAAATGCATACTGCCCACACAGGCATTCACCTCGAGAACGGAACATACAGTAGTACTGTGTGTAGTGAAAGAAGCTTTTATTCAAATGGCCATGTCCCGGGGCACTGGGTTAGCACAAGAGCTGCTATTCTTAGTCAGGCAAAACACACACAAGACTTAAGAGCGCCAAGTGGACTTTTGCTCTCGTTCCTTCCCTCCCCTTCCTCTCTCTTTGCACTTCACCTCTCATCCCACTCTACTTCCTCTCCAAACCCACTCCTCCTCCTCTTCCCCCCATCTCGGCATCCCCTCATGCTTTCGTCCCTTTCGGTCTCAGAGAGGATTCAGTGAAGCGCGCACAAGTCCAGAGGAGGCATAGGCATTTGCCCCCCCCCCCCCCCCCCCCCAAGGAGGATGGACAAGCTTCAGTGCTATCGAGATGGGCTGGAGTCACCGAGGTTACGGGGACAAAATCAGCACTATCTCCTTCTTCGTATCCGGGCTTTTTTTTTTCATTTTTATTATTTTGAAAGCACCTGTCACTTTGAGTCACTGACTGTCGGGACATTATTACATCAATGCTAATGCGTGCTGTAACAGCCTTTGACAGAAAGGCACAGAGGGATCCAGAGATGGAGTGAAGAAAGAGCCGTTACGTAATATTGCTTTAGCATGTACATGTTTCTAAATTGTGTCGAACAGAGTAGCATCTCCATGGCAACGTCAAATCGGACTCTTGTGCCCAGGTTTTGCGCATCCACCGTTGGCCCATCTCTCAAAAGTTCAGGAACAAAGAAGGAAAGAGAAGTTGGTGTGTTACAACAAAGCAGAGGAACATTTGAAAAGTCAATAGGAGTGGATATGGACACCGTACGGAAAGCGCTTTGATACAGCTCCAGCTGTATGGAATTGCGCTATATATATATAACTTTAAAACACCAAGTTTTTATGTTAAAATGTAAAACTCTTCCCGTGTATTTTTTTTTTTGACAAACACAAGCACAGCAAATACAATAAACTCTATTTATTTCACAGAAATGTTATTGACTTACAATAAAATAAAGGCAAATGAACCATAAATTAATATAAATGCCAGTTTATAAATATACGTATATATATATATATATATATATATATATATATATATATATATATATATATATATGTGTGTGTGTGTGCAGCCCCGAAAGAATGTTCATACACACATTCTCTCTCTGTCTCCCTCTCTCGCTCTCACTCTCTGACATAAGCACTCATCTACCCAACAAAGTCATTTCGGAATCACTCACATGCTCACTCTCCCCTCAATTCGGCTCCAATGTACCCTCCTAATCCCCGAGGGCTTTCACTGTACTGTAAGAAATTCTATTTAGACAAATAAAGACACAGAGCGAAAGCTTCGACAAACAAAGGAAGCACTCGGAACAATTTGAAGCCTTCCACTGGCTCACCTGAATCCTCATCTAGAGGAGCGTCTCTCAAAGAACAGGAGGGAAATGAGTCCTGCACAATGAGGGGCAGCTAATTTTAATATTCCCTGGTAATTGTGCATGCGTCATTAAAGTCCGAAAAGCTCACCCACGGAATGAATAGGAAGCAACTTGCAAGCATCCCCAGATTCGTAATGGAAAATCTATTTTTGTAATTAAAGATTAAAGCGTGAGAAATGGAACAGTAGTAATGCATTCATTAGGTAAATGGAAACCGGGGTGGGGTCTAGAAGTATTCATCCTTATGAATATTCAGAAGCGAAAATGACACGATTATTCCCCGGCTATCGCGTGATTGGAGTCCGAACCAACGACCAAAGTATGCCGTTAGCGTAGCAAGCTACATCAATTGGCAGCGCATAGTACTACACTTGGACAGTCCCGCAAATTTTGTCAAAGGAATTTGTGTTTCTTTTTGCGGATTCAGTCATAATGGCTCCATTAAACCCTGCGCTCTACTGTCATTCAAGTGGAACAGTGAATTTTATATCCTTTATTTAGAATCATATCGCTTGAAAGGGTCTCAATGTATAGTTGGCTTGGGCACAAAACAATTCCATGGAGTGAACATTCAATTCTTCTGCGTTCTCGATTAGTCACTGACATAGAAAGGAGACGAAATATACATTATTTGAAGTACATTAAGTGAAATGGAATAATTCAGCAGCGTAATGGTGAGAAATACGTTTTTGGACGCGTTATACGTCAGGGGTTTTCAATCCTGTTCCTTGAGGTCCGCTGTCCTGCCTGTTTTCCATCTTTGTCACTTGCAACCCATCTGATTCAAATGATCTGATCATCAGAAAGGTCTGCAGAAGCTAGATAACGATCCGGATCCATTTGAATCAGCTGTGTAGCAGTAAGGAGAGATGGAAAACAGGCAAGACGGCGGACCTCGGGGAACAGGATTGAAGACATACTTGTTTGAAGATAATTGCTGTAGGTGTGAAAAAACTGATAACTATGTCATACTCATTGTGGAGATAGAGCGTTAACGAGTTCAAGTGTTCTTGATTTTCTTTTGGACATAGAAGGAAACAGCTTGAAGCCACTTTGGGAGAATTGTTCACGATCTACCATGGATACTTGCTATGAAGCAAGTTGATTTAACTTCAACATAAAGCACTTGTATCTGATTTTTTTTTTTTGGTCATAAGTACAAGCAAAGAATCAGATGAATGACAGTTTGAATCTCAAAAGAAAAACTCTCAAAAATGGAGACACACGTGTGTTTTACATTTGGACTTACTTTGAACTTGTAATATTAAAACACCACACGACATATATCGCAAGTGTGAAATTGGTTTTGCACAGAACACTGCAAATCACGCGTGGCTTCAGGCTATATGGCGTTAATGAATTTGCTGAAAATAAAATAGCATGCTGCAGGTAACAGCAATGACTGATGCTCTTGGAAGTAATGTGGGCACAAATTGCCATTTACACAAATAGCAACAAAAAGAGAAAACATTTTCACTACATTGCAATCCATCTCCAAACGAAAACTAACTAACCTGTTGAAGGTCGCTGGGATCTCATTTCACATAAGATTGGGGACCACTGACTCACAGAGGTTCTAAACCATTAATCAGGCCTACATTAGCGTTCAGAGACTGTCTCACATTACTGTTGGGAGTTAAAAACTTAGCGCCTCGAAGAGTGACATATTTCCGAGCATAAGATTTGATTTAATGGTCGTCAGATGAGGACAAAGGCAAGGAGAGAAGTCTGAGATGTCACTGCAAACCTCAAAGTGTGCTGATGAGATTTTCTTACATGCCCACCAACATCACAATTTGGTGACATAAAGTAGACTAAACTTTAGATCGGCTCCGTGGTGCTCTAAACTCAAAACAGCGTGCTCCGATCTCCTGTACAGACCCAAGCGCGTCAATTTCTGCTTCGGCAATGTCATAGACTGCGCTAATTCTAGACAAAGGATATAAGGGGAGCCGCTTCAATTGACTGTTCCCTCCCACAACGGCGCAAACATCAAGGAACGCTCCTTTTTACTTGCACCGGTGTAGCAAAATACCAAAAGGAAGAAAACGTCACCCTTGTGCACTGTTAGACTGCACTTTTGGCTCACCCTTATTGTTCTCCAATTAAAGTTCAGGTGGAAAAATAATCACAACTAAATCCGGCTAATATTGCGTATAAGACACCATGTAAGTATGTTTCAAAAAAATCTGCAATGCAGTGAAGCTGCAAAACGTGAATGACGACATGAAGAGGGATGATTTTGTTCTGTGTGTTGTCTGTTTCTTTGCCCGATAAAGCGGCTAGCGAGTCTTTCTTCAATATGATGTGGCCAATAATTGGTTTCCTCAATGCTGAAGAAGTTTAGAAAGGATGTGGTACAGAAAATGAAGAAAAATGAGGACAATAAATTAAACAAATTAAGCAAATAATTGGAGTGATGAAAGCGCCATAAAAAATGAAACTTAAACCATTGCATAATATATTAATCGTGATTATAAATGCTGATATATGTATAATTAAAAATAATATAATTGTCATTGAGATACTGTAGTAGAAAAAGAAAAAGCTGTAAAGCTTTAAAAGCAAAAATACACTCTATAAACAGTTGGGTGAAAATAACTTCATTTGAATTCAAAAGGGCCCAACACTCTACTCGAGTCAATTTTTGGGGTTGCTTTGAACACAATGATCAATTTTATTGGATTGTTTCATACAAATCGACCCAAGTTTTTGGGTCGTTTTGTAAAAAACAATGTCATTATTTCAGATTTTTTTTTTTGTACAAAACACCCCCAAAAACAGGGTCGAATTGACCCAATTAGGGAATCGGTCCATTTTCCCGCCAGCCTCTCGTAAATGCCCAAACATCAAATGAAAGCTCCTTCTAATTATTAGTTACAACGAGGTTCTCGTCTTGCCTGCATACATTCAGCACACGTCGGTCATTAAACCAGCTGGAGAAAACAATATAAATCATTTGTAAAAACGTTTAGACTCATCGAGCCGGCTCACCTTTGTCACGCATATTCAACGCAATATATTTGAGCATCTTGTAACAAAGCCCTTGTGTTGACTCTCATTCAAGCATTTTCCCACATCTGAAACACATTTGCAATATTTGTTCATCGCTTCCAGGCACACAACCTGCCAGCAATAAAATGTCACATAGAAGATTTTCCTCTTAAGGTGTAAACAGCAGAGGTGTCGAAATAAACGGTTTGTTTTGCCTTTGTGCGGGCTTATTAGCTCGGCACAGACGCTTGACAGTCTTAATCGTTGACACTACAATATACGACATGAAGACCCCTTGGGGTGTGCCACCTCTCGTGTGGCTGAGCAATAACAATAACATCGATGCACACGACACAAGCTCATTCCCCTTTAGCTTTGTCACCCACTGGGTGTGTGTGTGTGTGTCACTCTTTGAAGATTGCATGCACAACTGTTATTGAAACTGCATTCTGTATGGCTGCAAAACAATTTGGTCCGGAGCGTTCCACAATATGCCATAAGAGATATAGTAGGTGGTCGCGGTTGAATGACTAAAGGACCAGTTTCATGTCCAGATATTTCAACGGACCAGCATAGCGATGTGACAATGTCGCCAAATTCCAGACGAATTGAAAGTCATCTGTATGTTGTAGGATTGGAAGCTGCCAAGCCTAAAACGTGATGAGCACTTAGTCGAGCACAAGCTTTATATATATCAGGGTCTGTCATTAAAGGGGAAGTTATTTAAACTAATAAAAAAGTCACTTCAAGGATGTATTCAGTCGTGACGGGAAAATGAAGCTTCAAATTTGCTTCATGACCCAGTTGATGAATTTTTGAGTCCTGTAGATGGCTCTGTTGGTTTAAATAAAGGGTTTAAAAATGGCAAGTCAGTGTGCTTCCAGCCCAATGATGAACAGAGAGCGCCATCTGCTGGAGCCCAAAAATACGACAACTGCTTCATGAAGCAGATTTGAAGCTTCATTTACCCATCACTATAATATTCAGCCTGTTTTTTTTTCAAGTGCCTGCATATTTGTAACAGGGATGAATCAAACACGTCATCATATAGGGCAGCTAATAAAAAATGAACTGTTGATGAGCTGGACAGAACAAATTATAAAATGGTTTGCTGCCTGTTTCTCAACATTAAAGATACGGTACATTTTGAATGCAAACAACAAACTACAATATTTCTGCTTTAGCGTCTGCGGCTTCATGCTTCAAGGATTTTTCTCCGTTGCTCAGTCATCATGGCCATTTTGACGTCGTTAACGATTTCAAAGCAGATCGCCTTCATGATATTGAGCTTGTGAAAAAAAAAAATAGAGCCATGTCAAGTGAGCAACGACCAGGAACTGTCGGATGCTCAGGACATTGTGAGCAGGCGTGTTGTCATGGTGAAACAGCCAGGAGTTGCCTAGCCGTGACTAAAACTAAGATGTCAAATCAAACGGCTTCAGCGTCATCTCAACACAAAAAATGTCCTGCGGTGAAATAAACGATCAATAATCAATGCGCTCAGCCAGGAAGATGGTGCACTTTTTTACGTATGCTAAGCCAAATATGCACACAAATAACACGTTGGTGTTCAAAAAGCAGTGGCACCGTCGCTGTGGAAACCATTCAGACCAGTGTGAATGCACTCCAAATGATTTGAAGGGTTTGTATCTTTGTGATTGTACGGCGCAGAACGACGAAGGCAGCAGGCTTCGTGCACATGTATTGTGGCTCACTGTGGGGGTGTGATACACTGCAGGTTACCTCACTGCTTCACTTTAATGCGCACACACACACACGCAAAATGCTCGCACAGATTGCTGCACATGCACATCCCTTAAAGTTGACTATCACCAAAAAGCTGAACAAAAAAAAATACATGATAGTAATGAGTTGGTTTATTGCTCCTGAGTGCATGGCTATGCATGTGCAATATGTGTAGCAGAAAACTCGCTTGCAGCTTAGGGCAGATTGAAAATAACCCTAATTAAGCGTCACAGCTGTAGTGCGAGAGTGAGACAGGCCAGAGGGGGAAAGACAGGCGAGAGACACCAGAAATACAAAGCATGGTGCAACATTAAAAGTAGAGTCAGAATAAAAGCAGATCTATCTGAAAAGCTTTAACAGAACTGTCCTTGAGGTAAGTTGATAAAAAGGCAGATGGAGAATGACTTTTAATCATTAGAGGAAAAAAAAGGCACTAACTCTCTCGGTTACCAACCACAACTTGAAGTACACTTGCACGATGCAATCCAAGAGTTGCATCAGAAACTCCTACACAATGACCCCTCTTACAATGCAGCACGACTGCCTCACACTCAGGTGTTCCTTTTTGGAACAAAAATAAAACCTGCACCTCAGACTTTATCATGTATCATATATTGGTATCGTTTAATAACGCTGTTTATTTTCAGCCAATTACTCGAATAATCGATGGGATAATCATCAGATACTTGATTCCAAAAAGATTTAATAGCTGCAGCCCTCAATCATATCAATCAAAACAGATGCAGTGCAGTTGCGCCACCACTTCAAACTATGAAAACAATAATAAACATGCTCTCATAACATCATGTGATTAATGGCAGGATTTTGGACACAGTGATCAACTGGCCACGAAGAGGTCATTTGCAAAGATTAATACCCTTGGGGTCAGCCATATCTATTCTATATGGAATACATTTAGCGTACCATGGAGAATGGGACTCGTCTGACCAGAAAGCTGTCAGCACCATTTTTTAACCGGCTCTGAGCTAGTAAAGAAAAAAAAAAACAGTGCATCTAAGGCAAAGTCACCCATCCTCCCTGCTTTCAAAAATGTCCTACCACAGCTCTTCTATGACACGAATGCTCACCTCCATGGCAGCACGTATACACTTCTGATAAGTATTGCCAAAGAGGGCTGGAGTCGCAGCATGCGACCGTGCTAGAAGAGAGCAGGAGAAGACGGAGAAGTTATGCTAGCTGCTAAGCTAACTTGAAATGTAAAGCAGTGAAATGCCATAATAAATGCTGAGACCAGGGGTGGGCAAACACGTCCACAAACCTGAAATGAATTACAATGTTACCGCATGTCAGTCAAAAGTAAGGTCAAAAGTTTATTACGATATAGTATATGAAATAATGATATCAGCGATTTTGTTTGTTCTATTTTGCGCCATAGAGAGCTGAGTTTTAATTTTGAGTTCTGCATAGTATGTTTTTTTTTTCCCATTAACTTAGTTTTGCAATGTGACTATACAGTCCATTTAGAAATACTTCCATTAGAGTGATTTGAGCTTAAATTTATGTCATGATATTTACAGTTACCATGAAATGATTCAGTTTGCAGTTGAGCCACTATTTTTTTTCACTCATTTCCCTACTCCTTTTGTCATGAAAAAGGTAAAGGTAAAAGCATTTCAATTCTACGCAGATTTTTGCTATTTGCAGACAGGAGGTCCATTGCATACCACAACATGAATTTTAGGCCATATCGCTACTCCCTGCATAAGCTTTTTTTTTTTTTTTTTAAATCAACTCAGTAAAAATCTGAAACACTCCAAGTGATATCACATTATTACTGCCACTTGGACAAGTACATATACAAGTGTTCTACATGAATACATTCACTTGAGTGTCTTCGACAATGCTGACAAAAATCCAACGGTAGATCCGCCCTGGACGACAACAACAGTTGAGGCATCATCCAACGGTACACTTCAATACGGTAAAGGGCTCGCCAATGAACAATTTCATCATTTGTACAACTCACAAATCTTTCCACAAAGTATACTGGAAATCCAAGAGAATGACCCACAGAGGCCACATAAGAAAGGGTTGATGTAACATTGCGGCACGCTTGGGTTCAAAGTTATTATTGTTGTTGTTGTTCGAGGATGAAATCAACAATGAACCGCTCGCTTTTTATTGCGAGCTTTCAAGATCAAAGCATGTTAACAGTTTACCTAACTCGCACATTTTTAACACATTATCAACATAACTTAGAGATTAACTATTACAATAGATCGTTTTCCAACATTTATTTCAATATGATTTCTATTCATAAAATTATTATTTTATAAGCATTATAGAATTTTTAAAATTTTAATACAATGAGGTTCAAAACTGTGAAAAAAAAAAAAGAAATACTGTAGGCTATGTATTATGATGTCACTGCATTAAATAAATGCAAATGCTATTTAGAGGTGGGGGTGGTATGGGAGGTGTTTGACATTCGCAAGTCATTACT
Source organism: Idiotropiscis lumnitzeri (assembly GCF_059441095.1). Lineage (NCBI taxonomy): Eukaryota > Metazoa > Chordata > Actinopteri > Syngnathiformes > Syngnathidae > Idiotropiscis > Idiotropiscis lumnitzeri. The sequence continues at coordinate 29,802,456 of NC_142391.1, forward strand.
GTGTGTGAATGTCAGGGAATGAGCTGTGGCTGACAGCAGCGCCTGCATTTGTGCTCTTTTTTTTTTTTTTTTTTACCTTGAGATACAAGTTGTATGCTATTCATTCTGTGACGATTCTTGCAATTCCAAATAATCAGCCCCAAGAAAATGCCATGACTCCTTTGCGGCCTCCCATAAATCAGCCAAATATTTTGAATGGGTTTTAATCAGAAGAGTAGTACTGAATAAACTTGTTTGCTTCACTTTAATTAAAATTGTGCAGATTTTTTGGGGCCACCTGGCACACAATGAAATGGTTACCCAGCAGTTAGCCACTGCAATAATAGTCAAGCTCTTCAGATGATAAAGAACATATGCCTGTGAGTATTGGTATATTATCTGTTCATTTTGGGTTGCTCCACCGTTTGTGTTCAAATATCATTGTTGAAAATGTTTAAACACCATGCTGTTCATTAGCCATTCTATAGCATTTTGCACTGTTTCTTAACATTTCGCATTTTTCCATGACAAACGTTCCTCCAAATCCGCCTGCAATGGGGGAACAGTGTAACACCTTGTGCAATAAAAGCTGTACACGAAAGGGCACTCACAATTGAATATTTTTAGAATCTATTATTGTATTGATTATTCCATCAACTAATCGATTGACTAATTTGGCTAAAATTAAATTTTCCATTAAAGGGTATTACAGAAACATTTTCCCCAATTTCTCATTTTTTTAACCAATTCTTATTTGATATCATTTAGTCAAAAAAAACCCCCACAAAAACGAAACAACAATTGAGCAATATCACAGATGGACTGTTGTACTCGCCAACCGTTTTGAAACTGATTCCATTATTGGTTCTGTCATTGAAGTCTTATTTTGATAGTCTGTCAGTCCGTTGTCATGAATTCAACAACGGCTCTAACAGATTAGTTGACGACCAAAATATCTGTCGATTAATTGAATAATTGAACAGTTGTCAATGATCCTTGAAACCAACGTTTTATGTTTAATTTTGACTTTAGAAGAAACTGTTGACAGGATGTGACCCATTGGCCTTATTCTTACTTAGAATTCTAAATTGCACATTTGCGAAGGATGAACCGCGATATATTGAACAATGTAAGGCTTTCTAAGACGGAACAACTTGTTGCTGCATTGAGCTCCCACTGCGTGCTTTGAGGAAAGAAGTGGAGACAGTGAGGCACACTCTTCACCTGCAGCAGTACAGCGAGCACATTAAAAGTCCACATCATGTAGCCCACCCTATCTCTCGACTGCAGAGGGAAGTCAATGCATTGCGCAACGGGCTCCTTGCTTGGAGGAGGATCACCTGCAGGGAGGAGGCACTGACACTGCAGAGATGTTCCAACTGTGCTGCTGAAGCTGCTACAACCAGCCTCTTTCTCTCTCTTTTTTTTTTTAAATGCAACTTTACATGGGTAGAATGTTGCAGAGCTGACCATGGCACAAAAAACACTCAGTAGATTATATATATATATATTGGTTACATTATGTAAGTAAAAAATATTACAACCACTCTTGGTCCAGCAAATATCCAAAGCAGCAACACTGAAACTCTGAGTTATTTGGACGGATAAGGTAAGCAAAACCATGGGAAACAGCAGATACGTAACAAAACTACAACAAAGTTTCTAATATATTGACAAGCAGCGCAGTTCAACACAAAAGCACATTTTATCCTATATTGTGGCTGTATACAATTCTACTGCGTTTGGCCATTACTTTTGTGTAGTAACTAGAAATAGTGGAGGATTTGTGACAAGAATCCCATTCCATTTATTTTTTTAAAAGCATAGTTTACTGTTTTTAAACACACGTTGTTGAGACTGGCAAATTCATTATGATTTAAGAAGATGGGAAAGATTGAGTTTGATCATAATAGTTTGCTCTAGTTGCACTAAAATGGTCTGTTTGCGTCTTGCTGTGCTCACATCTCCCACCTGTTTCTCAAGGGCTTCCTTCCCCGTGGTGGACATTTTGGGTGCGGGTGCGCGCTCGCAGGTGCAGCCTTCCAACAGGTAAATCCCGGCGGGGCGCGCGCTCTGCTCGTTGTCGAAGTAGAAGAGGACATTCTGGTAAAGGGCGAAGAACTTGTCATGCCAGCGGCTGTTTTCGGCCGTCTTCTTGCTCAGGTAGCCGCGTTTGGTGCCCTCTTTACGCGCAACGGCCGACAAGAAAAGCGCGTGGCCCTCGTTGTAACGCACGCTCTTCTGCATCGTAAGCGCGGTTCGGTTGTTCTTTTGCTTCTTCTTGGTCAACGCGTGGCCATCTCCGTGGGAAAAGTTTCCCCGCCCGGGGGGCTCAGGGGCGCCGAGCCGTGCGTAAAAGTTGTCCCGCCGGCGCAAGCGCAGCGTCCGCGGAGCTTCTCACACCCGGAGACGCCGAAGGGGAATCCATGACGCTCGCTCACAACTTGGGCGACAACATCGAGAAGCCTCAAGTGGACGAGCGGAGAATGACACACAAGAGATAAGCTGTAATCGGCTTTTGACTGTGGTCAACTGTCGGTGTGTCGTAACCACGAGAAACAGCCCCTCCCCCCGACGTGGCCGACTATCTCGCCGAGTGCATGTACAAGACGGGAGTTAAAGGCGGAGCGCGAATTGCTATGCTGGGCTATTATGACTTTGGGACCGCAGAAATCAGTTTAGCAGTTTTCTCACATCTGCAGATGTACAACAGGTTTTATGTATACACTTGTGTCTAGAAAAAAAAAAAGAAAAAAAAAAAGAAAAAAACTCCTTGATTTGGGTATGTATGTTACAAGTTCCACTAGTGGTAAGTAGGCTCCCTCTAGTGGTAAGTGAAACAATAACGACTAAAGTTCAGTTCAGTTGTCTTTAACTTTTTAGCACAATACATTTGTAAAACATTTTAAGAACAGCTTGTTTTTAAATGCTTATTTAGTTACATTTAAAATGTTTTAATTAATCTTTATTCCAGTATTTTCTTTCTTTCTATATTATAGCAAATTGGTAATGTTCAAACTGTACATGCATGCAATGTCTTACAAAATTATCACATATATTTTAGGTTTTTTTTTTCTTTTTTTTTTTAATATTCCCTTTATTAGTCCCACAATGGGGAAATTCGAGATTCGAACCCAGGCCTCCTGGGGAGACTGGGTCCTGAACGCGGCGCCTTAGACCACTCGGCCATCCTGGCAGCCATATATTTTAGGGTTAAAACCACAGCCTCGTTTTTGATGAGATCATACAATGCTAGAGTGGACCCCCACTGAATGTTAAGGATAGGGGCTTGGCCGGCCAACAAAGAGTGAAATAATTGCTGTTTATTACTAATGGTCATTGAAATGCATTGGGAGGAAAAAATCTAATTTCCCCAAATCTTCAAAAAAATCTGATAAACACTCAATATGCGCATTGCACAAAAAAAGAATGCGGGGGCACGGGGGAAGAACCTCACTATCAAAATATTTTGAAAATATTGAAAAAAAAAAACATTATTCGAAAACCCCACACAAATATACAAATACATGCGTACCCAGGCTCATATGTTTTAAAGTCCTTGGAAAGTAGTAATAAATGTCTTATATATTTGGCACATCAGCGAGAGGAGTGTTGTAAAAAAACCCTGCCAAAGCTGACTAATTTAAAAGAAAAAAAACACAATGTAGGCCTGATATAAAATAAAGCTTCAAAATTGTGAATCAAGCCCTTGTCCCTGCTCTCAAATGCTGTACAGTCCACATGGAATGTAAGATAAATGTACCGAAACCACACCCCACTCAACTGTCTATCAAATACAGTAATCCGTCATTTCACGCGAAAAGTGAAAAACCGCAAAGATGTTGACTTTTCATTGTTATGATTATATTTATTATAAATTTTTATATTGGGGGGAGCTACGCCTCTATTATGCCATGATGTTCAAACGTGCTGTTTGTTTATTAAAGTGGACGACACTGGCGAAGTACAACAGGGCAAGATGCTTGGTCATGGCAGCCAATCAGCTCATGATATAAAACCACTCATGCACTCATTTGTCAAGCTCCAACCAATCAGGCACCTTGTATGACTCCCTATATGGCTGTATTTTTACTTTTTTTTGTGGATGATTTGGATGAATATTTCGAAGAAAAAAAAAACGGCGAAGCACTGGGAGCAATTTCATCCACAGCATAGCACCAAACCACCACACACAAAAAAAAAAAATGGACTGAAGTAGTGAAACACTGTTTCACGCCACAGCTGCATGATTAAGTACAACATAGTTCTCAGCTTTGCATGTTTTCAACAATTATCTTCAAACAAAGATAATGTATTTGGAAACAAAACTCGAAATTTATTTTTACAATTTTATGCCTGATGTACTTGGAAAGCTGCATTTTCTGAAGTGGTACTTGGTGTAAAAAGGTTGAGACCTACAAACTCGGCGAAAAGATAAAAAGTACGGCTTTTCAAATGTATTCAAGTATTTCAGTAAGTCAATTTCTGTATACAAAACCTGTGCTGTTGAAGGAAAGAAAAAGTAAACCCCACAGGAAATACGTTTTTCTATTTTATTAATTTTCATAGTGCTTTTACTGAAAAGACAAAAAAAGAATAACCAAGCATTAAATGTCTTAGCTTTGGCTTTGCTAATATTGTGAACTTACCAACAAAAAAGCTAAATAAGCCAATGATCACAATGAAAAAACACACACTACACGTGTCACTATACATCGTGTCGTCATCGGCGGAAGCTGAAAAAAAGCAACACGCCCATTCTGACAAATGCAGTACAGATATCTGTTTTCAAATGTAATGAGTAGGAGAAAGAACCTGAAAAGAAATATAGCACACTGCTGAATTTCAGAAACAGTGTTTGGGCTATAAAAAAAAAGTTAATAACCTGTCCTGAAATAGTTCTTTCAGTTGGAATCTGTCGAGGGATACCTCTGCACTGTTAAAACAAAACAACAACAAAAATAAAACCAGCAATTCTCTGGCATCCCAAATGGGCCAAAGTCTTCTCGTTTCTCATATTACACCCAATCTGATGAGCAATAACGAAAAGCGCAAAGGATGGAATAATAACAACTAGAAATTGCAATGTCCTCAGATATTACATGCGAATGCTGAGACCTGCAGAAAAAGTTCAATACGATTTGCTATAAAAAAAAAAATGAAAGTGCACCTGTTGTCCCAATCAAGTTGCCTTCTGTACTTTGATTGTGTTGGGCGATGGGGCTGATATTAAGTGCGACTTGAAAAAAAAAAATCGGAAGAACAATAACGAGACTGCAAGGGCTTAAGAAATGCTGGACGTTTCCACTGGTCAGTACGGACATCAGATTATCGCATTCGTAGGTCAATCTTAATACGACACCCGACAAGGAGTTTTGCGATTCTTGGCAGAGATATTTTTGTCTTTGGTGTGCTGCGTTGGTTATCTCGAGTACATCATATGGGAGCAGTAAAGACACATTTTTCAATTTTCTCCACGTGATTTGTGAAATCGCTTCCATTTATGAAATTGGATAAGATGTGAAAACATTAGTGTGTAACCCACAGCAGTGTTTGTGCAATGGGCTTGAAAATGGCATTTTCACCATGAGGAATTGGTCAGTTTTGTGCATAGTGTTACAGACGCAGTGAATCCTTTTTTTTTAGGGGATCCACAACAACTAATAAAAAAAAGTTTCTTTTTTTTTTTTAGTTGTTGTGGATCCCCTAAAAAAATTAAAATTAAAAAAAAATAAAATTAACCGCTTGGTGGAAACTAGGATTGAAGCCTATTTTATTTCATCTGTACCGTACTAAAATCAAAGACATTTTTGTATCCAAAAAACATTCCAATCTCCACATACAAATCCACCTTCATCAGTACCAAACACAACAGAGATTGAGGAGTCTTTGCTTGACTCAAATAGAGGTGAGCTGTGGTTCATGCCAGCTGGCAACGCCATCCTTGATCCACCCTTTTACTCTTTCCTTTTCAAAACACTATCTCAAATTTGCACATTCAGTCAAGTAATGATTCTTTCATCATCTTTCGGTAACAGCTTGTACCTTGACCTGAACGAGGTGAGTGAGCTTAGTGAGTGAGTAGTACCTCCGTCCTCTTAAGCTGCAGTGATGTAAAAATCCATTACAGACATCATCCTCGGCGCATGTTTCGAAAGTTTACTACGTGCTACAGTACAGAAAACACAACCTGGTCATCTAAAGAAAAACACACACACCTGCAGACTTTTCGTATCTTGTCTATTTTAGGTCCTTTATTGCATTACGCAGTCGTCAGGAGTTGGACTGCAACCACTCAAGGAGAGAGGATTTGTCTGAGATGCTCCAAAGCTCAGAGAGTAACTTCTCCTTCTTCCTCCTAGAGAGACAAATGACACCAAAGATTCAAAGTCAAACTAATGCCCATGCAAGTATTCACACAAACACACACACACACGCACCCACCCCCACACACAGAGTCTTTTGTGGTATATACAATGGTAGCTGTGTGTTGACCAGCGGCTTTATCCCCTTTCGTGTGTCTTGTTGACTCAGTGCGGTCTCACTCCGACAAAGTACAAACATTTCATATAGGAAGGATTACACTGATGAGGAGGTATAGTCATGTGTGTGTGTGTGTGTGTGTGTTTGAGCGTGCGGGACGCATATTTCACATGGTGAGGTTTATTTAGACAGAACCTAGAGTATGCTGAGATGAACTCCCAGGAGGCTTTCTGCACCACAGCTTGTTTTTGGACGGTGTTTCCCAACCTTTATTGAGCCAAGGCACCACTTGACGCTAATGCACTGAAAGTTGAGGAACCGCTGCGAGTTTGCGGGGCGGACCGACCACCTGTTGATTCCAATGAGGTGTCCGTGTTGTTAAAACATGAGCTTGGCTATGAATCAACTATTATAACCATCATTTGTATATACAAATATATTATATAGATTTATATATACAAATATGTGATTATGTGGATTGATGTGTATCCAAGCCATTAAAACGTTAATTTCTCCGTAATAAGTCCAATTCACTAATTAAAATGTTTCATTTGCTTTTGAATCCTTCTGTATGGTTCTGTTCGATTACCTCCTGACTAAAAGCGTCTAATTAATGCAGGTTTTGTGTGGCAGTGGGCAAAAAATGTCCAACTGAGCCTCGTGCAAGTCAAGGTTTCGCGACAAACACAATGACATAATTGACGCTTCTAATACGTGAGGTTGTCTTTCACCCTGGTAGCACACGCGTACAAAGGCTGTGAGAGGCTCCACTAATCTCTCGTCTGACATTGCAGGAATATTGTGTACAATTTGTGGTTGACAATCGTGAGCACGACTATGAAATCAGGTTCATTTGGGCGTTAACCCTTGCATAAATACTCCATTTGATGACACTGAAGCTGCTTTGAATTCAACAGGCTCAATACTCTCACATTCTTTTGGGGGTTAAAGCATGGATTACACGTCATATAATAGACATTCATTTTAGAGAAACCTTAAGCCAGTCCCTCAAGCTGTTTTTAAGGTTTTAAATATGAAAACATTTCCATATTAAATATTTTGCGTGTAAATCAATCAATTATCAAATAGCATCTTGCACAATAATTGACACCTTGGTTCATTTGAGGACAAAGTGGATCACAGGAAACAAGAGATTTGAAAGCAGCAGCTTAGAACTTTGAGGCAGGCATGTTGTCTGTTCCCAACAATAAAAGAGAATACATATTTAGCCTGAGTATTCATCAAAGGACATATCTGAAATGAGTTTGAGATGCAGATTTTCTCAAAAGTGTCGCTCTTTTTAGCTCTAAATTGCATTGGGTTGAATTTCCTCATGATTTCATCAGCGCATTTTCATGTACAGTGAACGGGTCTGGCCCACAAATAGCAAAAATCCACATATAATGGCGCCCATTAAAATGTACAGGGGGGAAAATAAAAATCAAAATCCCGGAAAAAACAACCTCTCCCCAAAAATATATATATAAAAAAAATAGATGAAATGTGTGGGTTTTTAAAAATATGTACAATTTACCATGTTTTTCATTTATTTTTTGGTCGGGCTCAGCAACCGTATTTTTTTTATTGAAAATAAGTGTATGGGGTAAACCCGCACTACTTCAAGACACTTCGGGATCTGCAATTTTTATTGGCATCACCGTTGCCAGCCCGGTAACTGTTCTCCATGAATACCGGTGGTCCACTCTAATATGACATAACTCCTTAAAACCAGGGGTGTCAAACTCATTTTTAGTGCAGGCCACATTATTGTTCCGGTTTCTCTTAGAGGGCCGTTGGGACTTTGTACCCATATAAATATTTAAACACCTCATCTATTTTTTAAATAAAATTCTATGATAATAGTTTGTTCGACTATTGTTCAAGTCACCTTTAAAAACGGGTTCGGTAACAAGCAAATGCTTGAAATATCTCAAAGTTATTGATCACACAACACATGACAATCTGAAATTTGGGACAAATTTTCGCAAGAATCAAAAAAAGTTGATTCACACGATTTTCTTCTCGTGGCCCTAAAAACTGATGTGGCGGGCCAGATCCGGCCCCCGGGCCTTGAGTTTGCTGATCCTTTTTTTTTTTTTTTTTAGTTCTATTTTTTATTATTTTATTTTTATTATTTATATTTGCACAGGGAAGGGGATCTCTCCGATCTCGTTGCACACTGAATATAACGAGAGTAAAGGGCATTCTCATTCTCATTCCCTTATTAAGTCAACGTTCTTCAAAGAGTAGTGTTTGATTGCGTGTGTGTGTTCACCTTCTGGAGTTGACTACCGCCTCAAGCTCTCGGGCCTTGAGGGCCGCAGCGTGCAGTATTGACTCCGGGATATCAGCCAATCGGGCGACATTGAGGCCGTAACTGCGTCCAGCGGCTCCTTCGCTTAATTGGTAGAGGAAGGTGATGAATTCAGGACAAACCTCTCCACCTGCAAGACATGGCTCAGGTCAGCTTAAACGGCAACGCTCGAAACTCAACTCTAAAATGCTTAAAACATCTCCATGTGCATACAGAAAACACACCTTGTGTGTCCGTAGCCACATCGGGTTCATTGAGGAGGAAGGACATGTGGTAGTTGGACACATGTTGTGGGTACACCCGCTCCAGCTCACATAAAGGAGGGTAATGGGTCACAAAGAGGGTGAAAGACCGGACCTGCAGCAGAGGAAGGACAGGGGTAACACTTAAAGCACCCATCCATCAAATTTAGGCACCATTATAGCACCGTTTTAGGTTAAAAAAAATGGGCTGCATTTGTTAAATAACGGCTGATCCATGTCAAGAATATCGTTCTTGCACCGTTTCCATGTTATGTAAAGTCTGTCCAAAAAGTAAGACGAAAAAGTAAGAAAGAGACGAGAATAAATACACTTGCCATGTAAGCTAACCTCTGCCCACCTTCTCACCAGCTTTGCAAGCCGCTACCAACAAATAAGAATTTAAAATCTAACTGACTATTGTGCATAAAATGTTGAAGCAGATGCTCTGATGTTCAGGTTAGATTTGTCATCATTCGAAAAATCATACGTGGACACCACATTTTATTTCGCATATGACAACTAAATCCCCCAAGCCCCTCATTTTGGGTACATGTTTCAAAAGGTGTTTAAATAATAGTTTTGGACTTCTGGCCATGACAGCTGCAAAAAATGATTTTGAGGAGTGAGTGATTTCATCCAATTGCTGTTGTTTGAGGTGTCAGAAAAGTTCCAGGACAGGATATACATTTCAAACAAACTCGAAATCAGAACGCTTTGTTCAGAGAGAGATAAAATGCGAGAATTGTTGCAGGACAGGTCTTCGCTGCTTCACAATTCCCTGAGCATCCTACAGTTCCTTGCCAAGAACATATTCGTCTGATATTTTTCTTCCTTCAAGCTCAAAGGAATGATCAATTCTGAAGACGTGTACCACATCAAGATGGTCAAAGAATCCTTTCAGTCGAGCATGAGAAAGCTGGATTATGTACATCAAAGGCGAAAACGTGCTTGAACAATACCGTTTGTCACGTCAGTCCTGGAACATTTCTGACACCCTTCATGCCAGTTGTTTGATAGGGTTTCAAGTTTTTTCTAAATTAAGTTGGAAGTAAATATGTTAGTAAGATGAACAATGAAGAACGAACTAATGAGTCTAACCAAGCCTCCAACTGATGGATAAATTAAATGATAAGGCCTTTATCATTAACAAATATGCGAACACCAGGATAATACGAAATGCTTGTTTTGTGTTTATTTATGTGCATACGCGTTGATGATGATCAATTCTTTATTGGAGTGCAAGAGAGAGATATGTGGGAGGGAAAAAGAGGGCTTTAGAAAATGGAATACACACAACAAATGGTAGGTGTGGTCACAATTATGTAACAGTCTGTCTCATCTGAAGAACAAAGGGGATTTGTGTCGACAACATTCTTTGTGAAATAATGAATCCATTTTTATTGTATTTTACGCTCTCTTTGGGATTTCTCACGGCAAACCATCATTTCTCAAGCCTTTGACATGTAGTAACTAATGATTATCTGGATATTATTGACTGATTGCACAGCATTACATTTCTGACAAATGGGGAGAAATGCGGTGGTGTTAGCGCAAGTACACACCAGCTGACTGCTCATATCAACAAATGCAATTAATTGACCTGTTTATTTTAATGACTTGCTCAGACGCAAATGGAAAATTAGAAACACACACACACACACACACGCACGCACCCCCACAGACACACACAAAATAATTAAACTTGGATTACCCCCTCCCCCATTCAACCACCAGTAATGAAGATGAATTCCGAGAATGAAAACAAGCTGTTCTCGGAAAAACTGCAGAACCCAAATGACTCCGGGACGAGCGTGCTACCTCGCTCCGCGTGACAAAGGTCACGTCACTAGAAATACCGTGCCTCCGTCTGAACATGATGAGCGGGGCGACGCCCACACTCTTCCCAGGAAAGGCAACACGGTAACACATCGTGTAACACACACACACATACACACACACCCCCACACACGCCGACACACACGTTACTTTAAATCACTCCTGTCCACCTACATTGAAAGGTACAAACAAATGGAGCGCTGTGGTGGGCAGTTGGCATCTGAATAATGGTCCGATTGGATGCTAATGGCCGCTCGTTAACAGACAGACCACCCCAGGGTGCAGTGACAGCCTCGTTGGTGGGAGACGCTGATGAAATTAAGAGTTGAAGCGATTACTGAAGTCATCGATTAGTTGATAGAAGGTTCATGAGCTCAAATTATTCATTTTGATAGCTTCCAGTTCTGGGTCCAGTCTAGAACATCATTCTAGTAATTGTTCATTTGAAGCTTCAACTCCAACCAGTTGCGCGAGGCTTTTTCCTAATGACACGCTGTCAGCCAGCCATGGGATTTTAGCGTGCTCGCGCGTGTCGGGCGATGTGATCCTGCGCAAAAGGCTCGAGGTGTCAACACAGCAACGCCGCCACTCCGCCTCATAACGCTTTTCTATCCAATTAGATGCGACTACATTTCCTCTCTGCTATGCCAGTGCCCGCACCTCACAGCTAACAAGCGCTCGCTGAGGGCAGTTTGCAAGCTACAAAGTGGATAAGATTTGGTGTCAGCGTTGCATGTGAGGATGTCGCTGACCGGCAAAGCCGTTAGTTTGTTCGGGTTCAACAATAAGGTGAACAGCGGATGACCTTATAATTTATTTATATTTTTTTTGTAGCACGCCGCAGGAAGAGCTCTGTCAGTTTGCGGCTCCATCATGAAGTGGCTGGAGTCACTCGAGGAATCATGCGCAGTAAAATGAATGAATATACACACTACATAACAACACCTGCACAGCACAAGAGCCAATATAAGAGGTGTATCAAAAATGGTCTCTATCTTAATGGTGTCATTAATACTTTTCTTTTTAACTCATTTACTGCCATTGACGGCTAAAGACGTCAAAGATCCTTTTTTTTTTTTTTTACTCGGCGGCTGATAGTGAATGAGTTCATATGTGTCAATCAAAAATATCTTTATTTTCAGTAGTTGTCTACGTGTACACACCATAATGAGGCATTACTCTACAATGAAGTCTATACAAATGCAAGGTCTACAGTAGGAGTGGGCAAAGGATGGTCTGGGGGCAACATAGGGCTGGGCGATAAACCGAAAATTTACCGTTACCGAAATTTATTAGATTGACCGAAATCATTTTGCCCATGACGGTAAATCCGGTGTTTGAAAAAAAAGAAAAGCCTTTTCTGTCTGCGGCAATGTTCATGCCCCTTTAAGACGAGTCTACAGCGCCTCTAGTCACGTGACTCCACCCGTCTGAGAAAGAAAACAGACGTCGCTGTCGTAACTGGCGATTCAAATCCAGAAGCTTTTTCACCACCCACAACACAACCATGCTGTGCTGAAAGTTCAAAGTGAGAAGCAATGTTTGATAAATGACAACAGCCCATTAACGGAGGCGACACCGTACGAGAGAACGTCTCAGAGGTGGACGCGATCGCCTCGCACATAGATTTAGCTCCACTAGTTACAGTGGCGCGCACAGGATTTAAACGCTTCACGAAAGCCGTATTTCCCGATATGGACTTCATCGGGCCGGGAGCTTAGACATGTCAAGCATTTTGCATCTCCATCCGACTTGTGGTCGGGTCGCAACACGGATCCGTTTGAGCCTGACTGTGCATTACATAGATGACAAGTGGCGACTGCGCGTCAGAGTACTCGAGACGGCACATTTTCCTGATGAAGTACACGCGTTTATTTGGCTTGCATTGACATTTCCTTTCATTTTACTTAGCATTTTTTTTAATTTGCCATTATTTACATCATGACAGCATCTTGGCGCAATCTATTTGCAGAAAAAGATTTCGCAAGAGGTACCCTTTTTCTTTGTGACATTGTTCAAGTCATGCAAAGCAAGCTATTTGGAATGTTTATACAAATGATTTTTGTACTTTTTCATTGAAAGTCATTTGTACCAGTTGGTCAATAAAAAACAGTCAATATGCATTTCCTGCAATTATTTTGAATTTAGTCCACGGGGGGAATTTATCGTGCATTTATAGATCTCGAGGTAAAATTGCTCAATTTCTCGCGATATTGATTTGAGGTCATATCGCCCAGCCCTCGGGCAACATACTCTTCTTTGATCATGGCCCAATAAGCATTTACATTATTAAAAGTTCTTCAAAATTCGTTGCATTAATTCATCTTTTTTTATATGGGGAATTAAGGTAGTTTTTTTTTTTAATTGACTGCAATTGTTCAAAAAAGAGGCTTCACGATGTCTATTGCCACTCCCAGTAAATGCGTATTGTCAAACTAAACAGGACTACCCGTTTTGCATTAAAAAAAAAAATAATAATAAAACAAAAAGAGATACACGCACAGCTCTGCCTTAAAGTTTGCTGGCTTAATGTTAACACATAAAGCAGCTGTAGAAACACTATAGCAGGGCTAATGAAAAGCAACCGTGTGGCAACACATGTAGACAGATTATGTAACAATAGTCACGGGCATCTACTATTTCACAGGCATATACACTTAATCCTCTGCAAAGAGTGACTAATATTATTGCCTTTCTAAAAAGCATACCAAAAAGATCATAATGTAATAATAAATAATGTAATATATATGTAATATATAGTAATAAATTGAAACAAAAATGTAATTTCTTTAAATTCTATTCAATTATTTCTTTAAGATATGTTTTTATCAGTACATAAGTAGAATCTTATAGAATGCTACTTTACTATTAGCCCATTCCCCATATTGCCAGCCTTTTTACAACATTTTGACTGATCTTTTAAGACCCGCAAAATATGTACAACAGCAAATTATTTTAGTAGGTTCAATATAAACATTAAAACAAGTAAAATCACAAGTACTTTGTTGCCCCACCTCTGGCTATTCTAACAGCTTGCAGGCTCTGATGCCTGAACTTCCTCTAATTGCTGTTACGAGCTCATCTATGGAGGTTGGACCGTTGTCAGTGATGATTTTCTTTGATTTTGACCACATACATTTTATTGGATTAAGATTCAGTCAATTTCAGGCCATGACATTCACAATATAGGTCTTTTTTGAAGGAAGGTTTTTACAGTTCTTGCTCTATGGCCAGCATACCCATCACCAACGGCGGGCCACGGTGGCCCCCCATTTGAGGGATGGATTTCTAAAAAGAAAATGTTATCATTATTATTTAATTTGATCATAGTAGCTATTTTTGTGCTCTGAAATTCTAATGTTGAATTGCTTATCACAAAGAAACCAGCTGTGAGTAGTATTGAGCAAAAAGCTGCGTTCGCCTGAGCCCGCTGCTGTTTTATGTGAGGTGTGACAGGCTCGGCCCATGCGAAAAGAAGAGAGCAATGTGTGTGGCACCAAGCCTGATAGTGTGAAAACCTCAGTGAGTCTGATCGAGAATAATGTCTGAGGAGGAGGCCACTGTCAAGCGATTTAGCTTGGAGGTAACATCAGAAATGACCCTCATGCACACCAGCTGTGACTTTCCAATAAAATCCAGCAACTTGTAGCTTCAGGTAAGTTTTCTGCTTTTTCTTTCTCTTTTTCTTCCATCAAGGCTGTCTCGTCCGTGAGCGGCGTTATGAAAGCCATCTACATTCTTAACTACCTCACGGGTGAATGCTGGGGGCTGGGAAAGGTGCGTTTCTATAACAACTGAGTCAAAAAAGGAGAAGCCTGAATTTGACGCGAGCAGGCATGTCTGGTGAGGAGGAAGAGGACACGGCAGAAGAGGAGGAGGAGGTGGAAGAGGAGTGGGAGGAAGAGCGCATGAAAGACTGTGTGGGTCTTCTTGTACCAAGGAGGGATGTCACTGCAAAGCCAAACTTCTTTTTGCTTGCTTTTCCTTTTATAGCCAGGCCGCTCGAACAAATCAATGTTATACAACAGGTGGTTAGAGAGTCAGCATCAGCTCAAACCTGCTTTCACCACATACTGTACGTTTTGCGCAAAATTACATAAACAAAACTGTGTCTAAAAAAAACAACGGGAAGGATATTTTAAATTGAACGCAACGAGTATCGAGTGTAATCAAGGTCGCACACAATCAATACCAGGACGACTTCTGTTTTTGTTTTCAAATTCTCTTCAAAGGTAGTCTTGAAAACAGACACATATCCACGCATTGAGGTACGAGTTTAATTAATTTCATGAACACGCTCAAAACCCAAAACCTCTCTCTCTCTGTGTATATATATATATATATAAATATATATATATATATATATATATAAATCAGGATTAATCACATTTTTCAACTAGAATTTTTTGCGAAGCTTATAACAGATATTTACTTGAATAATATCTTGGAATTGATGCAAAATCACCAAATATGAAGTATATTTCATTCAAAGACTGTTCTAATAGCTTTCTTTGATTCTTGAATACGATCTGAATGGAGACATCTTTACAGGCATTTTTCTTCGAGACATTTCTCAAAACCGCCTACAAGCGCTACACTCTAGCAGTGTTGGTATGCAAGGCCCAACCTGAACACATTGCTTTGTTCTGAGACTTGCTAAAGATGTACAGCTAATAATCAAACTGAATTTTTACAGCCCTAATATATATATATATATATATATATATATATGACACATCTAAATTATAAATATCTATAGATTTTTTCTGAGGTTTTTAATACTCTACCAAGACTTTTGATTCAAGGTCTGCCGGCTACTATTGCATCGGGCACAAGAACTCCAGCCTCCACTGAATCAATGGCTCGTAATGAGGTGAGGCTTTGCATGTTCTTGTATTCTCAAAAGAAGACACAGTGTTCCAATCTATCTCCAAGGAGTGCCGGTTCCATATTATCCCTGATTATCCAGGTACTCGAGCCAGTTGCCATCTGAAGTGGATTTAAAAAGTCTACACACACCTACTCGTGACTTTGTTTAAAATTAACCAATCACATTCGCTCAGCACACACTTGCCATTATTCAAAGTGACTTTGATTACCCCAAATAAAGTTTTCCCGCTCAAGTCGGCTCTTCCTGACATTTCTTTTACTTTCTAATAGAAGGTTTGGCTGCCACTTGGAACCGTTCTTGTGAAAAACTGGATACTTCAACCTTGTGGGAACAGTTATGGAAGACATTTTACGAGTTGGGAGTAGAAGAACAATCCCATCCAACACCAGTTTTTCGACATGGTGTATCTTTTCCTTTTCAAGAACCAGTTGCATACAATATATATACACAATATAACATACCGGTATAAATCACTATCATAACAGCTGACATGAGCTCACACCAAGCATCACATGGAAGCAGAGACATCCTTTATGAGCACAAAGGTGAGCCACACAACATCCATTTTGTTTGCGTGGCTTTTTTGAACCAACAAAAACGAGGCCCACTGCAGCACAGCAAACAAATTCGGTCACTTTTGCCTCCGTTTCCAATGCAGCTCAACAGGTTATTAAAATTATAGATCAAGCCTCGCCTTTGTTTCGCTCCATTTTGAAAAGCTACTGCACTGACGAGGCTTCCCTGTTGCCTCGTATCTTTTTTTCCTTCAAAACAAACAATAATGGGCCAGCGGGGCATATAGGCAAGTCGAAGGAGCATACAAATACACAAAGATCCATTTGGAGGCCAATTACTTGAAGGTTAATTGAACTGTCTTTCACATCACAACGCTTGCGGTAAAAAGACAAAGGAGTGCACTGTTTAAGAAGAAAGAACGTGTCACGTGGCCTCGCCGTCTTACTGATGCATACTATTAAAACACATGCTTACATCTCTGATGAAGTGCACAAGGGTAGCATAGGCGATGGCGATGCCGTCGTGGGTGCTGGTGCCTCGGCCCAGCTCGTCCAAGATGACCAGGGAACGCTCGGTCGCATGGGAAATAATCTCAGAGGCTTCAGTCAACTCCTCCATGAAGGTACTGCGCCCCTTGTAGATATTGTCCGACGCGCCCATTCTGATACAAGGAAGAGGAAGTCAAGGTTAAAATCAGGTTCTACCTCAAACGAATGTTTGGGTTGTGGCTAATATTATGATAATATCATATATCATGTAATATCATCTTTATTTCAATATGGATTCGAAGGTTGAGAAACACCTTTCTTGTGGAGGCAAAATTTGTGGCAGAAAGATGAACACTATCCATGAACAATACACATAATCCACTTTCCCAAGCCATTTGGCCTTTTAATTCCAAGAGTGGAAGGAATTGCTTTTATTATCCCCTCAACTCTGTACCGTCAATATTTTCTACACCTTATTCTAAAGGCACAAAGGTATAATGATCTTTTTCCCCCTAAAAAAATGACATATTTAAAAGTCAAAATGATAGGATATGCAGGAGTGTAGACCAGCAATCGGTATATAGAAGTGTACCATTTAGTGCTAATCCAAATCAACTGAGCCTTGGCACGGGTCAGAGATACCATTCTAGTAACTGATGAGATATTCAGAAATTCCAAACAGGAGCACTGGCAGCAGCATCACTTTCACCTTCAAATGCGTCGTTCCACCTTGCTTAATTGTCCTTGAACGTCACACCTTTCAATGAACTGCACATATACCTCCCGTGTCGCCATGGTTACGCCACATGCTATACGGAAGAGGGGTGTGGCAGGCATGCAGCTGCATTACATGAGCTCATTTACAATAGTGTGTCCGTCCGTGCATGACTGAGACTCAAGGGAAATTATGGCCGATCTAGAGTTTGCGTGTGTGTGCGCGAGTGTGTCTACACGCGTGTGACAGCAAGTACGGGTACAATCCGATGAAAGGTGGAGAGACGTTCCCGCACACTTGTGTGTCCACAGGCGAGAAGACGTTTTACTCCCAGTGTCCAGCTGGAGCTCCTGGTTTCCGCCAAAAACACAGATTGTAAAAACAGCATCCATTTAGCACCACTCACATCTTTCCAGTAAACATGCGAAGCAAAATCTCAAGTGATTGTGGAAAAATTCCATGATGACGCAAACAGTCATGAGGTATTTTAAACTCCAAATGGAGAAACAACCCCCGTTAATCTCCAATCTCGTAAACCGAATACAATGACAATAAAGGGCATTCTGATTCTGATTGTAAATGACATCCTTCCACTAATTAAAATGCGTGTAACATATAATGACATGACTTTGCCTTCAAATGAGGTGGTTAAAAGCCAAGTTTGGTTTACCGGTGCATCTTGATAAATTTCAATGTCATAGATAAATTCATTTATTTCAGTAGTCAAAATTGAACAAGTGAAACTCGTATTACTGTAAAATCCTACCTAATTCCTATAATGAAAATGATTTCCATTATTTCTAATACAGTTTTCTAGTATAAAAATTATAACAAATACGGTAGAATCATGAACTATTTCAATTGGAGCATAGGGAATGGACATGGATAATTTTCACTTTGTCCAAAAAAATGCACTTTAAGAATTTTCAAAAACTGGTACAGTTCTGTTTTGATTAAAACTTAATTTTAGTTACGTTCATTGTGTGTGACAAAATGGCCGCCCCCAAAGATGGCTAAAAACGGGTTTTGCTGCTTGACTCATATTCCAAAACTCAAAAATTAACTGCACGACAATTTAGCCCATTCAGCAGCGCAAGTCCTGTAGCAGTCAATTTTGTGCTCGTTTTCGAACGTGCAACCCTTTAGGAGATCAGGCACTCGGTCATAAAGGCAAAGACGAGTCATCTAATATGTAAAAGTATAAAAACATTCAAAACACACATGCCGTTAAACCTTACATTCCCAATGAACTCTTGTGCAGTCTCGCATAATGGGCCTGACTTTCTAAAAGTTTGCACATGTTGCTCATGTAAACAGATGTGCAATCTGATTTACTGTCCAGACTACTATTTTGCCAAATGTGCTGCTCAGTTCATTTTGCACACTCTGAGAATAAACTAAGATTCATCTATTTTCTATAGTGCTTGTCCCCATTAGAGTCACCGGAGCTGGAGTCGAGCCCAAAACGGTGCCTCATTATTAATCCTTAAAATTAATTAAATAATTATTGCTCAGCATTCCCCCCCCCCATTTCATTTTAAGAGAATTTTTCAAATGTAAATCCTAACAGTTACTTATGTTGACCCACAAAGAGCATTCACTGCTACGAGTCCCCAACGTTACACAGCATTACGAAGATTCACGCTGCTTCTGTCAGCTCTTTGGACTCGACTCCAATGTGCCAGAACCGTTTCCTGCGCCATGGCTCATTTTAGAAGCGCACATGCTGTGAAAGTCCCGAGCAGACATGTGTGCCGCCTACAAAGAGGAACAGGCGGCCTGTAAACTATTAAAAACCGCGATGCAACAGATCACTACAACACTAACTGAGGACGATGACGATGTCACATACACGCCATCTCCGCTGTTTGACTACGGGACCTTTTCAAATCACGCTTTCTCCTCTTAGCTGTTTCCATAACAACCGTGGAGGGATGCAGGACTTAATGCAGACAAGAAGAAATACAGGAAAAAACAGCTGCAAACATGCGCATTTGCATCACTTGTCCGCCTGGAGTCTTCTGCTGAAGAACAAAGGCAAACAAATTTATGTAAAGTTACTTATTTCCGCCTATGTACTGTAAAAATAAGAGCGTGGGTAAGGTGGGGAGTGACGGGGAAACTGAAATTTTGCGAGCTGCGGTGCTCATTGATAATCAATCACAGGGATCATCTCAGTCAGGGTAGCCCATTAGACACCCACGCAGCATTTCATTACCACCGCCAAATCCACCAAGACTGCTCATTCCAATCGGCTTCTATAAACTCTTCCCACCCCATCCGTCTCCCTTTCACTTATTACAGCTGAAAACTCACTAAATGAAACGGCAATGTTACACGTAATAGATGCAGCAGAGGGGCTCGGGTGGGTGTTTATTATCCATACAAACTTTCCTCTGTCCCAATTAGAAAGTGATAGGGTGATAAAAGAAATGTGGGAGGTGAAGTCAGAATAGCGCACTTGTCTCAGGGGACACTAATTAGATCTTAGATGCATTTTTCTAATAGACAGGGAATATTAACCTCCACACCAATAAAATTTCATGGCGAAACACAACACCAGTCAAATACAGTCTTGACTCCGATACGTTAAGTGTACAACTACTATAAAAACCTTTAAAATGAGAAAAACATACTAGAAGTGCAATGATATATCGACAACTAAACAATAATCAAATTTTGATAATCGAGGAGTTTAATCAAAACATGGTATTTTTTTTCTCAAAATAAAAGATTTGCAAACATCTGATTTCACTTTGGAAAGCAATGGGTATTATTTTTTTGACAGAATCATAATTAATTTATTTGTATATTTTTCGCATTGTCAATTTGAAATAATGTCCTGTTTTTAAATAAGGAGAGGAAAATTAAAACTCCATTAATCAAGAAAATAATCAAAAGATACAATACTTGAAGCCCTAAAACAGTTTTTGGACACATTGTAAACTTTATTGTATTGAAGTTAACACGCACAAAATAATTGCCAGTGTAACATTTTATTTTTTTTTTAAATACAGTACTGGTGTAGCGTGAGACAGCAGCGCGTGTATGCGTGAATATCTGAATGTGAGCTATGGTTAATAGCAGCTCAAGTGTGATCGTGCTCATTGAATTTATGGGATTTACTTTTCTGACTTGACCCAATCCATTTTGAAACAAATATACCCATGAAAATGGTAAACACTTAGCCCCATAAAATGGAGGGGTCTCAAACTCAAATTATGTGGACTCCACTTAACAGTTCAGAACATGAACGTGATGATTGGCGACGTGGTCAAAGACAATCAAATATTGTGTTTATATGTGTGTTGACGACTTGCAATCAGATTTACATGGACTGCAATAACTGGAAAGACTGCAGACTTTATCAGATCATACAGCACCAACATGACATTCATACGGAATATTCCATTCATAATCCTGTTTACAGAACATAGTGGATGTATCCTGGGAGTTCTGCCCACTTTACATCCTGAGGTCATATGTTCCCATTAGTATTTAATCTTGGCCACTTGTCTGTAAATATGGAGCAGAACTGATGTTTCCCTCGACAACCCACAAACAAGTTGCTTTTTTTATACGCATCTCATCTTGGATTAGTAATAGGAGTTCTCTTGCCATTACACACCAAAAACAGAAGATGCCATTCATCAGTTTTGCAGTAGTGACCAAATGGAAAACTTCTAACAGCATTACTACTTGGGTTGAGGTCTTTAGAAAATCCTGCAGCAGTGGGTCTCCCCTACAGTCGCTAAAGATTAAATACAAATGTGTTATACCACAAAGTTAAATACAATTGAAATGTGAGATTCATCCATGTACCACTAGAGGGAGTCTGCGTACCATTAATGGACCTTCCACACTTTGAAAACCACTGCATTGGCCTTTCAGAAAATACTCCATTATTTTTCTGATTTGTAAACATACACAACATTTAAAAAAAAAGATCCAATTTGAGGAGATCGAATCATGACAATGTTTCATCCCCACTGGCCCATTAGGCTGATACGGGTCATGATGAAAACACAATTTTGCGCGATCAAATTATTTTTTTATGTCACCAAAATTATAAAAATCCAGCGCATTCTGCATTACGTCTTTCTCAACTTTAAATGAATGAGTATGTAAAGCACAGGTGTCAAACTGTGGGCTAGATCCCGCCCTCCACATTGAAATGTTTATGTGATATTTACATTATTTCCAATGGAAGTTCCACTGTGAGAAATGAGAAAAAAAAATATCTTTAAAATAAGCAACGGATTTTGTTTGAACATCAAGGTTGCACAATAGTTACTTACATCTGTCTCAATTTGGCCCAAAAACAAGTCAAAGTCCAGTAAAGCAATATTTATCAATCGTCGCTATACATTGTCGTTAAATTTTTATTGCTTTCTGTCACTCAAGACATTTAGAGGCCTGATAAGTTTAAAGTGACGTCAATGGCCTTAGGACCACACAACATAACCTTATTACTTGAAGATAAAGCCTAAAACACCCCAAAACTGCATCTCTCAATGATGCGAACACAGACACATGCACGCACGCACTCGCTCGCTCGCCCCTGGTGTGCAGACTGGGTTTGGCTCCCACTGGGTTAATTCATAAGAACATGCTTAAACCCACAAAAAAGCTAATTACTCACATCTGCAAGGCATTATGTCTAATCACAAAATGCAGCAGGGCCACAAATACAGAGAGAATATTGTATATTGTAGAGTGAGGAGTGGAAAGTGCACAAAGAGCTGAACAGAATACAAAGATCTCCCTCCAACAAAGGCGTATTGTATCGACGGTGAGCTCCCAACACACCGAGCCAAAGCACGCGTCATCTGCTGTGTGGTGAAGGACACGATGAGATTACCGCAGATTAGTCTGTACTGTCCTGCCTAAAAATATACTTGACAAGGTGATACTTGGAGACAGATTATCTTTTTTTTCCCCCTTCAATTAGTCAGACAGACTCATTACACATAAGTACCGTATTTTCGCAGTCATAGGACGCGCTGCCTCAAAGGGCGCAACACCTGTTGAGGGTGCTATTTCTGTCTTTGAAGCACACACTGGGCGCGCCGCCTTAGCGGTAGCTCAGCTGCTTTTAGCATAGCAATAGCTCGGCTGCTCGCGCTGACTCAGCCCATGGCAATTCACTTTGCCTCAATACCATAAGCAATCGCCACATTTCAAAGACAGTTGCCATGATACCATTGACAATTGCTATCATTAACAATGACTCTAACCAATAATAGGTATCATGGCAATAGGCTACAAGACTACGTCAGGGGAGGGACTTCACTGGTCACCACACTCCTTAGAGTCACGGTTTCAAAAAAAAAAACTCAGCATACAAGCAAACAATGAAACAAAGAAATAAGATTAACACAAAACATGTATCTCTCATGCCATCAATATACCAAAAAGAAATAAAAATAACACTAAATGATATAGCAATGGCTTCTTGGGAGCCATTAGAGCAATGCCTTCTGGGAGCCACTCAGACTCAGCCAATCACGTGGCTGTTTAGAGAGATGTGCATGTTGTGCTTTGGGCTTTTTGTCTGTTGTCTAAACCTGGGACGTTTCTTGCTTGCAATAACATAAATGATAAGACAGACTACAACATTGTGGACAGCTGCCCTTTTGTCCAGCTTTCTCCCACACCATCACCCAAACACCATAGTCACATAATATATAGTCATGGTCACTTTGAAGCATAGATGACTCACACTTTGTCCAGCAGGGTGTGCTAACATGCACTCCGAACAGCCCAATGAGTAAAAGGGTTGATGGTCGCGAGTGATCCTTAGTCCATATAATGGGCGCGCCGCGTTACAAGGCGCTGTGTTAGTTTAGGGGAAGATTTGGGACTTTTAAGTGCGCCTTATGACTGCGAAAATACGGTAATTACTCTTATAAGAAATAACAGATCCTCACGATTGCCATGGCAACTGTCTATCAATACAGAAGAAAGACCGTCATTTGCAATGCCGCTGACCTGAATACTCATCAGTTACATGTACAATTTAGTGCAATCGAAACAAACATTATTATTACCTCCACAATTTTTTATTGTATGGGTTTCGTTTTGACAAGTTTGTCTCCATATGTGTGCAGGACGACTTTAAACGTCTGGTTCAGAAATTTGGTCCGATAGGAGCGCTTGCTGGCTACTCAACACAGAGTCAACTTTGACTAATTAACCACAGTTGTCAAACATGTTCCACTGGACTTGATCCTACCTGGTGTAAATGCCATCCAAAATACCCAAACGGGCCTCAGAACTGGGGACAAAGGAGCCCATTTGGGCCATAAGACAGATCAAGGCCACCTGGCGGATGTAGGAGCTCTTCCCCCCCATGTTAGGGCCAGTGATGATCATTGTTCTTTTACCATCAGCCTATAGTGAAGAAGAAGTGAGCAGTTGGAACAAAGACAAAGGGCTTGGGAGTGATATACTGCAAAGAGATATTTGGATGCTGAGGAGGTGGGTGGACTGGAAGCTTGGGCTTGTTGCAACAGAAACCCATTCAAATAGTGACGGGCAAAGTGCGCTTGAGCGCATTGGTGTGCGTGAGAAAGACCACATGTGAGCTGCTGGCATTTTACTTCTAGACTGGGAGCTTGCTAAAAGCGGTGTGATTTATGTCAAAAGCTTTGGCACGTTCCTGCATGTGTATGTATGCGTACCTGTAGTTGTGCATGATTGGGGACATACTGGCTGTGCTCGCCCATGAGTAGGTCTATAGCAGGGTGTCTGCCATCCTTGATCAAAATCTGACGCTCACTATCGGACATCTCTGGCCTGCAACAGAAAAAAAAATCTAATTGGCAACAAATAGCAACAAAAACGCATTTCGCAATTCGGTAAATGGCGCTCTGACGCCGTGGACAGACAGACTGGTCACGTTTGCAGATTGCGCTGCTCTCGTCATAACAGACTAGAGGAGGTTAATGGCAGCGACAATGTTCCGATCAAAGGCAATGCATGAACATACGAGGCGGCCATGTTTATCTCGGGGCATCCCATCAAAGGAAATAAAATGCATGCTCCTTAGCTTAGCGTCGCTGTTAGCATGTAGCTCAAACGAGAGTGCCATAGTCGAAGCTATGGCTGTTTTATTCTAAGATATTCAAATGATCAAATTTTGCTACAGTGTTTTTTTAAAGCCCTTATTTTTATTATTATTTACGATAATTCAGTACTATGCAAATTTATGCTACCAAAAAAAGAACAAAACTATAGTTTTGGGGTTCTGAAACTTTTTTTTTTCATTGAGAGGTAACAGTTGCGGTTTTGAATAATGATGTAAGATAAGAGTGAATAATGGCGGGTATGAGACGTACCAGGGAGGAAAGAAGGGGTTTGACTGAGGTTGTCGGGAGAGGATTGAGCTGGCAGGTGGAGGGATTGGATTTATGAATGATATCAGAGGAGGCATCAGGGAGGAAAAAATGCATTAAAATATTTTTTTTTTCTTCAGATTGTTTCCTAAAGTGAAAACATTCTGTAGTGATGCTATCACTTTATACCCAATAAATTACACCTTCTTGTAGTTATTTCAGTTTTTTGTTTCAATATTGAGCCTTTTTTTTCCCCGTGTAGTCTTAAAAAATTATTTTTGCAACACTTTTTTAAAATTATTTTTTTTGTAGCATTAATCTTCACTCTTTTGGTCTTAATAGTGATTTGGCACCGGAGTAAGGATTTTGCAATAAAGGTTTTTTTCTGATGACACTGGTTCTTTGGGTTGCATTCGGATACCGTTGCCGCCTGCGTGTGCGTGTGCGTGTGTGTGAGTGTGTTTGTGCGCGCATGCACGTGCATCTCAGAGAGTGGGAGAAATGTTGGCGTTCTGGCTGAGCACGCTGCTCAACCCAATGCACACACCCACGCACCGCCTGCCCGAGACTATAGGACACGACACAGGAAACATTTATATACACACACACATTGTATATTAATACACAGTCAAACAAGTCAAGAACAAACACACATACAGGTACAAAAAACACGAGGACATCACCTGCAATAGTCCCCATGTTTGGCCACCTCAGCCAATGAGAAGAGACAGTCCATGGTTGCTAGGTGACTAATAGCCCTTTTTAAAGCATGATAGTGCTCCCCAAACTGACTGCAAGAGAGCAAGGAGAAATTTGCAAGCGTAAATGACAGGAAATGCATAATTGTATTCTCAGTAGATAACACTGTTGGTGCACTTGAACAGAACATGATTGTGGCAGGCAACACTTAGGACTGACCGAACACTCAAAGCTGTGTTTATCATGTTGTACACATTTTGAAAGCCTGTGCATGCGTGCATGTGTATCGTACTCCATAAAAGCGCTCCACTCCCTCTGGCAGTCCAGAAGCAGCTGCTCACGGAGCTGCAGCAGCTTCTTGTGGCGCTCCACCACAAAGGGAGAGTGATACCTGCTGACCGCTTTGGTGCTGTACAGGAAAAGGAGATGAAGCTGGATGAGGTTTGAGTTTCCTGAAAAGTAGTGACTTTAGAAATGCGAGTATTCCACCTGACAGCGACGATATGGACTTGTCATTGCTGAATATTTAATAACTGTATGGTTTTATGGCAAAATAAAGGAGGAGAATAATTCAGAGCTGTGTAATGCACGTCACATTCTCACAAATATGCACTTTTACGAGTGAAATACTTCAAATGGAGGCCTCAATAAAACGTGCAAAATGGACTGCAGCTATTGAATATTTTGATCAAAAGGTGCACACCAAATTTTTGTTTAATAAATTCATGTAATTATTAATTGATTGCCCCACCCTGTTTCTGATCGCTTGGAAGTACTCACACCAATGTGCATTAGATTTAAAACCTTCATTTCATTGCCCAAATCAGCAGTTTCAGTTCATCCTCTTTCTATTAGGGCTGAACGATTTATCGTTTTGGGACCAAAATTGCGATCTCAGACAAAACGAATTCAAGATCGTCAAAGCTGGGTTTGTTTTTTTTTTGTTTTTTGTTTTTTCAAAGAGCTCTGATCCCCCACACTTACGAATCAGCGGCATATTACAGTAAACAGGTCACAGTAACCAATGCCAAACTAGTTAAAAAAAAATAATTCAATTCTATGTATCGTGTCTAGTCCCAGAAATATTTTGCAGCGACTTGAATGTGAGGGGCTAAGATAGCTTGCGTTGCAGCAGCAGCATTGACTTAATTTGTACTATATGCAAGTCTGTGCGTAGCAGCAGCAACGAGCTGTGACATGCGACTCCTCGCCTGCATTGTGAAAAATAAACTACTCCACTAACAAGTAGTGTTTTCACTGTGGTAATTGCTAAAGCAAAATGCAAATAAAATCGAAAGTTGAGGAAATACATTTTTTTCCTAACATCCTGCAGTCTCCCTTACTATGCGTGGGTGTTGCAGCTCACCTGCTGACTTTAACCCAGTCACGAGGAACAATAGAGGACTGTGAGTTCTTCACCTCGATCAGAAACTGTCAGAAGAGGAGACAAACTCAGGCACTAAGCCAGCACGTTGTTGTTTTAGACTTGTTTTGCCACTCAGGCTGCAAGAGTAGGCACCTCCTGTCCTGACACGGTGGTGAAGTCGAGCGTGGGGGATTTCAGCACAATTCGGACATGACTGCGATGGTCCTGAATCTCTTGTAGAACTTTCTGGATTTGCTCTCTTCGTTCCCGCAGCACCGGGAAGCCAGACAGATTAGAGAAGAGCTCCGTCTTATTCCCACACCTGCAAAATGTGGCATTGACATGTTGACGCTATCACATCCTTAATTTCTTCTTTCCCCTTAAAACGACTTACTTGGCTGCCTTCTCGTTGAGCACGCTGAGGAAGCCGTGGGCCGGGGCCAGCAGGTCCGGCGTGTCCACAAGGAGTCCGCGAATGAGCCCGGAGCGGATCTGCGCTTTAATAGCCGGCAGCAGGGCTTGCAGTTCCAGTGCCAAGCGACAAAGGTTACTGATGATGAGGTAGAACTCCTGCGTGGATGACTACAGCACATTTTTCAATTAGAAATGTTCAAAATAACCCAACCCATTTAAACAATTTTTATTTTTTTTACCATCACTTTTTTACAGACTGTTGTGCTGACAGACAAGATTAGCACACTAAATCATATCTACACTTGATATTAGACATACAACATATAACATCATTTAGAGCGATAAATTTCATCTAAGCTTGAAATTGAAGCCAAGGAACGAGAAAGCAAAGGACTTATTTTAAGACAACAAGAAGTGTTGCATCGCAATGTTTTTCATGAACAAAATCAGAAGTCATTACACAGTACCGTGACTACTTGACATACTTAAACGGACACCCGTGATGCTTCTTGAAAGACACACTTTGGTTGAACATGACCCTATGGAAATTTTTATTTATTTATTTTTTAAATCTAATTAGAATTTTTCCTTTTTTCAAGATAACATTTTTGTCAAGGCCTGCTTCATGAGTTTGTATTTTTTTTATATATATTTTTGAATTTATTATATATTTTTTAATTTATTAAACATTTTTTATTTTGCATTACGTTTGTCAGATTCAAGTTATCTTTAGCACCACTGTGGGTTTCTTCTTTCATGAAAGGATTATGTCCACATGCCCCCCCTAATCTTGCACCAATGCTACGTTATAGAGAAATTGTGCTCTGAATTTCTATTTTTTTTTTAACAAGAGACACACAAAGCCCTCATATGAAAATAGCTCAGTGAGCACATTACTGAGCAAATCAATTAAGGTTGTGCAATTAATCGAAATTTTATTACAATTAATTAAGAATGAATGTTTTAATAAATAAAACATTGTTAAGATAGCACTAATTTTATAATGTCTAATACTATAGTGAGTACACTTGAGTTCCAAATTTGAGCTTTCTAATGAAATAGTGTATTTAAATGTTACAACAGGTCTATGGAAATGTTTAAGTGTATAGCTAGTAAACTCCAATGCACTGCTAGTTTATACATATGAGAATGTATACATTTGCACTTTTTTTTAAATAACTAGTTTTATAAATGTTTGGTCGAGAAGGAACTTACATAATCATAGTGTTTCAAATAATCTGATTTGTCTCAATATTGTTTACATTTAAACATTTTTTTGTTACGTACCAAAAAAAAAATTTCAATAATCGTGATTAATATTTTTTTTTCATAATCGAGCAGCCCTCCAATAAATTACTATTGCAACAACAAGAAATCTAAAATGTCAAGTCATTGTTTTGTGATTTGTGCTGCAGCTTTAAAGGCCAAACGTGTGATCAGTTTAGATCAAAAGTATTGATTTATCAATGCACAACATGGGCATGACTCTTGGGAAGCGAGGCTATTGCACTTTATGATTCCCATTAGTGGAATTGTGGTGGACTTCTGCGTCATAAAGGGTTAATGAGAGTCACAATGGGACAAAGCTTTCAGGTATTAATCACACACTGCCGCTTTAGAGGTTCCCTCATGTCAGCAGCCCCCAAGATTAGTTCTTCTTGCAACACGCAAAAGTGGAGCCGCTGTATCCCAATAGTAGGAAATACGCCCCTCCCCTCATGAGCAGAGCCAGCGATACAAACCATTACACACAGTCCCATTTATCTACAGAGAGCCCACATGACAATTAGGGTGGTTGTTTGTGTGTGCGTGCATGTGTATTGAGTGACA
Organism: Idiotropiscis lumnitzeri; assembly: GCF_059441095.1. Taxonomy (NCBI): domain Eukaryota; kingdom Metazoa; phylum Chordata; class Actinopteri; order Syngnathiformes; family Syngnathidae; genus Idiotropiscis; species Idiotropiscis lumnitzeri. The sequence goes on from NC_142391.1 coordinate 29,831,566, forward strand.
TTTATGTTGTTTTTGTCTATATGAAGGATTTAAAAGTTGAACACCCAAATGGGTGGTCGAGACCCTCTGACATTTGAAAGATGGGAGACATTAGGAAATGAGATGGGGTGAGACATTCAGGTAATCTCTCAGTCTCTGCGTCTCTCTCATTGTCTGTGTCGCTTTCTTTCAGTGTCTCTTAAAAGTGTCCAAGTGTCTCTCCCACTGTTTCTTGCCCTCCGTCTTTCTTCAAGGGTTTTAGTGACTCTCAGTATCACAGTTTCTCTTTTAGTGTCTAGGTGTCCTGCTCAACATCTGCGTCTCATTCTCTCAGTGACTCTATTTCTCTCTGTGTCTCTTAAAGTGTCTCAACCTGTCTTTTCAAGTCTCTCTATCTATCTCAGTGTCTCTTTCTCGTAGTGTCAGTCCCGTGTTCTTGTTCAGTGTCTTTCTCTTTCTCTATAAGTGTCTTTGTGACAAAAAGTGTATTTAAAAAAAAAAAAATCCAAAAGATTAACAATAACAGGAAAAGAAAAATGGCTTTTCAGATTCACAAATCCTGTGCTGAGTCATTTTATGGATTTCAAAATGTTTACCTTTTTGTTGAATATACTACAAATTCCTCTCTCCAGATCGGGCAAATGCACCAGCAGGGATCTTGTGGAATTTAATGTCAGAGAATCAGACTCCAGGATCTCCTGCACTGCATCCTGACGTTCCAAGATGGACCTAGTGGTCCAAACAGAAAATAGTGATTCGGTAGGTAATTAGTAATACCGTAAATCATTCCAAGGATGCAACGGCAATGAGTATACTATTCAGATCTAAGAACAATTTCTTAGAATTCTAACAGAACCGCATTTGACCCAATTAACTAATTTCCTGCCATTGACTGCTAAAAGATGTCAAAGATAAACTTTTCGTCTGGTAGTGAATAAACTTGTGTTCTTTGTCAAGTACCACCAGAACAACAGACAAATAAAATCCAAATCCAAAGTAATACAGTGTTGGTGGCTTTCATGAATTGTTTTGGAATTAATGGGTGTAATCTGGGATTTATCGATGTTGAAATTACGCAGTGGAACTGTCGACATTGAATGAGTAGTGCTAAATCTTTAATCTCTCCGCTGTGAGTGAGATACACACAAACACACACACACACAGAAACATAAATAATTAAATGAACTGGAAATATGTCAGCACATTATGATTGAGAGGTTGTTTAAAGCAGAGTTTTATTTCTACCGACCTACCTGCTTTATCTACTAATCCCAATGGGTAAAAATAGAGGCATGAATGTAAATCTTCCAGTTTATTATCATTTTGTCAACTTTTTAATTAAGAGTTCTATTCCGGTGCAGGGTTTCAAAGGAATGAAAACATTGACAATAAATTCCCAAAATGGATACTTGATTCAGATTCTGAGGTTGGCGATGGAATCTGGGCTAGCATTATTCACAACCAACTCCACATGTATAATTCCCCTTTTCCACCTTTCACCATTGTGGTACCTTTTTCCAGAAATAGCTTCAAAGTGGCTAAATGGCTTTACGGCTTTACCTGTTGCATTGGCAGGAGCGAGAAGTCGCATACTCACTGTGGATCTGTGAGCGGGCATGTCACCCACTTTCTCATTAGCCTTCGCCCAAACGGAGTGTGTGTGTGGTCCAGCACCCACAGTAGACTGCCCCTCACACTTCCATCTGTCTGTTATTGGACACACAAAACAAATGAATAATTGGAGAATACAGCCTTGTTTAAGGGAAGGAAACGCAAGAAAGAGCACAGAGGCCTTGAACTCGGACCAAAATCATGTGTACGTGTCTGCGTGTGTGTGTGCGGGCGCGCAGGATGTCTGATATCCGCGTGCCCCACAGGAGTCGTGCTGAACCTTTGAGCCACCGCCCACGCGGGCCTAAGTCGTCACTGAGCAATTTGCTGGGAACTGAGAAGCAGTTAAAGTCAGATGCTAGATCTTTACCGTCCACTGTGCAATGAGGAGAAAAAGCTGATTTTGTTGTACCGTACATTGAGTTTGTGTCCACAAGCCTCTGTTGGTACATACTGAGCTGAAAAGCATTTGGATTGTAGAGCAGGCTTGTAAAAATCAATAATTGAAAGCCCATAATTAAAATCTTAACAGCTAAAAGGAAAAAGTTCCATAAAGGTACAAATCTTCTCATCATTCTTGTAAAGGAACAAATAAACTGATCTGATAACTCGAGATGACCGTGTCCAAATATGCTGTATTCACGTGTTTGTCAAATACAAAATTTGGATAATGTTACAGCTTCTCATTCTGCATACGTACAACAAACGGAACACCAGAGACACTTAAAGACCTTGTGTGAAATAAATCAAATCTATTTGTGTCAAAAGCAAAGTAATTACACATAATACAAAGAATAAAGTATGAAAAAAAAATATTTGGTATATTTGGCAAAATAATATTTTTTTCCAAAGATACTCTGTGACATCATACCAAGAGAATATGGCAGATTAGACAGTTTCACACTCTATCTCCACAATTCATGACTTGCATAGTAAGTTGTCAGTCATCAGAAACAAAATCAGTGAATTGATTGATTTATTGAACAAGTTAACGATCATTTATGATGTCTTGGTTCAGTGCAGTTTACATGTTCAATGGAAATGAGGAAAAGTAGAAAAACTCCATAAATGACTCAGATCATGTTAATACAGTAGTAGTATATTTCTACATGAATATATCCCCAAATAAAAACTAAACTAAACTAGGCTCCTCTCTACAACTAACATCACAGAATCTAAATATTGATAATGGAAATAAAAAAAAAAAAAGACAAAAGAAATCACCTGATTGTTGAGGATTTCCAGGTTTCGAAGGGTGGCGGCACTGAGGATCATGCCCTGCGACTCAGCAGTCAGACGTTGGAAGGAGCTGCATGAAATAACACCAAATCATTACAATATACAGCAAAAGCTTTACATATTTGGAGTCCTTCTTACATAAATTCAGTTTTTTTTTCACACACATGTAACTTGGGACCCCAGAAGAAAATATGTGTCACACTGGGTACTGTACTCAGCCTCATATTCCGATGTTTGCCCTAAGCACACACAGTAAAATTACACCAGAGAATTCAAAGGTATCTTCTTTTTTTCCTAGTCCGAACATACCCTTAACGCCAAAAACTGATCAGAGAAGAGTATCGCTGCTTTCACATTGCTCATTAATTTGAATGAGAATACATTTTTAAACTCCCAGTCCGGTTCAGGGATGCCCCAAATTGATACACTGCAAAATAAGATGAAGTGAATCTGCAGTTCAGAATCAGAAGACACTCTGAATCTGAGTTGGTTGAAAGTGGTCATACAAAAAAAAATACAAAAATACAGACTGATGGACAGCTAGAAGGAAGAAAATGTGAAAACAGCCTGAGGTGTTGTATACCTTTCACTTCTAAGCACTCTCTCCAAATTGAACTCTTGCAGGTACCGGATTAGAGGACCCAAACAGCAGATCACCGGGCTCTCCAATGATGCCACACTCGACAGAGAGCGACAGCCTGGACAACAGAGACACATTTCTATTTATCCAACATTGGCAACAGTTGAACCCTCATTTCGTATAACATCGCATGAGCTCTCAATGAGCTGACTTCATATTAATGAGCATCGGAAGGATTCATATTATCTGTATGTATTGCTTTTTCTTTGGATTATTGTATCCATTCATGGATTTCTTTTTTGGACGCCTCCCTGGTGAGGAGTTCAAGGCAGCTGCCGCCAGGAGGTGGCCTTGAGGACAAACTGGAGCGACTATGGGCTCATCTAATGTATCTTGATGGCAACGTTGAACGCGATCCAGATGTTGATTTAAAAAAAAAAAGTAGGGCTGGATATCGATTCAAATTTCCAAAATCGAGTACCAATTTTACTTTCTTATGGAAGGCATTCTCAGAAGAACCAATGCTGCAATGAGAACAAACTGTCTCTTCAATTTATTAATTGAGCAATATAACAATGATTGCCCTCTAAGTACACTTTTGTGATAATTGGGAAAGTTAAACTTTGACTTGAAATATTGCCATTTCCATTATTTCATATGGCAATAATAACACATGGAACAAGGTTGAAAAGCATCGTGGAGCGGATTGTGATGGACTTTGGTGGTTGCGCTTTACGAATAAAAGACGCAATAATAATGTAGGAGAAAATAACACACATTCCCATACCTTCAACTTGTTCGTGGCAATAAAATTCAGTGACTGTGTTCATTGCAGAGGCAAACTCAAAGTGGGCACCGTCCATCTCCTCAACGCGTACCTTGTCGTCAGCCTGAGCACTGGAAGGAAACCACAAACATAAGCAAATGTCATTTTCCTATCTAATGAAAGGAAAAAAACAAAAACACGGTCACTGTTCGAGCCAACTTTTCTTACACACACGCACACACACACCCACACACACACACACGTTGCATATCGGCCGCTTCATCACATCTCGTTCATTCATGCTGCTTTCAAGGACTCGCGAGCTTTGTCCAATCTGTTGTTGCCACGGCAACCAAGGAAAACACGTGGCGATGGATGCTGTTTTCTTTCCTAATACACACGCAGACACACACACACATAATCCATCATTCATCAAGTCCGCCGCTGGTCAGACTGGGAGCAACAATGTTATTGTTCCAGTAAGCTCCATAAATCATTTCAGCAGTCAGTTCAAGCAAATGATGAGTTTCTATCGATCAGTCAAGCTCTGTGAAGCACTTCTACCAAACATGAAACAGGTTGAATAAGTGTTCAAGAGACAGAGGCTCACAGATTTTTTTTTTTTCTTGGTTTGAAAGGTCGGCTTGGTAAGACTGATACATCAGCCCGCTTCAACAAATATTTTCTGCATATTTTGTATCGGTAGGCCTGGGAGATGTCTAGCTTGCAGGGATTATACATTAGATGATGGCTGATCATGTCAGGGAATTACAAACGCTAGACTGTAAATCCCTCAAGTGAATATGCATGCTGACATCCCTGACAAACCATCCCGTATTTGGTTTCACCTGTCACATTGCAACACACATGGCAGGGAACTTTTTTCTTATTTTCGGGACCATTCAACAAAGAAAATTACGGCGACGAGACTGCACAACTAGTAATGCCTGAGAGGAAGGGAGAAAGGTAGAGAGGGAGCGGCAGAAATAGCGAGAGAGCGAGAGAGACAGAGAGAGAAAAAGAGTGAGAGAGCGAGAGAGAGCGCCTAAAATGCCAAAAACAATGTAGGTCTTAACGATCCATATAAAATCTAGAAAGACTTCATGTTTAATAGATTAGGACATTAAACAAAAGTTAAATAAGTTGCATTTGAGTTGCAACTGCAGGCAATGACCGCCTCACCCTCACAGTGGTTGCTTCTCAATTTGAAAAAAACAAAGAGCAAGAGCGAGAGAACAGTTGTTTCGAAAAAAACTCAACCAGTGAGATTATTCACGCGCTCCAATTCCCCTCGCAAACCTGACTCGTGACCGCGGGCTGGAGGGGTAGAGAGTGAAGCCGCTAATATTGCACCAAGCTACCAACCAATCTCCTGGGGGCTCATTACCTGCCTCTCTGCGGACACGCACGCCCGGTTGCCAGGAGGCCCGCTGCCACCACTTGGCCCTGGAGAGGTCGAGGTATTTGGGAGAGGTAGATGAATGATGAACCAAGGTCACTTGATTGAAAGACTTAGTGATCAATTAAATATTTACTTAAAGAAATATTTTTAATTCCTATCCAAGTAGTTTTACCAGGATGAGAGAAATGTTAGACGGCACAGTGGTCAGGTGGTTTGGTGGTCTACCTTCGAAGTAATTCACTGACTCCATTCTGCCTCAATTGTTCCAAGATGCAATAATTACGCAATCAATTCTTCACAATCAACAGAATTGTTAACAACCATTTAATCTGTATCCATGCTCATCCCTGCTCTAATTCAGTGTAATCTATTTGACATTCGAAAAGAAAAAAAAAAAAAATTCAACACACCACCAAGCCAAAATGTCACAACAGTACGACAACTGAAACAATGACCCCGTCTCAATTTCATCACAAAGTGATCTGGGCCCATTTACTGCAAAAGCTGATATATTTGCAATAAATCATAGCTCTCTCAGTTGCAAGAACTGCAACAGGTGGATACACAGTTTTATTGTACGTTCGGCCATCTCATGGCAAATAATTGAATAGTTTTGCCTCTCACTGTGTTTTCTGGCACAGATAAATGAACAAAGACGTATTTGAAATTAATAAATAATAATTGGATAACTTTCCGCAGCACCATTGACTGTCTCTCACGGCACACTAATGTCGAGGCACCTTAGCCAGGAAGCACTGCGCTAATTGATTGGCGTTGCTTACGTGGCGCTCAAACAATATCCGCAGGCGCTGTTTTGAGCACACAAATGAACACCCCAAAGGTGAAATGCAAAACACAAATGAGGGTGAAGAATGACAAATGTGCAACAGAGACAGAAAGCAGCAGGCAGCCTTCTATTTATCCAATCAACCTCATCTAATCCACTTCACTTCCACCCACTCCGCCGTTTGATTTTCATTTGTGCATAATGCAATGAGAGAGAGCCCCAAGCAGGAAACAGGGCTCATCTTAAAGCGCAGCACTGGGCAGCACCTCTATGTGCTCTTTAATATAAATTTTTAGCACGATATAACAGAGATGTGTATGAGGAGACGTGCAGAAATAATCCCTAAGGATCAATATGTTGAAATTTTTCATTACAGTTTATTGTACGCCAGCTTCCTCCCACATTAAAAAAAACATGCATGAACGGTTAAGTAAAGACTTGAATTGTCCAAAGGTTTGAGTGTGACTGGTTATTTGTCTACATGTATCCTGCCACTAACTGACAACATCACAGGGGATATGCAGCAGGAGGACACGCGCTATCAGAAAATGCTTGAATAAATGCAGAAGAGTATCAAAGTTGCGGTACAGTGAAGGGGGAAAAAAAGGGCCACTACGCCCCCTGGTGGCTACCTGGCATTAGTGATGCTCTGCAAGAGTTTCTGCGTCTGCGCTGAGAGGTCAGAGGGCACCAGGATCTCCACAGGGTTTATCATCAAGATACGGCTTTCCAGTTCTGAGCGAGATTGACTGTCAGGGAAAGAATCCAGTTGGACCTCTCCTGTGCTGGGCTGAACTGCCTGCATTCACAAATTAACATACCTTATTAATGTTTATTACTGCACTAACACATGATATATTTGATTCGATTCCACATTGGTTTTTTTTGTTCTTCAATGACAAGACTCAATAGAAGTCACATTTACCAAAAAGCAAGATAAAGTTCATGACATCAGTGATGAAATTAGAAAGTGGGCCAGTCAAACTCACCACCAGCCCCACAGTGAGTTGCTTTTTCAACTTGTCCCAGTTCTCACTGACACACAACAGGATGCTGTCGGGAGGCTCCGTCACGGCTTCGTGGCTTCTGCCCTCCTCGCCGTCAGGACTGCAAACCGGGTTGACATCTCAGTGGATTGTTAAGGAGAATGATGTTAGAGGAATGCAGTGCTACCAACGCACTCTAGCCGACGGGTGGCCACATTTATGTGCTTAATGGCCACATTTGATTTGGAAAAAATGCACACAGTCAATATGGAAAATAGTTTAATCTACGGCAATCCTATTGTAGTATTTATTTTATACTTCATTAACCCCCCCAAATGAAAAGCTCATGTAAGATTGTTTCATTTTACTAATATTTTAATTTTATGAATTCAAATACACCAGTCCCATTCTTTAATGAGAAGAATAAATGTAAAAATAAAAACAAAAATTAATAAATACATTTTAATTAACATACTACAGAATACCATTAATTGAGAATAATAATCATTAATTGTAAAACTGTCAAGTATGGCCACTGGACAGTCAGTAGAACAATAATAAAATGAACTGAGATTGATTGGCAAAAAACCACCACGCCCGAGGAAAAAACAACCAATCAGAGACAGAATGTTTGACCCACTGGTTATCAATCGTTTGCCAGGCGTGAAGTGAGGCAAATTTTAAATCTTGCAATCTGTTTTTACACTGCAAACTCCCCCTTCCTGCTCTTTCTTCGTAGGCGAGTCAAGGCAGGTGAGCAAACACTTTTGGCATCTTGTGTCGTTACTGGATAAAGCCACAAAAAGCTTTGATAAGCTGTACTTAGCCCACCATTGCTCTCGACCAATGACAACAGGAGGTGTGATCACCAAGTGTTAGTTCATTCAAAGTTTGGAAAGCCCGAGCATGAAGTACGCTCTGACTTAATATGTGCATGCTTTAACAGCAACAGTTAAAAAGGAGAAAAAAAGCCAATAATGTTGGATTAAAAAAATGCTAACAAGACTCATTGATCGTGTGCAACCAAAAGGATACCCTCCCCCACCAGCGTGGACTTAGTGTACAGAGCACTGAGTTGCCGTGTAAAAAGAGCATTCTTATTGGCCCCTGACGCTTTGATGGCGGAAGTCTCGGTCTGCTTGACGACACCCACCTGTGCAGTAAAAAAAAAAAACATTGCAGTATTAATAACGTGGTTTCGTGGCTTTGAAATAACCCAAGGTTGCAAATGCAGGTTTGCGAAGTGTCATTTAGCTGTAACTTGATAGCATATTTTGCATGCTGTTCATCAGGAAAAGCCATGAAATTACTTTTAGGTTTCAGATTTTTTTTTTCCCAATGTAGATACATTTAACAGGGACTATTTTTTTTTTTAGTTAAATAATTGTTTACTGTCAAGGTCATCCATAGCGTCAATGGCAAGATCGCTGCATATACTTTATTGGCCTGTGATATTGGTAAACCAGCCAGGACAGCTCCCGTGTTGTAGAAATAAAAAAAATAAAAAAAAATAAAAGTGCATTTTGGCCTCTTGGAGGCAGTGTGATGCTGTGCATGGATGCTTAAAAGAAAGACGCGATTGAACTCTATTAATGTAACTCATTTTTAACAGATTGGAAACAATTTGTGCCTTTGAGTACTGTTATGTTATGTATGTGTGTGGGTGTGTGTGTCTCTCCACAGTGTTTGTGTATGAATATTCGTTATTTGAAGGAATATCACGCCAATGTCAATGCTAATTTCCCTTTGGAATGTCAAAAGGCCATTACATCAACTTTAGCATTAGTGCTTTGTATTTAGAAATACAATGTGTGTAATTGTTTTCTTTTTTATTTAGGTTTACAGTAAACGAGGGCGCCATGAAACAGCTTAAACACACGGACGGCAGAAGCAAATAAGCAACATGGTCCATCCAGAGTAGTTGATAAGAAAGTTTCAAAGATCAAGAGAAGGCAAAACAGAAATTAGAATTAAATTTTGATTAATCGTCTAGATTGCACTCTGTCAGTTTGATGAATCAATAGAAAACGTACTTTTTTTTATGAACTGTCAAAAAAAAAACGGAAATACGGAAATCTGAATCCACTCATTTAATGAGCAAAATCTGTATAGTTCACAACAGAGCAGTGGAGCCTATATTTTCTTGACTGCTATCTAATTTTTTTTTTTTTTGCATTCTTTGTCAGAATTCATACCTTGTGACCATGGGACACCAGCCGCCTGACGTGAACGAACAATCGGTGTGTGGGGATGCTGCACGTCATAAAGTTATGGTCCAGGTGACAGACGATATTAAGCTCCTTTGCTGCAATCTAACAACAAATGCACATTAAAATTAATTTACAAGCAGGGTTTAAACATTTCTAACGGGGACTTCTGACCTCAGCATCGTCTCCAAAAAACCTATACTTGTATCCACACTCCACAGCCAACAGGGCGTCCTTGTGTTGCTGTTTCAGCTGGATGACCTGCAGCTCCAGAGGAGTGTACGCACTCTTTGAGCGTCGGCAGAGGGCGCTATTGTTCGATGGAAGATTGACCTCTGCAGCCGTTCCTTCAGAATGTTGTCCTCCTTTGCCAGCTGGCTTGGTAAACTGAGAAAAGGGGAACGTCTACAAGAACAAAATGCAGTGATTACATATATCAGACAGAACTTAATTGTGTTGTTAAAAAAATGTGTACAAATTGATGACAACCCCCAAAATCCAGCCTGTTACTGAGTTTTACTCGCTGCATGCACTTCAAATGACTCCGGAAACGTGTACTCTTCCTGCGGTCCGCTGTTGAGTACCTGCTTTGAACGCTGCTTTTCTTCTGCTTTCTCTGTGAGATGGTCATAGTTGTTGTATTGACTTTTGACAGTAGAAGAGCCATAACGTCCACTGCTTGCCTCCTTCACACCAGTCCCAATATCACAGCTCTTGCTACTGGGCTCAGTGGCGCAGGTGAAGCCTTTCAGCCTCTCTAAGGTTGAGGGGCACAAACCCGCCGGTCCACTGTTGAATGGCAACTTTTGTTCTGTATAGACAATAATAAAAGCATTGTCATGGTAAAATTGATAAAGTCACAGATTTGCATTATCATTATTGTAATCTGATTCGTGATTTTGTGATTTCTGTTTAAACCTCATTTGTTTGGTAGAATTTTGTGGAGTAAATTATTTAGTAAGTTAACAGCTCCAAATGATGAATAAAATGGGATTTCATTTGAATTTTTTTTTTATTAACATCTCTTTTTAAATATCCTGTTCTGATGTATTTTTGAACATACAAACAATAATTGAATCTGCATAACAATAAACAATATCAGATTATTATACATAATTGTTTTGGTTTTATATTTTAGGTCTAGACTAAAATGAACCATGAATTAATGAAAGATGCATTTATCTCAATTACAGTAGTGAAATTGCTAAACACTTAGATTGCCATTAAGTGTTAACTAAAATAACTTCACAAAATTGTACCAAACAATTGTGATTCAAACATACATCAGTAAATTCTAAATCATACGACAACAATGCAAACAAATCAATGGCTTTATAACGCTGAGGAATGCTCTTCAGTAACGAGACTAATGTTAGTGTATTTGAGGTATCTGTTATCACTCAGTTTGTTGATTTTGGACCGATGAATATTACAATCTTTTTTTTTCACCCCAATATCGGTCCAATGGTTATCTGTCCGATAGTTATTGGGCATTGCTACACACTACAGCATATAATGTCGCCATTAAGATATGTCTCCTTCAGAGTCACCTGCAGGGCTCTGTGAGGATGCAACGTCAAGGCCTGCGTCATCCACCAGCAAGGTGAGCCTGGCTTGTTTGGAAGGTAGCTCAGTTCCATGGTGGTCAGAGACACGCTTCTGCGTGGTGGACAAAACAAATACATGGGTGATGAGTTGAAGGGTTATCGGGGCCAGCAAGGCTTTCTCTGCTGGCCTATACAGGATCAAAAGCACTGACCAACATTTGCAACCTATTTTTATATGAAGTGCAGTGGTGCCTTGGGAAACAAACTGAATGGATTTTATGACCAAACTTAGAGGAACTGTAAACTTAAACCAAGATTGGGTTTAAAAACCTGAAAAGATCTTTTTTTAAATGAAATGTTTACTAACTGCCGCTTGTTAAGTGTGTTGAACTGAGTTCACTGTCATCATACAGTGACCGTAGGGCAAATTTGCAGCCGCAAGTCAAAGCACCAAAAAAATCTGCCGAATGATGGTTTGTATGCCAAAAAACTCACAACCGGTTCACTCGTACCTCAAGGCAGCACAGTGTTTGTGCTCTCACTGTTTTTATTCATAAGCAACGGTCTATTCTATTCAACTATTAGGATTGCATTTGTCTGTCTCTTGCCGAGTCATTAGTTCTGCCCAGGGGCACCGAAAAAGGGGGAATAAGGAGAAGGATTCTAGGGGAGCTGGATTGACAGGGGGACAGAAGGGTCCCTAACAAAATTGCAATCCTGACAAAAATAATACACCTCAGTAATAAACATACAATTACCTATATAGACCAACAGCTTTTCAGTAATCAGACAGTGAGTGGAGGCGGACACAACAAGATGCCCTAAAGATGCCCTTGAAGTCCAGTCCCAAAAAGGGAAAGCCACGAAGCTTAGAAAGGTGAAAGAAGCCAGGGATGGACAATATGTCACTCAGTTTCTTCATAGGCAAGGTGGCTTAATGGTTCATGTGATGGAAAGTTTTGGAGCAATACCATGTTGATTCTTGTTCTAGAGCTGATAATGATCAAATTATTATAAATCATAAAAGGCAATTGGTCATTTTGTTTCTGGTGGTGTTTGCAGATATTTTTTTTTTTCCTCCGCAGATTATAAATGCATTTAATTTTAATGAAAGATTTAAATTTTCTAGTAATTAAACTTGAGGATTTTATGTTCAATTATTTAAAGTAAGAGATGGTTTGGGGATACAGGGTCTCAGTCTTGTTGCAAACAATTGAATCTACATGAATTTCATTCTACCAAGTGACTGTCATATTGTTTTCACAAATATGGGAATAGTCAAAAATATCAACAAAATACATTGTTTTATGTAAAACATCAAAGATTTCTGCCGACCTGTGCAGGGGCCCAGTAAGGTTTCTTGTCGTCGTTATGCTACGTAAGCAGCTATGACATTGTTTCTTTAGTTAAATGGACTTCCAATTGGCTTCTCAATCAATTAGTAACATCAGCTTTTAAAGTCGGCTGATTGTTGATCAGAATAAGCCAAGTTTAACCAGCACGCAAATGCATTTCATAGCCAGCATCCCTGGTGGTATGTTGTATGATTATCTTTTTGGTCTTGTGACTAAATAAATAAAGTGCTGATTCTGAACTGAAGATGTGCGTGATAGTGGTGGCATTAAGAAGTGGATTAAGTAAATCCCCACTGAAGGACAAATAGAAAATGCACGGTCCGTCACTGTGAAACAAGCAAGATAAAAATCACTCATGTGGCACATCATGATGGGCTCACTTTGCCTTTCGGGAGATTCAAATCCGCCTGCGTTTTCGGCGCGCCGCCACCGCCGCTCAGCCCCACGAAGTATCTGCTGATTGACGTCTGAGAAGCACACGACTTTTTCTGAGCTTTAGGCATCCTAACTGCCATTTGTTACTTTGACGGGTTCCATGAACGTTGATTGTTGTACCCTCAGAGGGATGCGGGAAAGCTCCGGGCAATTTTTCAAAACACAGCGTCGCATGTTGATGACGTAACCATGAAGCGTGCCATAAGATCTTATTTTCCGGTTGAGGGTTATCAGTATTAAAGCAAATCAAATAATTGACATGATTTTGACTTAGATTGTTTTTTTCCCCTTTTTTCAATTAACGTCTCTGAAGATGATCTGAAATAGCTTCAAGTAAATCAATAACGTAACCGCTTCATCAATTTTGAAAGGATGATGGTCACGAAGGCGCGAGGGAAAGCTCATGAATGGCCAAAATATCTCGAGTTAAAATACATTTTAAAAGCAATGGTCAGATACAAGGCATGGAATGATTTGGAATTTTCCAATAATCATTCGTCACTTTTCTATACCGCTTCAGGTTCCCTGGTCAACTGTTTTAGTTAAGACAAATTCAGAACTATACCAAAAATAAACAAAATTTAGATATTTTGTCTCATTCCTCTTTTGATCTAAAATCAAAATCTCTTTAGTGCGCAACAAAGACAAATGTCTTGACTAAACTTTTGGAGGGGACTATAAATATTTTTTAAAAAGACAAAACATGTTAACATCTGGTATACATCATGTATTTTGGGGGGCTAAAAGTAAGCAAATTGGAACAACTTTCAAATATAAAATATTGGCATTTATGGCAAAAATCTTAGCACAACAAAGCAAGCAAATTGCGGCAAATCTTTAAGTTGAGAAACAATACAGATATAATGAATTCTTTAACCTCTTAATTTGTTTTTAGGAATGTGATAAAGCTAATTTCTACACCAGCAAAACTTAAAATATTTTATCAAATTGCCCAACTGAAAATGTTCATCAAAGTTTGAATTTTTGAGTTCTCTCAACTTTTTTACAGTTTAAGGATAATTAATGACAGGGGATTTTGGTGTAGTTGAAGCATTCACCAGGAACAAATTGCTCTCACGACTCATTTGAAAAACTGACTGTCAGGTTCGCCAATTTGACATATAGTGTTCGTAAGCTAAAAGGAGAGGACAAACAGCTCTTGTGGAGACGGAAAGGTTAACAAAGTTTATTTGACAACTTTATCTCCCCCCTGTTCCTCGATGCTTTTCACACATTCCCTTTTATAACATCGGGGAATCAGATTACACTTCAAGAAATCAGATTACACTCAAGGGTGGTACAGTTCGTCTTCTCAAAAGCTGGTTTAGTCCGGTTTATCATTGGTGTGTCGCCATGGGTCGCAGCTGACTTTGACGTCAACATCCTTTATCAGGACCCAGTTGCTTGCTTCAGACTTCGATGCCAACTTATCAGGGCTCTTCACGATGTTATTTACTTCATCCTCACTTCTGAAGAAGTGCCACCGCCCCGCCAATTGCAGACACCTCTCTGCAGTAGAGGTGTCTCCCTGTATCACCCCTCACACTGCAAACACTCAGCATAGTTCACTCTATTAAACTGCAACATGTTATATGCGCTACATATTAAAATAAGCTGCATCACAGCAAATCATCACGGCAAATGTATAATAACCTCTTAATATTATTCTAACACTGACTCACAGTAATAACTGCATGGGAATAATCACAGAAATTTAGACACAATTATTAAATCTTCAGTGCGTCATAGCCATCCACTGATTAACGATTGGGGTAACCAAAGTGATACGATATGAACAAATTGAATAAAACTTAAGACGTTTATGTCAAAACTGTTGCAGCATTGATTGGGGGTTCTGATCATTTCGTGTCATCATGAACCACCTCACAAAGGACTTAGCGCATAAGAGCTTTGATACTTTATGATTTGCAGTGGATTAGCTGAACTATTGATTATTCCCTCATCTGGATTTTCTTTCAAACAGCACTAGAATGAAGATGAAGCTTTGTTTTCGATCTCTGGTCCAATTCATGATTTTCTTTGAGGGTAAGAACGTTTTTTTTCTAACTTGATAAAAAAATGCTCTAAATCAAAACAAAGGATAAAATTAGCACCATTTTGTAAGAATCAGTAAAGGATTTTATGCCAATTTTTATGTCGTGAATCAGCCCAAATTGTAAAATACACTACATAAATAGGAAATTTGTGACTGATAGCTTGCCTCTTTGGTAGAAAAATGCCTGTGTCTTTCTTATTATTTAAAGTGTTTGAAAGCTCTGTTAATTCTCTATTGAATGAAGACAATAAAAAGTAATTGGAAATTGAAGCGGAAGTCAAGTAAAACATTTTCTTCACAATATGTTCTATTCACCACCACTAAATCAACCATGCCCTTCTGATTAATATTGCATATAGGGAAAAATAATTAGGATGCAAAATCCACCCAATTTTATCCTTCTCAAGGGGGCGACCATTTTCCCACTTGTTGTCGACTGAAAATGACATCACAGTTGCTCAGGTGACGACCAATCACGGTTCACCCATTTTCTGAGATTGGTCATACGACATTTGCAAGCTGACTCGTGATTGATCGTTACCTGAGCAACTGTGATGTCATTTTGAGTTGACAACAAGTGGTAAAATGGGCGCCCTCTGAGATGGATAAAAATCAGTGGATTTTACAGCGTAATTAATTTTCCACAAATCCAATATTAATCATAATACTGGGGCTTAGACTAGTCAGGGCCACATAAAACGGTATTGAAATAAAAATATTTGACTTGACTTTCCCTTTAAAGATTAGGTTTAAATTGCAAAAGCGCCACAATGCTAATGTTTGTCAGCCTCTGTTTTTATTTTTTTTTGAGGCGGGGGTTGGTTTTATTTACATAAGATGTGCAAAGAAAGGCTGCATGAACACGTCATGTAAAATCTTTTAGTATCTAGTTGTGCGGGCAAATTGTGCAATCTCTTCATAATGTCATTAGCTTTATTCAAAACCTTTATTTGAGCCTTGTGGCAGGATCGTAGGAAAAAAGTGAGCTGCCTTATAAGAAATACAATTGAGTAATCTCTTATTTTATTCCGATATGCATGAGTATTCACAGAGAGCGCACAGACAGGAAGTAAAGAACGGACAATTCCAAAAAGGAATCTGTTTTCAAACCTCCACGATCCCTGTTCAAGTAGACTACCAGTCTTGCTAAATGTACCCTGCTAGCCCAAAGAACACCAACAGAACACATTTATACCATCTATTCATAAAAAAAAGAAAAAAATAGCCCTCTACGGTATTTTATTTAAAATACAATAATAACAAATAAATAGAACATAATGCAAGGAAATCAACAGTTTGTTTATCATTTCATGCTTGAATTCATTAAGCTGGTCATTCTGGTGTATGCGCCTTGCGTGTTATTCAGAGGATAAAGAATACATAACAATGAGTACTGCTTCATGTATGAGTATCTGCATGTGTTGCTACCATTTGTGTTCAGACAGAAGCAATTTAAAAGTTTAGAATTACCATGACATCATTGCTCGTTTTGTTAGCAGGTCTATGGTTTTGCATTTCAATTCATTCATTTTTTAAATGTATTATATGCTTTAATTGGTAGCGGTAATAAACAGTTTAAAGCAAGCACTTTTTGGAAGAATTATTTGCCAAATTGCGACTGATTTTTAAGCTTATAGCTAGCACTTGTACCTCAAATTCACAGGTATCCACCCAGTGAGTGGGTACGTAAAACAACCCTTCACTTTTCTGTAAGTAATAATTTTCACTTTCTGTCCTGCCACCATAGTAACCACTCAACACCAAAGAATAAAACAAATATTTGGCAATCAGACATGTACAAACATATCAACGTAGTTACTTTTGAGAAAAGGCATTTTGGGTGCGTGCCTTACCGTTATGTCAGCAGTATGAGACAAATATTCAAATGTTTCAACACCCATCACGCACATGCCAGCAAGTGACAATCACATTGTTTTAAAAGTAGCAACACGTTACGTGCCAATATACAATCAGGAGCGATTATGTGCACAAAGTAAGGAATGGCACCACTGGTGTAGGAATGTAGATGTAGGAAGATCAGTGGACTGGTTCTCAAACTAGGGTCTGCAAGCTGCATCTTGGGGGTCCGCAAAACAATTTGTAAAACGTTGTATCATGTGAAAAAGTGCATACCTATGGGCACTTTGAAACAGACAAACCAAAATCAACAAAATAAACCAAATTAAATTCCTCTTCCCTATTTAAGCTCCGTGCCAATTAAAAGACAGAATTGTGATGCGTCATGACATGAATCTAGCATCACGTATAATAACAAAAGATTTATTACAGGAATAAAGTCACATTTTTCAAGGTGTTTTTTTAGAAAATGGCCAATTTTTTAGGAAAAAAAATGTGCCCAATATAGGGAGAGTAAAGTTGTACTTTTGAACATCAACACAATATATTTCAACATCACCTTGGAAAAATAAAACCTTGTCCTCCTACAATTACGGATTTTCATCCTGACAAACTCTGTCATTGTTCTTGTAAAGGTTGCAACTTTTTACTTGAAAATATACAATTACAGTACTCAGAAACTATACAACCTTATTGTCATAAATTCTTCCCCCCTTAAAAAGGAATTTTTCATCATAAAATGATGATTCAAAGGAGTGCCTATACGCATAGATTTTGAGAACTCCCTCATTTAGTGCATATGCTGTACATTCGTAAAAGTATCCACAAACCCGATGACATGTAGAATGGAATGCTAGAAGAAAAGCATATTAAACATTTTTGCAAAACAACAGTTAACCCTTTCATTTAATATAATCAATGGCTTAAGTCAAAAGGTGAATTATTACTTGTTCAGTGGCCAACACTGATTATAATAAAGACACACACTGGTTAGCTTACAGCACGGTACGTTAGCATATAAGGTTGTGAAGCCTCTGCTGCCTGTGTGGAACATGACACAATCGGAGATTGTTTACTGCTGTCTGGAAGGCACATGAGAAAAGGATGGAACAATATAATTGAATTTCATTCCGTCTTTGGCTGAGATCTGCATGCAGCAGTCCAAACGGAACGCAGGTCAGTGCAAGGCATGTACGGCAGCTATTAGATTCCAGTGCCTGTGGAATTGCATTCCAAATCAATGTTTCACAGCTATTGTTCAAATTTATCGGTGGCTCTGTGATGGACGGCGTATTGGAATCAGTCAAGATGGGTCACTATAAAAGATTCATGAATCAAGGACGTACAAAGAGAATGTGTCCAATCCTCCGAGTTAAATCCAATGGAAAAGCTCAGGACTGCGATCCAAAGGAAGATGGATGGTCACAAGCCAAACAAAGCAGTGTCATAAAGTTGTAGTAAAAACAATAGTTTTGTGTCGTTTAAAGATTAATTTGAACTTATGCCCATTTGAGATCTTGAACAACATTTAATTTTTTCAGTTATTTACTCCAAATAAATGTTCCAATTGCATATATTTTTATGTGGAATTTGTGAGTAATGTTCTCTGTAGTTTTAGCAAATAAAACAAATACAGTGGTGCCCTGATATACAACTCGGCATACAAGTTTTTCGGAGAACGAGCCATCGCTCGGCCAATTTTGCAAGCTCACACTTGTGATAGGAGTGCTTGTATGGTTGTGGTGAACTTAAATCACTTCTCAATTGGCAGCACTTACTTTGGCCAATGGTGAACAATTCTTCAAAATGGAGGCAACAACCTTTTTAACGCCACTCACAATTGAAGTTTACTTTTAGCCTTTCAATCTACTAGCTTGATGCTAATAATGCTATGAGCCTTTAAGGAACAGATTGAATACTAATGGTGCAGCAACACAGGACAGACAATAGAACAGTAAACAGTCATTTTGTCTGTGTCCTCTGTGAAAAAGAAAAAAATAATATTAGTGCCACACTGAGCTAATAGTTGAGAAGTTTCAATTGAACAGTTATCTTCCATTTGTCTTGTAATGCTCCGGCACAGCCAAGGTGGCACACCAGAAAGAGCAGCGCAATGGTCATTCAAACGAAGCAATGGGACAGTAACTGTTAAATTATTTTTAGTTCTATTTATGTCATTCCTGTATATTTTTAGAAAGTCCATTCTTATGGAGGGCTATTTTTCCTCATTGAAATACACATTTGTTGTTTTGTTTTGGGTTTTATTTTTTGGGGGGCGGGGGCTGAAATTTAAATTAATTTCAATGGGGAAAAGATCATTTGAGATACACGTCTTTTTTCTGTTCCAAGCATGATCACGGTACAAATTAAACTCATATTTCAAGGCACCACTGAATGTTTATTTGACTTTGAAACATACCAATAAATAGTCACCTTCCTAAACTAATGGCCTCAGCAATTTTTTTATTCAGACAAGGATTTCGACAAGGATTTCCTATTTACAGCAGCAAACGCCGCAACAACCAACCAGGATTGTAAGTTTGGCCGTAATACAAGGCAGAATTCTAGTTAAGGTAATCATTTTAAACTGAAGAAAAACTTCTTGCGTAGTTAGAAGCAGAAGTTTACTCCAACCAATTCACTGTAGTGTGTTATTGCTCCAAGCTGTATTGTTCTTGGTCTTGGTTTTTAAAAAATAAATTTCCCTAAAAAATGTGACTTATAGGCCAAAGAATATGGTATATTACATTTATTAATAATTTACTTCAGGGGTAGAATTGAATGATCTGTTTATCTAAGGATGTAAGTGACTTTAGCAGAGGTGTCCATCATCAAGAGATGTTTGAGGTAAAAAACGTCGCAAAATATGACAGGCCATTAGTTCAAGAAGATGACAAAATAGTTAAACTGCTATTTTCATATTGCTGGCAGCAAAGTCATCTTCACATTAAATAAATACTGCATTTTATTTGGCACGTGTGTTCATGACCATATATACCGGGAAACAGCATCGGATGGCCCGTCCTCATGCTTGGATGAATTCAGTGAACCCATGTAAAGTAGGCAATCTCGTCCAGGTCAACAGGGTAGTCAGTGAGGTACTTGGGGCCCTTAACAAAATGTTCCCCCTTGTAGCTTCTCCACCTTCCGGCAGGCAAGTAGATGTCCCGTTCCTGTTTGCCTGGTTCCAACACGGGAGCGACCATCAGGTCATCCCCAATTAGGAACTGAGAGTCGACCTTATAAGCAGCCTCGTCGTCGTTGGCAATCCACCAGAGGGGCCTGACGATGGGATCTCCTGTGTTAAGCACCTCGTGGGCTAACTCTAGAACCCTGGGGGCTACCAGAGTCTCGTGGAGTTTTGTGAACTTTTGCGCTATTGCTACCACCTGCAAAGAGATGCAAGAATTGTAAGACAATGACGCCATAAACACAGTATGAATTCAATTACCCTTATTTGGATCAAAGGAAACAAAATGATAAGATCATACATATATTGACAGAACAAACTGGTATGAACTTTTAAATGACCAGCAGCCGAGGACTAGGGCTTTGGAACCGCACAGTAGTTGTGTGTAATGGTGAAAAAAAAAATAGAAATGGCATCTAGTTGTTGGAGCAATGACAAACATGGCAAGCAGAACAGTGACTTTCATGCCAACATGTACTAAAATGTCCACGGCAGTGAATGAGTTCAACCTCAGTGAAAATCAAACAATCGAAAATGGACCAAAATTTACAAAAACATACAAACTAACTATTTTAGTCGCCCTCCTGTAATTCAAGTTATGTGCAAACTGTACAACAAACACATGTGAAATGTAAATCTTGTACTCACTTCATCGTCATAGTACCATGGCGGTATAGAAAACTGCATAGCAGGCATGAACGCAGACAGCTCCAACCATCTGATGTACAGCTCCCTGTCAGGCAGGTCATACCCGTTTTTTATACTCCCTAAAGTACAACAAAAATATTACCGGTACATTATGTTCAGTGTATCATTTATGGTACGCAAAGTAATTCACAGCAAACCCCCTCACAGTTAAGCATTCCAATATGTGTGCATTTTAGGTTTGATTATTGAATAGCATTTCTTCTATCTGGAGCTCGTTGTGAATAGTGGGGAGTCGCTGTCATGTTAATTTCCTTGAAGATGTACAGATCCATACCTGTCATGTGGTCAGGGTACGCATTCCCGCCGATCATATCAGGCAGGACAAACTGGTACCCCAGAATACTGATGGTCAGAACAGTGGGAATGATGGACTTGAGGCCGAGCTCGTAACCCCACACCGAGTCCCTGTCAATGATCCGGTAGAAACAGGAGATGTTCTGACTCTGGTAGCCCACTCTCAGCTCAGCCCGCTCACTAAACGGTAAGGCCATCTCCGTGTAGCGACGGGTGAAGGTGGAGGGGTCCGTCAGTGGGATTATGGTGCTAAACTGTTGAGGGAGATAGCTTGTCTCCCCCGCATCAAACTTAAAAGAGGTCACGCCATAGTGTGCTTTGAGCTTGGTCAGTTGGCCCGAATACCAGTCACGGGCGTGAGGGTTGGTAAAGTCCAAGATTCCACCAATGCCATTCCACCAGCGAACGAGAGCCGGCAGCTCACCGCCAGGCTCGCGCACAAACAGCCCATCCTGAATGGCAACGCCAAAGTTGATGGAGTCATAGTTGATGAAAGGGTGAGTCCAGAGCGTCACTTGAAAGCCGTCCTCTCGGAGCGTGTCGAACATACCGCTGGCGTTGGGGAACTTCTGGGGGTCAAAGTCAAACTCGCCGTAGTCGGCGGTGTAGCGGTCGTCAAGCTCCAGGTGAGAGCAAGTGAAGCCATGTTTGGTGATGTTGGAGGCATACTGCAGTAACTTCTCTTGGGTAACTGACGTTTTGTACAGAGCCCAAGTGGACCACACCGGGTGCTTGAACACCTCAACAGAAGGAACCTTGACAGGCTTTGGGAAATAGCGGCGCACCTGACAGAAAAAAAAACAAACACAGAAACTATCAAATGAAATTTAAGACTTTCTACCTTATGGCATTGTTTAGTAATAAGCAATATAATTTTTTATATGCATAACTTTTGTGCACTTTTTTTGCTTTAGTGACACTACACCTTTTCTTCTAGAAAATACCAACAGCAACAATGATAATGTGGTTTTGGTGGCAAAATTATATATTTACAAATATCACCAGTGTAACAATTTAACATTTGACAAACGTCTACAAAGTATTTGCATGCTAATAAGTAGTAGTAGTATTTAGTAGTGTGCGTGTTTGTATGTGTGTATGAAAATTACATCATCGTTTCTAAGTTTAATTTCTGTCACCTTTCCGCTCCGTGACACTCTTTGTGGTGAATTGAACGTGACACATTGACCCATCACAACTTGCTTCTAACGTTAAATTTATGGAGTTGTTCACAAGCGTCCAGGATTGTTTTGATAGACAGTGCTCACATCCAAAAGAGACGCGAGCTGCCATCTTGCAAGCCATAGTTTGTGTTTTATTTTTTTAACTTTCCCATTTTAATGATCAAACCAAAATTGGCCAAGACTTTACCCATTCCCATACAATAAAAACAAAGTCAATGGCGCTCCTAGTAAGGATTCCTGTTGACAACAATTGCCTTCAATGGCATTCAGAGAGTTAACTCTGACTCTCACCAATGACTGAAACAAATACATATTGTCAGACCTTGGGTGTTGAAGCTCACCATGTATTTATGAATTGAGGTGACATCTGAGCCGACACACACTCTGTAGCTGAGTTCTGGTGAGGCCTGCTGTCCCTCTGAAGGTTTAAATGGAGAATCTTCGTAACGGGCCTGGAAGTGAAGCGTCAGGTCCTTCTCAGACCAGCCCATATGAAACGGCACAGAATCGTTAATCTTAATGGCCACGGCATTGGACGAGAGCCAGTAGCGTTCGAGAATCCCCCCAAAGGCATTCCGGTTTGCGTAGACGTCGCTGGTAATGAAAGGCTGCGGTTCCTGCTCGCCCTCGATGCTGATAGGCCAGTGCTGGGTGGCCGACTCTGCCCCGCCGTACCAGTGAGAGCCATTGCAAGCCATGGCGTGCTCCACTGTGCGCTTACTTTGCAAAGGCTCCCAGCGCACGCGGTAACACATCACTGTGTCCTTCAGTCGAATCGTGTGGATGAAAAAATTGATCTTGCCAGAATCGGACTCAGTGCAGCTTAAAATATTTTCCTCATGGGAGCAGGAGTCTAAATCCAGAGTGGCGGACCTGCAGATCATTGAAGAGAACTGGTTAAGCACGAAATATGCCATGCGACAAGATAGAACAATAAGCCTAGCGGTTAACACATCTGGCTCATGGTTTCAAGGTTTGAGCTTCAAATTTTCTTTCATGAGTGCAACTTGTATATCCTCCATGTGCTTGGGTGGGGTTTGTACATATGAGAGTTCTGAATAGTCCATTGACAAAAATATGAGTGTAGAGGTTTTTTTTTCTCTATCTGAAAATTGGTATTCTTAAAATATTTTTAATGCATTGGGAAACTTCCCAAATGTTGCTTCAATGTGTGCGTTGTATTGAGCAGATTAAACACCACAGCAGCGTTTGCTCAACAGTCCTATGCAGATTATTCAACATCACTTGTGACGCTAATGAGGACAAACTCAACTGAAAATTACTGGATAGCATTAACACAATAACTGTAGGCAGATGCACAACAACACCATTTCTGGCCATGAGAGGGACTATTAGAATTAAGGCCATGACTAGTGAAGCCGCGTTCTCCCAAAGGGGCTAATCAGTTGTTCAGTCTAGTTTCCATTATCCATTGACCTATTTCAGACACACAGAGGGCTGTTGTCCAGTCAATAAATTTGCACGTACATGTGTGTGTGTGTCGGGGGACTATTGTCATTTATATTGTGTATGATACACCAGGCAAGTGAACTTTTCTTGTTTTTTGAAAGACGTTTCAGGGTCCTATCATGCCAAATCACCAGTGGGTTTAACCAAGCAGATTTTGATTTTAATGAAACTTAGTGTACTTGTTGATGGTGACGGCACAACACAAAATCTCAAATTTTCTGTCAATTTTAGGCAGAAAGGGGCAGGGCTGCTTTCGTTTGTGAACGCTTATATTTTAGAAACCGCGGCGTCAATCTTCGACAAAACGTGAGATTACATTTTTTTTGTTAAGGTCGTGTGATCACAAAGTCATATTCAAGATCAAATAGTTGGTAAAAAGTAGAAGATACTAAAAAAATGCAACAATCTTAACAACGATTGCTGCCTTGTTTTCAGATTTTTGGGGGGATGATTTGGATTGAATACCACTCTTCACTTTTAGCGCAAAAGCCTTCTTCAGCTCAATTCTTTTTGTGGAAGGTATGTCAGTTCATTGTTGTGAGGAGATGATTGGCGATAGCTCAAACCTTGTTCTGTGTTATGAGGTGGCTTTTAAGCTTGACAACTTTCAAATCAGCGGTCGTGCACCCTATCTAGAATTTGGATGTCATTGTCCTCAAAAGACATGACATTCTTCCTCTCAAAGATTGTCTCATTCCACATTAAAGTGGCTCTAATACACATTTTAATTTTATCTTTACGTACTGACCAAGACGACAAGAGTCCAATTTACACAGACACAAAGAAATAGAAGCCCACCTGAAAGACATGGTGAATATAATCGTGCCCGCCTGGTTTCGGATGACAAAACCATCCTTGTTGAGGTCCAGAAGCTCTGTCTTCAAGAGCTGGGCTTTGCGCAGAGATGCCGAGTAGTAGCACCAGGCCACCACAGCAGTCAGAACCAACACGCAGCCCAGAACGCTTGCAATGACCAAGGGGCGGGCTTCCTGAGTTCCTCGCTTTTTTAGTGGAGATCCCCCGGTCCCCTCGGACAGGTGTTGCTCCCCGGGTGCCACTGGGACAATCTGGTACATTCTGAACTTTATATAAGTGAGGAGCTAATGATGATGATGTTCAGAACAGCTGCCTCCCAGTAGTCGTCGCGAGAATTGGAGGAAGAACGGTGGACGGATGGTCTACCTTCCTGTCCTTGGTAACATCGCCATTTTAGATCGTTCCAAACTAGAAGGCAGACACACGTCAATTTAGAAGTAGCAATGCAGTAGTCATATTGCAAAATATTATGCACAACCTCCATAAAAAGTAATAAGCTGTCAATATTTTGGCACTCGAAACTACTCAAAGAAAGAAAATAGAACAAAATTAATGGTTTTGGCTGAGATGCAAATGATCCTGAAAAAGACTTCTGAAAGATTTCTGACAAAATATCCAGAATGTACCATCGCTCGGAAGGAACCAGAGAGCTCACACTTAAACAAATTTGCCCAAGTGCAGAAAATGATCCAGCCGTGGACTATTAAAGTTTTTAAGGTGTTGTAATTTCTTTTGGTTTTCAGTTTGCGGCCTAGTGTTCCTCATTTTACGTTTTCAGTGGAAAAAGTATCATTTCGGTGCATCACTAAATAATCATAATAGTTATAATGAATATGATTTACAGTGGAATCCCCTCTATAACCTCGTTTTCAAGTTGAACATTTTCAGGTAGTACCTTGATGTTTCTTGCAAGCATGGTGGAACTCATCTTTAATGCCACAAAAAGTGTTGAACGGTAGCTTGATTTGTTATGACAACATCAAATTTTTGAAATATTCATCAAGCAATCAGTTATATCCGATGAGTACAACGCCGAAGAGAATAAGGTTTATCCACGATGACGTCTTTATTGTGCAAATTTCAGTTCTTACTCTTTCCTCCTCTTATCCCCTCTATTCACCCATTCTCCGATCCACCATTTCTTAAAAAACGATCACAGTCCACTCTATTGTTTTGCGTTTGAATGGGGTCATTTTTGCCCACTTTCTTCAGTCTTCAAAATGTCAGAACTTGAGTCCTGATATATTGATACATTTAAACACAATTTTCTTCCCTTTTTTAAACTCTACAGTAACACTGGTCTTTTTGATTTAAAAACAAAAAAATTACCGGTATTTTCTTTTAATTTTTTTTTTTTGGGGGGGGGGCGACTGCCTACAATATTTATTGAACATTTGTTGTTCGGTTGTATTAAAAAGCATGATTACCAACAGATTTTAAAGATACATAAGATGTCCTTTAATAGTCCCACAATGGGGAAATTTGCAGTGTTACAGCAGCAAAGATATAGATCACACAGAGGCGGTGGCGTAATGTAGCCGTTAATGTATAACATTAGCAGCAGACATTCATAAAAAGCATGCAAATTTACACATGTATATACACACTTACATCCCATAACATAAATAAGTGTAATGAAACACTCCGAATGTCTGTCCATGGTACAGAGGGGAAATAAAGAAAAACGCTGCAATGGTAAAAAAAATACTGAATGATAGAAAACAATGCAATGATAACAATACTGCAATGATAAAAGTAATGTAATGGTAAGAGTACCGAATTACGTGCTCATTTATACAGCAATAATACTTTAGGACAAATATTTTAAATGTAGTTTTTAGGTTCCATTCAGTTGAAATAGTTTTGACCTATAGCTACTTTTGTCATCATGGCCTATGTTTATCATACACGTATTAATTACATTGGCGATATACTACGGCGTTTTCGTTCGTACGTACAGATTCGGGTTACGTCACTGACCGTGGAACGGAACTTGGTCGTAAACCGAGAACCTTGGCACTGGCTCTTAGCTAAAGAGGAAGAGAATGAGGACGACTGAGAACAATGAGAACGTAAAACTGACTGATTTGAATCGTGGCTACACATCGCTTCTAGCTTTTTAGATGAAAACCAAACGGTTGCATGAACAATTGATTGGACCTTCTTCGTGACTGTTTATTTTTTAAATATATTCTTTAATGGGCCCAGATGTAACATAAAATCTATAGTTCGCAAGAGTGCGACGCCCCGGCTATCAGCCGTGTAACCAATTTATTTTCACGCCATTAGGATAGCATTCCAAGTTGGCCGTGCGGTGTACGACAACGTAAATCGCGAAATTTTATGAAATTATGGTTGAAATAGAAGAGAAAACGCTTACTTGTCCATAATGTCACTTGACTTCAAGCACACATCCGCGAGGAGTTGCGCAGGTGCGGCACTGCAGCTCCATGTGCCCGCCCAACAACAAACACACTGCGACGCTGATTCGTCCAGACGCACGTCAATCAAATATTAGAGGATTTTGGGTATTGTAGTTTTACAATTAAAGTTCTCAAACGATTTGTTACAGGCTGTTCGAACAAAGAACAAATAAATCCATCACCCATCAATTTTCCGAAGCAATTATCCGCAACGGCGGCTGACGTCATCATGACGAAGAAGTTTGATGGCAAATGTATATTAAATATTTATAATCTCATCAATAATCTTTTTCACCACAGAGTACTGAGTTTTGAGATCCACACAATAATATATATATTAATCAATTTGGCTTTGCTAAGGGACAATGATTTTATTGACATAATTATACAGTGAAACCCCGGTTATCGCGGTTAATGGGGACCGAGACCACCCGCGAAAACTGAAAATCCGCGAAGTAGCGGCGCCCCTTCAAAAATGCTTAAAAGAATCTATACAGGTATACAGTATACCCCCCTGTATACAGTACACCATATAGAATACGGGTAGAGAGAGAGAGAGAGAGAGAGAGAGTGAAATTCATGTTATAACAAAAAAAACAAATTATTATTAAAACTTATAATTTTTTTATTCCCCAGCCATTATTTTTGTATTTATTCAATTACTTCTTTTTGTATTTATTTAATTACTTCGACTTTTACCTGCTGGTACGCCGTCCGGTGTGCCCTGTGAAATGAAAGGTGGCATTCTTCATTTATTTATTTATTCATTTATTCATTCATAACTGACAGCCTCGCGCTCCGCTCGTGCCCGGGCGGAAGGTGCTCCTCTTCGGCTTAACTGCCACGCACGCCGGCCGGAGCTCTGGTACGGTCCGAACCGCGCGAAACGTCGCCCCCGATCGTGCCCGGGGGAACGTGCTCTTCTTCGTCCACTCTCCTCTTCCCCCACGCTCTTCTTCGGCGCACGCCGGCCGCCTAACCGCTCCAGTGCCCCGTCGTGCCGCTCGGCGAAACTACAATGCCCCCGCGGAGCGGAGCGAATGGAGAGCCCCGATCGTGCCCGGGCAAAAAAGTTTTTAATTTTTGAATATTTTTTTTAGACCCGCGAAGCACTGAACCCGCGAAATGTGAACCGCGAAGTAGCGGGGTTTCACTGTATTCACAATTACACATGAATCCAAAATTATACTTGACAAAAAGTAATTTTTACAAATTTGAGGAAAAACTGCCCCCTCACAAAACTCTTTAGTGTCTTTGCTTTTTTTTTACAGTAATAGCCTTTATTGTTTTGTATATGTTTTCATGTTTGTAAAGGTCACTATACATTTAAAAAAATCACAAATTAAATCGAAATTGCAACATCTGTCAGAAAAATTGCAATAGAATTTTTCCCTAAAATCGTTCAGCCCTATTCCAGTGTGGTGTTTGCACGTTCTCCCTGTGCCTGTGTGGGTTTTCTCCGGTTACTCCGGTTTCTTCCCACATTGTAAAAACATGCATGCAGGTTGATTGGACACTCTGAATTGCCCCTAGGTGTGAGTGTGAGCGCGGACGGACGCTCAGGTATTTTCCACATTTACTATTCTGTGATCAATCAAATCTGAGACACCGGCAAGAAAGAAAGTTGGATTAATGCTGACTGACAAAAAAATGTACCTGTCCACATCTATAGATTGGACGCTGCAGTTTTGGACAGTGATGCTGATGCTGTGCTGCGACACTGTGGCCGAGGCCTGTCTGCAGTGTGACACAGAGATCTTAAACACACACGAAGACTTTATCTTGTCTGCCCCAAATTCGAAATCTCAAATCAACCAGAAAGCGATTATTGACAATGTTTATGCCAAATACAAGGACGAAAGCAAGGCCCTGAAGGGCGTCATAGGTAAGAATAACAATAATTGCAACGTTTTATTTTCAGAAGAAAATTTCAATTGATTACTTCTTTTCATTTTTATGACTGTGGTGAATATGAGCGACAATATTTCATGGTGGTTAATGGCCTGTGTCTCACTGCTTAGATCCGACCACCCTGTACAGAGTCAAAACTGAGTACCTGAGTGAATTTAATCGGTTCTTGGACTCACATCAAACTGGTGAGAACCCTCACAAGCTCTAATTGTTGCTCTGCATTTGCAATGACAGTGGAAATTAGTTGTTTTTTTAGTTGCTAGAGGAACTTTGATTGCATGGCTGATGCGATAACATGTCCATTCCATTATAACCAATAACAGTGTAATCAATTAGCAACTTTGTAGCTAATTAAATTAGCGATTGAAAATGATCTTGCAGGTCTGTATTGATTTTGGTCTGCAACGGTATACAATAATATCAACTTCACAACACAGTGTTTGTAAACTTAAACATAGTTTGTTTTTTTTAATTATTTGAAAATTTGTGATTTTGGAGATGCTGAGATTCTGCCCGACTGCCACGATATGTGCCCTGCAAATGGCTGAATGGAGGGGTGTTTTCCTTAATGACAGTGATGAACTTTTTTTCCCCAATCTATGCTGTTAATAATGTTATTCAACTCCAAAATCATCCTGTAAAATTTATAAACTTTTACATGATTTCTGATAGGAAATTGGTTTAGAAATGAATAGAGGTCAGCCAGCATCCTGGATTGCATTTGTAGAGGTTACGCTGTACATATGGACTTTAGCGGATTGAGCGGATTTTGACACCAAGCGCTGTTGTTTTCCACAGGACCTTCTCAAAGAAACTTCATTCAAATTGCAGAGCAAGGGAAGAACATTTTAGTAAAACACTTGAAAAAGTTCATTAACGCTGGTAACTATCAAAAAATATGAGTGAGTGCACATAATCATTTAAACTTGGTCATGAATCAGATTCATGTTTTCTGTTTGTCTTTCCCTCAGAATTGTGCCCCAACAAGTGTGGTGAGTTTCACCTTCTCCTTGCGAATGCAAAATTCATGTTTGAAGGCATGCATGTGATGCGTGCGTACTGTTTGGCACTCAGGGCTCTTAAAAAGACGAGTAATGGATTGCATATCATGCAGGTACAAGATCTACAGCTGTCCATCTCCGACCGGGAAAGTGGATTGTGGTGGTATGTATTTGTGAGCGTGTGTGCGTGTGTTTGCGTGTTGAGTCCATATCTTGTTCCTGTCCATGTAAATGAAAAAAAATAAAAAATAGTCCAATACAGTAGTCCCACTTTTTACCTTCCCCATCCCTCACTATTTCTGCAGAATACCAGATGGAGGCCAAAGAAGGAGACCAGGTCGTAATGCATTGCTTCCAACCATGGCATTCTCTTGTGTTCGGGAGCAAAACGTACACCTGGATCACTGAGACAAAGGTCTGCTTTTACAGCCTCACATATTCCACCTCTTGTCTTCATTCATAAATATATACAGTATGTCTAGGCCATCCCACTGAGTCAGTAGCAATTGTTTGTTGTAACATTCTCAAAATAAATGTAAAGAAATGGAAAAATATTTTTTTAATTCTAAAACCTTTCATGTACATATTGAACTACTCAAAATGTGGATTAGCCCATCTCAAGCAACTCCATCCATTTTCTGAGCTGCTTCTCCTCACGAGGGTCGCGGGCGTGCAAGAGCCTATCCCAGCTGTCTTCAGGCATTAGGTGGGGTACAACTTGGACAGGTTACCAGCCAATCGCAGGGCACACATAGACAGGGCCACTTTATTGGCACATAACTTCCACCAATTTATATTGTCCTTCCACTACAATGAAACCAACGAGTTAATTGTGAACCGATGTAAAGTTTGCTAGTTGTGTCGATCTGAAGCATATTTATCTCAAATCTTTACTTATGTCTCTACAAAAAAATAAAAGAAAAAAAATCAGCCAAGCGACAACCCAAAAAAGTCATAAGTCAAGGCACTTGTATCTCAAAATACCACTGTGCAGTATATATTAAAACAATAAATCTCTTAAAAGCTTAGTGAAGTGCCCCAAGCAACCCACGTTTTAATGTAAGTAATTGTGAAAGCAAGCAGCGTTAATGGTTTCCACGTCTGCCTCAAAGTTCACAAGTTAGGTTTTAATCTGGGCATTTGAATGCTGACGCTCACGTTCTAAAAACATGCTCGTTAGGTTGATTGAAGACTAAATTGTCCATCATTGTGAATACAAACGCAATTTTTGAGGTACCAATATATTTGTCAATTTTAGGGGGGAATTTTGGTCAAATTGTGACATGCTGTGTATTATGTACCTTGGCTTCCCTATCTTACCCCGTTACCTTTTTTGTGTGTGTGTGTGTGTTACTTAATTTTTGTATGTCCAGGTCATTAAGAATGGGTTCACGAACAGGGTATTGAAGGAGGACTCACAGATGGTGTTAAATCAGCTCCGTTTGAGCGATCAAGGGAAGTACAAATGTTCACTGACAGACCAAGATGCAAGCGTGTTCTACCGAGCTGCAGTGCTTCTCGCTGGTAAAGTGTCATGTCACACTTCTCAATAGCTCCTTTTTCTTAAATGGATAGTTACGTAAATAGAAGTCATGAGCTTCCACGTGGCAAAAGCCCAAGTGCTCTGCAATGGCACAAGTAAAAAAAAAAAAAATCCTTACCAATGTGTAGTGCTTGATAAAATTGGATAAATGAGTGAACAATGATTTTAGTCTCCTCTACGCCATTGTTTAAATGTGTGACGTGTCAGTTAAAAATGTTTCATGAAGAAATTTCAGAGGAAGTGATACCCAAAAAGCTGGCTGTAATTTACATTTTAACAAGTCCATTAATTCAAGCATAGTCTAAGGTGAATTTCAGATAAAGTCCTCATCAAGTGAAAATTAATGTCTTTTAAATTTTACACAAAGACACGTGTCATTATCGGCTTGCCAAATCTGAATGATTAACTCATTCACTGCCAGCTGAGTAAAAAAAAAAAAAATTGGATATTTGAGGTCTTTAGCCGTCAATGGCGGTAAATGAGTTAAAAAATTCCACTTATATAAAATATGGCTTCAAAAGTATTTAAAAAATTCCACTAAATATGCAGAAGATAAAGATAAAGATGTCCTTTATTAGTCCCACAATGGGGAAATTTGAGAGAAAACACCCTCTTCACTGTCAACTTTCAATCAAATACTCTCAAATACTCAAATACCTCGACATCTAACGGATTTCTTATATCTACTCATTGCTACATATTTGAGCCGTGAAAATATATCCTAAAAGCCTCCAGTGGCTTATATTAATCCCCCAGAGCGTCATGTTACTATGAGAATCATTAGCCGCCAGCTAGCTTGTAAGCTAACCGATGCTCCTATTGACCAACAGAACCTAACCTGACTGAACTCCTGTGCAGTTTGTGGAGTTTAGACATTACTGTAGTTCCATGAGTGGTCAATCACTTGGCTACTAATTTTGCGGTGATTCAAAATTTAGTGATGAAGCAACATTGCAGTTTACAACCAATCTAAATGCACATAAGAAAATAGACTCCGGTTGTATGTTAGCGCAAGACACAGCTAGCTGCCACCAAGCCATATATGCCATATATAAGGTGGATGAAGTGGCAAACTGAGCCTCTCAATATATCGCTGCTCTTCTTTCATTTTCACCCACTTCTTCTTTGACTTCTACTCCATTTCTAAAGAGTATGTACTTTTGATGCTGTTTTTAATCATCCTTCACAGTCATTGAAGCACCAACCGATACGAGCCGAACGAACGTTTCAAAGCCTGACCTGACTTCTGAAGATGACGAGTCACTTTTTCAACACTCGACGGGTGCGCTGGTTCCGATCATGGCTGTAGTCACGGCTCTAAGTCTAGCAGGGAGCCTCATCTTCATTGTAGTAATTGGGTAAGTCACCAAAAAAAGATGACAAGAGCACTGTTGTATGGTTGACACTTTTTGGCAGCATTCATAATGTGTTGGCCACAAGATGCTACACAGTTGATGTTTAAATCTGAACGTATGATTCTATGTGACCTCCCCCACAGAAAGATGATGATTCAGCAAAGAAAAACATCGCCAAGGCAGAGGAACAGGGTGGAGGAAGAAAATAACACATCCACCCCTTTGTGGGGCAGATGGCGTGCACAGTAAATGATTCTTGTAGGACTGGATGTCTGGAAATGTATTTGATGTTTTCTTGTCATGCTGCCATTGCGGGAGCACCACATTCCACTTTTGGTCTTAACCGACAAAGTACCTTCTTCCACAAGTTTGAGGTTCCCCCTATGTGACAAAGTCTCAATAATGACCTTTTTTCTTGCCCCTCTCCATAAAGGTCATGTGTGGAGTGCACTATTTACAGTTGTAGTTGGAGTTCCCTGTTTATGATGCTGTTGTTCACGAGTATTCTCTAACAAAAAGCCAATGTCTTCATAGAACAGGCGTATGTAAACAGATTACAAATTAATTAGGTGTCTTTTCAGGTGTAACTTCCGCAATTGTATTGAGAGGTATCAGAATGCATTGGGCTGAAAGCAAATGTCCACTCCACTCCACTATTCAGATATATAGTTGCTTTGAATTTTGAAAACATATCAATGTCATTCCACTACACAGTTATGTGCTAGTTTGTGTTTCTGTTGCATTAGTTTGAGTTGCTTTTTGGCCATAACTAAGTACTACATTGTTCTCACTTTGCACATGTTTTTTCATTTTCATCTTTAAACATCTGTCTACCTTCTTGTGTTGTTTTGTATAGCAGCCCAATTTTGGGGGTTTTCTGCAAAAAATAACCCAGAGTGACCCAAGGAGTGGATCGGCTCATTTTTTACCCAAAATTGTGTTACTCTTAATTTACAACATTTTTAGAATGAAATGAGGTGAATTATAAGGAAAGATTTGGAATACTGAAGTATGTTGGAATTTGGGGTGTGAAAAATAGTTCCCAGGATAAATACACTGATCATTAAGTGAAATGTCTTTTTTGTGCATGTGGAATTGTAGGAAAACAAGATTTACGAAATGCGGAAACTAGTCTGAGAAGGGTTTGAAAAATGTTTGAAAGGTTGAGAATATTAATTCTATTTTCCCCCTTCAGCCTTCACACAATGTCAATTTAGTCATTTTTTGAGTTTGTCAATGTTCTATATTCCTGGCTAAACACTTTCCTCTTCCAAAGTGTTTCCAACAGTCATACCAACAAGTTAAGCCTCAGTGATTTAGTACCTGTTTCTATACAAACAGCCAAGTTCCGGCAAGAGGTATACAGCAAGCACATGTGCTGCATGTTTTTTTAACAATGACAGTGGAAATGTGTGATTCACAGTGAATCAAACCGCGCACACACTTTGGTGCCCACGTGCATATGAAATCCACCAAGAGAACTCAGCTTTCCAGAAAATAAACCGCTAGCCGTATCAGAGGTGAGTGGGCGGCCTGGTCACATGGGCGTTCACGGTACGAATTGGATGAGATCAGCATCTGGATTGCAGTGGTTTTCTGTCATAACCCCAGCCATATTAATACGGGATAATCCCGCGGGCAGGAGGGGTTCAGGATTTCTAGTATTCATCTAGTGTATGATGCTTTCATCCTGTTCATGCAAAACATTGTTTATATCATTTATACCGGATAGGGAAGAAGTACGTCCTGTTTACTGATGCTCCAGGGAGTTTACTGTAAATTTTAAAACACGGATATGTTACATAAAGGAAAGGGGAGGTCAAGTTAAAAGCTAAAACTAAGCTCTCTAGTCAAAATGTGGTATATGGATTGATATTGCATTTGTGTAATATGAATTCAAAAGAACAATCCACTTTTTTAATCATCTCTGGGCTGCTGTTTGCCTTGTACTGCCCACGTGCTGTTGATTGAAAATGACATCACAGCCTAAGTGCTCATAACGACTGTCATGGCTCAGCTGGGTTCCTTGTTTGGTCATGTGATGTTCCTAAACTGAAAAAGTCATTTTCAGAATATTTTGTTATATTTTCATCAAAAGACGTAAAAGACGTAATGGCATTATCAACGATGTTCAGTATCAGCAAGTACTCAAATGTTCTGCGCATCCCCAATTGTGGATTCCTTTTGGCATTTTCATGTTTTGTGTTTGTTGACCCGGTAGTCACTCGTTAATTTGTGCAGCATTTGAGCCACATGGAAGTGGAAGTGAGTAATTGCTATCAGCCATTAACATGCAGTAATCATTGCTCACTTGCTGAAGGGTCTGTGGTAGGTTAGTCACTTGGTCTCAGTAATCCATTAACAGTAATTTGGGAGAACAAAGCAGGTGATGTGTCTACGTGGGAGGGGAAGTTGTGGCGGTGGCAGCGACAGGATGTACAGTGGGCGTGCCATTTCCATTTCCTGTTTGGACTGCTGAGATTTTTGTTTCAAGTTATTTTGGAGAATGTTCATGCTGTGATTGAAGCAAATGCACACTCAGCTCAGCTGACAGCCATGATGGACGGTGGTTGCGTGGCCAGAAATTGCAGCCCCAGCAGCGGGGAAGCACGTGGCAAAAAGTGGGAGCGAAAAGCACTGCTGAGGAGCGTGAAAGGAAGTGGGAGTCAACTGTGTGGTCTTCGAGGGGAAGGATGAGAGACAGACATCACAAAGCAAGTGCTCTTACGGGCAATTAAAGTTTAATGTGCGTAACGTGACATAATTGTGAGGCTGATACTGTAGATTATACCAAGTACCACATCAGTCACCAAAATGGCCAACTTTATAACTGGATAACCCCAGCTGAACCAAATCAAAACAAAACAGCTAATTGTTTTCAGCAATATAGAAAAGAGGATTGCTCTGGAGTTAACTCTCTAAAGAAACCAAAGTCCGAAATCTTGGGGTGCGGATAGAAAGAGCAAACAGCTGCAACTCGGGTACTGACCACAACAAAAAGATCAGAACATATTGCCGCAGTCTTAGAGGTTGTACTCTGGCTGCCAATTATCTGTAGACTAGATTTTAAAATTCTGCAACTGGTCTAGAAATCACTGAATGGTTTTGCCCTGAATACATTCAAGAAATGCTGATTGAATACAAACACATTAAGACTCTGAGGTCGGCAGACTCAGGTCAGTTACTGGAGGCCAGTTCAAAGTAAACATGGTGAAGCTGCATTTAGCCATTTATGCTGCACACAAATGGAATAAGCTGCCAACAGAAGTGAAGTCAGCCCAGAGTGTAAATGTTTTTAAATCCAGGTTAAAAACCTTTTTTCTCAAACCTTTGATTAAGGTCCTCCCAATATTTTTTTTCCTTTTAGATATTGTGGTGAACCACTTTTGTCTTTACTTTATTTTCAAATGTTTTTTACGTTTTCTGTTTAAAGGTTGTCAACATACATTTTAGTAATTTTTATAAGATGCTTTTGTTTTCTCTGATTTGCATCTGAATGTTGTAAACTGCTTTTTGTAAATGATTATTGGTGTTGTGTTTATGCTTGTGTAAAGCTCATTGAGTTAAATAAAACTGCCTTGCCTTACGACCATGTCAAAGTGTCTCTGGGAAAAAGTGCTACACAAGTGAAAGTCCGTCTATCATTTTGTAGGTAGATGCTACCAATACATGTATCATTTTGTTGTTACCCCCCTCCCCCCTCCTAATTTGCAATGTCTAATTTAAATTCAATTGTCACGGTGGCCTTCCAGCCGAAGCTGGAAGGCGGAAGGTGGACTCTAAAAACGCTGACACGAAAAGATGATGGAATTGAAGAGCGTTTATTGTGATAGTCTATGACACAATCAATCACTATAATCATATATTTAGTAAGGAATTTGAAAGTCTAGAGTATATCTATAATTACAACCGTCGAAGGTCGACAAGAACGGAAAACGCTGGCGGACAACCCACAGCAGGAAAACAATAACGAATAACAAAAAACGCTTGCAACGCAAGGAAACCGATGAACGGAAAATAGCTTACCACCAGAGGATAAGGATGAACCCAAACCACGAACGAGAACAAAAAGCGAGCCTTACAATAGCTGGAGCAAAGTACAAAACACAAATACGCAATAACTAGTGATGGGTCCAACGACACCGAGGCGTCGATGCGCGCGCCGAGCTTCCAGGGCAAACCCCGTGTCGGTGCGCGTACTGCTTTGAGAAAGTCACGTGACCACTACCAGAATCGTGTCGACACAGCGGTCGCGCGCCAAACTGTGTTCATAAGGAAGCGCATCTGTCAACAGGATGGACGCTCAAAACAAGCATCGAGTTATTGGCGCGTTACTTTGCGTTAAAGATCCGCAAGATGGAAGACGTCACTGTTGATGCGCACTCAGAGGTGCAGCGCTATATGTCAGCAGGACACGTTGCACGTACGGAAGACCCGTTCTTATACTGGAAGTCCATGGAGGCAACGTTCCCTCACCTATTTATATTAGCCACACAGGCGTTGTGCACACCGGCCTCTTCAGTGCCTTGTGAGAGGATCTTCTCAAAGGCGGGGGAAATTGCCTCAAAAAAAAGAAATAGACTGAATAACAAAACGCTGGAGAAACTAATTTTTTGGAATAAAAATCTTTAATTACAATGAGTCCATTGTCATTCACAACACTTTTACTTGGGCATTCAGACAGATGTTCTCTTAATTTATTAACTGCGTCTCGAATATCAAAGATTTTTTTGATGAAATTGCGTGTATGTAAAAATAATGTGAAAGCAAATGCCTAATCAGAATCAGAAATCCCTTTGTCATTGTACTCAAGTGTGCAACGAGATTAGAGAGCTCCCCTCTCCAGTGCAATACAACAATAATTCAGTTAAATATATAAATTAGATAAGAGAATAATTAGTGCGATGGAAAGTAATACGAAATAGGATATATAAAAACCCATCACGTCGCTAATCAATGGAATTGGAAAAAATTAGTTTGACAGATCAGTGTCAGATGACCCTGTCAAATGTTTCCTGCAAGTCCACCAGGTGTCAGTATTCAGCAACACAGTGTCAATACATTGTGTCACTGTGTCGAAACGATACAGGATGCCTCATCTACCCATCACTAGTACGTAGATCATGAGCATGAGCAAGGCAGGATAATAATCCGACACGGACTGGTCCGCGACGGTGGTTTAAGTAGCCTGTAATCAAGGGCGATGATGCGATGCAGCTGTGCGGCCAGGTGACGAGCGAACGGGAACGAGCGCCGGAGGAAACGCCCACTCAGCTGCAACAACAACAGACGGATCGTGACATCAATGAGCTAAAGGGCCAAAGTGTTAAAAAGTGGTTTACTATTGATGGCATGTCTAAATTCAGAAGTGAAGTAAATTATAACAAGGAACATCTTGTCAAATTATGTTTGAGTGAATTGGAATGTTTAAATTCTTGAAACAGTCATTTGTGTGTATGTAATCTTATTTTAACTGTGACTTTACAAAGCTCTACTTTTTTAAATAAAATATTTTTGTTTTATATGCTCTTGTAAAATATACTAAAAACGTGACGTTAGTTTTTGTTGGAGCATGCAGTGTATTTAATTAATTTTAGCCCTCAGCCAAACGTCATTCAACATCAAACCGCGTAAGAGATAACCCAAAACAGGCTTGGTTAAAAAAAAAAAAAGACGTGCGGCAGTACCCATATAAGGAGTTACAGGAAAACCCATATATGGAAGTTCCGCCTGCAAGTGCTGCGCGTGGAATGGAAAACAAGGCGGGGCTTGGATTAGTTATCCTTAATGAAACTCGTCCCAAGTCCGTCACAGGAACGTAGCAGTTGACTAAACTTTAGTTAACTCAAGGACGACTTTTCATAGGTTTTTGTAAAAGGTGACTTTATTTACCTTTTCAGGCCATGACGACAGTAGGCGAGCCATTGGAAATAAATAGCCACGAGTTGGTTCGCCTCCTAAGGGAGCGCACCTCCGCTGGTTGCGTGGTCCTAGACTGCAGACCCTTCCTGGACTTCTCCCAGGCGCACATCGGCGAGTCCCGGAACGTCAACTGGAACTCGGTGCTGCGCCGTAGGTCGAAGGGCGCCGAGGTGGCCCTTGACTGGCTCATCCCGGACAAGGCGCTACTGGGACGGATGCGGCGCGGGGAGGTCAGCCCCCCGCTGCGGGTGGACGTGGTGGTAGTGGTGGAGGAGGGAAGCAGCTCCGTGGACGAGCTCCGGGCGGAGAGCGTGGCCCACATGCTGCTCGCGGCCCTGCGAAACGAACTCAGCACGCAAATTTGCTTCTTGCAAGGTAACAAGAAAATGATTGCACTGGAGAGGGGAGCTCTCTAATCTCGTTGCATACTTGAGTACAATGACAATAAAGGGATTTCTGATTCTGATTCTGATTTGGAAAACAGCAGTCCTCAAACTGCAGTTAACGCAACAAATTATAATTATGTCATTATTGGGACACTCAAATAAAGTCAATATACTTTTTTTTTGACGAGCAAAAGTGTATGTATTAAAACAGTAATGGCAGTTTTTTTTTACACCAAGTACTTCTGATAATAAGAAAATGGCGTCCTAAAGACCACCATAATGACCACAAGTAAAAAGTAGGTCTCTAATTCATCTAAAATAATGTCTTAGTTTTATATTATTGTAAAACACTGTAACATGATGCTTAGTTTAGAATTCAGGTTTAAAAAGAAACAAACAAGATCCTTCCATGATTACCCAATCCTCAATAAATATAAACAACTCTTTATTTTTAAGGACTGCAGTCTTGTATATGAAATATGTCACAGATTAGCTCCACTTCCAAACTGTAATCTTATACAATTTTCTTATACATCTTAAATGCAACAGGGGCTACAAGAGTTTTTTTTTGTCTTATAGGGCAAGCAAGTAACGGAATGCAATCCCCCAAAGCATGAGCGTCCATCTCATACATCTTATCTAACATCCATCCATCCATTATCTGTACTGCTTCGCCTCACTATGGGCATGCTGGAGCCTATCCCAGCTGCCTTTGGCAATTGGCGGGGTACACCCTGAATTGGTTGCCAGCCAATCGCAGGGCACACAAAGATGAACAACCATCCGCTCTCAAACTCACACCTAGGGACGATTTAAAATAATATTTAACATAATTTAGTTAATAGACACCCAAAGGGGGCATGCCAATTTGTCGTAAATCTCATCACAAAAAAAAAACTTAAATCATCGTCCTTCAGAAGTGAGGCATTTTAGTACTGATGTCATTTTTACATGCAAACCTATTATATAAGTGCCAATGTAAACCTCAACAAAGCGTCCCTTTAACTAATGAAAACAAAACAGTCAAAATTCAGCTTATGTGAAATGTATTTTACTCAAACTTTAAACACAACTGAACTGTGGTCAACAAATATCCAGTGCTACATTGAAAAAAAAGCACTAATATGCATGAGTGAACAACTAATTCAGTGAGTCTTTCACAGACCACTAGAGGGAGCACCACACTTTTAGAACAATTGTATCACAGAAAAGAAATCAAGTTGGATTTGGTTTAAAAGAACAAAGGCGTTTTTCAGAATGCAGTCAAATCTTGATTTAAAAAAACATTTGTTTTTGAAACCTGATTTAAAAGAAGGCGACTTATTATTTCTTATGGCAT
Organism: Idiotropiscis lumnitzeri; assembly: GCF_059441095.1. NCBI lineage: Eukaryota > Metazoa > Chordata > Actinopteri > Syngnathiformes > Syngnathidae > Idiotropiscis > Idiotropiscis lumnitzeri. The sequence continues at coordinate 29,871,915 of NC_142391.1, forward strand.
TTAGAGTTCCTGGATGCAAAGTAGTCCTGCTTTAAAGAATTGTATCCTATGCTAGCATTACTTTTTAATCACAATGATTTATGTAGGATGTGTTTGTGAGGCGTTAACTCTGTAACCTCCTTTTTAGGTGGATTTGAAGGATTTTCAGAGGCTTACCCTGAGCTCTGTTACAGCAAAACGTTCACTGCTGAGGAGCCAGAGCCACCATTAAACACTGCTCGGAGGACACCTGTATACGATCAGGTTAGAAAGGATAACATAAGAGAAAAACCCACCATTATCCAGCCAAGTTCTGAACATAATAACTTCTTTAATCACAGGATGGCCCAGTAGAGCTATTGCCCTTCCTGTTTTTGGGCAGCGCTGTCCATGCGTCCCGCCGGGAGACCCTGGAGTCAGCCGGCATCACAGCCGTGCTCAACGTGTCTTCCTCATGCCCCAACTTCTTTGAGGGGGAATTTCGGTACCTGCGCCTCACCGTGGAGGACAACCTGGCCGCGGACATTCGAGCCTGCTTCTCGACAGCCATCGCCTTTATTGGTAAGGGGGTGAGGGGGGCATTTGTTGTTTAAAATCCACTCATCCATTTTGGTCAATATCTGCTTACTGTATTGAGCAAACAGACAGCTTAGTGTGTTTGACAAACAAGCAGTGCGGAGTTAGAACCCTAACACTGACCTTGAATAGGGGGGATAAAAAAAACACTTTTGATTCAATTGAAATGTAAAGCACATAAAAGTTAAGTAAAAATGTGACAAAGTGGCTTAGCCACTTGCATATCTTATCTTACAGCATATTGAATTAGTTTTAGAATTTTTTATAAGTAGACCGTGCATTGGCCCAGACCTCTACTTTCCATTTTTTTCATGTGATGAATGTGATGCCTATGGATGGAAAAAATTGCATTTGACAAAAATACCTGTTCAAAAGTTTCGCTTTGCGTTCGCCGCAGACTTTCAATTGGAAAAAAAAAACATTTCCTCCGTGTGCCAACCCACAGATGCTGTGAAAAACAGCGGGGGACGGGTGCTGGTGCACTGCCAGGCGGGGATCTCTCGCTCAGCCACCATCTGCCTTGCCTACCTCATGCACACCCGGCGGGTTCGTCTGGATGAGGCCTTCGACTTTGTGAAGCAGCGTCGTCATGTCATCTCCCCCAACCTGGCTTTCATGGGACAGCTGCTGCAGTTTGAGACAGACGTGCTGTGTCAGGGCTGACGTCATACGAGTCACATGTCAGGTGTAAATGGCGTGTCAGAAAAAGTTCCAGGGCTGGCATCACAAAAGATTTCGAATTTAAACTACACATTTTCATCCAGGTGGCCTTTTCAGCCTTCTCTGACACACCTCCATCCACCCCTGGAAGAATACTTTCCAGCATGGTGTTAATCTTCTCGGCCAGGAACTGTAGGATGCTCAGACCGTGGTGAAGTCGCCTCAAATTGTCTTACTTTAACGCTCCACATCTCGTGCACTGAACGAAACAAACGCTTCTTTGTAGAACTGCTGATTTATCAGATGGCCCGCAGTGAAGAGGAAATGCCATAGTTTGTAGTTTGGGTTTGAAATATATCTTTTCTGATCGCCAGTCCCGGAACCTTTCAGACCCACCACATGTATTTTTGGTATCGGCACATGTAAAATGCAGTGGTGCTGGCGTCACTGTATACTTTTATGAGACAACACTGTATTGACAGAGAATTTGTACACAACAATTTTCATGTATTTCTACTATTTATGATAGGACAGTTTGTTAACATGCCTGTCAGTAAATTGCACTTTATAAATCCAGAAAAATGTCTGCTGATCTATTTTTGTAATCAAATAAAAAACGTAACGTGCTGGAGGAAATGTTCAGTCTTGTTTTTGTTTGATAACAGTTGGGAGTGCGGATAGTACTGCATTCGTGACATTCTTATGGGAGGAGTTAAAAAGACTAATTGGACTCCTTGTGCCTTGCTGCTTTTGTATGTACGGAAGATACATTACATCAACAGGTGTGGGAGAAGTGCATTGATATGTACTTGGGCTTTGAAACCAGAGAGTCATGGTTTGAGTTCTGGACAAATAAATGACCACAAAATACAGGCAGTGGTCACCAAGTAACAAAGGAAATAATACTTTGTTGCAGTACTTTACTCATTCACTACCAGCCAAGAAAAAAATAAAAATAAAAATGGATCTTTGACGTCTAAAGCTGTCAATGGCAGTAATGAGTTGAGCAGATTTTTTTTGTCAGGTATTTGCATTTGATTACATTTGAAAGCAGATATTATGTACATTCCACTCCTTATTTTCTCAAAATAGGCCAGTTCATTTTATACCTTGGCAGACGTTGACTAAGCCTAAAACAAAGATTCAACTGTCAAAGTCAACTGTACCGGAAATCGATTGTGATCTTTGAAGAAGAAAGATATTCCTCCTCCAAATTTTTTTTTTTTAGAACAGTTTGAGTTTATTTGCAATTAGCATGATTTAATTTCAATCAGTTCGGTGTCTTCCACATAATTTTCAAATCCCCTTTAAACAAATTACACATGACAGCAAATTTAAATGAACTTTCAATAGAGACCTCTCGTGATTGTAGTTTTAAAATCCTCTCCAGTCATCCAGCAGATGTCCCCATCACACTGGTTTAGAACACATGGCGCCGAACCCGTTGAAATGACATGTTAATGCATGCGAAATGAAGGCAACCACGTGGTCCATCTGCACAGCTGAATGACTTGTGGGGGAAATTTCATTTTGCCCTTCATTCGTACGGAATAAGGTCACGCGCGACCTCCTTTTCATTTGAGGCAGCATTCATTTTCTTCTAGGTCATTATGTAAATCAGATGAAGGCGGCTATTTCAAAATAAATGCCGGACGACATTTGCTATTATTTGCTTTAACTCGCAACCCGACCTGCTCTTGTGTGTGTGTGTGTGTGTGTGTTTAATGACCACTTCGTTTACACAGTACGTCAAAAATAGAAATAATCCATGTGGCTGTACTGGATCATGAGGATTAATAGCCAGATTTTTTTTTTTGTAGTAGTTGGCCAGGTGACATAACATCTTGTATGTGCATGTTCATTGGCGGGTTTGTAACCCCTCCTGTAATCAAGAGGTCATTGTTTATCATAGCATCCATAGTCAGAGTTTGATGAAATAAAATGCGCATATCCAGCACCATGCCAACACTTTGATTTTAAAAGGAGAAATACTTGAAGAAGAAAGAAAACGTTTTGCTGAACTTCATTTAGTGGCTAATGCATTTTTTGCATCGCTTTTATGTACCTTATGTATCTCATATTCTGTCAATGCCATGAACACCCCCCTCCAATTTGGATACAATACATTGGTTTTTACTACTTGGTTTGTTCCTGCTTGAATTATAAATTTGTTTGACAAGATTGGTGAATGTGTCAATTTTATGTCATGAAACCCTGGTATGATAATGAGCTGTCTGCAATGCTGTTTTCTTGATTTGGTGTAAAACGAATAACTTTGATTGAAATTGTTTATGAAGAAAAACTTTCTTTTTCAATGACAGATTCTTTCAGAGAATGAATGAAGATTAAGAAAAAAATTTTTTTATTTAAAAATACTGAATGCATGTAAAATGGAAGGTCTGTCATTGGTATAAGATGCGAGTGTAGCCACGAGGTGCTCAGAGAATGATCAGTGGTGGCTTTGGCCACCATGTGGCCCCGCCCCTGCATACAGACACACACAGGTGTGCCACTGCACATCTCTCCGAATACTCAAACATAGGGAAATCTCCACAGTGGGGTGCCACTTCCCCAAAATAAACGCCAACGTCGAACAAGTTGTGCTTTTATGGGATAGAAAACTATGACTGGTAGCACATTGTTTTGCCACCACGTGTGGTTGCACAGTAACTGCCACCGTACACAGCTCATAGAGTGCAAATGATTTTTTGCTTTTCACGCCACATCCCCATGGTCAAACCCTTTGTCCTGTCAACTTCAAGGGCATGCGGCTGCACATAATAGCGGCAATCTGAATCAAAGCAACAACTCTCAAAAGATCCCAATTGAATGTGTTGTACATGTGCGCCTTGTTTGCCCTTCAGTGTGATGGGATTAAAATGAACAACTTCACCAAGGAACTTCAACATTATTCATTTTTTTTTTTTTTTTACTTTTTCGACGTGTGCAAACTTTCCTGCTGGACTGTACAGAAAGCAGAAGCTCCATGGCGCATGAGAGTGTTCATGTATTTGTGGCCTTATACATTAGGCCCATGAACAGTGTTGTATGGAACACTGAATGCTGTGTGACGTTGGCGTCAGTGGCAGACCCCCCTCCCCTCTCTCTCAGCACAACACATTTTGCTGCTAAAGGCAAATCCACCCATGAGAAACAGACACACTACTTGATTGGAGAGCACTCCAGTGCTTAAAAGCTTTATTTTGTTTCCCTTTATATTTAGAATATGTAGCGCGGATGGGGGCAAAATGTATCACCATTATGGATGCCTACTTCAAGCCCGCAAGCTGTAATTCCACAGGAGAACTCCTCTTTAATTAAATGAATAATGTGCGCGTGGTGGGCGCATTACCAAACAAACAGGACCTCCTACCCACGAGCCATTCATGAGGCCATGTGTTTGGATGCGTAGGCTGCTGAGTGTGTGTGCGCGCATGTGTGTTTATGTCACGGAGGCCACCTACCCACTCTGAAACAGCACAACACGAACCCCGGCACCGTTTCATTTTAGGGGCATGACGCAGGCAGACTATGCAATCAGGTACTTGACCTCGGCAAGAGCGGCATGCCACGTGGGGGGCATGAGGTCTTTTTACATGGGGAGGTGCGTGCTGCAACGTGCATAATGCAGGGGGATTTAAGCGGAAGTCAAGTCATGATGAAAATGCATGAGCACAGAGAGCTGCAACGACCTTATGTGCTTCAGAGTTTGCGGTGAAAAAAAGGTTGGAGGTAACATGGCTCAATTACCTACACATTGTTCTGAACTGAAACGGGGGAGTTCAATCACGCCCCCTAAGTTACGCATTTCACACTAAAAATCCTCTGTAGGGTTAATTATTCAATCCCCAAGGTAACTTTCACTTTTTCAAGAGTCAAGAGGGCAATGGTATGTAAAGGCATACATTTGATGGTCCCACTGCTGTGATAATTGTTTCAAATATCAGTCCACTCTGGGTCGTGATACATTTCTAAAATATATATCTGAATGAAAATTTGCTGTTGACAAATGTTTAAGATTACGACGGTGAAGCAGGTGTCGTTAAATTACAATGTCCAAATATATTCAATTATCAAACAAGGTAGGAAATATACCTTACTGTATCTCAATTTCTGCACGTTTACATTTTCAAATGATCACCTCCACAAGATTCCTAGGAAATGACAATGTCCAATCATATGTGAGATATATTTTTTTAGAAAAGGCCAACAGGCTACTTACATGGTCCTTGAGTGCGACCTGGTGTGCGGGCGCCATGATGGAGACCCCTGATAAAATGGCTCAAATTCAGTTTTCATCTAAGGGAGTGGAATAAATCTGTTTCACAACACATATGTGATGGCTTTAAGCACTATCCCTGTGTAGATTCATGCTTTTAACCCCATGAAGTACACGGAGCATAGCCCACGATTCATAGATTGCTAATACCAACAGTTACAGTACGTGCATCCGTAATATACTGTAGTTCACTGAACAGAGTCATTCTTCATAAAGGAGACGTTCTGTTGCCCCGGAGGTCATAAAGTTATTGGCTTTGCATCACAAGAAGGCAATAAAAACACTATTCATAAGATCCATGAGAAATCACATGGAATAGTGCCTAGAGTCCTTGAATGTACAGGAAATGTCAATGTGTATCTGTGAAAATACAGCGTAGAGAGGAGGCCTGCCCTTCATTGCTGTATTAGCCCGAAATGGTTGAGAAGGCGTGCAGCTAAGACATAAAAACACATTGTTCCAATGCAAGGACCTTTCATAAGCCTTTGAGATGGAGTTCAGCGGCTTCAAAAGAGCAAACAGCTGACGTGCTACCTTTCTCGGGGGGCCTTTCTCAACTGACTTGGGGGCAAGAGGAGAGATTGGGTGCATGGGTGGATGGATGGATACAGGGGCTGCGCACCGGTTGGGTGGGGGAGGTACTTGGGAGGTTATTGCAACAGCCAAACTTTTCACAGTAGATGGGTTTAAACACCTCATTTGCAGCTGTTCTGAATATCAAACCCCTTTCTTATTTAACAACTATTATCAGCAGTCCGCCACTGCCAAATAGATAAGTCCCCTAAAATCGTTAATAAGTCAAAAAAATCTTGCTTTGTCAGGAATGTATTGATTGATACAGGAGATGAACAATAAGTAATATAGTCTGACATTTGATTCCATTTCGGTATTAGCATAAAAGTGATTCGGAGAATATGTTTATGTTACGTGAGTTAAATCTGTAAATTTAACAATAAAATTCTGAGTATACAATTTTACTTGATAATGTCATGTCTTTATCAGACTTTTCCATGTAGAAAATACAACATGTTATGAGTTTTTTCTTTTACAAACATTGACTGATTCTACCAACTCATCTTTTCAAGTACAAATGCTCAACTCACAAGAAGCTTGTTACAGTTACGGTCTTCCAGTAACTTAACCTGCGCAATGCATTCTGGGTATAGGACTTATTTTGCCATTAACTTACATTCTGACTTGAGGGGAAGCAATTTTCATCATATACAAGATAATTTGAAATTTACCAAAATGTATCATATACATGGTCAAATATAAGCAATAGATTATTGGTATTCAACTAGATTTGGACTTACTTTCCTACTTGTATACACTTACATACATGCTGAAATAGTTATATAAATAGTTTAGTTTTTAGTTTTGTTTTTATTTGGGTTGTGTACCAGTATATATGTACAGATTGACATAAAATTTCATTTCAAATAATCCACAGAAAAAAATGTGGTAGGTCAAGAGACGCTTTTCTACTTCTCTCTACTCCCTTTGAACATAAACTGTTCTGAACTCAGATATGTATTCATCTTTTTTTTTTTCCATCATTTTTGTTTTTTTTCATGTCTTTTGCGTTTACATGTTGTATTAAGCAATCAATCAATCAAATAAAAAGTAATAGATAAAACGCCACAATGTTGATGAAGTTATGGACTTGCCTTGTCTGGTTAAGGAAGAGAAGGACTCAAAAACGCAGGGGTAACTTAAATGGCCTTTAATAAAAAAAATACAAAAGTACAAAACAAATGGACGCAACAAAAAGCAAGGACTTGACTTGGGGAAGAGAAAGAAAAGAGGGGGGGAAAAAAAAGCAAGACAGGCAGCGGGACAACAGATATAGATACTGACATCTGACGAGAACAACTGACAAGGGCAATGCACCGACACGAACAGAAAGTAAACAGGGAACTAAATACAAGCAAATTGACGAGACAGCGAGGACCACCTGGACAAGACTCAAAGGGTTGGAAGGACCTGATTGGTTAACACTGGGGCTTGGGTAGACGCACACAGGTGGACGCAATGAGAATAACGAGACACACCAAACACAAAGAAAAAACATGAAACTAAATACAAAACCACAAATACAAATCATGACCAACCTCCCAACTTACACACTAACTTATACAAAGGAATAGATGAATGTCAACATTTCTCTTCAAAATGTCGGCACGATATGTAGACTTACTTGTGTTCTTATTTACCTACTTTTACACTTGCTGACTTATAGGTAAGTGAAGACAAGTTATTGTTTTATATTTTACTTTACATTGTAGGTATTAACATGATTATGGAATTACTTGCACTGTGACACCTGCTTATTAGACATTTGTTGAGCACAGTATATTCAAATAGTCAAGTCCATATTGCTTGCATTAGCATATAGATGTATTCACGTCCTTCCTGATTTAATGATAAGCATTGTTTTAGTAAACTTAGCACGTACAATGGGACAAATCATTATTTGTTGACTCACTCACTATGGGCAAGACTAAAGCGTTGTTAGAGGCAAGATTAATAATGTAGATTGACACAAAGTGCAAATTGGTGACATAACCATTAAAAGGATAGGTCAGAAGCTGACAACTATTGGTGCCATCATTCCGAAGTGGAAGACACCCAAAAATGACCATGAAATGCCCTTGGTCCGGAGCTCTATACAAAATCTTGCCACAAGGAGTGAGTATAAATCACAAGAAAGTTTTGGGAGCATCTTAAAAGTACATTACAGGAACCTCTTAATGATCTGAAGGTCCCTCAGTCACTAAGAAAACAGTTGGTGACACGCTGCACAATAATGGAGTCAAATCTCGCAGTGCTCAAATGTCCCCTTGCTCAAAATGTACCGGCTCTCCTTGAGTTTGCCAGTGCATCTAAATGCCTCAACAAATGCTTTAGAAAAAATGCTAAGGGCAGATGAAACCACAACTGAGCTATTTGGCATCAAGTCGATCTGACATGATTGGAGGATGAAAAAATATATAAACCAACGAACAGTGACGTAGAAACATGTTTTGGGGCTGTTCAGGTAGACTTCACTGCATTGAGGGTCCATTGAAGATGCTTGTGCTGTAAAATCTTGAATAAAAAAAAAACTCTTTTCCTAAGCAAGAATACTAAAGATGGGTCATGGATGGGTTTTTCAGTAAGACAAAACCAAAAAACATGATGCCAGGGTCACAATGGAGTGGCTCAAGAAGAAGCATAGTTCATTAAGTAGTCAGTCTTCAGAATGTATGAGGCCCACTGGGACCGACACCAGAACTTCAGGTTTCCTTTCGTTGAAATTCAAGAAATTCAGTGCCTTTGAGGCCTTAATTTTCCTCCAAGTGGGAAAAAAGTGGCCTTACTGAGAAATCCCGAGAGATCCTTTTAGCTCAGCGGGACATAGATGTGACTATTATCCCCGTCGCAGTGAAAGGAAATAGCATGTTTTGTTAAGATGGAGCCCAGGGGCAGAAAATACAATGAAAACAGTAGTTGCCCCCAAATTAAACCCTGTTGAACACCATATGACTGAGGGTCAGAGCTGGACTTTGAGCAATCAAGGCACATACGTTTCAATGTCTAATAATGGTGCCGGTCGGAGATCTCAAACAAACATCAAACAAAAATGCGGTATAAAGTTAACTGACATCCTTGTTGAACCCGGGAACTCGGGATGCATAAGAAAACAAGACTGAAGCAATATTTTTTTTCTTTGTTAAATTAATACCCTTGTGAGAATGCTGTTTTTCATTATTACACTGAAAATAAAGTGGGAAATATTTTGGTAAAGCTGGATAATCGGAAGAAACTGTATTATTTACAACATTGCCAAATTTAAGTAAGACTTCAAAAGAGAGTCACAATCCTGTTTTTTCTACCCATGTAGAGGAGGCATAATTTAAATTAGAGCACAATGTATTGAACAATATTGGCATTGTGATAAAGGCACATGCGGTGCAGAATGCAAAAGAAATGCAATAAATTCATATGGAATTATATGCTTCAATCTAAATTTGATCAATCAGATACAACCTTAATCGCGTATTGCCATCCTAATGGAGAACAGTATCTCGTATAAATTATGTACAAAGTAATTAGATAAGATATAAAATAAGAATGCATTCATGTTTCCACATGTAAAACAATATAATTATTTCAATAAATAATAAAGATGTCATTTCTTAAGGTATGTGTTAAATATCACAATAAAATCCATCATTATCTGTTCCGCTTCTCCTCACGTGGGTGGCGGCGGTGTTGGAGCCAATCAACCAGCTATGTATGTTTTTGAGTACCCGAAGAAAACCCACGCAGGCACGAGGAGAACATGCAAACTTCACACAGGAAGGTCGGAGCCAAAATCGATCTCACGACCTCTGCACTGCGAGGCCATTGTGCTAATCAGGCTGCCCCACAATAAAATCAATATTGCAATTTGCATCCCAATTTCTTGTAGCCCGACTTTAAGGATATTGCAGTGCTAATATATGACTTTTGAATATCATCTCAGTATCAGGCTGAGTGTCCTTTTTTTGGGAAATCAAAATATGGTCAACCTACATTTGCATACACACACTTTATATAATTGCTGGGATCAGCAGCATCCACCAACAGCTAATTGGCTAAAATGTCTTTTTTGAAGAGTCTCTGTGTGAGTTGATCCAGAGTCCAGAGAGGGAGAGAGCGGATGGGGAGGAGTCGAGTGCAGTCGTTTGGGTTGTTTGGTGGTGTGTGGGGGTGGGTGTGTGTGCGTGTGTGTGTGTGTGTTACCGCCCGGGAGCGAGTCAGGATCCCGTGACGCCCACAGCTCCACGGTGACGTCAGCAGCTCTAAAAAGACGCGCAAGAGGGAGAGAGAGAGATGGGAGGCAACCGGACTCAGGTCCACTTCTCGAGTGAAGATGCGCATCAGAAACTGACGACGCGCGCCACGGCAGCCGTTCCACCGTGGCTGGTACAGGCGCGTGGTGTGGGTGGAAAAAGGAGAAGAGCGACAAGGACCAATTTATATGGCCTTTTTATTGGGACTTCACCGGTGATAATTGCGCATTTTGCGGCTTCAAGCGCACGACTAGAAATCAAGTTCATGGACTTAGTGGAAACTACTCATTCTTTTCTCCGCTTTTATGATCGTGAACTGGTGTAACTAGTGTAATCTATCAACAATTTTATTGACTTTTTATTAACTGGTGAGAGACCAAATGAGGCGTGTCTGCAACAAGGGCGCACGTCGATATTGTCACGATTACTTCGTTTTTTTCCCTCAAGAGTTGACTACAATTGTATATTTAATTAACCGAGTTTTTGAGAAGTTTTAGTTGCAGAAGTGGGGCGAGACTGTAAAATGTGTCTGGCAGAAAACCAGTCTTTTATGGAGTCGGGGCTTTTTTTGTAATTAAAAGGCGTTGATCCGTGTCCTCACGCAACAAGACCCACGCATGTTTTGTGATCTTACAATGGACTCGGAAGCCCCGTCGTGGAGGATGCGAGGGAGCTAACATTTGTAGAAAAGCAACAGACGACAACAACAGAGGTAAACATCACAGATTGCAATTGAAAGTGTGCGTCAGTCAGGCAGAAACAGCTTTTATCAAATGAATGGCATTCATCTCCAAATGTTTTTTTTAATTTTCCGAACAAACTAAGAAGTAGAGTAACCTCTTAACAAAGAGAGATTAGTCATTGCTAAATAAAAAGCTCACATTATTTGTAATAATGTTTAGAAAAACATATTAATTAATTTGTCGTGTTGAGGAAGAATCATAATCATGATTAAGAAACAAAATGCATTTGTTTTAACAATACATTTTAGAGCCATGTATTTCTTGGCCAGCAGTGTTATCCCAAATTAATTGATTTTATATTCAAAGCCGCTACGTATTTTTGTCCATAGAGACTCCAGGAGAAGAGACCAAGCATGGCCTCTGCTCCAGAGGGCGGCTGCTCCCTGGAGCTTAGCAACTGGAATGCGAGTGGTGCCTCGCTCCCCTGCAACCAGAGTGTCCTCAAGCTGGCGCCGTACTCCCCCGAAGCCACGGCGGCCTTCGCCACCGCTATAACCCTGATGGTGGTCTTCACCATCGTGGGGAACATAATGGTGATCATCGCCGTGCTGACCAGCCACTCCCTGCGAGGGCCGCAGAACCTCTTCCTCGTGTCCCTGGCCGCGGCGGACATTTTGGTGGCCACGCTCATTATCCCCTTCTCTCTGGCCAATGAACTTCTGGGCTACTGGTACTTCAAGTCCCTGTGGTGTGAGATCTACTTGGCCCTGGATGTGCTCTTCTGCACCTCCTCCATTGTGCACCTGTGCGCTATCTCTCTGGACCGCTACTTGTCCATTTCCAGGGTTACCTACGGTCGCCAGCGGACTCCCAGACGCATCAAAGCTGCCATTGTGGTTGTGTGGCTCATTTCGTCCATCATCTCCTTCCCCCCGCTGCTGTCTCTGAACAAGACCGAGGTGGGTGACCTCGCGAGTGAGAGGGGACCCCAGTGTCAGCTCAACGACGAGCGCTGGTACATTCTTTACTCCACCATCGGCTCCTTCTTTGCCCCGTGCCTCATCATGATCCTGGTCTATGTAAGAATCTACCAAATCGCCAAACAGAGAACACGGTGCCCCCCAGGGGAGCCCCCCAAGCATGGAGTCGGTACTGCCACACCGAGTCAGCCCAAGCGGCAACTCCAAGCCAACGGGAGGGATGACGATACAAAAACGTCTTCCCCCAAGAAAACATCCAATGCCAGACCCCCCACCCTCGCCATTACCCCATCCCTTTCAGGAGGGCAGGAGGAATCCTCCCAGGACCCCAACCCCAATAACCTGCAACCCCCACCCCCATCTTCAGCTACGAGCCCAATCACCAGCTCTGTAGATGCCTCTCTGCATGTGCCCCCCACCAACCTCTCCGCGCCTCAAACGGCCCCAAACAAGACTAAAGCGAGAGGAAACAAGTTCAAGCGGCAAAAGCAAAGCAAATCAGACAATAACAATGGCGACAGCTCCAGCACAGATAGCGAGGCCAGCAACGGAGGGGGCCGGGGCAGTGCCAGCATGCCGGGGTCCCCTGCAGGAGGGGGCATTCACTCCCCGGGTTCCATCAAGCGCTACAGGAGCATGATCGCCTCATCAAAGGGGTCGCGGCTGGTGCCCGGGAGGAAGTCAAAAATCGATAACAACCCCGGGGCAGCTCGACGCAAAGCGATGGTCAACCGAGAGAAACGCTTCACCTTTGTCCTGGCCGTGGTCATCGGCGTCTTCGTGGTGTGCTGGTTCCCATTCTTCTTCTCCTACTCCCTTCAGGCCGTCTGCCCCGAAACCTGCGCCATCCCCGACCCTCTCTTTAAGTTCTTCTTCTGGATTGGTTACTGCAACTCCTGCCTCAACCCGGTCATCTACACCATCTTCAACAAAGACTTTAGGAAGGCTTTCAAAAAGATTCTGTGCAGAAGTACCAAGGGTACTTTCTTTTAGCACGCAAAGTTTACGACTTGGCAACCACATTTGGAAGCAGTGACGCATATAACACGAACACCTTTCAAAGGGCTGTATTATTGACATGATGAGCCATGGACGTAAAAATTCCAAATTTCTTCAACACAGCAAAAGAATGCGTTACTTGACATTTTGGACCATGACGCCTTGATTTCTACACAATAGGGGTCTTTGACAGGATAGGTATAGTTCAGGCATGACTGCAGATAACATCAATAACATTGTGGACAAACGCGTAACACTTGACCACATTACACTGACTGAACGCTGGGAACACAGGGTCATAAATCACAGAGGACACGCCTGATCAGATCAGCTGGGCTGGTTCAAGCAGGAGACATAAACGTAAAATGTGTGTTTATGAGAGAGCAAGAGTACTTCTTAAGAACTGTGAGGCAGGACAACAGGTAAGCAGGAGGAAGACTGACCTTAGATTCAGACAAGCCCGAGGCCCTTTTGTTTATCAGCACAGAGTACAAGGAGCACACAAGGTTAGTGGTGATTTCTTGCAGTCTTAATCTGTCCAGCTGCAGGGCAAACATGTGTTCCCTGATTCCGATCCAAAAGAGCAACAACAAGAGGCATTGGAGGCGATAACACGAGTGGAAGGGTCCTTTTCAAATTAAAGGAACACTGAGACGTCAAACATGTCAGATGCCTCGGCTCTCGGCTGCCTGCGGGTCATCGTGGACACTCAGGTTGTGTGTGTTGTTGTTTTTTTTTTCATTTCTTTAATGAATGACATGTCAGCATTTAAGAGTCATGAGAGAAATATATAACACGAAAGCTTTTAATGGACCGGGAGGAGCAGTATTGTTAACAGTAATGACATTATTCACACTATGTCATGGGAGGTTCATCTGCTGATTTATGTGCATTACTTTTCAGCTTCTGCAAACCATCAGTGATACATGATCGCATAAACACTGGTACAATGATTTTGAGGACAGACAGGCAATGCAGTGAGGTATATGAACATCAGCCCATAACTACGACTACTTGGGTTCTTCCAACCCCGTTTGCCTGAGTCACTCGCGAGTGACTACTTTTGTTTTCATGAGGCTACACGTTATCCCAAACTCACTCTCATTTTTTTTTTAACCTGCCAAGAGACAGTCGGGGGCTTCGCTGTTTTCTTGACAAACCGTGTGTGTTATAGAGCACACTGGTTTATTGACTCAATGGGACAAGGGCTGTCAGCAACACATTCTGCTGACCTGTGTGCGCGCGTGTGTTTATATGTGTATGCGTCCTCGACAGATCTACAACAGTGAAGCATATTTGTGACTATCAGACTTACATCAGTGTATCGAGAGTCATTTTAAAGTGTGTTTGATTTCATATTGAGAAGGCATCTTTCCTCTGACCACCCCGAAGGGAACTCGGTCTGTTGCATTGACATATGGTTCCCTTGTTGTCTCACTTAAGTCACATTTTCTGTCTGTGCGTGTGTGTGTGTGTGCGTATGAGTTTCAGTGCGTATGGTGGGAGGTAACAATATAAGACTGTACTATTTATTTCAGACTACTGGGTGTTTTCTCTCTATTTATTGTTCCATTGCAGTGCTTTTATTCTGAGGATCAAACGATATCATATGGCTCAGAGGGTAAAAATATTGTATTACTTCCTAACGAGAGCCTTATTGATTTCAAACATTAAACGGTGGCTTTGCGTGATGCTGTCACAGTATGGAAAAACTATGAACTCCCACATGCATAAAACACCCCATTGATGACCATTTATCGTCATTTTTAATAGAGATAAGCACATATGTCAGAAAAAGCTGCAAAAAAAATCAGCAAGTGTTGCTTTATGAACATTTCTAATCCCAAATCTCTGATGGAAATAACCCAGAACAAGAGCTGTGTCCAATTCAACATTTGTGAGTTATATACGTTCCAAAATCCAAATATCCCGACACAGTAAATTTTGTGGAGCACGTTTAAATATTTGTGTCAAATATCCGGCATAAAATTTTCAGAGTAAATTGACTACTGAATTTTACACAGAATATTTGACTCTCAAATTTGACTCTGTTTACTGAGACCAAATATGGTCCTTTTAGAGTAAACTGTACCGTACAAAATTTACTGAGGAGAGGGCCTTCATGACTGCTTGTGTATAAAATGAGTTGCTGCACACCTGCTCTATCCACACCCATTCTTCGCTTTTTGTGGTGAAGTTGCTGCTTCTCTTAGTAAAAAAAAAAAAAGAAAAAAAAAAAAGGAAGAATTCTGGCTTGTGGGCGACAGGTGCAGCAATCGGAATCTTTTCGCCGTAAAGCACCTGTTGTGTCATCTCCCTGCTGTGTTCGGACCAAAATGCATGGTCGGCGCTTTGGAGCTGTCAATCCACCATCTGTGATCTTCCCCACCCACGCTCCAGTTTAAAAATAAAGTTATTTGGAAAAAGCACACGGCATTCTGTCTTTCATACTATTATTTGGAGTCTGACTCCACTTAAATCAACTTTCTCCACGAAGCACTTTAAAATAAACACAGCTACATCAAAAATCAGGCATGAAAACAAAGACAGTTTACTCGATAAATTAATAACCTAAAAACAGTGAACACAATAAAACACAACAATGCCAAGTCTCATGCTGAGTTTAAAGCCATTACAAATGACGGCAAATAAAGACCAGAGCAGGAAGAATACTGTTCATCATGTCACTTTTATCAAAACATTTGGAAGACATGCAAACGGCACACAGGCGAGCCCATACTGAAATGCGATCCCAAAACCTCAGAAGTGTGTTCTAACAACTGCTACAACATGCCGTCAGATGAATAATGCATCGCGTATTAACATGGTGAGATAAGGACCTTTTATTGACATTTTACTCACTTTTCGAGTAAATAATACATGAGTCCTTAATGACAACATTCATGCATATGCAGAAAAGAGCTCTGAGTGCTGATCCAAATTAGGATTGTTTGGCTTTTGCAGAAGTCCGCGCTCCACTGAGTGCTGTTGTACTTTACCCCAAACTCGTAAACTCTGGTTAATTTAGGTTTCTAATTTTGATACATATTGTGCTTTAAAACAAAAAAATAAATAAATAAATAGTCCTCTTTGCTTGCAATACGAATTGTATATATTTGGCAAATATTTCACATCATAACAAAAAAAAAAAAAAAAAATCACATTTAGTGTGGAAAACAAATCACCCATCCATTCATTGTCCTCATTCGGGTCATAGGTGAGCTGATGCGTGTTGGCTTTGGGAGCGATGAGGGGACTGGTTGCGAGTCAAATGGAGGGCACAAGAAGACAAACATTCATTTTAGCCAGTTAAGATCTGGGGGTCCCCAGGCAAAATCTGGCCCGCGACAACAACGCGTCTGTCTCTCCAATAACATTCGATACATATCTCAAAAAATGTTCAAGTGGAATGATTCAATTTGATGCTCAGATCTTTTAAATCAAACCCGATTTTCCGACTCAAATTGTTTTTGTTACACCCCTATGCTACGTGGTTAGTAAAATGCTCCGATCAGCTCGCCGTGTGGAATGCAGAAAACAATTTGGACATTTTGACCTTTAGTCTGGATATTTTATTATGCCGTTTAGTTTGACTTTTTGTTGACTGTTGACACAGTTTAACAAACAGCATCAATGTGACTGACATTGGTATGCAGAAATATTCCAGAAAGTTAGTTTCCTTTCCTTCACTCATTGCTTTAGTTTTGTTGATCAAACTAGTCATATTCCGTTGCTCAACTTATTCAAACTGATATCGGTCTTACTTTCTTTCAACTGTGCATTTTTTCTATTGTCTGTCCCTTTACAATGAACTACCACGTGTAGGCTACTCCGAATTATAACAATATCATAACAATACTACTACTACTAATAACAGTAGCAATGGTAACAAATGTGTGTAATAATATTTTCTGATCCAATGAAATGAACTACAAGACAATTTGGCCCAAAACCTGGCAACCATGATATCATTTGGCCTACACGACAACTAATTGGGGAATCCTGACTTATGGTATCCACTACAGTACATATTGGAATGAATCCAAAATCCAATTGCTGGATATTGAAGAGTGCTGCCCTTTCTCCACCCAAAATGTTTTCGAAAAACATGCCTCAAAAAAATAAATAAATAAATATAACTTTGTCACATGAGACTTCAACAAATCTTGTGAGACTTCATTCAGCTCAATTAGCATCTAAAAGCAGACTTTCCATGTGGAGCATGCCCCCGGTATATTAAAGAGCAGAAACTGAATGACTCTTGTACAAGTTGTACTGTACAAGAGACCGTTCAGTTTGCAGTAGCGTGAGTGTGCGTCTGTGTGCGCGTGTCACAGTGAGACGCAACAAGTAGGCTGTTATAGCACAACTCAGCCAACGTACATGAAAATGGAAGCACTTTTTTTTTCATTCTGTCTGTGCAACACTGAGGGAGTTTCAGGAATTTTTCGGCAAGTATTGGTCGTTTAGGGTATGTGACGACACTGACACACACACACGCACAGACACACCTACACACTCACTATCACAGGTCCTGTGACAGCTTGTTGTACAGTATTTGAGTTCAGTGGCCCTGTGATGGATAGTAGCTATAAAAAGTCCCTGTTCAAATGCCAGACTACTGTGATATAGAAAATGAGACCACGCTAATAATTAAAAAAAAGAAAAATCACATCTTGTATGCAAGCTGTCACATGTACAACCCAATTGAAAAAATTCCCCGAGAGGGGAAGTAAAAATAAACAACCAAGATTAAGAGTTTGCAAAAGTGTGCACACCTTCATATAACTGGTTTGGTTGTGTGCGGCAGCGCTTCACTAGTTACACCTTACAGCTGGCGTGGGCAAACTACGGCCCGAGGGCCACATGCGGCCCGTTAAACGTTTTAATCCGGCCCGCCCAACTTGAAAAAAAATTAAATGAATAAACCATGTTAATGTTTTAGACATATATATTGTTATGATGCTTTTGTTCACTTTCATTTAAAATAATTTTTTTCTCCAATGAGGTGAGGTTACCAAAACACTCCATCCATCTGCTCCTGGTCCCTCTGTCAAACTTTAGAAACCATTGTGGCCCGCCAATCAAAACGTTTGCCCACCCCTGCCTTACAGCACAAGCCATGGTCCTCAGAGAACCTCCACAGGAACAGAAAGATCACATTGCTCAAATGTGAGGTAATAAAAGACTTTGTAAGGCATGAAAGAGACTAATGGAACACAATGAAGACAGTTATCATCAAGTGAATATGGCACAACTGTATCATTATTGAGGACTGGATGCCCTTCAAAATATTGATAAAAGATAACAAAACTTGCCAGGGAAGCCGCCCAGAGGCCAGGAGCAACACAGTTTCAGGAATTTATGGCGAGCATTGCTCTTGTTTAGTACATGTGACAACAATCTTCTGCAACATTTTGCAAACACACAATTAAAATCTCCCAAAGTACATGGGAAAATATAAAGCACGTAACAGTGGCAAAACCACAAATCGCAGTTTTCCTTTAAAATGGCAAAAAAATGATATGCCCCTTCCAAGTCACAGGGTTTGTGCCTGCCTCCAAACCAGATACAGTCATATTAGCTCACAGTGCTACCAAAGTCCAAATCCTTCCATTAATTTTCCAAACCACTTCAAATTAACATTATTATTATAGTCACATTTTAAAAATGTGAGGCACCACGTGGGCGACCGGTTGGCACGTCTGCCTCACAGTTTAGTGATGTTGGGTTGTAATCCAGATTCCAGCCTTCCTGTGTGGAATTTGCATGTTTTTCCCATGCCTGCGTGGGTTTTCTCCAGGTACTCCGGTTTCCTCCGCATTCCAAAATCATGCAGGTAGGTTAATGGAAAACTCTAAATTGGCCCTAGGTGTGAGTGTGAGTGTGGAGGGTTTTTTGTCTTTGTGTACCCTGCGAATGGCTGACAACCGGTTTACCGGTGTACCCCGCCTACATTCTGTCAAAGGCTGGGATAGGCTCCAGCACGCCTGCGCCCCTCGTGAGGAAAAGCTGTTCAGATAATGGATAGATGGATTTTAAAAATTCTAATACAACTCTTGAGCAAGCTTCGTCCAACCCTCGTTATGCATGTACTTTTTTCCAAACACATAAAAATTGTGGCTACTGCAAAGGCTAATCAGACTTAGAATAACTTTTATTTGCCAAATGCATGTAGTAGACACATGGGAATTTGACTTGGCAGAGCTTGAAACACAAGATAATTAAAAATAGTATTAAACGAAAATGACTAATTCTAGTTCAAATACATGAGTGTATCCGGAAACTATTCAAAGCGAATCGCTTTTTACACATTTCAGATTACAGTTTCATCCTAAAAAGGAATATTTCTCAGCCTCAAATTTCTATGCACAACACCCCACAATGTGAAAAAAAATTTGCGGGAAATTTTCCCTCAATTTTTTCCTTTCGTGCTTAGGATTGTTGTATTGTTGGAAAGGATACCTTCACCCTGGTTTGAGATCCTGATCACTCTGGAGCAGGTTTTCGTCCAGGATGTCTCTGCACATTGCTGCATTCATCTTTCACGCACACTGACTCGGCTCCCAGGTCCTAATGTTGGGGAAAAAATGCCCACTGGGTTCTTGGCCACCTTCTGCTCTCGCCGTTTGCTCAATTTAGACGGCCAGCCAGCTCTAGGTCAAGATTTCTGCTGGTTCCCTTTATGGATGATGGAGGCACTGTGCTCATTGGAACCTTCAGAGCAGCAGAATGATTTTCTAAACCCTTCCCCATGTTTGTGCCTTGAGACAATCCTGTCTGAGAGGTCTACAAACAATTTCCTTGAATTCATGCATGGTTTGTGCTCTGATATGCATTGCAAACTTTAGGAACTAATACAGGCATGCGTGTGCCTTTCCAAATCACATTTACCACAGCTGGACTCCAACTAATCTGTTGGAACCTCTGGAAACATAATGCACCGAAACTCAATTTTGAGCAAAGTCTCTGAATACTGTATATACGCATAATTTCCTAGTTTTATCATTTTGAATGAATTAGCAAAAATATCCACGAGAAAAATTCACATCAGCATTATGGGGTGTGTTGTGTAGAATTTTGAGAGGGAAAGTGAATGTGTTCCATTTTTTGAATCAGGCTATAACATAAAATGTGGCAAAAGTGAAGCGCTCTAAATACTATCTGGATGCACTGTAGCGTGTAGGAGAAATAACTAATAACTAATTTGTGGAGCTGCCAAGTTCATTAAGTCAGCTTTATGGAAGCATTTCAGCGACCAATCTGAGAGCAGGGATGCAAATTGCATTGTCCACAAGACCCAGACCATTTGCTTGAAAAAACGTCATGTCGACCATGATAATGCACATTCATGGACACCATCCTCAAATTTGAAAAATGAATATGCCTGAACTAAAACACACAGGTTACCGGAACTAATATTTAGAGTATAGCATGTGCAGTGGATTAAAACAAATACATGAATGACTGATGGTCCTCCCTCTGCGAGTCGCCTAAACCCCGGAAATAAGCAGTTGATTGGGTTAAAAAAAAAAAAAAAAAAGTGAAGAAGCAGGCATAACCGCTAACAAGGAATACATTTCCCCAAAAATATGTGAAAAAAAAAGAAAATATGAGGGGGTCCAATGTATATAACAATTAGTTTTTAGAAAATAGATGACTCTAAATATACTTATTAGATTATTTTATTTGCAAAAATATAATATTTCTATATAATATAATACGATATTATATTAGCTTTATAAATCGACTCGTAACATATTATCTTGATAATAATTGTTTCTTGAAAAATTCAATTGTGTGTTTAATCGAGGGTCAGAAATCGAGATATAAATCAAATGAACTTTAGTGTGCCATCATGGTCCAATGAAAGCAAGAATGAACTTCTTGGCCGCACTTCCAAAATGTATCATTTGCACATACACAACACTGCAGATTACCAAAAGAGAAGCGTAGCAATGGTGGCAGCATCTTGTTTTCGGCTTGTTCTTCTTCAGCTGGAACTGCAGCCTTAGGCAAAGTGGAAGGAATTGTGAGCAGTTCCAAATACCCGTCAGAGTTCGAAAGCAAAATGTCAGGAAAAGCCTAAAGCAGGGATGTCCAAACTTTTTGCAAAGCGGGCCGGATTTGAAGTTGCAAAATGTGGAGGGGGCCGACCTCGGCTGACATTCACTGCATAAACAACAATATATTCAAACACATTTTAGCAAGCGATTCTGTGTTTCACATTTTGCTTTTTTATTTGCATTTAAACCATCAAACATGTATTTTGGTTCATTTGAAATATGAACATCACATGCAATTGAATATTTGCTTAACTTTTTATTCTTAAACAGAAGTAATTATACTCTTGAGTGCAAATAATATTTGAACATGAATTATATTATGAACATGAATTATATTATCATCATGGGAGTTCAATGTCCACAGAATTTTTGAAAAACAGAAATGATTACCACAAGTGCAGGACTAATTTGATATATATGACATATCAAATATAAATGTTGATTGAAAATTTTATTCTGGAATGAAAACCGACAACTTGTCTGAATTTGTGACTGAACAAAACAAAATTAAGTCAGTTATTTTAATGACAAATGACTTGCCTGCATTAATGTGACGGGTGATACTGAGATCTGGACTGCAGCACAAAGGCCAGGTCTGGCTCAAAGGCAGAAGTATTAATGCGCAAGATGTCTCGCAGATGAGAGTCTGTGAGCCGTGTCCTCAGACGACTCTTATTTAAGTTCATTACAGAGAATGTCTTTTCACACAAATACGTCGACCCAAACAAGCTCAACATTTTCTTAGCAAACTCTCGAATCTCTCGAAACCTGCCTTTATCCAGCTCTCTGTAAAAGTTGGCAAGAGAAAGTTGCTGGTGCCGACTACGGCTCTCGGCGTCACACTGCAACTCAATGAGCTCCAGCTGTAAATGGGCTGGAACATTGTCTGTGTCCACGGAGAAAGGTGATGAAAAAAGAGCGATGTCCTTCTCAATAGCTGCAAAATCCCGAAAGCGTTGTGTGAACTCTTCAGCCAAAGATTTCATATCTGATGCGTACCTCTTCGTTTGTGCACTGATATTGCTCTCTGGGAATCTGATTATGATTTCTTGCAGCGCTGAGAAATGTGCAGTATTGGGCTGGGTCTGCGACAGGTGTCTTTCAAACAGTTTGAGCTTGATTCCAAAGGCTTTGATGTGTTGGTTTATGACTCCGTCTGGTCCCTGGAGACTGGTGTTCAGGACATTAAGGTGCTTTGTAATGTCAACTAGAAAACCCAAATCAGCTAGCCACATGGGGTCATTTAGTTCTTGCATAGGTTGTCCCTTTTCAGCCAAAAACTCACAGATTTGCTGCTTAAGAGAGTAGAAGCGCGACAGTGCAGAACCCCGACTAAGCCATCGCACGTCAGTGAAATAGACAACATCTCCATATTCTGCATGAACATCGCTGAGAAACTGTTGAAACTGGCGGTGGCATTGCGCTCTGGAGCGAATATAGTTAATAGCCTTTATCACCGGTTTCATAACATGTTCGTATTGGAGATGTTTGGCACACAGAACTTGCTGATGAATGATGCAATGGAGTTTTACAGCGCTACCCCCTTCTTCACTTACTTTGTTACATATTAGTGTCGCTAATCCACTTCGTTCGCCAGCCATGGATGGTGCGCCGTCCGTAATAATCCCAGAAATTTTATTCCACGGGAGTTTTAAGTCATCCACGGCAGCGCAAACAGAAGAGAATAGGTCTGTTCCTCTCGTTTGGGCTTTCAGGCTCTGCAGGTCAAGTAGTTCTTCAGTAACGTTCATTTCATTGTCCACTCCTCTCAAAAAAATAAGCAACTGGGCAGTGTCCGAGGCGTCTGTGCTTTCGTCGCAAGCCAGCGAAAAAAAAATCAAACTCCTTTCCTTGGACCCCCAATTGTCTTTTGATGTCTGACGACACTTCCTCAATCCTGCGTGCTACGGTGTTACGTGCCAGGCAAACTTTGGCAAACTCTTGCTGCTTCTCGGGACATATTTTCTTCGCCATAGTCATCATGCAGTCTTTGATAAATTCACCCTCGGTGAAAGGTTTGCAATGCTTCGCGATCAGTGTTGCTACCTCGTAGCTAGCTTTCGTGGCATTCTCATTTGACTCTCGGGCTCTTGCAAAATACTGCTGCTGTGAGAATAAACCCGCTTCAAGTTGCGCCAATTTCTTGCTGCGTTCCTCCCCGGTCAAATTGTCATACATGTCAGCGTGTTTCGTTTGGTAATGTCGTTTGACATTGAACTCTTTAAAAAGAGCCACGGTCTCTTTACAAATGAGACAGACACAGTTGTTACTTATTTCTGTGAAGAAATAGTCCAATTTCCACACATCTTTGAAGCGTCGACCCTCGCAGTCAACTTTCCTTTTTTTGTTTATTGTCGCCATTTTATAAATTGGGGGTAAAGGTCACCCGGGCTGATGCCTTGTAGTGATACTGCCTCTAGTGGGTAAATTAAGAACAGCAGTTAGGAAGAGCGCGCACTCAGTACTGTATATGTGCGGGCCAGAATGTATTAATTTTATTACAGAGGCTGCGGGCCGGATTAAGTTTGACCCCGGGCCGCATTTGGCCCCCGGGCCGGACTTTGGACATGCCTGGCCTAAAGGAACAGTTGAATTTTCTTTACTGCAAAACAAAGCCACTTTGAATGGTGGCCGGTGTGTGCTGACTCCCGTTTAACACGAGTTTGAAAATGATAGGGTCCTTTTGTACACAGCCACTTGGCCATTTTAAGAGGTTGTGCAACTATACTATCTATTATTTTTATTTCCCCTTTCCAAAATATTTCATTCATGTTAAAAATAGTTTTAGACTTTTTATATTCAATGTATGTCATGTTTGACAGTTTGGGGTTTTGTCATTGTACCGTCATATAGAATCTCTTCCCCAAGCACCCGGCCCCCATAACCTCACACACACACTCACACACATATTTCCATATATTGGCAGTCTTCACCTTCATTTCCATAATCACGGCTGTAGTGTGACTCAAGGATGAGAACACATCAGTTATCTGAGACAAGTTGGTTGTGCGTGTGTTTACAGTGTTGTATATTCATATGGACTTTGTGTCCCTCTGCAGCTTACTCTCTTGCCAGCATTGGAATATAAAATAGGGCAGGTGTGTGGCAGCGGAGCCTCTGGAGAGGATGGAGAGAGCCCGGCAAGTATGACACATACTCATTAGATTTCTTTTGCACACACAAGAGGCTGTTGTAGATGGAGAATAAGCACACGAAAAATGTCCAGCAAAAAAAAAAAAAAAAATACCCAAATGCTTCACAGAAAGCATATCAAATACCAATACGCACGAGGAATATGGATGTTCGGCTCTCGTCCATGTTTTAACGTTGGCTGGATTTTGTCACACTTTCTCTGTCGGTTAAAAAAAGAACCACCCAAGAGGCAGGACGAGAAAGAAAAAGGTATCGGAGTTAAAGATATTTCTTGGTTTTTGTTAGATCTTTGATCATTTATTTATTTGTTTTTTTTTTAGAAGGCAATGCAATTATGTTTCCAATCGTTCTATGGAGCCTCTCATTGGTTGAGTGCGAGAGGACATAAACACTTGTTTCTTGTAAACGCCCCATGTAGGTATCTCACTCGCCATCGGCAACAATTGTTCTTGCTTGTGTTATTATCTGCAAAGCTCATATGCTGTAAGTTTGCAATACAATATTTGGACTCAGTAATGCATGTTGGAACCCCTGAAGGCTCAACAAGTCTTGCCTCTACAAGTCATTCCTCACCTTTGTCCTATTATCAGTGCGACTTTCCCTACTACAGCAACAGCTTGTTTTTTTTTTTAACCACAGCTTGGAGCGAAAGACTTTCTTATGTGCTGAAATACATATCCTAGAACACAATCAGTTTTGTGATGTTGGTTGACTTCCAAGTTTAATTTTGAAATGTGTTTTTCCCATTGGAAACAACGTGAAGTGGCAAGTGGTGAACTCGTGATTAGATCAGGGATGGGCAACTGGCAGCCTCACTACACATTGCATTGTATGAGTGGCCTCTTGATTGATTTTGGAAAACAAAAAAATATATACATTTTTTTATTTTTATTTGATTTATTTTTTTCTGTGTGTTTTTTACCAACCCCTAAAAGCGCTGATAAACATTGAGTACATGTTTTGAAAAACCAGGAACAAGGGGAAACTAAAAAATTAAAAAAACAGGAAAAATCCCAAATATGAAAGAATATTTCTATATTATATTTCCTCCTAACTCCGTAAAAAAGAAAAGAAAAAAAAAAACAGCAGATATGCTAATCCGTGGATTCCGAACTGCGAATATGCAGGGCTTGACTCTTAAGTTGTAATATCACCATTCACCACTAGATGACAGACATGTCTCAGTTGAGCTTACACTGGGTCTTATACTGTCCAATGCTGCAACATGACTACGCAAATATATATATATTTTTTTATGGGCGAATTTGGAATGGTTATACAGGACAATCAAAGTAGTTCAACTTTGATTAAGTTTACTTTTGTGAAAAAATCCTCCAAATGAGTTCTTGCACTTAATGTTGGTTTCCTGTTCAACAGTTTTTCAGAATTGCAGTCCCTGCCTCCCGAAGACGTATTTAGACGTCTTAGCCTTTTTTTTTTCTTTTTTGCAACATAGCTCCATGTTTTTATATCTTTAGCGCACAATATTTTGTAGGCTTTGCAAAATCAGTCAATTTTGATTGACGTGTTTCCTCTCATGAAAACGGCTGGGATTAAATGAATTAAATGTTTTTTGTTTGTTTGTTTGTTTGTTTTTTGTTTGTTTTTTTTGCAAAAGAGCCTTTTGCTCTGGAGAAAATTTTAGTTGTTGTTTCCTTCAAACCCTTTATTATTGATTAGAATAATGGAGCATATATACTGAACAATGGATTATGCTCATGCATGGAAAAGCATGCAATTTGCAAATATGCACATATTTTTATCCATGCTTAAAATTGTATTATTCTCATATATTTGGTTAAGAAGAAAGAGTCAAATCCCTACAATACAAAGTCTGGACAAAAAAAAAAGTTAAACACGCTTGAGTATCAGAGATAATCCCTTTGATCACAGGTGTCAAAGTCCTCGATAGACACTGACCTGCATATTTAGATTTTTCCTTCCGCCAACGCACCTGATTCAAATGATCATCTGATCAGCAAGGTCTGCAGGAGCCTTATTACGATACTCATATTTTAATCAGGTGTGTTGGAGGAGGGAAAAATCTAAAACATGCAACATAGAGGCGTTCGAGAGCTGCTGTTTGACACCTGGGCCTTAGATACTCAGAGAGCTGAAGGCCCACTGTAACGATGTGATGATTGACCTCTGGCCTGTCGTTCTTGATGATGAGCCCTGTCACACCAGCGCAGTATTAGCCCAAGACGACAATGAAGAAGCTCATTTGCATAGAGGAAAGCTCATTTGACA
Source organism: Idiotropiscis lumnitzeri (assembly GCF_059441095.1). NCBI lineage: Eukaryota > Metazoa > Chordata > Actinopteri > Syngnathiformes > Syngnathidae > Idiotropiscis > Idiotropiscis lumnitzeri. The sequence continues at coordinate 29,898,357 of NC_142391.1, forward strand.
GTCGCAATAAGTTTTTGCTCAATACTTGACAGCTTTGAATATTTGCGGAGAATACCATAATTGCCTGACCGTGGGTGTCTCCTTCCATCATTTTACAGAATCTAATCATATGTGTGGGAGGTGAGCCGCTGCATAATGTCACACTTATTCTGAAAGGTAAAGAATCCAACAGGAGCCAATTCACAATGTGTTGCCCATTCTCCACCGATACATTGAATAAAGTTCATTCTGTCTCTTATTTATACTTGAAGTTGTTGGTTCTTTAATCACAGATAAAAGCGACAGTGTGACATTCTGAAAAAGCTGAAAGACTGTCGCTGAAACAAGTCAGGTAAATAACAATAGCAACAATAGCAGAGCTGAGCAGTCCGACAGACCAGCAAAAAAGGGTCAAGTGCCTGTGAGAAAAGAATCAACGGCAACGATTTTTTTTTTGTTCTGTGAATAACGGTATATGTTACCACCAACAAAAAATAAAAAAAAGAATAGGTGAAATTGCAAATGTCGACCGGCAAATATGTGTGGGACTCTTTTTCAGTGCTATCCACGAATAGACTATCTTAAAACTACTTGAATGTAAAAATCGATGGATGCACTTGAAAAGCCATTTTTTTTTGGGGGGGGGAGAATGTAGAAATCTCCCCTCCCCATGTCACAGAAAAGACGTTTGAAGAATTCGGCTCAGAGCTCAGGTGGTCTATTATTTTTTTTTCTAAAGAGAAGAAGAATATGCACTGGAAGTGATGTGAAGTAAGCGGATTTGAATTCAAAGCATCACCACGCTCACCATTATTTTTAAAGTCTTCAATTGTTTTTACATTGTAGCTTGGCTAATTTCTCCTTACAGTAAAACATGTTTCACATTACGCTTTTATCATTGACGTTAAGAAGGACATTTGTTTCGGCTCATTTTTAACAGTAAATGACACCGTTAAGAAAGAATGATGGCAACGCTTTGACCCTGGTATGGTTTGTCACTTCTTCCATTAATTCCTACAGGGAAAATTGATTCGAAATCGGACCCTCTGAAGTTCTACTAAATTTATTTTGGACCTTTAACTTTAAGTATGACTGCTTTGATTTTAGGATTCCATTTGAAATGGGAGTCCCGTCCCAACATTTAATTAGCTTTGGAATAGATGAATATGATGAGTGAATAAGGTTGGGGAAAATACTGTGGCAATTAAGAATACCTTTAGACACACTTAACTTTACCCACGGTTTTAGTTTTCTCTGGGTCAAGGCTGATTGCATTCATATGGTCCTACAGAGTGAAACTGCATTGCTCGACTGGCAATTAAAAAAAAAAAAAATCCAGATTTGATCAAAACTGTGACGCAAATTGAAATCACCTGATGGAAAGTATGATATTATCAAATAAACATGAAAACCCCTAATGACGTTTTTGTTGTTCAACACAAAATAAAAGAAGAGAACGGGTGATTTTGTTGTGTAGTTGTGTGAGACACTTCCAAGAAAGGCTGCGGTTTTATTTAGCCGAGCCATTGTGGAAAGGTCAGACACCCCCACACAAGCAGAGGAAACATTAACACACAATCAATGCACAACAAAATAGATAAAAGAGATGGCTGACACTCAGCTGCATTAACACACACACACGTGCACACACTTAGAAACTATACAGCAGCATACATCAATATTGTAAACGTGTGACCGGAGGTAGTCATGTGCACAAGTTGACAAAAAAAGCATTAATCCAAGTATCATGATTTTTCTAGCGCGGATTGCCATTTTCAGCATTAGTCATGCTCTGCTCATCAGTTGATCCACAGCAATCAGCACAACATCACTCTCGCCTCGAACCTTTTAATAACATTTTCTCAAGTGCGCTCTCTATGTGTTTGTTGGAGTGTGAGGCTGATTAAAAGAAGGGAAGGGAACCATGATGAGATTGCAAAAGGTTGTTTGTTGACGTGCAAATATGAGTTTCCACGCTCTGTGAGTGTGTGTCCACGGGCGCGCTTGTGAGTGAGACCAATTTTTGGCACATGAAGGGGAACAGGAAGTGGTGCGCAGGAGGCCAGGGCATGGACATGACACTGCGTGCACACTTGTACAAATGAATCCGCTGGAAATAAGCGCGCAACAAATATGTCTCATTTCATGCAGAATTGAGGATCTCTCATGCATAATGCAACCGTCTGCTTTGCCTTTTGCCATGAAAAAGAACTCGGCGGAAAAATCATCTTTCGTCTCTTGCCACATTGCAAGAGAAATGCATGTCGCCAACTGACCCGCCTCCCGTACTCCCAAATTTCCACTGATTTTGGAAAGGTGGTTATACACTGATTAGTGGATTTATGCATATAGTGTGTTAATTATGAAGGTCAAGGCAGGAGGCAGAGCTGACCATCACTCAGCATACAGATAATAAGCAGCATGACAATCGCTGTCAGTTCCTCATTAAATTAAGTCCCATTAAACCTCCTAAACTGTTTTATGATTTGGAAAATAAAGCATGAATAATAAGACATAAATCCTAGCTAAATTAAATCAGCACATTGATAAATCTTAGCAGCAGTCCAGAACAGTGACAGCAACAAAGCGCGGAACAATAGTTTTGTTATGTTCGTTTTTTTCCTGCAGGGCTCCCCCTACAGTTGTGAAGAGTTTTTTTTACTTTTTGAAAGGCACACAGGGAAACAAACAACGGTAAACACTGCATTCATTAGCGGAAGAAGATTGATGACATGTGAACGGACAATCTGCACTTGTAGACGGTAATTGTCTGTTTCTCTGCTTAATTATGTCTTCCAAGCAAAACAACATGACAGGTGAAAGATCAGATTTTCAGCACGGTTTGCTGCTAGCTAAATTTTATTAAAGAAATGTTGTCGAGGAATTTTGTTGTTACAGTCTGCTTGCATTGGGGACAAGTAGGACGGGGAGCAGTAGTGAAAAAGGTTTGCGTGTGGCAGCCAGCATCAATTTTGACTGTCATAATAGAGTATGGCGGCGCGTTGTACGACTGGTTAGCACGATGGCTTCACAGTGCAGAGGTTCGTGGGTTCGATTCCGCCTTCCTGTGTGACGTTTGCATGTTCTCCCTGTGCCTCCGTGGGTTTCCTCCGGGTACTCCGGTTTCCTCCCACTTTCCAAAAACATGCATGGCAGGTCGATTGGACACTCGAAATTGCCCCTAGGTATGAGTGTTGTGATGGTTGTTTGTCTATGTGTGCCCTGTGATTGGCTGGCAACCAGTTCAGTGTGTACCCCGTTTACTGATCGAAGATAGCTGGGATAGGAGCCCGGTCCCCACCGCGACCCTCATGAGGAGAAGCAGCTTCGATAATGGATGGATAATAGATGATGTATCTCATTCATACATATGTGAACAATGGCCTATGAGTCATAATATATTTTTAAATCATCCCATTAGGTGGCAAGGGGCGGGGGAGGACAAATGATTGGTTCTCTTTCACTGTGCATATGGCTTCCGCCATGTTGAGACTAGTGGGTGACTTGGCAGCCCTCCCTCTTGTAGATCCACCGCCCGACAAATCAGGTCTAACCCACAACCCACACTGAACAATTCACAAAAATAGAGGCCTTAGTGTTATAGTACTAGTCAGTTACAAACAAATCATACTACCAATGTAGTAGCCGTGGTCATTTGGTTTGCACTACTGCACAATGGTATACTTACATTACGGAAAGACTTTGAGGAAAAATATTGCTAGAGACAAATACCTTGTGTGTTTTACATACTTGGCCAATAAAAGTGATCTGATTCTGATCGTTAGGGTGCTAATTCTAGCTTAGTTTCGCCAGCGCTTTTACAGTATATTGCTTATGCAGTAAATATGTTTGCTGTGACTATCACAACTACGCCATTATGAATGGCCATTTTTGAGAATCACTCTCATGCGCGTAAATGTCAGTCGAGGCTTCGGTCAGAGACTTGAGGGGGAGGGGGAATTTGCGAAGTGAGGCTTAATTCAAATCTTTCGAGATGTTTTGCAATGCAAACTTCCCCTTTAAACAATGAATCACAGAACATGCAATATTACTGGATTATATCTTCAATTCTAACGATAACGTGTAACAGTGACTAAAAAAATAATTGCTATATTGGGAGAAATTAAAATAGCGTCTCATCATGAAAATTTTAGTTTAAATGTGTTGTGTTGATACATGGAAACGAAATACATATAAGCACTAGCACTCACCTTAACTCTGTCATCGAAGGCTACAAATCTCAGACGTGAATTAAAAAATGCAGTTAAAAGTCAAATCTGCCAATTGCCACCTGAAAACGGTTTGAATTAAGGGTTCTCTGTCTCCACCACACACAGAAAAATGTGTTCATGCTTTTATTTAGTAAGCTAGATGACTCTATTTGTGTAAATACAGATATTAATATTAAAAAAAATAAACCAGGCAGCTGCAACTGATCCAAAATGCCTCCGCCAGAGTCCTTCCAAAAACAGTAAACTGGACCACATCACTCCTGTCCTCAATTCACTGCACTGGCTTTCTGTGAGTCAAAGAATAGATTTTAAAATCTTGCTTCTGGTCTATAAAGGAAGTTTAGTGAGATGACCAACCACTTACAGAACTGGAGGAATGTTACGGTACTGCCCGGAATTTCATTGGTTATGTCAGAGTGCCACTCTCACAAACATCTGGTCATTATTCAACCTCAATTTTAAGCTGCACTCTGCAAGATTTTGCCTCTGAATGTTTTTACAAAATAGTATTTTCACTTGACCATTTATGACTTATAAAAAGCACATTAATACTTTATCGGTTGACTATGGGTGTTCTAAAATAATTTTCAGACAGGAATGGGGTTCAAATTTGAAACTGTACAATCATTGGCGTTCCATTCAATCTGATTTAGGTTAGCCTTCCGATGAAGGAGGAAAGAAATAATTCTCTGATTGTACATCTCCAAGCCACTGGCCTTCTGTTTTTTTTTACACTCTATTCTGTGCTTTTATGCCCCTGCAGTCATGGATTCAGTGGTTTTGCCTCTCACCATCAGTGTGGATGAGGACCACCATGTGACTAACAGGCGGCTATCATACTGCAGAGCAAAAAGAAAGAAGCATTTATTACTAATCACACTGTTAACACTCCAGCATTGTTGAAGCCTGTACCAGTCACATCGCTGAGCATTCCCAAGTATTTAAGTGATTTGTTTTCAAATCGTTCTTTAAACGAGGTTGAGTAAACAACAATCTTCTCTGTGTAAAAACAAGCCAACTTGTACATGATGAACTGTTATTTGCAGTGTCGCGTTTCGTTTCATTTTTTTTTTTTTTTGCTAAAAGGTTTGACCACCATCCTGCTTTTGTTCAGACAGAGAAGCTCCAACCACCATGCATTTATAGCAGCATGTTTATGAAAGATATTTCCTGTATTAGAAAGAGTAGAACGCTGCATATATCATATTCCAAACGTGGCCAACTCCTTTTCTTCGGAGTGCATATTCATTGAAATGAGGCTGAATGAAGAAGAGATGAAAGAAAACATCAAATTCAGTATAAAGAGACGATTTTTGCGAATAGATCGTTTATTTTTTTTACCTTTAATTAAAACAAAAATAAATGTTTTGCATGACTTCAGTTCACCGGGTTTGGTGTGAGACATAAAGTAACCGTTGCAGCCGGTTACAATTGATTTCTCCGAATAGGAATAAACAGCAGTTTGTTTCAGAAAATATATTTATTACTTTTATAGGCAACAGTATTTAGAGAAAGACAAAAGTACAGCGCAATTTTGCAGCCAAGTCTGTGTTGTAAACTCAAGCAGTAGCATATAAAAGTGTAATTTAAACTCATTCACTACCAGCCGAGTAAAAAAATAAATAAAAATGGATGTTTGACATCTTTAGCCGTCAATGATAGTAAATGAGTTATTGTTGTCAACTGAGCGAGTTATGAAATTGTCTTACATAAGTAATGATATTTAGTAGCCTAGCAAAACAAATTACTTTTACTATTATTACTTTCATACTTCAGGTTATGAATGACATTACTGTGCTTTTTGATAAAGCAATGAACTCTATGACTATCAATAGGCCCCTCGTGGCTCAAGCTAGAGGGCAGCCATTTTACCTTACCACTGCTACTGACAACTGTTCAGAATCAAAATCATCTTTATTGGCCAAGCTTGTAAAACACACAATCCAAAGCCCGGAGAATGACGACAACGGTGAGGAAAGGCTTGGGCGGGTAGGCAGGAAGCTTCAGGCAGACATGAGAAGACAAAAAAAAGCACAAAGAGAGACAGGTTAACGTAACAAGCCAAACCACACAGCAAGGTACCTACAGTTGGCACAGCTATGGAGCGTCGCAACAAGACATAGGTCGGAATAATCTAACGCCTAACTGCCGGCTGCACCGAGCTTATATAGTAGTGTTGATGAGCCTGATGAGCAGCAGATGTGTCGGAGCAGGTGCCTGAAACTGTAGGGGCGTGGCCAGGAAGTGAGAGGGAGTCACCCAAACCCTTAGGGGAACACAGAAGCTCCAAAAACAGAGAGAAAACACACCAACGTTCTGTCAACGGCACAAGAGTGTGTTGCTGTTTTTAGATGACACAAACACAAAATGGTGACTCCTTTTCCACCTTGAACACGCATCTGTCTCTCTTTCTCTCTTTTCTCCATTGCTTTTTATATGGTATGACACGTGAGTCGTCAATGTGCTGAATATGAGACATGAGGCATACGTGACGTCACTGCCTCAGACGCAAATTTGAAGTTGAAATAAATATAATATGTATTTTCAGTAAGGTTTTGTGATATTTGAAGATTATTTATAAAAGAAAAAAAAAACGCTTTACAAAAGTTGTTACTGGAAGATGTGCACATTTTGGACCAATATGTTAACATCACTGTTCGCCAAGAAAGTCTATCATTCGTTCCACTGCACAACTTGTGCTGGCTTCCTACATGAGAAACACTCACATAAAAAAAAAAGGAAATTCTTTATTTATGATCTGATTATTTCTAAATCTGACTGACATACTGTGTAACTGGTTGATAGCCGCTCAGCTGATTAGTAGCGGGTGAAGGGTTGATTAGTGAAGTAAGGCTACATTCACATTTTGCCAGCAGTTTTAAAACTGCAAATTATCCCTTCTAAGATTGAAAAAGCCACAGATGTTCACCGAACAAGTTTAGGGGGTGGTGCTACAATAGGTACTCAACTATCCTTCAGGTGACCTTAATATGGCTAAAATTTACTCTTGGAAGATGTTAAAAATGATTGACGAGAGCTTTTCAATTCTGTGATCATTAAGTCAATATGTTGGTCGTTTTTAGTGTCTTATTGTTCCGCTTGTAGGTATGTGTTTTTTTTGGGGGGGACCCTGTTGATCGCTTCCAACAAATGGTATTTCAATGTTGCAATTTGATGAAATTGGGGAACAGCCTTATCGCCTTACCCTTTTCTCAAGGACAGCCCGGCATATCCTAAGCTAAAGAAGATAAGGAAGGATGCAGTTATTCACCTTTCCCAACGGGGTGATCAGCTCTTATCACAGCTGCCCTCAAGTATTCCTGAGCCAAACGAGAACTTCTTAAGCATAAAAGACTTTATATTCAGCCTTTTCTAATACTTACATATAGTTAGTGTGAAAATGTTCAGCCCTCTGATTACGTCAATTGATTCGTTTCCTGGGAGTGGAGATAATTCTGGTCACCAATATTAGCAGCCATTAAAGCAGGTGTATTCAATCCTGTTCCTTGAGGGCTGCTGCCCTGCCTGTTTTCCATCACTCCATATGGCAACACACCTGATCCTGGAATCATTGAATCCTGATGATCATTTGAATCTGAAACAGGCAGGACAACGGCCCCCGAGGAACAGGTTTGAAGACATTTGCATTAAAGTGTACGGGACATAAAAATGTATGACTGAGAAACGAAGAAAAAAAGACACCCTAGTTAGAGTTAATCATGGGAGATGATCCATTATATCATTGGCTTTTCATATTTATTATTATTTTTTTTTCATTCTGTCTGAAACGTATCAAATGAGTCATGAAATTAGAGGAAGTTGAAGGGACTAAAAGGGTGAAATGTGCTACCAACTGCAGGACATCTAAGTTTGGCAAGATCATGGGTTCCGACCGTAACAGAACAGCCAAAGCGCACAAAAAACCTTGAAGAAGAAAAATGTTTACTCTTTTAAACTGGCCAGCAGAGTTCTGATGTCTGAGAAAAGAAGCTGAAATGTCATCACTGACAAAAAAAAAGAATCCTTCAAACTTTAACAAATGGAAAAGAGAGTTCGTGGAAAGACGCGTCAGAGAAATTTGCAGATCGCTGTAAAAGCCTCCAGATGTCCTTGCTAAAGGTGAGCAATAAAATATTAAGGAAGGATGCTTTTGTTACCTTTCTTTCTATTTCTTCTTTGAAATGACAACACATGTTAAAGTAGCCCACAATTCTTATTTCTCCTAATCTGAAGATGCAGTTCATTTTGGAATGTACTAGGAGTTCAACCAAATAGTCTACTAGCCTACAACACGTAAATAATGTGTTTTAGGCATCTCGTGTTCCAATTGGCTAATTTCCATCTGCTGCCGTGACCAGATTATAACGCTCGGCGGAGCAACAAAATGTCCGGCCAACAAGGCAACTTCATACCTCTGCGCGGGTTTGAGAGTGCAAAAATAAGCTCGCAGTGTACGAGAACAGCGGTTAGCCTCGCTAGCTTTGGCTATTTCGATCACTGCTAGTCTTAAAATATTTATACCAGCAGGACCATGGGACTGTTCTTGCAACACGCTATGCTATGAAACACGAGATGAAAAGAGAAAAACATCCACAGGGCTCCCAATGATTACAACAGCCACATTCAGCATGATGGTTGGTTAGTTGTAAAACGTCGGGAACTGTACTTTGCTAAAACAATATCAGTGGTGTCATCAATTCATCAACTTTGCCTTGATTTTCATCACATTACAGGCAACTACAAAAAAAACATCTTCAGTTGTTCAACCCTTAGGAGGTACAGGGCTCACACAATAAGTCACTGTTGTCAATAATTATGGCCTGAACTTGCCTCATGGGAATTATACTTTTGATCCAATGAAACATACTTGATCGACAATAACGAACATTAAATTGATCCATGCTTTTCCTCACAAGGGTCGTGGGTGTGCTGGAGACTTCCCCAGCTGTCTACGGGGGAGTAGGCAAGGTACACCTTGAACTAACTGGTTGCAGGGCACGCAAAGACAAACAACCACTCGGGCTCAGCATCGTACCTAGGGCCAATTTAGAGTATTCAGTCGACCTACCATGCATGTCTTTGGAACATGGGAGGAAACCGGCGTACCCAGAAAAAACCCATGCAGGTACGGGGAGAACGGGCAAACTCCACACAAGAAGGCCCAGAGCTGAAATTGAACCCTGCACCTCAGAACTGTGAGGCAGAGTTGCTAACCAGTCGGCCATCGATCAATTTCCTCATGCTTGCCACCAATTCAGTCCACATTAGTAGACAGCCGCAACTTTTGGTCTATAATTCTTGAATGCTCTTTTTATAAATGCGGAATTAAAACAAAAACAGGATTGTAAGCTTTCATATGCAAGCACACACACAATGTAGGGATCAGGCCGAGGTAGGAGGTTAGCAGAAGTGGACATTCTGTCAGTAATGACGGAAGGTCCGTCAGTCCGTCAGTTCTTTTTCCTACCCGTACATCGCTCAACCAACAAAACAAATTGAAAGTACAGTGAAACCCCGCTACTTTGCGGTTCACCTTTCGCGGGTTCAGTGCTTCGCGGGTCTGAAAAAAATATTCAAAAATTAAAAACTTTTTTGCCCGGGCACGATCGGGGCTCTCCATTCGCTCCGCTCCGCGGGGCATTGTAGTTTCGCCGAGCGGCACGACGGGGCGCTGGAGCGGTTAGACGGCCGGCGTGCGCCGAAGAAGAGCGTGGGCGAAGAGGAGAGTGGACGAAGAAGAGCACGTTCCCCCGGACACGATCGGTGGCGACGTTTCGCGCGGTTTGGACCGTACCAGAGCTCCGGCCGGCGTGCGTGGCAGTTAAGCCGAAGAGGAGCACCTTCCGCCCGGGCACGAGCGGGGCGACATTTCGCTCCGTTCGGGACCGTACGAGAGCTCCGGCCGCCGTGCGTGGCAGTTAAGCCGAAGAGGAGCACCTCTTCCGCCCGGGCACGAGCGGAGCGCGAGGCTGTCAGTTATGAATGAATAAATGAATAAATAAATAAATGAAGAATGCCACCTTTCATTTCACAGGGCACACCGGACGGCGTACCAGCAGGTAAAAGTCGAAGTAATTAAATAAATACAAAAAGAAGTAATTGAATAAATACAAAAATAATGGCTGGGGAATAAAAAAATAACAAGTTTTAATAATAATTAGTTTTTTTTGTTATAACATGAATTTCACTCTCTCTCTTTCTCTCTCTACCCGTATTCTATATGGTGTACTGTATACAGGGGGGTATACTGTATACCTGTTTTTTTAAGCATTTTTGAAGGGGCGCCGCTACTTCGCGGATTTTCAGTTTTCGCGGGTGGTCTCGGTCCCCATTAACCGCGATAATCGGGGTTTCGCCGTAGTCTTCAAAATATAAGGGACTTGATTTGCATTTATGCATGACTTCAGTTGAATTATAATAGTAGTAGACTAAACAGAAAAAAAAAACTTCTCTGTTGTCTGACAACAACTGGCTGAGTAAATACAAAGCTCATCCCCATCTCGGGCCAACACAATCATTGTGTCTTGGTGAGTAAATCTATTTGTATGTCCTGTATGATAATGTCACTCTTGTTCTAGAGGGACGCACGGTCTGTGTATGTTCAGCCAGAAGCGAGGAGATGGAAGACGCCGGGCTCAATTTGCTTAACTGCACTAGTGATTGACAACAGTGAAATTTTCTAGATTGTTTATAAAGCAGAGAAGGCCAATGGATGGCGGAGTTGACATTAATGAAAGCTGACAAAGGGCTACCATTAAATTGGCATCTATTGGCACTTAGAACAGGGAATCACTTCCTCCAACCATCTTTCTATAAATGTGTGTGTGTGCAAGTGTGTGTGTGTTTGGGCGTGTTTGTCTTACACACATAAAAACATATTGGTAAACAAAAAACAGATAGTCTGCTGTGGTCTGTCACAGCTGAAGACAACCTTTCCTGCATGCACACAATGTGGTCAAAAGAATTGAGACACATCTTATCTAAAATTAATGCTGCATTTCAGGCTGCTGGTAAGTAGGAAATATTATCCCACTCAGAATTTACAAAGCATTCCAGTCAAACATCAAAACAGATTCGATTATTAAGCCCATCCCTTGTCACAGGGTGATTGTGAAAAGTGCACTGAGTGGAAACAATAAATGGTCAGCTGTGCACTGTTTGTGAACCACTATACTATCAAATGGCTTTTGATTTCCCAGCAAATGCATTTTGGAATATTCCTGGTGTCAGTGATTGACCAATGCTATATTTCTTCTATTTTCACTTCCTGTTGGCAATAGTTTTATCCATAACATAGCTCATATTTATACATGTATTCTATCCCTGAGGAGCAGTGGGCAGCCATCGCACACCGGCAATTATCACTCACTCGCTTCTGAATCTGGGCACTGGCCATCAAAGTCATTTTTAGCTCTGTCGTAATTATGATAGCGGCATGTTTGTTCATTTATGCAGTACATCTGAGGCAATTATCCCAGTGACATATTGGAATATGTCTTGGAATGGCTTGCGGAGATGATCTGTCTTATGCCTTATTATCTCAGTAATCTTGTTGATGGAGAGTACAGTAAATACTCTGGGGATGTACTGGCGCATACCCAAAGCAAATATACGCAGCGAGACAAGGATTCCTTTTTCTGCACATTTTCAATGTCTTTTTTACATTAGTAGAGTGGCTTCACAATATATTCAGATTCGCATCCATCCATCAATCCATCATGCAGTACATATTCAGATCGGAGAGGACAAAGTAATTTTTAACGCACTCCGCACCATAGGATAATCACTTGGGATAATCTTTCAGAGACATCTGAGAATAGGACCTTGAGTGACTTTAAACATAAGGGGGGAAAAATAATCAAATCAGCCTGATTCGCTGTGAATAATAAGCAGAGGTTGAACACTTCACATGTGTAATTAAGTATTTTGATACATGTGGAAGCAATCAAGAACACAGTGTGTCAAAGTTATCAATATGTAACCCAATAGTTTAGTCTGGCTTTAGTCTAGCCTCAACTTTCTAGATCAGTGGTGTCAAACATGTGGCCCGCGGATCATTTCAACTTGTACAACCACATATTTTCATTGGGACTTTTTCCTGCCACTGGATATTTCTGCTTCATTGTATTGATTTATTGATGGATTGTTAGTTCAGATTACTCTGTGTTCTATACTAAATGTGTCTTTTATGAAAACAATTCAAACATATATTTTTTTTTCATAAATTTCATTTATATACTGCAATATATTTACAGTTGATCAGGACAGCATGCAAATCGCGCTAATCTGCATATTAACACATTGGCGGGGATTGCTTTTTGTTATAGATCGGAATTTTACTGGTCCGGCCCACTTGGTAATAGATTTTCCTCCATGTGGCCCCTGAACGAAAATGTTTGACAGCCCTGTTCTAGATGGTGATGGAGTTTGCAGGGGGTTCATCGACAACAAAAGTCTCCATGAGCTTCAAACAGTTTGACATCCACAAATACACCATGAATCTTGTTCAATATGAATGTTTGAGCTTTACTGTGCTAAATGTGCAATGCGGCAAGTATTTGACCTTTTCTCATCTCTCGATTACTCACGTGGCTCATTTAACGCTCAGCTTTCTCTTTCTGGATCATTTGGATTCTTATCTACACCAGATCCGATGGCTTGTCATAGGAGACGTGTCACCACCATGCAAGATGCAAATGTTGAATGTATCCAATAGATTGAGTTATCTTGTCTCTGGTGTTTAGAGTTGCTGTTGATTCAGTTTTAACTAGGTTGCTTTCTAAAGATGAAGAAGAAAAACAAATACATTTCCTTTTGGGTTCAATCAAGTACTCAGACTCTGATCACGTATGCCATTTGCCCAGTATTAAGTTGTTAAACAATTGTTAAAATACTCTTCTTGAAATTAAGACATCCATTATAGCAGGGGTTCTCCAACTAGGGTGTGGGGATCCCCAGGGTTCCGTGAGCCGCAACTTTGAGTCCGCAATAATCATATTCAATAAATGATTGTGTTGTGTATTTAAAAGAAATGCATACCTCCTCACACGCCTCCCTACTTTATTTTTGGGCCGATCAAAAACCCTGTTAGGATTATGACATATCATCTGACACTCCTGCATGAATCAGGCAGTTTCTTTACTTCTTTATTTTTGGAACAAAACACACATTATTTCAGGAATGAAGTCGTATTCTTTATTTGAACTGAATACAATTCAATAAAACTTTATTTATATAGTGCATTTCATAACAGTTGCAGGTTCCCAATAGTAAGAGAAAAGAGTATTTTAGAAATTTTCTTGTGAGAATACAACTTTCTCGCCTTGTTAAGTTTTGACTTTAATATCCATCCATTATCTGTTCCGATGTTCCTCACAAGGGTCGTGGGGTTGCTGGAGCTTATCCCATCTGACTTTGGGCAAGAGGCAGGGTCCACCCTGGACTGCTTTCCAGCCAATCACAGTTCTTGAATAATTATGATTTCATTCTTATAACTTTACTACTTTTTTTACCTCTAAAATTATTAATTTGCTATTGCATCATTACTATTTATTTACTTGAAAATAGGCCACCTTTTAATCCCTATGGCATTTACTGCACTTGTTACAAACTGGTTAGCCCTCAATCTTTTCCTTTTTTGAGTTTAACGAACAATTAGTTTTTTGTTTTTTTAAAAGAATGAACTTGGAAAACACAAAATATTCTACGCACTGCCCCTTTAAGGAAACAGTGGTATGCCTTTCTTAAAAACTTAAAATCTTTCTATTGAGATTAAAACAAAACTGTCATTAATGACCAATTTCGGAAAATTACCACCTTAATAAATGACATTTTCAAGCCCTTTTCAGTGACCTTGGTCTAGCTTTTTTTTTTCGGGGGGGGGGGGATTGCTGGGGGGGCGGTCGAGTACCAATGCTACACTACGGATTTACCACGCCAGCTGGCACAAGAGGGGGGCATTAGCGAGTGGAAACGTTTCACGGTAGCAGTACAGCGACCACGTTCGAGTTTTCTGCATATGACGCCTGCAACACATCACCAACCCCAATAAAGTGATATTCGGCGAAAGGCCGTTTATTTACTTGGTACGTATACGTTTTTCGGCGAGGATTTAATATCCCTGGGCTGGCCTGGAGCGTTAGCCATCAATAGCATAGCTGGCCAGTAACTTAACAATTTGAATGTTTTTACGTGTATGCTAATATAAATGATTTTACATTTAGGTAACTTTGACGAGTAAGGTAGTTGGGCTTTCATAAGAGGCAATAAATGGGGTTCTTGTGCATAATTACAAACGTTAATTGAAAGTGGTCCTTGGTTTACCGCTGAGTTTCGGCGGTACGTAATGTACGTAAATCGGGGTTTGTCATATTCTTGTTCGTGCGTAAAATTTCAAAGATTAATTAATTCACAGGAAAACAGCTTTAGCTGACAGGTCTTTGAAAGACGACTCCAGTGATGTCGTTTTCCTTCGCCAAATACTGAATTAAGAACTTTTTCGAATGCTGAAAAGCAGTGAAAATTGAACGATACAATTTCGAGCCATGTAAAGTCAAAGGGGGTCGCCATTACAGATGTGACTTCCCTCCTTACTTTTAAACTTAAATTATTTTCTTAATCTATTCTATTTTTGAATGACTTATCTCAAATGGTTGGTAAACACAAGACATATAACAATGATGTTCATTATTTTGAATTAATAAGCTTATCAAGTAATACCAGTCACTATGTGAAAAAATAGGTACATCTCAGCACAACAAAAATAACAAAATTACAATGAATATCAAATTGAAATTTTCAAAAGAAAACTAAAAGATGAAATGCAGTAAAATACAGCATATAAGGTAAAAATAATGAATTATTGCTGTACAGCACATGATTTCTATATTAGGTGACATGCCTAGAAAAACAAATTAAGAGTCGAATGAACAAAAACACGGTCAGTTGTAGTGATCAAACGAGTCTGGGTAATTCGAGTACCTCGGATAAAAAAGTGCTAGATGTTTTTCCTGTTTGAGTTACAGCCTATTCCTGTGTGCATTTATGCATATACAGTTGGAAAGAAGTCAAGCCAACTGCAGCAACAATTGTCCGAGCTATGCATGACAGTAACAAGGTGCCAGCACAGTGAGAAGGCCAACTTCAAGATAAAACTTTACCTAATCAAATCACATATGGTCATCAAAGCCGAAATCATCAATTAGGGAGGAATTTTCAACGGCCCCGAAATGGACCGGCCTTTTCGAGAATCTCACAGATTTCCCAATGCCATCCACGCCACTGCTCATCAATATGATGCTTTTTATAGACAAAATTGATTGTATTCATTTTATCAAAAGGTGACAGTCTTTTACTTAATAACATTTTGTAGAGCTACGAAAATCACACAAGGTAACACTCAAAATTGTCAGTGATTAATTAATTATTTTTTTTTGTTCTTCACCTGACCTCAGAAACCTTTTTTGAGTGAAGCACAAATCCAAGCATCAACTCATCATTGTATCATTCACTGCAGCTGCCGCAAAAGTAATTAATGCACGTAATGGATAGATACCGGAAAGTGTCATATCAAGTAGGGTGTACAGAATGGCTAATCCTTGCAGAAAAAAAAAAAAGGACAACCGTCACGGCCACACTGAACAAGCGTTCATTACAGAAAAGGTTGAAGGGTACTTAACGTCTGAATTAATGAACAACTACTATCAGGAAGGTTATTATTGTTATTGCGGTGCTTATTAGTGCCATTGCAGCTTGTTGGACAACATGAAAATAGTTCTTTGATATGCATTCTTTCCCATTTTTTCTTTTCTGTGCATCTGTTCTTTGATACTAAATACATGGATGTTCCGTTTTGGTTTTACTCAAAATGGTGGCTTTACTTTTAATTCGATGTGGAAGAAATACCATACGCTTGCTTGATTAAAAAACTAAAAAGAATTTAGATTCAGGGAACTTGTTGTGGTGTGCAGCGTATTAAGAGTCAAGCCGAGTTAGCGTCAACAATCTTGTTTGTGGTCAACTCCCAGGACGTCTGAACTGACTGAGGAAGAAATACGCAAAAAGATTTTGGGTGACGGGCAACAGCAACACAGAAACGGAGGACCAACTGGTTGAGTCATAAGTGGATATAGTAAAATTGTAAGTTTTTTTAAAAATATATTTGCAACTATATATCCTTTTTGGTGAGGGATGTCAATTATTAGCAGAATATTGCTATTCAGCGCTCTGCCAGTGTCCTCCGTTATATTCAACTTGGCCTGACAACACTAGCATTTGCTAGTAGTATAGTTAGTTATTAGTTATTGTTCAGTGTAGCCAAATGAGCCGTTAGTCCGTTTTTTCCCCTACATGCCATCTCATCCCCTCCCGATCCCCTCATTTGTCTTTGCCCGTTCCACTGATGTCTTCTCCATTACCTCTGATTTGACTTGTCTCGTGGTGAATACCTAATCATGGCTTGAAGACTTCATTCTTATCTTTCCTTCTCCCCTTCTCGTCTCATCAATGTGCTGACACTTATTCAGTACATGGTAGCGGGTTTGGTTCCATATATAGTTCATATTAACATGGAAAAAAACTGATGCTTGTCATAACTTTTTATACTCACCCACTGGCGTGCAAACAGCTTTAAGTCAAAAGAAGTGATCTCATGCATTAACGCCACCAACAGGAAAAATTACTCTGCATGTCAGACAGAAATACTTTAAATTCTTTAGCATTGGTTAATTTTTGTACTCTCTTGAGTGCCTTTGCAATTTTGTCATTCAATTTGGATTTGTGAATTCCTCCTTAATTTCTTGCTGTTAACATGTTTTTGTTTCTTTTGCAACAGTTCTGACTGTATCCACTGGAAGAATCCCTTCCCTGCTTGAGAATAAGGTAGGAATGACCCTGGGCCTCTAGCTGCTGTGACATTATGTGTTTATTGGCACAATAGTCTGCTTTGCTGTCTTCACTCGTAAATGTACAAGGGGCTCCGCTGCCTTCGGGGTCGCTCATAGGGTCCTAGTTTTAGGACTGGAGATGTAGTTGAATGTGTTGTAAAGGACCTTAGCAATAGCACAGTCTCTACCATGGGAGTTTTTCTTCCTTTCTTTGTTATCCCAGATGTCCTCTGTCTAAAGTATATCTTGCCTCAGGCTCAAGTTGATGTTGCAGCAACATGGTCTGTCTTTAGATTCCTCTTTTTGTCAATCCATCCTCCTAAACAGTGATACCTCATAGGGCTGCGCATTATGGCTGAAAAGTAATCTCAATTTCACATTAGTTGATATTGATAATTATTGAATTTTTTTTATTTGCCCCCCCCCCTTTTTTTAACTATTCATTGTAAAGACCCGATAAAACTAAAAAACACTCAATTGATTAAAGTGCAAATTAAAATATAGCTATTAAAAGGAGATATGTCATGAAAAATGTGAAAAGTTGCTCCTCTTGCATCTTAGGAGTACTTTATCGTTTTTAGCAGGCTAATTGGTTAGAATGCACAATGTAATATTATTGCAAGAGTTGACCTTTTATTTATTTGCATGCGCGCATTTCTTCTTCATTGGTTTATCTACTTCTTTGTGTCCAGAATCGGCTGTGCTCAAAATATGCTTTTTGTGCTAAAAATGTCCTTTTCTGTGCTTGTAATAGTAGCATAAATCTAACGCCACACTGTAGTCTCTGGTTTGAACACACACACTGCTGGAGTTTTCTCCGTGATTTTTTTTTGTTCTATCAAACATTTTAGCAAAGTCATTTTATTTTGATCTATGATATTGTCTATCATGATACGTATTGATATTGACCAATCGCTCAACCCTAGTGCCTGGATTTATTAATTCAATTTGTTTCGTCACCAAGCTCATAAGTCAATTTACTCATCTGTCAAATAAATGTTTCCCCTACGCTCTGGAATCAGGTTGACCCATCTTGCCCTGTTACTCTGCATGTGCACCTCAGCACGAGTTTTGGCCCACCTTTGTGAGTTTTTTCACTTTGTGAATGATGTAATAATCCATAGAAGGTAGGAAAAGCAGTACAGATAATGAATGGATGGATTATAAAGCTAAAATCTTCAATTCATTTTTAGTTTTTTTTTTTTTTGCTGGAGTGAATTAAAAAAATGGAAGTCAGCCTTAGTCTTTTTACTGCGGTTCAACCGGTTATCGATGGGTCTATTATCGGCGCCAATATTCAGCGTTTTGATGAATATATGCATCTGCTTTTTTTAAATTTTATTTTATTTTTTTAAATCTAATGGCCAGTAAGAAGAACAGCCACACTGAGTATTATTGCTTACCTTTATTTCCACAATGTTCTTTCTGATCTATCTTCTGATGTCTGCCCCCTTGCAGGAAACGCATCATGTTGCAAAGCTTTAATCACCTCAAACTGCTCCCTTGAACATAACAATGAGGTCACAAGACTGAAACGGCCCCCACAGGCCCCAGATTTCAATCCAAATAAGCACCTTTGAGTTATGGTCGTAAATGTGCAGTCTCCAAATCTTGCATTTACTATGACTACCATCATGTCACGCTGGTCCAATATTCCAAAACATTTGACTTCAGCAATGATAAAGTATAAAAGCAATTTTGAAGGTGAACGCGGATCCAACTCAATAGCTAACAAGGTGTACCTTATAAAGTGCCGTTTGAGTGTATACAACAGTGGTGTACTTCATAAGGGTTGTGTGTCAAGGGTTCCGAAGCAGCAATTTGTGATGTCTGGTGATGATTGCGTCTGGTTTCCTATGTGCAAGTGCTCTTAAGAGAATTGTCTTGCTGGCCCAAGAATGTAGTTGCATTTTTTTTAAGCAGTGACAGGTGCTATGATTTAGTGTGCTTCCTTTATGTTCCATTTTAAAATCTGGTAATTGGGATTGGGTTTCGCTAATGTAGTGGGACATCTGCTGAGAATATAAACAACGTGCCTGTACATTAGCATCTCTGGTTTTACTTGTTTCACCGTTTCTTTCTGTTTATATATGAATATTTCAACACGGCATGGCAACATCTAGTGATTTCAGATGTACAGTGAACCCTCGGTTATCGCGGTTAATGGGGACCGAGACCACCCGCGAAAACTGAAAATCCGCGAAGTAGCGGCGCACCTTCAAAAATGCTTAAAAAAAATATACAATATATATAATAAATATATAAATATAAATATATATATATATATATATATATACGGGTAGAGAGAGAGAGAGAGAGAGAGAGAGAGAGTGAAATTCATGTTATAACAAAAAACCCAAATTATTATTAAAACGTATTATTTTTTTATTCCCCAGCCATTCTTTTTGTATTTATTTAATTACTCCGACTTTTACCTGCTGGTACGCCGTCCGGTGTGCCCTGTGAAATGAAAGGTGGCATTCTTTATTTATTTATTCATTTATTCATTCATAACTGACAGCCTCGCGCTCCGCTCGTGCCCGGGCGGAAGAGGTGCTCCGATTCGGCTTAACTGTGACACACGCCCGCCCTCCTCCTCCGGAGCTTCCATTCGGTTACACTTAGGGGCCGCTTGGCACCGCTCGTGCCCGGGGAAGGTGCTCCTCTTCGGCTTACTGTGACGCGAGCATGCCCTCCTCCTCCGGAGCTTCCATTCGGTTAAACTTAGGGGCCGCTTGGCACCGCCCGTGCCCGGGGAAGGTGCTCCTCTACGGCTTAACTGCCACGCACGCCGGCCGGAGCTCTGGTACGGTCCGAACCGCGCGAAACGTCGCCACCGATCGTGTCCGGGGGAACGTGCTCTTCTTTGTCCACTCTCCTCTTCGCCCACGTTCTTCTTCGGCGCACGCCGGCCGTCTAACCGCTCCAGCGCCCCGTCGTGCCGCTCGGCGAAACTACAATGCCCCCGAATATTTTTTAGACCCGCGAAGCACTGAACCCGCGAAAGGTGAACCGCGAAGTAGCGAGGGTTCACTGTATACCGATATAATAATAGGATTCATATTGGTCATTCTCACTGGATTAGAGTGCATTTTAACATGTGAAATGAAATAAGTCGAGTAAATGTAATAGGTTGTAGTAGAACTATATTCTTTTAACCATTTGTGATTACTTCTATAGTGGCCGACTTTGTCCTCATGTTTATGTATAGCACAGGTATATGTAACCTGTGACCTTCCTTCCACACGCATAAAAGTAGCTGAATTTCAAGGGCTTGCTGACGCAAATTCACTCGCACACTTGTGGCCTTGTGTGTGTCCATGTCATTTGTGCTTTGTTTGTTCATTTGCTTTTGTTTTGTTTTTTTCCCCACTCCACATTGTAGTGGCTGTGGTGCCGTCACATCTGCAGCATTTGGAGAGGCTTGTGGAGTATTCATTTGGTCCCGTAGTCCTGCAGGACTCTGCTTTTTTTAATTGTACATAAGTGAGTACTGGTCTCAAACAAATTAACACTTAAGTGATATCTACGTAATGTCTTTGCCACTGTTGTGCTATTTGTGTTTTCAATTTAGCTGTTCGAGTCGATTGCCACTCTTTTATCAGTTTGTTGCTCTTCTCTCGCTCTTTGTTTCTATTTTGCGGCGGGGCGGGTGGTGGGGTGCAGCTCAGCATCGCCCTCTCTTACAATTCTCAAGCTGGACTGTATTTGCGAGAATGACTTTGCATTTCCCCTTATAAATTTAAATGTGAACACTTTCTGAAGTTGAATTGTTTATCTGATTTGGTGCTTGGGAAGCGTAGTTCATTATTTTCATGGAATTAAATATGATGCCACTGGGGAATCTTTTCTTTCATTTCTCACAGTTGCTCAGTCTGTGATACAAACTGAATGGACACTTTCAGTGCTGGGCACTTGACCCTTTTTTCCGGTCTGTCCCCCGCCCTCCGGCCGCATTCTTGGTCTGGTTCCGGCCTTATTAAAAAAAAAAAAGTTTTTAAAATTTGTAAAACCCCCCCGCCCCCCTGGAAAGTTACGCTTGAATCAGAATTTGGACAATTTACTGTGATAATGTCTGCGCATATCAGGTGAGCCATCACCTCACTGCTCCTCAAAAGACATCATTTCAGCCAGCTTCACGAGATGTATTCTGTGTGGGTGTTTAGAATTTCCTTTTGGGTCCTTGTGACACTTTTCTCTATACTTTTTTTCTTGTAAGGAGCACAATAGCAAGAAAAGGAGAACATGAGGAAAAAAAAACATCCATTTGAAATTAATGAAGATTTTGTTGACACTTTGGACTTGGAAATCTGAACATAAAGGAGGTTCAGCAGCATCATAGAATACCTCGGAGTGCGTGAACATAAGTATCTATTTGAAATCAAATAAACCACCTAAACAACTACTAGCCGACCTAAAGAACTATTTTCTTCGGTTGACAAATGTTGCCATAAAAAGGTTGCAACTATTACTCTGTTTTTGCAGTGTACAATCAAAGAGTACCATTCCATATGGCTGTGTCATCGGCTCTTACTTCTGCCAGTCGGGTTCTGAGGCTGAAGGAGCCCTGGAAAGCTGTAAAAATGACTCTCTTGTCACCCGTTTATATCAGATACCATATCGCCTTTATCACTGACAAGGACCTCTGCTTATTCACAGGCCACTAAAACATCCGAATCAATAAAATCTTTCTTGAAGTTCTGAATCACAGACGTGTTGTTGGGGGAGGTGTGGCTCACAAATGTCATTTCTATTTTTGTCGGCGTGAACTGAATGCCTCGCAAAAATAATCGTATTGCTCAGAATTCAGTTGGATTTACAGTGATTGTGAGATTTTATCTTCAATTGTGTATCAGCCCCCTACTTGCTCGAATATTTTTTCGAGTAATATGTGTTAGAAAATGCTGCACCCATGAAATTGCGTAACATGGGAGAAAATGAACACATTTATTGGACTTGTCCTTCATCCATGTCATTGTTAATGTGATGTTTTGTGGAGATTGTGATTTCTATTTGTTAATAACTACTTTTATTGTTAAAGTCTAGGCTAATTGTCTTTCATCTGGGGTACACTATATTCAAGGTTGATGCCCTATTGGTCTACCTCTTTATTTGACTGAAAAGCGCTTAGCTAGAATGGGGGATTGAATGCTCAGCCTCCCTCACGAGACCTACAGTTGGTAAAGTCTACACTCGGCAGTTCAACTGCCAGGGTTATGTGATATAAATCTTTTTCGTATAGTGTTCCTCAAGGTTCCGTTTTGGGGTCCTTGCTGTTTTACTTATACTTGTTGCACCTAGGTTCCATCTTCGGAAAACATGGAATTTCCTTCCAGTGCTATGCGAATGACAGTGAGATCTATGTCCCGCTAAGCAACCACTTCTGTCCTGTCTAGAGGAAATCAAAATCTGGATGTCACTTAATTTCTTGAATTTCAACAAAAAGAAGACAAAAGTTATGGTGTTCGGTCCCAGTTGCCCTTCTATTTTCAAACTTTGACCTCAGCCCCCTTGGCATCTTATCTTAAGCCAACAGTCTCAAACTTCGGTTTTAAAATGGACAGGGATTTTAAATTTGATCGGGAAATCAGTTTTATCACACCTAATCACACCTGGGGGCAATTTAGAGTGTCCAATCAACCTACCATGCATGTTTTTGGAATGTGGGAGGAGACCGGAGTACCTGGAGGAAACCCACGCAGGCACAGGGAGAACATATAAACTCTACATAGGAAAGAATCGATCCCACGACCTCTGCACTGTGAGGCCATCGTGCTAACCAGTCGTCCACCGTGCCGTCCGTCATGAGCTACCTGAAGCAGAAAATCACCAGTGAGATAACATACGACAGTTTTCCCAATTACCACCATTACCACCGTTTCTTTTCTTTTTGTTTTCCCACTGTACGGCTGGGATGAAATTGGCTAAGAAATGTAATATCAGAAGTTTTACTTAATTCAATTCTTTAACGGCAGTGGCCGGAGGCCAGAACCACTTTCCTTCACATTTTAAATAGATAATTGTTTTTGGCATTTCTCAACCCAATAATGATTTAACCATACTCAGTAGCAGGCATGGTCAGCCCACGGTTGTTGTTTGTTCATCATCTAAGACTATTGGTTCTGACATATATATTTTTTCATGTTTAGCAGCTATTATGGCGGATGTACTGCAACTTAGTACCCATAAATTTACAAAGTAGCTTCTCTGTTGCTTGATTTGGTTGTTTGCTTTTCATTCAATTTTTTCATTTATTCATTTGATTCGAGTACAAGTGTTGCTCTGTTCAGGATTCCGAGCAAACTTTCCCAAATTGATCAATTATATGGAGTATATACAATAGGAGTGTCCTGATCCGATAATGATGTCAGATACTGTTCCGATATCAGTTGAAAAATTGGTCTACATCCAAAATCTCTGATATTAGCATAGAAGCATTCCATTCCAGACTCATTGAGCGGTGAATGCTTGCGGAGGTAGCGAATGTTGGATTCGCCAACTTTTCTGATGAATGTTGATTGAAATTGGGATCACCTCTGTCCTTAGCGCCATTCAGCGGGATTTAGCTGTGCTTAGAATGATTAGAATGTTTAGGAAAGTGTTTGCGAAATACATATAGCATCTTTTAGCGACTATTTGGGACAGTATTGAGAAGATAAATTCAATCAAACTATTTGCTACTCCTTTGCCACTATGTGGGAACATTTGGGACTATTTGCCAACTCCTGGCGTTGCAGGAAAAGACGTCACAGACAGTCCAAATTTAACTCCTTTGTTCCAAAAAGCTGCTCGATAGCAGCTCCAGCTGAGAGTCCGGTCAAACAATTGGGAAGGGAAACAAAGAACAGGCGTGTTTTTCTTTTTCTCAGTCTAATTAATCTTCTCTTACGGCCATCCTGGTTTGTAAAATGCCACAAAATGTATTATACCGTCCTTGGTGGCAGGAGCAGTTTAAAGGGTATTATAAAACAATTTTCATTTCCTGAACTGAGAACCAAATGGGACACACAGTATTTCTGTGCAGAGAAAGTATTTTTTTCACATTAGTTGGAGGAAAAGAGATGCTGACACAGCACAGATTTAGTGGAGGGAGAAAGTGTTGAGGAGAGAATAAGTTAGTGCAGTCACTGAAAGGTGAAATAAATCAGATCTCCAGCGCACTGAAGAATTGCAAGGCCTGGGAGACTTGAAGCGGGGTTGGAGTGATGTTGATTGATAATGGAATGAGTTGTCTGTTGTTTATCACTGCAGTTAAGATGTTAAGTAGCCTCATGGTATAGTGTGGGTGAGGAATAAGATGGGCAGAGAAGGGACACGGAGGCGAAGAAAAATAATTATGGTCGACGTTCAAGTTGACTGTTTAGGAGTCTAAGGTGAGAGCTGTCGACTTGAGAGAATATTCACTATAGGATCATAAGCAGAGACGGATTGAGATTACTTGTTAGAAAGAAGTAACACTGCTCTCAGGCTATATAATTGTATTACTTTTATTTGTAGAACACAGGAACACATGCCCATATGTTGAGTCATGCCGTATTATTATGTATTTTAAACAGCAACCAAACAATGGCTTTCACAAAATGCAAGCAGGAGTATTTTGATGAGTGTTTTGTTGTTGTTGTACAGTTAGGAAAAGACAACAAGCTTTTGCTCCAGAATGGCCTTTAAATGGCTTCGCCCCAGCGTACTTCTCTGAGCTCCTCCACCCCTACGCACCCGGTGCTGCCTCAGTTCTGCGGATCAAATGATGCTGGAGGTGCCGAGGACTAAGTGAAGCCTCTGTTGCCAGTCCTTCTAAATTGTGAGGGAGACTGGTTGGTTGTCAATGTGCGCGCTCCAATTGGCTGGCAACCAGTTCAAGGTGTACCCCACCTACTGCATAAAGACGGCTCAGATCGGCTCCGGCACGTCCGTGACCCTAAGATAATGGATGGATGGATTTTACTCTATGGGTCTTGAAAGATAAGTCAAACTGTTCTAAAGGAACTGACAACATGGGAAACTGTGCTCGGAAAACTGCTGGCAGTCACTGAGTTACTTTTCCAATGGCCTAATTATTTTCTGAGAAACATCCTTTATTTGACTCATCAAAAAAAACAAAAACCAAAACAAACTACCTCAAACCTAGAAGCGCGTACAACCTTCCTTTCATGTCCATAGGGCTCATAGCGAATGGCATCATAAATGAGCCCTAATATTACAGCATGCTTTAAGTTGTTTTCAGCTTTAGCAAAGCCATACACTGCTTGCTGTCAAATCTTTAATCTGCTCCATGACAACTGAATGGAACGCACGCAGATCCCTAAAATAGCACAAAAATTATCTCAAAATCTTCCCACACTGACATTCACGGTGGTTTCAAAGCATATGACCCTCACGTCAACGAGCCTTGTCCTAATAAACTGACAGGATATTTACATGACAACCGCTTGTAAAAATGGCCCTGAATGTCTATGTTTTTCTTTGTGCTTTTAAGTACAGTGCCTGGAGAAGCTATGAGCACAGATTCAACAAAAACACAGACAGCATTTTAGGGCCATTGTCATATGCTGTCGCCCCATTGCTTTTCCGACTTTGTGTTTGCTTTAAATACCAATATGCCCCCGCTCCCTCTACATTATTGAATTACATATTGCCTAATCATTTCAGTCTAGCAGAGATGTCAACTTAGTTGTATTTGATATTATTAGTTTTTAGGGATGTATCTGTCCATTGATCTCTGCTCTCTTCACCCCTAGTATGTTGAGTCAATAGATCGCCTTGAAATTTTGCCATTCTAATTCTGAGGGTGTCTTTCCATGCCATTGAATCCAATCACATACATCTTCTGGGAACAAGTGTATGGCGTGTTTAAAAAAAAAAAAAACTCTTATGGTTGCCAGCTAGTAACTGAAGATAAATCTTGTGTACTCAAATGACTTCCAGAAACGTAATTGAATTGGTCCTGTGATCCATTTCCAAACCCTTGAGGCTTCAGCCTTGTGATCGCAGAGACAACATCTTATTCTCTCGCTGCAGAATGCCAATGTCACACTTACCTCATCTCTGACTGCTTTCAAACCACAAAACTTTTTTTCTGCTGATGATTCAGAGAATGTCAAGCAGCGTGGTGTGGGGGGAGACTGTGTAATGGAAGAGGAAGTTTAGAAATTAATCTGGAAATCCCAGAGGTTTTGCCGTTGTGAGGTTTCTGATGGAATAAGTGCGCCTGTTTGAATACTGCTAATGTGATGGCTGAGAAATTGGTTCACTCTCGTCTCATTTACATCCATCCTACACAAAACAATGGATAAGGAACAAAAACATGCATTGCGATATTGAAACATGCAGAATAAGAAGTAAAACAAACAAACAAAACAAAAGCACTCAAGTGTCAAGATGGAACAAGTTTATTTTGTTGTCTTCCGAATTGTTTGGAGGGAAAAAGTGTTAATAATTTCAGTTATTAAACTGTTGATGCCAGGGTTGGGCAATTGATTTTGCAAAGGGGCCACATGAGAAACTTGAACCCTTTACAAGGGCCAAGCAAACATTCTAACCTCAACTTTGTTCATATGATTTTAAATGTATAACGAAAAAGCATATTGTCTTGTTTTAATAAAATGCTACGTGTGTAGGAGTGGTATATGAAAAAAAAATCCAAAACCAGTTCTTACAAAAACCAGGGTGTACGAAAACTGAGGTTCCACTGTATACAAGTGATTTATGTGATTTACATTTGTGTGCACCTTCAAATCGATGTACGGATGATATTTATTTAATCATATTTCTCAGGTTATACAAAGCAGCTAAGCATCCTTGCTAAAATGCGAAATGTAATACAGTATTCGCACTTTTGTTTCACTTAATTGGACTGGAACCTCCCCTCAAAAAGCGAAAAACCGAAAAGTAGAGTTTCCTTTTTTAATTATTATTATTATTATTATTAGTAGTAGTAGTAGTTGTAGTAGTAGTTTTTATTTTGGGGGGATTTGCACACTGATAACGGGTCTTTCCGCAGTATGGCTATATTATTTCTTCTTCATTTTTTTTATTAAATAATAATGAATATGTTGGAAAAATCCACAAAACACTGAAGCCGCATAAAGTGAAGTGCAACGTGGCATTTGTAATTTCAGTTGGATAAAAATCCATCCATCCATCCACAATCTGAACTGTCACCTTCGTAAGATAATGGTTGCAGTCCTCTTTTTATTTTACATCTGAAGCAAAAAAAAAATAAATAAATGACCCAATAACTGAATATATTTTATTCATTAATAATTTGACTAAAGGGTAGAATTGCACAATCTGTTCGACCAAGGATTTAGGCAATTTTAGGAGAGTTTGCCAGTATAATGCTGAGATTAGAGAAAGTTTAACCGTGCATGTTATTGACGTTTATTTTTTTTTGACAGACAAGTTATAGAATCACCGACTCCAGCGTCACCCTGGTATTTGGGCTGCCATGCTTATGGATAAGTAGTAATGTAGATCACTCTCATTGCCTAGACACGCCACACTTGGTTTTGTAAATCGTCAGTCTCTGTGCTTGGTTTTCTTTGAATCTCAAATTAAATGTGAAGGGAGAGAATAAGCAAACGACTGAAGAGGAAGGTATAGAGAGCCTGGTTGTTTTTTTTGTTCTTAATACAGTTTGTCTTGAGACATAGGGAGCCTCTATCATGTTGACTACCGTATTTTTACGGCCATACGACGCGCTGCCTCAAAGGGCGCAACACCAGTTGAGGGTGCTATTTCCGTCTTTAATGCATATACTAGGTGCGCCGCATTACAAGGCGCTAGCTCGGCTGCTCACGCTAGCTCATACGCGCTAGCTCGGCTGCTCGCGCTGAGCTAGCTCGGCTGCTCGCGCTAGCTCGGCTGCTCGCGCTAGCTCGGCTGCTTGCGCTAGCTCGTTCGCGCTAGCTCATCTGATGCAAGCTGATGCCAGCTCAGCAGGACTCAATCCCATAAGGATTCACTGCCAAAGGTATCACCCCGTGTCAATGACAGATGTCAAGAAACTATTAGGAATCACTGCCAATAACAATGACCCTAACCAATAAAAGGTGTCTTGGCAATAGTCTACTAGACAACGTCAGGGGAGGGACTTCACTGGTCACCACACTCCTTAGAGTCACGGTTTCAAATCAAAACCAAAAAAAAACTCAGCATACAAGCAAACAATGAAACAAAGAAATAAGATTAACACAAAACATGTATCTCTCATGCCATCAATATACCCAACAGAAGTAAAAATAACACAAAAAGATTATAGCAATGGCTTCTTGGGAGCCACTCAGCCTTAGCCAATTACAGCAATGGCTTCTTGGGTGCCACTCAGACTCAGCCAATCATATGGCTGTTTAGAGAGATGTGCTGTTGTGCTTTGGGCTTTTTGTCTGTTGTCTAAACCTGGGACGTTTCTTGCTGGCAATAACATAAATGATAAGACAGACTACAACATTGTGGACAACTGCCCTTTTTTATTCTGCTTTCTCCTACACCATCACCCAAACACAATAGTCACATATTGTATAAGTCACGGTCAATTAGAAGCATAGATGACTCAGACTTTGTCCAGCAGGGTGTGCTAACATGGACTCCGAACAGCCCAATGAGTAAAAGGGTTGATGGTCGCGAGTGATGCTTAGTCCATATAATGGGCACGCCGCTTTACAAGGCGCTTTGTTTGTTTTGGGGAAGATTCGGGAATTTAAAGAGCGCCCTATGTCCCGGAAAATTCTGTAATTATATTGATTCCATCTGTCAGTCAAGTACTTTACAAATGCTCAACTATCGTCAAGTATGCTCTTGTCTGGCTGCCGTAGAGAATCAACTCGGCCTCACAAGGGCCTGTCAGAGGAGTTTGCCCATAATTAAAGATTGTGTGGCAGCCACATGGTTCCCATTTGGCCACAATATCACATCCTAGCCATGTGACTCAGTTTTGTCGGCCAGACTCTCTTTCCCTTTTTAATACAATTAAATGGAAGCTAATTCTGCAGCACCATTTGCCTGTAGCAGTCTCACTCTGAATAAGCAACGGTGATCAACCACAGAGAGTGATTAGAGTTTATGCCGGGTATTCAGTCTCATGTAACCAGTGTTGGGCAAGTTACTTCCAAAATGTAATATATACATATTGCTAGTTACTTGCATGTGGAAGTCAATGGTTTTGGTAAATGGTCATGAATTTGTATAGCGATACATTTATGAACAATAATACTGCCTTTGTAGAGTACTAACTGTAGAGTTACTCAGGTTTTAGTTACTCTTAAGTTCAGTTAGGTGGAATTCTTTTTACTACATGGAGACAAAAGTTAAAGGTGAATTGAAGTCCCCCAAAAAAGAAATAATAAATGACCGTATCAGACTCTACTTTAATGGGCCGTATTGTTGTTTGTCCGATTGGAGATTGCCGTAGCATGACGTCATCGGCCACCGGACGTCTTTCACTTGGAGGCAGATAATTTGCGTAATGATTGCAAACAGCCGATCAGAAGACCTCTGTTTTACGTACTGCACTCGATGGCATAAAATTCATGAAGATAACATCTAAAAAGCACAATCATTCTTATATCTTCGCAAATTATTCGCTGCTTTTTAACTGTATTTTTTTCCTGTTTGTTTTTTGAGTACATGGTTTGCATTTTATTTTATGAAACCATGACAGTGAAAATTACAGACAATTGTGTAAAAATCAAATGAAATGCTCGAAAGAGAAGTAGACTGCAATACATTAAATTTCGCTGAATTCCGTTCTTGGTGATTCAAGAAATTCCCATTGTGCTAATTGGCTAAGTAAATAGCTTAACTCACAAATAAATTGGTCTTTTGTTTAAATTATGTGATCTAATATGTGTTCTGGTCATGAATTTGTAATGTGTTACAAGTCTCACTAACTGAAATATTACAAAAAAATAAAATGTATCTCGTTATATTACGTCATTCCAGCCTAGTCCCAACGCTACATATTACTTAAGACTCGTACAGGATGGCACAGAAATCTCTGTGAGCCATCAACCAGCCACCCTTCTTTTCACTATAATTAACTCCACTCAACAACAGTTAAACTTTAATCAACACAATTACGATCTGTGAGTCTATCTTGGTTTGCGCGTAATGTTTCGGGTTGGCTGTTGGACTGCGCCTGAAACCATAACCAGTAAATGATGGCTTTATTTCCCAGAGCTACTAAATGCCTCTAAAGACAAATCTTGTTTGTCCTGTTTATTCTTATTTGGTGACCTGAGCAAGCGGTACATGATCAAATAAAACTGCAGAAACATTTTTCATTGGATTTTAACACATTCCCCCACACTTTGATGAATATACAGTGCATATTAGCAGAGTAGGGCAGTCCGCCCCGGACGCACGGCCATTTTGAGAACGGAGTACGGAAGGTGAGAATTTCTTTTTCAAAAAGGTCGGATTAAGCAAGGACGGAAGTGGGTTTTGTCCGTCCCTGTAATCGTCCCTAAACGCGAGTATAGAATTTAAATATTTGCACTCTGAGCAGAATAAAATCTTGTAATACTCCAAACTCTAAAAAACTGAAATGCAAGGACGGAAGTGCTTTAAATGGACGAGGACGGACGGCACCTAAGGACGATTATTTTGTGAAAAAGGATGGAGGGATGATGACGGAAGAGTGCCCAGGCCGGCAAAATAGGGTAAACTGCCCATCTCTGCATATTAGTATGATATAAAGAGCATGGCAATTGTTAAGATGCTATCGATCGATATGTCTAATCATGGAGTACCCTACACTAATGGAGGGAGCGTCAGTGCCTCTCAGGAAGTCTGGCCTTTTGAAATGTCACAGATTTCAAAGAACTGTCTTTGAAACGTAAAGATTTCAGTCGTCCACTTGTCTTTTCCCCATTTCCAAGCTATCTCTGCTTCTTTGGTGCTTTAACTTTTCATTGTGAACCAACTCTAATTGAAGACTTGATGAATGTCACTTTGTGCTTTTCCATTTCAGCACAAATAATCGGAAATAAAATGGCATTGGAAGTAAAACGTGCTGTATAAAAAAATTTGAGGCCTACACTTTCTCTTAACAGGAGTAGAATACTTGAAGGTCTGTGGATGTGGGTATGAATATATAATAAAAAAAAAAACACATCTATTTTAACATTGTTTTAATTAGCAGTGACTTCACAATAACAAGGTTGCCTTTGCTAATTGCCTTTATTTTGAACAAAAGGTACAACATATTCAATGCACTGTTTCTACTGAATACAGCCTCCATAGCAGTAGGGAACCGAGAAGAGAATTGCAGATTCTTTTTTCGAGTTAATTACATACACAGCATACAGTACTTCATGATATCAAAAGAAATGGCTTCACAGTGGAGAAATTAGGGCTGGGCGATAAACCGAAAATTTACCGTTACCGAAATTTATTAGAATGACCGACATCATTTTGCCCATATCGGTAAATTCGGTGTCTAAAAAAAAAAAAGAAAAAGAAGTCTTTTATGTCTGCGGCGATGCTCATGCCCCTTTAAGACGGCTCCAGCGCGTGTAGTCACGTGACTCCTCCCTTCTGAACAAGAATGTAAACAAGACGAGTTCGTAGCTGGCGATTCAAATCCTGAAGCGGCTGACACGGCTGCGGACGAAGTAACGTTAGTTGAAATTGTTCCTGTCGCGCTTGTCCCGAAAATAAAGTGGACATTTGTCGTTTGGAAATGTTTTGGGTTCCATAAAGACGATGTTTAAGCAAAAAAACATGAACTACAAAGTGCATCGTAAGCACCTGAAACAGCGAGTCCAACCTTTTCTTTTTCACCACCCACAACACAACCATGCTGTTGACTTGGAGCTTGTGCTAAAGGTTCAAAGTGAGGAGCAAGTTTGGACAAGTGACAACAGCTCATAACGGAGGCGACACCATACGAGAGAACGTCTCAGAGGTGGACGCGATAGCCGAGCACATAGCTAAAGATAGAGCTCCTCTTGTTACAATGGAGCGGACAGGATTTACACGCCTCATGAAAGTAGCCGACAAGAGGTACGAAAATATTTGCCGCAAACAGGACTTCCGATATGGACAACATCGGGACGGGAGCGGAGACATGTCAAGCATTTTGCATCCACATCCGACTTGTGGTCGAGTCGCAACATGGATCCCTGTTTGAGCCTGACTGTGCATGACATACACGACAAGTGGCGACTGCGCACCAGATTACTCGAGACGGCACATTTTCCTGATGAAGCACACTTGTTTATTTGGCACTGGCATTCCATTGACATTTTTTTCCATTTTATTTAGCATTTTGTTTACAGGCGACTAGCGCCTTTGCACATGGCATTATTTAGATTGTTTACACGATACCTTTACACAAATCTCGGCCTTTGCAAATGGAATTACAGCATCTCTGCACAATATATTTACATAAAAAGATTTTGTGAGAGGTACCCTTTTTCTCCTGTTCTTTGTGACATTGTTCAAGTCATGCAAAGCAAGCTAGTTTGAATGTTTATTCAAATGATTTTTGTACTTCTATTTTTCATTGAGAGTAATGCGTACCAGTTGGTCAATACAAAAAGCAGTTAATATGCATTTCCTGCATTTATTTTGATTTTGGTCCTCAGGGGGAATTTATCGTGCATTTATCGTTATCGAGGTAAAACTGCCTAATTTATCGCGATATTTATTTTAGGTCATATCGCCCAGCCCTAGGAGAAATGTACTCCAGCAGCTGACCCGGCAATCAGATTACTAACTGCCTACTTTGTCAATGTCATGTCGATCCATATCAACTTTTATCGGGGTGGGAATCAGCATATAATTGTGATGTTTTTCAGCGATAATGATGCTAATTGTGCAATATTTGATGTTATAAGAGCACCAGCTACAATATATCACAGTATGTTTGTAACTGCTATATTAAATATTTTTTAGTATGAATTTGCTCAATGCAATGCAACTGAAAAATATAAGACACAAAAATGTTCTTGACAAAAGGTTAAAAATATGGAAATTCAGACATATTGTTCTGGAAGTGAATTTCAACAAGTTGGCAGCTCTGGGCTTAGTGTGAAAAACCCAATCGTGTGCCTCTTTTTAAATGAAACAGAAAGTCCATCAGCCAATTTGGCCATTTTAGTTCAGTCTATCACTTTTTTCAACCTTCACTTATTTCATCCACATAGGCAAATTTTCTTTTCTATGACTTTAAAGCTCACGCTCTGAGGTTCTCAATTCTAGTACCGTTGGGACCCAGCTGATATGAGTCTCTCACACTTGACCTTAACATGAAACCTTTAAACACTCAGACAGCGAGTGAAAGTGCTCCACCAAAGGTCACTCCCACAGATTTCTCCCACTCTGTTGTTATGCTTGGCAGTAAGGCGGAATATGATGAACCCAGCAGACTCCCAGTTTTTGACCTCGTGCTGAATACATTCCTGGACAAATATAGCCTTGATCTGTCTTTACACCAAATTTTTAGGCTTGTGAATCTGTCTAGACAGAAGTTAGCTTCAGGCTACATATGTTTACCTGAAAGTTTATCACAGTCGCCCGCCACCAAGACTTAAAAAAATGCTTTACAACAAGAGTTAACCATATTTACAATTTCATATGTACTGTGGAAGAAATTAGCAATACCTATGGCAAGTTATTTTGCCAGCTATACTCATGTCAGCAGGTCGATTAAAATGAGTAAGAGCATGTCCTGTATTTCAATTTTTATTTTATTTTTTTTATTGAGACCTCTTTCTGTAGCATGTTCTCCTTGACGGATATTGTGAGGTGTGAGCAAAGTGGATTTATTGAAAGTCGTTGCGCTCTCTCATTTACTTGAATGGACCCGCCGGGTCGGTGAGATTGACAGACAGGTCCTGTATCGGTTTGTCGTGGTGAAGAAGGAGCTAAGCCAAAAAGCGAAGCTCTCGATTTACGTTCTGACTTTCACCTGTGGTCACGAGCTGTGGGTCGAATAAAAATATCTCGGTTATAAGTGGCTGAATTGAGTTTCCTCCACATGGTTTCCGGGCTCTCCCTTAGAGATAGAGTGAAGCTCGGTCATCCGAGAAGGACTCAGAGTCAGAGTTCTCCGCGTTGAGAGGAGCCAGATGAAGTGGCTCGGGCATCTGATTAAGATGCTTTCTGAACATCCCCCTGGTGATGTGCTCCGGGCTTGTCCCACTGGCAGGAGGCCCCGAGGATGACCCAGGACACGCTGTAAAGACTATGTCTCCCGGCTGGCCTGGGAACGCCTGGAGATCCCTCCGGAAGAGCTATAAGACGTGGCTAGGGAGAGGGAAGTCTGGGCATCCCTGCTGAAGCTGCTGCCTTTATGACCCAGCAGATAATGAATGGATAATGGCCGCCTTGTGCAGGGCACGCAAGCATTTTTACCACAAACTTCACTTATTTCATCCACAGATGCATATTATATCGTAAATATGGTGAAGTATTGTTGTAAAACATTTGTAACATATACTGTATTTTAATGATTTGGTGGTGGCCGGAGGGCGGCTGTCTCTCACTCGCGTATGACTAGGAAATTGAATTACTTGCTGCATCGCTTAAGAAATCTGTTGGCCAATCAGGCGACACTGATGTTCATGCCCTCCTCTTTTAGCCGATGATATGACAGTGAAGTTCCGGCCCCTCCCATTTGTAATTTTGCAATATGATTTCATCTAGCTTAACCACATTTTGTCTACTTAAAGCCTTCATCAATAAAAAAAAGCAAACATATCTTGTCACTTCATCCATGGGGATGTTGTCATTGAACAGCCATTGACCTGTGCCCTGAAAATTAGGAACACAGAAATGGAAGAAAAACTGTTTTCTCCTATATCGCAACAATTTAGTAATACATAGTCCACGGTTTATTTGCATGCTTTGAGCGATTATCTTCAAATATGTATAATGTATTCAGAAACAAATCTATAAATGTACTTAACAGCGTCTTTAAAAGTTTCCTATGGATCAAATGCAGATTTTGCAGCAATTTGAATTGAATATGGAAAATGTCAGTTACGCTGTTTCGATATTTCTCCGACCTCTGGTTTGATGTTACATTTGTTATGTAAATCTCCATGGAATATGTGTTTGTTTTAATGCTCAAGAGGGGTGAAAGAGCAAAACCATGAAGTCTTGCGGAACTAAACACATGCACACGCACACACACACACACGCGCACCCCCCCACACACACACACACGCACGCACGCACACACACAAACACACCTATTCTCTCCTCTCCAACAATAATCACCGAGACCTTTCTCTCCATTCAAACCACTGTGAAGCAGTCATATGTATTTTCACTTCTTGCTGTCCAACACCACACTCTTCTGGAGTTTTCATTTTCCTTTGCCCCCTCATGGTCCATCTCTGCAAGACAAATCGATATGCTACCTCACTGATGCATGTTGAACTCGCTCACCTCAGTGATCTATGCTCTACATTGCACTTGCATCATGTAGGATGTTTAATGCGATGATCCATACTTCTAAACATTGTCAAAATTCAGAAGCCATTTTATTTTCTTCGATGCATGGTTTCCTGATATCGCCTCCTTTTTTGGGTTGTAATAGATTTAATGGAAATTGTATAGTGATATGAGTGTCACACTGATAGATATTATAGATGCCCTTTTACGATCTTAAAAAAATAAACTGTCATGATAACACAGCTACACGAAAACGATTTTTCCCTATTCATTTGATTAAAGATGGATCAGATTTCTTTGAAGCACAAGTTGGGGATTGGAATCAGTGTGTGTTTCTCATCTGACACATTTCAATAGTCAAGACCCAAGTGTTTTCCTCTTTCTTTTCATCCTCATTGATAATTGCTAATACATTATATGTCCATAAGTTGTGTTTATTTATTCAACTGCATATGGTAGGCTTTTATTTGTACAAACACAATTTTTTTGGTACACCAAATAACATGAGCGATTTTATGTCAAATGAAACTGAAACTGAGAATAAAAAGGACTATTATGGAGAAATCTTACAACATGGCAAGAAGCAAAGGCTGACTGAGCAGAAAAATTAATACAAGACAATACAATACAACTTGATTTATAGAGAACATTTCCCAACAACACGGCACTTTATGTACTGTACATCATAAAATAGCACTAATGCATCAACGAAGACCGAGAAAGCAGTAAATTAAAACACAAATTAACAACACTATCGCATATACCGTAGTCATCAGAAAAGAGCAGAAGTGTCAGAATCATGTTGGGTTTAAAGACAATGAATAAAAATGTGTCTTCAAATGAGTTAAAAGTGGACAGAGAGGGGACTTGCCTAACATTTGATGGAAGGTCATGGCTGAGGGACGGCGCGGCAGCAGAAAAGGATCAATCCAATCTGTTTTCAAATGTAAAAATTGCAAATCATTATAATAGACACACACATGAACATAATTGCACATAGTTCAAAGTTCATATAGTATGGTCCAATTTGAAATTCGCAGATAGTGTAGTAACACTTAAAAATACATTATTTTCGCCAGAATCGCTTTGTCAGTGTTGGCCATGTTGTTGTAAAGAAGGAAAGCAATGTTTAGGTGCTTGGGATTTTTTTTAATTTTTACGTCTAGGTCAAAGTTCTTGATCTTGAACTAAATCTTTTTACAAAACGCAGATTTTTTCTTTTTTGTCAGAAAGAAAAAAAATAGTGACATTTGGCTGATTGCTCAAGAACGGAGAAAGCTAGAAAGAAACTCAAATGAAAGAAGAGAGACAAATCTTTGTTTTGGTATATTCCCTGTTTATATTGCTGGAGAGCACAATATTCTGTGGGCCTTGAAAGGGCAGTGAAAATCGGCTTAAAAACGGCTGGTAAAGTGGAGGTGGCTGCTTGGAACATTGCTAGCATTGAATGAGTTAAATATAGAGGCAAAGCCTCATGTTGGGGTTATGTATTTGCTGGGAATGAAATGCATTTGAAAATGCCATACTGCTTTGCAGTGACCA
Source organism: Idiotropiscis lumnitzeri (assembly GCF_059441095.1). Classification (NCBI taxonomy): domain Eukaryota; kingdom Metazoa; phylum Chordata; class Actinopteri; order Syngnathiformes; family Syngnathidae; genus Idiotropiscis; species Idiotropiscis lumnitzeri. The sequence continues at coordinate 29,935,396 of NC_142391.1, forward strand.
AAATGATCACTTTTTTCACTATTATGGTATACATCGAAATACTAAAAACAAATTAAAATAAAATAACCAATAACATGCAGATACATGTACTAAAAGCTGTGAAACATGTTTCTTTTTAAATATTTTTTTTTAAAAAAGAGATCATTTCAGTATATCATGCACTTTTGGAAAACCAAAATGTTTTCTTAGGCATGAGAGAACCGTTAGATTTCACTGTTTTGTCACAGTGAGGCTGAAATTGAAAATGGCTGACTCCCAGACACATTTTCAGAACAGTTTCATTTCAATTTCTTGCTGGGTGAGCATGCTCTCCAGATACTCAGTGCCGATCACGTGATTTTCAGCTGATCTGGGGTTTGGGCAAAAAAATCTTGATCACAGTTTTGAAACAGCAAACTCCCACATTAATGTCAATTTTTCATAATATATCTTTTGATATTTGAAATACTAACCATTTGAAATTTTCATTTATTATTTACTATTACAAGCATAGCATTTTACTGTGAAATAACCAGAATCTACCAAATTTGTACTCAGTTAACAAAAGGTTTGATCACATACAAATGGGAAATAAACAGCAGAGCAGAGGCTAGGCACGAGTTTCTTTTACAAGATGGAGTTGTGTGTGTGTGCGTGTGTGTACTTCCTCCCAGCACAGAGGTTGTTCGTAGAACCACGAAACCTACAGCAGCAAAGAGCGGAGGAATTGAACGTTAGACACATCATACCAACTATGAAGCTTTTCGCCATATTACTTAGGAGAACATTTCAATGCAATTAATTAAGTCAGGAAAGAAATCATCCAGGTAAACCAGGCAGGTTTTTCAAGTTGGTTGTTTGATTTGTGGATGCCTGTAAAAACATGCTTTTTTGTGTACATTTTATCACTGCAGTGTAGTGGGATGACCTTTGTATCACCTAAGGAGTTACAGAGCCCAAATGATGTCGCAGATACTCATCACAAAAGTGCTAAAACGACAACAGTAAATGCGATTTTGCTGAAGTGTGACAACGCAATATTCATAAAGTTACGAGGGTAAGAAAGTTACTGAAATGCATTTGGTAAGTCAAGTCAAGTCAAGTCAATTTTATTTGTATAGCCCTTAATCACAGACAGTCTCAAAGGGCTTTACATAGCCACAATCGACATCCCCGATCTTAACCCCCAGGAGGGCAAGGAAAAACTCACAAAACCTCATTAGGGGAAAAGTGAGAAACCTTGAGAAGGGACCACAGATGGGGGAATCCCCCTTCCAGGATGACCAGGCTGCAATGGATGCCAACTGGGCAACATTTGACACATACAATGATGCTATGCAATAATAGATGAGATAATATAAGAGTCAATTGAATGAAGTCCTGCAGGAAGATGACTTCAGTGGAGTGGGTCCTCATCCAGGGCCGTAATATCCATGGCAGCATATCCGAAGATGAGCCTTCGATCTTGTACCGGTCAGTTGGTGTAAATTCAGTACAGCCACTTCCAAGTGAATCGCCATCACCTAATTCGGGGAATTGGGAACAGAAAAGAAAGAACAGAAATAGCAAACAGGCCAACAAGTAGTTCAATGAAGTGCTGAACTATAAGGAAATCAGAAAAGGCGCTGCATGAAGACGACTTCGGCAGAGCAGGTCCCTTCCCGGTTCGTCAGTGCCGTAATCTTCAAAGCATGTCCCCATCACTGCAGGAAGACGACATCACTGGAACAGGTGCATGCCCAGTTGGTCAATGCCTTAAACTTCCTAGTGGGTCACCGTCACCTAATCCCCCAGCCGGGGGAAAAGGGGGCAGAAAAGAAAACAAAAGAAAAAAAAAGCGGCAGTAAACAGGCCAACAAATATTTCAGCTAAATGCACAAGAGTATAAATGCGTCTTTAATAGTGTTTTGAACATTTCTACTGAGGTGGCGCCTCTAATATCTGAGGGAAGTGCATTCCAAAGCATTGGTGCCCGAATAGAGAACGCTCTAGAACCTGCGGACTTCTTTTTGGCTCGCGGGATCACTAAAAGACCAGCATTTTGTGAGCGAAGGTTTCGGGACGGAACATATGGTACCACGAGGTCAACGAGATAAGAAGGTGCTAAGCCGTGCAATATTTTAAAAGTAAGTAGCAGAACTTTAAAATCACATCTCAAGTGGACCGGAAGCCAATGCAAATTGGCTAATATCGGGGTAATATGATCAAACTTTCTCGTCTTAGTTAAGAGTCTAGCTGCTGCATTTTGAACTAACTGCAGACTTTTAATACTCGACATGGGGAGACCCGAGAGCAAAGCGTTACAATAGTCGAGGCGAGATGTAACAAACGCATGGATTAAGATTTCCGCGTCACACGTTGATAGAATTGGGCGAATTTTAGCAATGTTACGCAGATGAAAAAACGCAGTTCGAGTAATATTTTTAATGTGCATTTGAAAAGACATAGTTGCGTCAAATATAACACCGAGATTTTTTGTTGAATCCTTTTGGATAATATTACATTTATCGATATTCAGAGTGGTGTCTTTGAAAAGGTACCGATGACGCGCTGGTCCAATGATGAGCATCTCGGTTTTATCTGAGTTAAGACGCAAAAAATTGAAAGACATCCATTTCGGCAAGGCACGCCTCTAATTTATAGCAGTCGCGGGGATTCGTTATATCCAACGGCATGTATAATTGCGTATCATCAGCGTAACAGTGAAAACTAATGTTATATTTCCGTATAATATCACCAAGCGGTAGCATATAGATGCTAAACAATAGAGGTCCAAGTACCGATCCCTGCGGAACTCCACATATGATCTTACAAATATCCGAAGTCGTATTGCCATGAATTACACGGTGCATCCTCTCCGACAGATACGAATTAAACCAAGAAAGCGCTGAACCTGAAATGCCAACACACGTTTCAAGGCGTTTTAATAATATGTTATGATCAACGGTATCAAAAGCGGCACTAAGATCGAGTAAGAGTAATATTGATGAGGTGTCGGCGTCCATAGCTATGAGAAGATCATTAGTAACTTTAGCAAGGGCCGTCTCAGTAGAGTGGTCGGCTCTAAAACCCGATTGGAAAGGTTCAAATTGATTATTAACAGTCATATATTCATTAAGTTGTTGCGCTACGACTTTTTCAAGAATTTTTGCAATAAACGGAAGATTTGAAACCGGCCTATAGTTGATGAGACTCTCTGGGTCAAGGTTTGGTTGCTTAAGTAACGGTCGGATAACGGCGGTCCTAAAAGCTGCTGGTACTACACCCGTGGTAAGTGATAGATTAATTATATTTAAAACAGACGGTCCTAGGGTCGTAAACAGTTCTTTAATTAGTTTGCCAGGAAGCGGATCGAGCACACAAGTTGTCGGTTTTGCCGCACTAACCAATTTTGTTAGGCTCTCAAGAGATATTTTTTTAAATTGACATAAGGTTATCGGACAGTTATCAGCCCTAATGTCCCTATTAACACAATTTGTCGCGGAATTCGACGGAATTTTAAGAACAGTGTCTTTAATCTCATCACGAATACATTCTATCTTCTGAGTAAAAAATTGCATAAAATCGTGAGCTGAATAGGAAGAGCTATCCGAGGTTGGTCGCTGTTGCGTTAGCATTGCTACGGTATCAAATAAATATTTAGGATTGTTTTTATGTAAGACAATTAATCTAGAATAATAATTAGTTTTGGCTAAATTAAGCGCTTCTTTGTATATTAGTAAACTATCGCACCATGCCTGACGGAAGACCTCAAGTTTGGTCGCACGCCATTTGCGCTCAAGCTTCCTACAAGATCGTTTCAGTACGCGCGTTTCCTCTGTAAACCACGGAGTAAGCCTCTTTGGACGAGTTTTAGTTTTTAAAGGCGCGACGGAGTCAAGCGCATTTAACAAAGCGACATTAAAGTTGTTTGTGAGATCATCAATCGTACCAATATAATTAGGAAACGAAGCAGTTGCTAAAGGGAGTAGCTCAGAGAGCGCAACGATGGTTGAGGAGCTAATGTTACGGCTGCTATAATTTTGATTATGGTCAGAACGATGACAGTGAGCCAAGACTTCAAATTTGATAAAGTAATGGTCAGATATAGCACTGGTATATGGTAATACAATTATTTTTGAAGATGCTAAGCCTCGGGTTAATACCAAATCTAGCGTATTGCCATTTATATGCGTTGCTTCATTTATTATTTGCGTGAAACCAAACATATCAATGATTGTCCGAAACGCTACCGTAAGTGGTTCCGACGGGAGATTCATATGAATGTTGAAGTCGCCCATGATAAGTATATTATCCGCATGAGTTACTAAATCAGCTACGAATTCAGAAAATTCATCTAAAAAGCCGGAGTAAGAGCCAGGTGGACGATAAAGAACGGCAAGATAAAACGGCAGCTCGGCTGAGGATCGCATAATGAGAACTTCAAATGTTTTAAAGGAATTGCTAAAACGAGGACTAAGTTTTAGGTTAGATTCGGAAATGAGGGCTACACCCCCGCCTTTCTTTTGAGGGCGCGCAACATGCGAGCTCACGAAGTTTGGAGGCGAAGCCTCATTTAGCGGTAAAAACTGATTTGGTTTTAACCAGGTCTCGCAAAGACCAATCATGTTAAGATTATGGTCTCTAATAAGGTCATTAACTAACAAGGCTTTCGATGAAAGCGATCTAATATTTAAAAAACCGAGTTTCAGTAAAATAGGTCTATCTAAGTTATTCCGCGCAACAGGACTCCTGGTCATAATATTAAGGAGATTGCCTTGCCTAGGTCCCGGATTGTACCTCGAGCGACTATAAACGCGGCGAGAAATTCTGACGGTCGGAATCCGATAGTTATTTACCAGCTTTCGAGTGCTATTATTTTGAGAGAACGGCTCGTCGTCAATAAAACCGACCGAGGAGGAATGCTTAAACCCATCATGTATTGCCACCTCAGTAGAAATTATATCAGTATGAGATCTACCAGCGTATGGTGTGTAGCGCTCAAATCTAGAAGAAAAGCTATGTGTGTTGTCTAAGTCTAGCATAGCGCTAGTTAGCTCTAGCCTTACAGACTCCATACCCTTCCTTACAGGCTCACTATTCGCCTGCAGCCCGACCTGCTCTAATATGAATAGTCATGGAAGGCTCAAACAATAATCTATGTTTCTAGAAAGAGTGATGGCGCCTTCCCAGTTAGGGTGAAGGCCGTCCATCCTCAGCAGGTCGGGTCGGCCCCAGAAAGAAGGCCAGTTATCTATAAACTGCAGTCCGTGCTCACTACAAAAACTAGCCAGCCACTTATTTAGCGAGAATAATCTACTAAACCTCTCATCAGGGCAAATGATACAGGATGAAACATTTTGTAGTAATGTGATAAGAAATGAGTAGGGGAGGGAGAAAAAGGATAGCAAAACACCCAATCCTTTGTCTGCTTTGTGTGTAAAGATGTGACCTATGTATTAACCCTGATTAGAACTTAAATCTCTTTCCCCGAATCTTCCAAACAACTTTATATTGTCTTGTCTGGCCTCTGTTCAAGCAGATGCAAAGTCATTATACTCAGCGTGTCTACTTAGGCTCTATAGTGAAACCGCAAAATTTCCAATATTAACTTAAAACAAAGTCCTATAAGAAAAAACACACTACAAAATAGTGTTTTTTTGTAGCAGAAAAATGATTCCTTTTAAAACCTCCACAGTATACTGATGCACTTGTAATTACAGGAATATTCATGTTCAAACAAGGACTTCTATACAGTATCTCATAATTGGCTAATCATAAATAAAAATTACGTATCGGTTTTAAGAGAAAAATATTCTCTTTGTCTCATCTTGTCATGATGAGTAGTAAGGTTGATGACTCTGCTACAGTCCATGTCATCACAGAACTGCATTCATTCTGTACACTTAAAGCCTATTGCAACCTGTGCTCAATCTCGGTTCAGGGAAATTTTACCATTAAATGATCTTCTCAAGACATTACATGTCACTTGTATTATAGGTATGCATGTAAAAATGACATTAGTACTAAAATTCACCCCCCTAAAAGAATCTGTAGTAATTAAAGGGTTTTTTTTGGGGAAGAGATTTACAACAATTTGGCACGCCCCCTTTTGAAGCTCGCCTTGTTATTTTTCCCGTATCAGCTGCCTACATCACAGCAAGGAAGCAAGCGTTGTAATATTGCCTTGTTTGGTACCTGGAGAAAACCCACGCAGGCACGGGGAGAACATGCAAACTCCACACAAGAAGGCCAGAGCCAGAATCAAACGCTGCACATCTGTACTGTGAGGTGGATGTGCCAACCAGTTGATCACCTTGCCGCCCCTCCTCACCAATTCCATTAAAAAAAAAAAAAAGAAAGAAAATCACCCAAAAAATTGTTTTGACAAATTTATTCGTCAAAGGCAATGGCCGTAACTACTACTGTACTTGTCATATGCCGTGAATGAGTTAAAGGGGTCATTCAACCGGGATGGTTCATTTTTCAACAACAACTGAATAATCAAATTTGTGCATTTTCAATCTTATCAATTTGTTAAGGCGATATCATAATAAAAATAAGGTGTTTAAAACACCTCCTTGGTAATGCGGATTATGGCCATCACCACCCTCCAATGTGAAATTGTGTCCAAACATTTGACAGGCACTCTACATTAGATTAGCTTTTCCTCCATCCATTATTGCTACAGTCGAGTTTTGATGCAAGAACATGAAATAATAACAGTTTCTGTTTCCAGATCAATATTAATGATCAAATAAAAACAAGGTTTATTATCAGTCTTCTTTATGTAGTATTTTGATAACGAGGGCTTTCAGCATGAACACAGATAAACACAGTTCATTCATTGACTTCATAGTTTTCACTTGAGTAGTTGCATTCAGAAGAGGTCTGAATAAACGTAATGAATATTGAGAGCACCAGACTTCTTTTTCTGTTGGCGTTAATGGAGGCGTACGTGATATCAACTTTACCCCCACCGTCATGCCGATTTGTATCACTTAGTTTATTTAACATCAAGTGAAGAGAGATGACATTGGATGCATGAATGCATCTGCCCTTTAATGTATTAAAGCGGCAAATATATTATTGTTAACTGGTGTCAAGCTTTTCAGGGCACAAATGTATTTTTTCGGTTAGGGAAAAATTCAATATAAAACGTCTGAAAGAGGTTGCCGGGATGCCCACTCTGTGGATTGACATCATCCACTGACTTTGCAATTTAGCTCCACGACTCTTTGCTGTGCTATAAAATTTTAACAATTTATGCAGCGCTTGCTCATTCTCGGGTCTCAATTTTTTTTATGTTTTGTGCCACATTATGTAATGATTACTGATTAACACTGTTATTATATGTATATGTTTCTGTGTGTAGTTAGCTCAATTTTAAATGAAAGCAACCTTTTGAAAACAGGATAAAAAGTTGTGAAAGTGTTGTGTGGGCCATCTCTCTCACACCTGCTACCTCTGCCTCGATGCATCAACCGCCACATTTTTTTGGGGCAACACTCGCATGGTTCTTCCAGATCACAGCTTGTGGGCGCATGCCCGTCCAGAATGGATTCTGATTCAGTAACATACGCACCTGAATCTGACAGTGATTTTGTGTAGACGCTCATCTTGTGCATGCACGGAGTAAGACAATTTCTTCATATTTATTTGTGAAATGTTTTTGTGAGCTTCTGAGTCATCAGGCCTTACCTCCACTGAGTTTCACAGATGAGGTTGTAAGTTCATAAGCCGCTGATTTTTTTTTTTTTTTTTTAAAGTTTTAGCCTTCCCCTCATGTTGTTGAAGGTTAATCTTCTGCCAGAATGTTTCTGGCTCGTCTTTTCAGTAAATTTCAGCCTGTCCTTCCTATTCTTCTTGTGAATAAGTGGTTTGCAACCTTTTAGTGTAACATCTGTGCTCTTGTTCATGTTCATGATCATGACCTTTACTCCTGCTCTCTGGAAGTTGCTGCTGATGTCATTAATAGTTGTTTCACAGTTTTTATAGCTCTCAAAATGTTTTTGTCGTCCTCTGTTGCTGCTTTTGTCCCTTTAGTAAAGATGCAGACTCGTGTTGTCAGGCAATCACATTTTGTTAACTAATTTTTCGCAAAACAATTCTGAAAATTATTGTGATTAATGAAATTTTTTTTCTACTACTATATTTCGTGAAGCTTTCGACAGGTATATATATTACTTGCATAATATCTTGCAATTAATGTAAAAATCACCAAATACAAAGTGTATTTAAATCAAAGATTGTTATCATAGCTTTCTTTGATCCTTGAATACGATCTAAATTGAGTTATTGTTAACGGAATTTTTCTGTGAAACAATTCTCAAAACTTATACAGTGCATTTAGTTGTAAGCACCACACTCCAGCAGTGTTGGTTTGCAAGGCCCGGTGGTAACTTGAGCAGGGTGTTTTGTTCTGAGATGATGTGCTAAAGATGTACAGCTAATATGGTACAATGTTTGAATTTGCAAATTAATTTTTGAAGTAAATAAAACCGAGTTAACTGAGTTAAAATATCTAATCATGTGAATTCTTTTCAAATTAATCTTGAGTTAATTTTGACAGCCCTAATGCACACACAAGTGATTGTGAGTGGGACTCGCATAAAGTCACTGTTTTAAAAACATGAGAAGACAAGAGACTTGGGTAACTTGGACTTGAGAGTTGAAGACTTGATTCTCAAGTCATAATGACTTGAAAGACTTGATTGTAATTCATTTTATTTGTACGTTTCAAAGATAAAATGTAAAATGAGTTAACGTAGGCTTCCAGCGAACTTTGGGATTGGCACTCTCATGATTAGAGTATTAGCCTGTCCGTCTGGTAGTGGCATTATCATGATTGGAAGATTGGCATGTCAATCCTGCAAACCGCTTGAAGTGCACCCTCTCAGATTAGATAGCTTCTTCACGTCTTGTCGGCATGCAGTTTAAAAATTGCAAAATGTGAGACAAAACGGCGACGTTAGGAATGCAAAATTAGCTAATCAAAGATAACGGACAGCCAGACTTAAACTTGGGACTTTTGGTTGTCATTTGAAAATCCACTCTGCCTGGTAGAAACTGGATCTGTAAATTCGTTAGCCCGTTCTTGAACTCAGTCAGTAGTTTACTAACGTTATCTTGAAACAATATAATTGTTTTGAAATGGTGAGTTAACAATTGGCAAATATTTTTCCCAGTTGCCAATTGCCTGCGTCAAGCTCCCCAGTTAGCATTGTCTTCTGGCATGGCGAAATTATTATAAGGCCACATCATGTCCACAGTAAATTTTGTAGAGTACATTTTAATCTAAAAAAATTATATTTGGTCCCAGTAAACAAAATTTGAGAGTAACATATTCTTTGTAAAATTCAGAGTAGAATCTATTCTGAGATTTTAAGATGAATATGAAAATGTTTGACTTGATGCTCTGTGATAAACACTGTTATGTGATCTGCATAACAACTCTAACTTTTGAATTTCCCTAGAGCAACAAACTTACATGAAAGTTCCTACTGCAAACACTGGCCAATTAATTACTGTGCTGGTGCAGAACAAACACAAATAAACTTGTTTGTGGATTTTACAGTCGCTAATGTTTTGTTGAATGTTCCTCATGTTTTGTTTTTCTCGTCATTGAATCAATATAATCCTCTCATACTTTTACAGCAGTAAGTGCGTCATTTGAAACAAAGAACAACTGTATTGCCTTTGCACTCGCTGATCGTCGTAAACATCAATTTATTCAATAAAAACAAAAGCAAAATCATTTATAACCAATTAAAAATAGCCTCAGCTGGCACTGTTAACAATTTTAAAATTGACCTCTTAAAATTTCTATCTACCCTTTGTTATTTTCCATTCAGTTAGAAATCAGAGGAATACTTCAGAGAAGGTTTAAAATCCTATCTTGTTTGCTTTGAATGAGCAACAGTCAAAGTAAATGTCATCCTGATCTGATTGCGGATTTGGCAGCAATGTAAATTGAATATGAAAAACTATTTAACGTATTTACTTGCCAATATCATTATCTGATCTGGAACTCTGCCAATGCCAGTCAGTAGATGTCAAGAGTCAATACGGAGTGCCCTTTTGACCATGTGAATGAATCACTAGCACAAAATAATCTCTACGTTTCTACTACAATACGTAATATTACAAAATAAGTAGCACTCAGGAATGAAAGTTACAACCAACATTTACTTTTCGAGACAGCAATTTGACAAGGGTTGCCTGTTGGGTTGTCTTGTTACAACTTTTTTCACTTGTGATCCGATACTGATATCGCGGCCTAGAGTACAATCCAATACCGATATCGTCCATTAGATATCAGCAGGAATGATACATGATTTTAATGCAATTTTTTTTTTGTGTGAAATGTGAGAAGAGACTTGATCAACTGTAATCATTTATTGTTGTCTGTGGAATACTGGACATCATAAGCTGGTGATGAAAAGTTCATTTTGTGCTACGGTTTGCCTCACGTACAGTTGCATTGAAGAGTGAAGATTGTGAACAAGTAGCCCGGTTTAAATGCAACAGTCCTGAACATAGCAATTTCCGTAGCGGTTTACAATCAGAAAAATCTGTTAATTTGACGAGGGCTGCAGGTTTAAAATATTTTGGTATTCGGATATCCTTTTAGTATTCGGATATCAAATAATCAGATATTTGGATAAAAATATACATTTTTGCTTAGTCAAAGATGCCGTAGAAGAAAAAAAATCTCTTAGAAACAAACAGCCAACTATTTAAAATTTTTAGATAATTAACAATTTCGGTTAGTCAGAATTTGACAAATGCATTCAAGACTTGTTTTCACTGGAGCCAGTCATTTGTGACCTCCCCTTTTTTGGGAAGGTACTGATTTTGATTCGCTCATATAAGAAAATACCAACACTGTATTGCCTGAATTTCTGGAGTGTAGGATATGACTTTGACACAAAGAGCTGACTTTCATCTTAAATAATAATATTCCAGCATTCATGAACAAATCTTAACTTACACACAGAGGAGAATTATCCAAACGTGAGGAAATGTACTTCCCCCTTGACTGCATTATTCAGCTCCACTTATGTGAGTCAGCCCTTCCACCCCATGAATATTATCAGGTCTAAATACCATTCCACCATGACTACTGATCTTTTTGGAAGTGCGCTTCAGGCTGGCTATTAGCAGCTTCTTGCTGCTACTATTCAGTGCAAGTCATCAGACTAAGGTAACTACAACATACTTACACATTTGGATTGAGCAATATGGGTTTATGCAGTAAAGCAAGGTACACAATAATCCTACTCAATACATGCATGAATAAATATATTTTCTATTTTTATAGTAAGATGCAGATTACGTCTTGATTAAGTAACTTGCACGGCCAAACAGTGTGTGTGCCGAGGTCCACTGTTTCCCACTGTCACCAGAGAGTCGAGGTTGACTACAAGTATTTATATAGCCCATATCCAAAGATTATTTTTTTTTTGCTGCATATAGTCATGTTTGAGAATGTAGGTGTCCATAACAAGGTCATTTCCCTGTGGCCTCTTAGAGAAACTAGCTCTAATGTTAAAAGAAACTGATTCATAATTAATATGTCGAATGCACACTGAGGCACAGACCCCTCTCAATGTGCCACAGGCGGCTGTTTGATGCTACATCCCCCTGCTACGCTCCCCTGGTTCCTGTGCAGGAAATCCACACGTGCCTAAACTAGAAATACATTACTGGTCACAATGGAAGACAAGGATTAATGACCGATTACATGTACTGTAGACAAATCCCAGATTCATGGTGATGTTTACAAGTTGGTTGTGACAAGCGGATGAAAAAATCTGACCTTAAAAACCTCTTCGAATTGAGGTATGTAATACTTTAATATCGACATCGGAAAGACGGTATGATTTTTGTCTGTTTTGTATCTAAAAATAAAATAAATAAAAAAAATAATTTCATAATGACTAAAAGCGCAATAAAAGTACATTTTCTTGACCCAACACTTTATTCAATGTTTTCAAGTCATCCTTTGTTTCTTTGAAAGCAAATCAAGTAAATTAGATCAATCACTTACCTCCATGGGTTTATTGATCTCCCAGTAAACGGAGATGGTTGTTATATTGCATTATTAAACATGCTAAGCAACGCATGCAAGAACATAGAATCTGGTCAGACAAGCCTTGCATTATATTTAAGATGCTGCACATTTATAAACATTTCCTTTCAGCTTTGTCAAGTCCGATTATAATTTGTCTCCATTCTGCAAATTGCTGGCCATCTCTATTTTCCTTTCAAGCTCAGGCTGCCGTTTTATGGTGTGAACAAAGGGAAGCACTTCATGTGCAAGCATTAGGTGTCAAATAACACCGTACATGTTCTCGTTCAAAAGGTTTTTGACGAGTCTTTCATTAAATACTCTCAGTTGGGCATTAATTAATTGAAATGAAATCCAATCAAAAGAGCAGTCATCCGTCCAGTCACTCTACAAACACATTTGCATTCTATATGATGAAGGCGACTCATATTGCCCAAGTGAAATACTAGTAATGGGACTTGTCAGCCATTTGAAATGCCTTGCATTAGAATTTGCAGAGCATCCTTGTCTCACTTTCAGCGAACTACAGTGGATGTAAAAAGTGTTCACCAACTGATCAAATGCCAGGCTCAGACGAAGGGACTATGAGACCTGGAAAAGTCATTTCAAACTTTTTCTACCATTAGTATCCGATAACCTGTACAACTCAATTGGTTTGAATGTTCTTCATTTTAAAATAATCTTAATTTTAATAATCTCTTTTTAAAATAGTTTTTCCGCCTTAACCCATTGCCTAGAAATTTGAAGATGGGTTATGTAATGATGAAACGGCCATTACTTGCCAGAAATTTCTGCAGCTCTTTCAGTGTTGCTTGTCAGCCTCTTGGAAGCCTTCCTGACCAGCTTTCTTCTTGTTTTCATCAGTTTGGAGGAATCTCCAGTTTGTGGCAATGCCGCTGTTCTGCTATATTTTCTCCACTTTGTGATAACTGTTTTCACTGTGTGGGTCTGACCCGAGTTTCCGCGGGTCATTAAAAAGCAGTAAAAGTCATTAAGTGGATTTGGTGAAAATTAAGGCCTTAAATGGCATTTAAAAAAGTATTAAAAACAATGTCCAGAATTAGGAATTAAATTAAGACAACATTGATAGGCTGCTGCTTAGCTGTTAACAACGAGCGAGTTTGCTACCTGCTCTCAAAGCGGTCTGCATGGGTACTCCCAGACTCGTTCAAGCGCTCGGAGCTGAATATACGTGATCCCAAGTCACTTACTCTTTAGATTTGAGGCGTATTTTCTTCAGCAAATCCTGAATATAGCTCGTGTAACATCATTATTAGTATTATTCCAGGCTCGTTTACAAGGAAGTTGCGTCACTAATGACAACGCTCGTGAGTATAAAACTTGATAAAAGCATCTAACGTTGTGCAAAGGAATCACTATAGCAAAATACACTTCCCAACCCGACATGGTTCCGACCCTTTTATACGACAAATATAACTTTAAAAATGCCAAATGAAGAATGAATACCAACTGCAGGTTGTAAGAGGAACATGATCTACAAGCCCGGAAGCGGATGATTACAACTAATCGTTGGGTAATAGGAACGTTAAAGTTTTAATTTTGAGAGCGAGGAAGAGGACTAGAACAAAATGTGTACCAGAAATTTATTTTGGGTTAATTAGAGGCACCTGAGCAAAATACAATATGTTGCTTCATAGAGTTTTTTTTTTTTTAATATAAAATCTAATAAACTAGAAATAATATGCAAGTATGTCAGTTTAATTGAATGAACGCAGGTTCTTGTCCTCTAACACTCGATGTGTGGTTGCGCTACTCATTGAACCTTCCGACAGAATTACAGTGTGCATTTATTTGTCGTGAAGCCTTTGGTGTTGATATCAATAGTTCAGGGATTAATAAATGAATCAGGGAAATAGATCGCTGAGGATTATTCCGATCAGGCCCTGAACTCTATTGATGGAACCTAATGAGGAAAATGTGCTGAGAGATAAAGATTGGTCAACATTTCCGTAACATGTGTTCCGTTCCGCGGTTTTCTGATCTGTCAGCTTTTTTTTCAGACAGCATGAAGGTCCTGGAAATCCTGCTGATGCCGGTGAGCTGCTATTATCCAGACTAATTTGATTTGGAGTCTATTGCAGGCAGCTTTGCCTGATGATCAGGGATAATGCCATAAGGCCGGCATATTTGTGTGAGTGAGGAAGTGAGATGAGATTCATCCAAGATAAATGTCTTCCTTTATTTATAACAATAGCACTGATAAGACCCGTGTGGTTCTTTATTGCTATCATTAGTTTTATTGGTGTTGTTAATGCTATGGTGTGTTCTTTTGGCATTTTGAAAGCAAAGAAGATTAGTGGATCAATCACAGTCAGATTTGGCTTGTGGTGGGTAACTATTGGGAATCAAATGAGGAAATGCAGGCACAGTAGGCAGAAAAAGAAGCTAAGCAAGGGGGAAAATGATATGAATGGATTAAAAAACCCTAACAATTGGGCACAGAGGAGTTTGAAGTCAAGCGACAGAATGCAATTGCAGAGAGGATGGATTGTCTTGGATAGTGTGATGTGATTATAAAAGTGATTTAAATCCGGGGGAAAACAAATGTGCACAATAAGAAGGAAATCCGTTTTTGTTTTGTTCTCAAAAGTGGAACGATAAGCAGCTCGCAAGAAATTAAGTGCTACCACATTGTAAAATATAGTCACCATTTCCTCCAAGGAACTATATTTGTTGTGGAAAAACTAATTTCCCCCACTGACCGAATAGCTTGCATCAACAAACGCAATTAAAAATAACTACATTTGTCTCTGCATTATTCCCAAAATGTCAAAAAGGCGACAAAAAGATTGGCTACTTTAAGAAATATATTCAATCCCAATATGCAACCAAATGTATGGATTAATTATTTGAGACTAGATTATCATTAAGGTCACTCGAGTAAAAAGTTTTCTGGTCACGGGGACATCAGCAATTAAGCAACAGTCATCTCTGTCCAGCTACTTGCGTCAGTGCTCAACTGAACAATTAGTACAAGTCACGACTTGGGATTGGCATTTGATTGTCTTCTCGTGATAGTGGGGTACCCATTTTTGGGAGTTGTCAAGCATCCCTAAATTGAATCCCAGCACCCCTAAACGTAATATTTGAAAAACAAGAACACAGCAGCCCAGTTTACCTCAAAAAGGGTTTGTTCTACTTAGGGATGGGTGGCAAATTTGAGCGTATTAGACAGCAGTAGCGATGGAAAATCAAAACAATTTACCCTTGAGGAATGCTTCTAGGGTTAAAAAAAAAATCCAGTTCCTTGTGTCTTATTTTGGACTAAAATGTTCTATTGCAGAGTCACTGTCTCTGCCTTCTGGCAGAAATAAACAAAAGGTCTTTCTTTAAAAAAAATTGTCATTGGCAAAATGGAAATTTTATGTATCAAAAGAACAAAGTTCTAGTGGTATTGATATTGGTGGGCATTCAAGTGTTCAGTACACATACTGGTATTGGGCTGAAAAAAAAAGTGGTATTGAACATCCATAGAACTCTCCAACCCCTCTCACCTCTCACCGACTGGTTCTGAGTAGAGCAATATGCTGCATCCCTGTGATATACAATCTTGGTGTACCTGATTTAAAACAGACTATGTGGAACAATTCTCAACTTTTACAACTTAGTACCAACACAGCGTGACGATGATGTGTTGAGCACACGATGATCATGACCTGTCATCGTAGCTCAGTCTTTATGTTAGGTAGGTAGGATTTATCAGACATTTTTGGGAACTAAGAAATGTTTCTTCTGTTTGAATTGGAATGAAAGAAGGTAGATGTCATGATACCCATCCATCCATTTTCTGTACCACTATCATGTGTGTGTTAATATCAAAGCCAAGGTGCTTCTGTCAAGCTAACTGACTGGATGCCCAATAACACGATAATCACTGTTAGGGCACTAGGAAAATGAGGATTTTATTAGTGTTAGAAGTATTTTCAAAAGTCCATTTCTGTTAGTGTGTTTTCAATGTTGCACATTACATATCATATAAAACTCCCAGGTCCATTTTTGGTATGTTCAGTACTTACCCTTACTCCCCCCCACCCCACAACAACAACAACAAAAAAACAAACAGTTAATTTGCATGCAGAGGTTCTGTTGTAATAAAATGAGTTGTCTGACGGAAATAATTTTGTATCCTTTTGTATACAGAAAACTAGTCAAGAGATTATTATTCACGGTGCCTCTACTCCGTCACAGTTGAGCAACTGCTTAACGATCAAGGATCTCCTCCCCAGGGATATCCTATAAATGTTACTTTCCTAGGTGGGGCTTTGGGGTTAATTTCTGTACGATGCACGCCCGCTATTCATGGTTGATGTGTTTGATGTTTGATCTACCAGCAGTCGATGGGATATGATGTGATCCCCTTTGACTTTTAGGAAAAAGTCTGCTTTGTTTTGCTGATTTGTGATCATGCAGAGAAAAGTAACTTTTAGCTGGTGACCTATATTTTTAAATACACCATTACAGAATACAACATAGTGCAGCACAAGATTCAGTTAAGCGTGTTAGCTCGAAGTTCATAAATAGCAAGTGGGGCACTTTGGATTGAAAATAGTAAATGAAAGAGTCACTCAAAAGCGGATTAGAACACCCCTATTGAGAAAAATGCTTGTCACAGGTTTGACAAGCTTTTTTTCTGTCATGTTTTTTTTTTTTTTGCCTGCTGGTGACATAAATTTCCACATTATCAGTCTCGCCTTGTTAATCAGTAGGTGCAGTCTATGTGCTGCACCAGCATTGCTTTGCTATCATCATAGTTCTTGTTTGACCTCACTTCTTAACCTGTTGGAATGGATTGCAAAGAAGTACATTTTTTTGTCACATTTGTGGTTGTTCTAAAAACACATGTATTTCTTTTTGTTTTAAGCTTTTTTTAAATTATTTTTGAGGAATTTCTCAAAAATTCTGTCAAATTGCTGCTTATTACCACCATACGGCGCTCTTGAACGGGAGAGAAATGGCGTGTGTCCCGAAAAACTCCTAAATTGAGTCATTCGTATCATCGGGCGCCACTGTAATACGTACTGTAATTTACGCTCAGATGATGTTGTACCACTGTTACCGTTCCTTTTTTGATACCTCAGAATGCAGAAACATTTAGGGTCAATTTAAGCCCCAAGATTCGATATCAGTGCTGATCATATAGAACACGCAACACAAAAAGGGTGAGAAAAAAAATGAAGATTTTTTTACAAGACTTCATAAGAGGGGCTATTGTCTCCTTGAAATGAAAGTGGAGATGATGAAAGCAAGGACGGGAAAACACTGGCAGTAGGAAATATGGCAAGATTGGCAACAGAAAGATGCCAAACATTCTTAAACACTGATCTGAGAGGATGATAGCGTGACACTGGGAAAACAATGACAGAGGATTAACAAAAAGCAAAGACATTCAATGGTGGCTAAAGACTAAATGTTTGACATTGTGTTTACATTACAAAATGTAACCCAAGTATATTCAGCTGACATGGAAGAGAGTGACTTGATGGTCTTTGCTCCCAAATATGGTCAGAGTAGCTACATAATTGGAAATGGACGACTTAAATATTTCAACCAGGATGCTGTCATGCATTTACTAGTTGTTTGCATATTATATGGAAGGGGGGTGATGATTGCTCCGTTGCAGGTGCACTCAGAGACATTTTTGTCTTTGTGTGGGTCTGTTGCCTGTTATCTGAACGTTCCGTATATGAATGAGGTGACACGGGTAGTTTCAGTGTGCTTGTTCCGTCAACATCATCAAGTGTGTAAATAAAGATGATACTCGGCTCTTGTGTACTCACCAACACATTGAAGTGTGAGAACGCTTTAGCCAGAGTTAGACACTATTCCAGCCAGAGCAGCAACTTACAAATTCAATGTACCCACATTTTCAGTTAACACTCTTAATGAAGTTGAACATTTTTCAAAATGTAACCGCGTTGAATAAATTATTACAACATTGCAAGTAATCATTAAACAGACTTGAGTAACAGCTTCCCAAATCTGATGATTTTAATTATGTGAACTTCTTGACCTTTAATGAGACCTTCATAGATTCCAGTTAAACTTAGTGACAATTGTAAGGCTAATACATCCCCACCTAGAATTCTGGTATGATCCTAAGTGTGAGAACATCAGGCTGATGGAACCGCAAAATCTTTAACAAGGCTTGACGCAACTTTTTGAGGTATATATTTGCCACCAGTCTGGGTTCTCCAATAGTGCGTAGCCCCTCAACTGTGAGTCTTTCACTAACTTAGTTTATGTTTATGTTCAAATAGCCAGAGAAAGCAGAAAAAAAATCACATGTCATATTAGGTTGATTTTCTGATGTAATGTGCTGTAACTTGTTTAAAGGAATGTTGGACCATATTCTACTTGGATCAACAAAATTCTCAATTAATATTAATAAATCAAGTCCCTGGTACACTCTCTAGTGTAGAGATGGGCAATTAATTATTTGAAGGGTCTGTGTAATAAACTGGAAAGTTTATCAAGGGCCATGCCAAGCTAATAATTGTGTTCCTTATTAATATCAATTGTATTGCAGGAAATTGGAAATCCTCTGGTACATCCCGCATTTTGTGCATGTAGATTATATTATGCATCATACGGAAGCAAAACAAAACATTTTGTATTAATGATAAATAAAATCAAAATGAAAAACCAATTAGTGTTTATTTTACTGTTCTTTAGCACAGTACATTACCCTCAAAATCTTCACATGATTTCAGTCCCGTCTGAATTTTAAAAAATGCATTGGTGTCCAAGTAAAGTGAAATATGTATTTATTTTTGTATTTATAGGTAGTTTCACATAATTAGTGCAACTGAGCCAACTGTATAGTTTTTCGTTCCATTTAAAATGCACTCAACTTTTACGTCAATCTAAATTGCTTTTGTAAATATCGGCAGCACCACATGAGCACACCAAGACAAGCATGGCGCGATTAAAAAAAAAAAAGAAAAATCATCAATATCGGGCACTAAAAATCTAATAAAATCGGGCTTGGATGAATCGTTACATTCCTAAAAGTAACAGTCTTGTTGCTGTGGTGGCAACACTGTAGACAAAAATGTTGCTCTTGCTCGCTTAAAAGCACCACTTTCAAAATAAAAGCAGAACATATCATATTTCATTTTGACTTGTATAAGACTGCGTGGGCCGGTCAAAACCTGAATGGACCGGATGTGGGCCGAGGGCCGGGAGACAGAATTGAAGACATACGTCTTGTCACACTTAAATTGGCATACAAAAAGTATGAACACTCTTTAATGGTTACCGAATTTTCCCATGCCACATCAACATTATCCCTCGTGGATAAACCTTGAACGCAGACTAGTGTTGTTGTCGAGCCACAGTGACTGTGGTGCAATATAGGCAGGATTTGGGACTTTGATGACACACACAGGGATTTGGCAAACCAGAAGAAACTCAAGCTGTGTTTTGTTATTAGAGGCGCTCTTACCTGTTTATATTCTCTACTTGACCTCCATGTTTTTCTTCGCGGCTGCTTCAGAGGAACAAGGTTGTCGGAAGAAAATGAGAAGCAAATAAGTTTTCTCAATGTATTAACACTCCATCTGATATCTCTCTCTGCCTGGCATGGCGCTTTCTCAGCTCCATTTTTACGGGGTTAGAAAGAACTTAGCCAACACCTGAAATGCCCCACCGCCTCCAATAATATTTATTTTCATTTTGGTTTATTTGAAATCATTATTTTACGCATGAAATCACTTTCTTATTTTCTATGACAGTATAATACTTCCTAAACTCAGCAAAGTTTATCTTGAATGCAAAAAAAAAATAGAACTACACACCGTTCTATATGCTGTTTGTGCATATACACAAATGCTGAGTTGCACAGTGGTTTACTGACAGTTTCTTGTTTGTTTACTCAGGCGTTGAATTACTTGATGAGGCTATTCAAGTAATGGAGACCTCTTTCCTTTCAGAGCCACGTGCCGACTTTTGATGAAACTTGATTACATTTTGTAGAATTTTTTTTCACAGCGACAGCCGCGGCATACAGCAAGACACAAGTTAGAATGACCAACAATGCATGTCAAAGTTTACAACGTGGCGAGGAAGACAAAAAATATGTAATTTCCTCAATACATTAATCTATTGCCGGGTTTAGATTGAGTCGTTTTTGTCATTCCGACTTGAAGACGTGATCTATACTGAGCTGTCGGCTACATAATCAGAACAGCTGTTTTATGGTCATGTGACATGTGCTTATTGATGTAAACAACACATGATTTATTAAGATGTATAACTTGTTGCTTTAGTTTTTTTGCACTTTTATGAAAGCAACAGTTTGATTTAAAAACAAGTTACAAGTCGCGGACAATCTCTGGTAGGAAGCTGCTATTTTCAAGCGAGTACATGACAACCTCACTGCACTTTTACGTCAAGGCTTAGCTTGCACTGACCGGACACAGCCTGGCTATTCAGATTGAAATGTCAACAGAACATCTAGTAAAAGGAATACAGTACCCTCTGGCACATTTATTGCGAGTGAGGTGTTTATATGAAGCATTTTTATTCCGTTTGGTCAATCGATTTTATTCTAATCGGAAGACATGGCTCCATGTAAACCCGGCAACTGCTCTTTAAACATTCCGGTTGGGCTCCAGTATGTGTACCCTCACTTCATTATATACTGTATTGTGTTCATTTCCATTGTTAAAAAGTCGTGGCAGTTATCAGGAAGTACTGTCCACAAGCGTGATGGCATTAATCATGACACGCACTGTATATGGCGTGCGCATGTGCGTGACCATACGGGCCTTTTTTTTTTTTTTTAACTTTGTTACTTTGAAGAAACTTGAGTTGTTCTGTTTATTTCTATTCTGCATGGTGATGTTTACAATGTAAAACTGGATAGAGGAGCAATCTTAGGAATTACAAAACCGTCTGTCTGTGCTGTGTCGGTATTTGTAATCCTTGCATTAATTTACGCTATCAAAGCTTGTGGTTATAATTAATAACTTGCAAGAAACGGTCGCAAATGCATGAAGTGGAAGTGTACAGAAGTTGAACATCCATCTTTAGCTAATTTTAAGTTCATCGTTATACACAATAATGAACGGTAAGTGAATGAAACCGAATGAAACATCAAACTGCATTCCTACACCCAGGAGGGTGTTAACATACGTTAAGGTAATTGCACTATCCAATCACCCCCAAAAACGGAGGTCTTCGGAGGTTGAATGCCAATTGGTGAGATTTGTCCACAACCATGGTGTCGTTTTTAAAACAGTACTGTGATTACACATTTTTTTGTAGTTGATTGCTGACTTCCCCGCTAGTGCATTTATAAACAACTAACATAATCACAAAAAGGCATCGCTGAAGCGGTGTAAAGTCATGACAGTTATTGTGCAAGGGGGAAAATAGGACAAATGTTTTCCTCAGTTTTAACCTTGTGCAGAAACCAAGGACTGCAAAGTCAGTGATCATACCCATTTGGTTTGTTCATCAGGAATTCTCATCGTGCATCTATTGTTGCTACTGCTATTATGTGAATGTTTGTGCTCTCCTACCTAGTCTGATTATTGATTTTTTTTTTTTTTCCTGCAATTGAATTTGTATTTTGTACGCTCATTTTTTTTCTGGACTTGGATACATGCTTTATATTGTTGTAAGACCCAGGAAATGTCTCTCTCTCTCTCTCTCTTATGTGAGAAGGAATATAGCCTATAAAACAGTCACGCCCTTTGTTTCTTTAACCACTGGTCCTTTCAGTGAGAGCAGATGGGTGGGTGTTGTGTTGTGTTGGTCTTCATAGACTGTTCACCCTCGTCAAGCCACAGGCTCCTTAATGAGCTCACCTAATGACCTTCACTCTGAATCTGCCTCTCTCTAACACAAAGCCACTAGACCTCAGACTTCTTCGGTTTGATTCAACTACCGTTTACGTTGTGGTCACGGGACCCCAGTACTTTGGAATGGACATTTGACAATGGATATGTTGAAAGTGCATCAAACAGCAGCCCTGCTGGTTATAGCCAAGTGGTGCACTCTGTTTTGACTCCAAGACAGGATGCATCAACTTTTACCACATGATCGAAGATGTCTTAGTGATCTATTATTCTGCTTTTTTCAGAATTTCTTCTTTTCCCTTGACTTGTAAATCTGTACGTTTAGATTATATATTAACACATACGCTAAGGAAAATAATATTAAATAACACAACAGACATGCATTTGCTACAACAAAGAAGGTTTAGTCTTTTGCTGTGAAAATAACAATGCCTAAAACGGCGCCCAAATGTGTTTGCTATAATTGGTCCAGACCCATCAATGAGCATGTGGTGAGCAGTATTTATGACCTATTCTGCAAACCAGCCATCAGGGCGACAGAGAGCTTTCGATTTTACTCTCGGGGACATCTGCTGGCGCCAATCATTTTATTCATGTTACCATCTGAGATGAGGTTGTGTCCATGAAGACAGATTTTTTTTTCCCGGATATTAAAGGACGTCATGTTTTTCTCCTCATTAGTCACCACACAAGGCTGCAAGCACACAAACGTATTTTAACACAAGTCTATATAATTAACAACTGTGTAAGTGTCCTTAGGATTTTATTGTATCGTGTCATTACTCTTTCTTACATCATCCTTAGCCTGTCACCTCTTTACTAAATGTGTGTGTGTGCGCGCGTGCACACATTGTCGATTACTTGGAGAGAGTACAGAGGCCACAAGTTTTTTTTTTTCCGACTTGCAGACTATTGATTCAACTTTTATCACCGCAGTGAAGCATTTTATTAGCTGTTAAGTGTCTCTTCTTTAGTCATATCAGTTTGACTGTAAACAATTGATGTGAATTCAGTTGGTGTCGACTTGTCAAAGTGATTCTTGTTAGGACAACACACTTGTTATTTTCTCTCATCATGAAGTGGCACAGTGAAGGCCATTGTGAAGAGGACGCTCAACTGGTTTGTGGGTCAGAAAAGCCCTTGTTCTTTGCTTGAATGTTTTTTATCTTCCTCTCCTTTCATTATTTTAGTCTCACTCATCCACTTATATTTACTGGAGAGCCCACTAGAATACAAATGACAGTCAAACCAGTCACTGACTAATGTTTTGTGTGTTTGTAGTGTTATGCATGTCTAGGAGTGGTCCTTATTTCCTTGAAGTCCCAAGCGGCCACTGACACACTTAACTTTGCGCAACAAAATAATTTCTGAACAATAAATTGGTTTACCGTCAATCTATAATCTTGGCAAAAAACAAAAATGTCAGTAAACATGTTTGTAACGTTTTATAAACCCTGATAAAACCCAAAATTCATTAGGTGATCAAGGATCCGTGTCTCAGGAGATATGTAGCTTTTTAGAATGGATTTGTCTCAAAATGATTCACAATTATGATTGCGGTTTACACGTTTTTCTTTTCCTGTGTGTGCGTTTATCATGACTTATCATTTGTAATTATTAAATTCTGCTCGTGCATTGGTATGTCAGCTGATACGCATGTTTAGTTGTGATACAAACGTCACACAGTTTTCCAGATATTCCCACACATTTCAAACATTCAATGCCTCCATTGAACGGGAGCTAGTAAATTCCCGTTTGCGTTTAAAAATTGGAAATTCCAAAAACAACCTCTACCAGATCTTGTATTGTGTGTTCATTTTACAAAAGTCGAGGAAACAAAATATGACCGTCATTTGTTTCTTTCCAAGCTCGCTTTGGCCTGAAGCCAAAAAATCATCCAGTTTAAAGACAGACTCATTTTATCTTTTAACCAATGAGCAGCTTGAAGTGTCTCTATCTGTACTGCCGGACGCGGGATGCCCAGAGTGTGCTCTGGCACTCTTTTTTTTTTTTTTTATGTACTCTGTATAACCGAACAGCACTTTTGAAATACACAACAAACAATCAGAGTGGAGCAAAGCGCACTCAGATTGGATTTCCGAGAGCACACACTGACAAGTTGGCCTCATTTGCGAGCATATTGGTCGCTGTGTCCAGCCCTGATTGGAACAAGTTTGCTGGTAAAAGAAAAGCATTTTCTCTTTTGTGCTTATATTATCACAGAGCACAACATTCTGTGGATCTTGAAAGATGGGTTAAAATATTTGAAAATGGCTAGCAATATGGAAAACTTAATAAGTTGATTTCATACACAAGAGAAAACAAAAGAACCAAATCAAGGTGACTGTTCGCCCTCACATGATACTGCAACGAACGAACAACACATTTTCAAAGCATTGCATGACCGTTTGCAAGGCGTGGGAAATGGGGATTCCCTTTCACGCCGTCATCCCAAGCCTGCTCTTGAAGGGACGGTTGATGGATGGAACAATTAGGGGAGCCGATATCCGTAATCACCACAAATGAGAAACACACTTGCATGGACCTGACAGCAAACATTGACACAAAAAGAAGGCAACTCGTGACCTCGGGTGTTACACTAGCTTGATTGTACAAATGAGGCACAATTACTGCAAACTTTGCAGCTGAAGATAAACAGCTCTTGGCCATTATTAGTATTGAAGCTTTTTGAATTTTCCGAAAAGGTGGATTTAAAGGGCGATGTGTAACCTGAGGTTGTTTTTTGTCTTCCCGTAAAGCATGAAAGTCTTTGCTGCTATCTCAAAATGATTGATTTCTGACTTTTTCCCTGCTAATCAATTTGTTGCAAAGGTGCATTACTCTTGAAAGCACAAATATCAAATTGAAGCCCAGTGGCTAGATCGGGAATCACTTTGTTGCCCACGAAAGCAAATTAAATGTGACTATTGACTTCATGTGACGTGCTTTTTTTTTTGTTTTTGCAAAAAGCTGAACGGAATTGTAATTTTTGTCCTTCAATTTTAACAGAACATTTGAACCCTTAAACTCCTAACATTCATTTAAAAATAGTTGCAAACATTGGCATGCTCAATTTTCCCATGACTTCTGGTTTTAAATTCCATTTGTTGTTAACAGAATGGTGAGATTACACGCAATAGCAATAACCAAAGGGATGACTTGGAGTCACTTCAAATTTAGTGGCGACCCCACTTGACTTGCTTGATTTTTGTTTTCACAGTATCTTGAGACTTGCTTGAAACTAGGTTGAAGGTTGAAGGCCTCTGTGACTTGCTCCCACATCCGGAACAAACAATCGGCTTACTTAAGCAACATGTACTGGTTGTGTGCCTGCATGCCGGTTCATTCTTACATTAGAATGACCTCTACAGGCCTCTAGTTAGCCACCTGTGGAGAAACAGGTGCATCACGTTGTCTATTCCTTCTCTGTCCAAGAATCTGTTCTGACAGTAACAATATGTTTATTATGCAAATGTATGTTTGCGACCTGCTGGTTGGTTATGGGCTTTTACTTTGGAGCTTGGGTGAGGCATAACCCTTTGCCATGTATATTTCATTGCATCTTTTAGCATGGTGGGTGAAAACTTGCTAAAAAGTGTGTGTGGGGAAACTGCTTTCAGTTTTTGCCAATCCTTTATTAGATATATTAATGTCTGATAGAAACAAAAAGATGATCATCATAATTATTACATTCCTTCATTCTTATGCATACAGGTAATTGCTAATTAACTCGTTTCGCTGTTGATCTCACTATTTTTTCCAAAGTGCTGAAACATGTCATTTCTTCTGTATATTATGGTGCCTTGAGATACAAGTTGAATTAATTCCATGACCACGCTTGTAACTCAAAACACTTCTATACCAATGTTTGCCATTGAAATCAATGAAA
Organism: Idiotropiscis lumnitzeri; assembly: GCF_059441095.1. Taxonomy (NCBI): domain Eukaryota; kingdom Metazoa; phylum Chordata; class Actinopteri; order Syngnathiformes; family Syngnathidae; genus Idiotropiscis; species Idiotropiscis lumnitzeri. The sequence goes on from NC_142391.1 coordinate 29,961,140, forward strand.
ATTAATTAATAGTAATTAATCTGTTCCCCCCCAAAAATAGTTTGTGTTTTATAATGAGAATGAATTGCATTTTCATCATCAATTAAAAACAATGTAAAGAATTAAACAAGTGATTGGACTGTGGAAGTGTTTTATCTCCCTGCCTCCTTATCTAACACACATTGGAATATCATTCGTCAGAGGCAGCGGGGTCTGGGGAGCCGATTTTTCAGGTTGGGCAATTTTAGTTTGAAGGTATCATGAACCGATTAGCTGTTTTTAAACACATCCCACCAGAAAGCGGAGACAAGCCTGGTGACGGCTGAAATTACATTTGAAAATGTTAGCTAGGTAAGACATTTTTTTTTTCTGTTTACCGGGAAGAAAAAAAAGATCAAAATAATTGTGAAACCCACACTTTTAACTTTGGCCGTTCCGACACTTAAAATACGTATAAATTCCAAATTGCTGGCTATTAAGATGAAAATACGACTTAATCTGCCTTGTTATTAATGCAGACCACCTATTTCTTTGAGACAATCAACCATTGGTAGTATGTTTTCGTTTCAAGTGTGCATTTTTTTTCTCCCCATTGATTTTCTTAAGTAGGTCACAATTGTACCCTACTATTTGAAATTCATCCCATGTCTGTGCCAAGTGAGATGGCAGCTCGTGCTGTGAAACTGGCTGCCGTTGACGGGGAGAACTAATAAAGGCTGCACTCAACCACACAGGTGTTAGCAGTTTGCTACTATCTGGATAATTGGAACTGATGTTGATGTTTGTCAGAGTGATAACGCGTCATGACATGAATGTCGAAATATTTTTTAAAAATACAATAGATAAATAAATTAAAAGGCCTTGTTAAATCAACAGCTCTTCACAGTGAGTAAACAGAAGAATCCCAACAATATCGCAATTATTTAGTAATTTATTTCAGGCCACTCGTGTGTCCTCAAATAGAATGCAAAGAAAATATTGTTCATATACATGTATTAGTTATATGTTTACATACAATACAATTGAATTTGTATATGATTTCATAATGGAAAAAGTGGACATCTTTTTACAATTCACAGTTAAATAACTAATTTCATTTTTGCTCTTAATATATCACGATTAATATAACATGATTGTGAAGGGATTGATTTAATACCTGGATACGAATCTTATGCTTTCTCGCCTACCCTTGCATGCAAGCAGGTGAGTTAGAACATACGCTCTTTAACTTGTACTACTGTCAAAATCGTCAAGTTACATTTTTGTATTGTGTGTGTGGGGAAGGGGACTCAAAACAGTGCTGTGACATCAGTGTCCGATTTATTATACTTTGGAACTCCATTTGTAGTGGGATCGCCTGAATTGTTTGGAAATGCAAAGACAAAAAAAACCAAACAAACCAAAGAATTAATGAACTTGCACGTCCAAATAATAAACATACTTTGGGATCATAGTACAGAACTGTTCTCAAAAAAGAAATCATTAATTTAACATGACCAACGGTCAACACTAAATATTGCCTTATGTAAGAATTTTCTCCCAACACTGAACCACGTGCGTTGAAGTGTACAGTAAGTACTGGGATCCTTAACGATGGAAACAAATAAAGAATTCCTTCAGCATAAAGAAGTCGATGCAGCTATGCTCCGTGATGCACAGCTACTTATCCCCTGATTGATTTTCTATATGTGATTGTAGCTGTGAGACTGACAGTTGACATATCTACTGCATAGTTGTGTGCGTAAACAGTATTACGATTCCAGGTTTGCAGAATCTAGATAAAAGTCCATCACGTTGATATCCCAGTGGTGTTATCTCCGTACTCAGCACAATCGTCAGTCCCCAGTTGTTTGATGAAGAAGCCCCTGGGCTGCTTTTAAATCATGCAGTGTCGCATATCACCCGATTTTTGTATCTCTGCATTGCTACAGTCCGAAGTCGTAACATCATTACATGGCTTGTTGTTATTTATTCTTGGCTCATATTTTAGAGTTATGTATAGTTTAAGTTTACCCCTACAATAGCGGGCAAAAGCATAGTCTTTATTTTAAGAATAATTGTGTGTTGTGGAGCATTATAATTGAGCACATTAAGTGGAGTACAGTCATTTGCGACATTGAGTTTTCAGCTGCAACATTTTTTTACTTAGTCTGATGGTTTAAGATGCATGTTCGTTGAAGGAAATTGCTTTTTGGCAGTTTTCCAAAGGTCTGGCATTGGAACAGTACACTCTTGCCACATTTCCACGTGGTTGTGTTTTTCCTCTGAAGTGGATTATATAACCCCATTAGAGCCTTTGCTTGTTCTCTGGCTGCGTAATTTGGAGTTTTATTCCCTTTACTTGCTGTTTTGCTGCCATATCCCTTCCATCAACCCCTGCACCTGCAAAGCATCACTGATTCCTGCAAACCTCTTATCGGGGACTTTTCTCCCAGTAGGGTTGATAATGAATGTGGGAACTTGAGCCAGGAGAAATGGAGCATCTCCCCATGGAAGGGAACGCTCGGGTTTCAATTAGCTAAGTAATGGGGTAGAGTGAGAACAGGCGAGTAAGATACAAAGACATAAAGTCTTCCTTTGAATCTTATATGAGTCCTCTAACTGATGGATGATTACCACCAAGAGGTTTATTAGGCGAGAACCCCGCTTGGAATTTGTCGAATAAATATCCGATGACACCCGGCTGCAGACCTTTTAAAAATTTACAACATATAATTGCATCCGATAAAAAAAAAATTTTAAAAAAATGTTTGCGTTCATGAACTGGGGAGCTTTGTGAATTTTCAGAGACTCAGGACATAGTTTTGGTTAAAATGAATGAATAAATTAATAAAGATGTTTTGCAGAATTTTAAGCGCCTTTGAACATAAAACATTGAACAACACTGAGCATTTCCTATATCACATTTCATATGCAGTATTTGTATGATTGTAGACGTAGCATTTGCATACTATTCCGTGTTATTATATATTACATTGGCACCCTTATTTTCAAGCAAAGGTCTTTATTGGCACAAATCAGTCAATGCAACTGCGTAGCTGTTTGCTCTACTCTGCTATGAACAGTATTTATTAATTTGCAATTTATTTGCAAGTATGACTGCCGTATTTACAATTGTCAAATTTGACCATACTTTATGAACTTTGAACTGTATTTAACTATGTCCATGCATGTGTGCGTGCATGTCCATGTGTTTGTGTATTACATATGTTTGTGTGAGCATGTGTGTTGTTCCCCACCAATTATAACTATTTACAGATTTTACATTAAAAAAAACAAAAAGGTCACTGAGTTTGAACTATATAAAAAGTGTGCGTGTGTGTGTGTATCACCCACAATATTTTGGAGTATCTTGTCTGTGAGAAACAGCTCCCAACAGTCTACTGGATGGTCAGAGTCCAACTCTCCAATTCACAGCGAGATTGATGCCAGCCTGTCAATTATAGAAAAATAACCAATTACCACAAATGAATATTTTTGTATGAATTTGTTATTTTTAAGATATTTTTTTCCTGCTTTGCCAACCGGACTGGGAAGGACTTTCTTGCTGGATGCACAATCTGTAAATTGTAGTAATCTATCCGATTCTTATGACCCCAAAATGGTTTTATTGCTGCAGTATGCATGCATCCATCAATTTCTGTAGTGCTTATTGACACGTTTTTTACCCACACACATCCCAAAATCTTCTGCACATTATACACTTCCACTTAGTCATTTTCATCTTACCTTTTCACTGTGTGTAAAGTTTTGCCGTGAGCACATTACGAGCAGTCTTCCGGTGTATTTTTTTCCACATCTTCTCGCTGGTGCATGATCCATGCCTTCATCAGTACTGGCAACACGGAATAATGGCATGCATGTGACTGAAGGACGTGGCGTAATGATAGCGAGCGGTTAGTTAGTTGCTACTGTCGGGGAGGACTCTTCCGTGCGTCACTTCTTTCTTAGGCCCCCATCCGACCCACCCTTTTCCTACTTTCCTGTTTTTCACGTTGACTCATCCACCACGGTTCTGCCACCCAATGGTGGGAAAAAGATAGTCCCCAACCTCAAAAACTTCAGAAATGGACAATAAAATAATGCTTTGACATTTGCATTCGTCAAAGGTAGTGAATGAGTTAAATACAATCAGTCAGGAATACAATTGCTTATCACAAAATAGTCTTTTCGATTTGTCACATGCGAACCTGTCGCTCTTTGAATTTGTTATGGGGGTCAGGATGCGTCCACATCCATCCGCGCTCAGGAACTATCGTGGAAATGATCAACGCTACGGGTGCTACATTATGCTACACTATCTTGGACTGCAACAGTTAGGTTTGCGCAGTGGATAGTCCATCGCCTGCATGACTAAACTCTGTCCTTCTATGGTTCAAAGCTCAAGCTCTAAATCTAAATTTGCTGAAGCCTTGCCATATATTCTGCCTCCTGATTTTTCCTTTTTTCTTTTTGTTTAGATTTTTGGTGAAATATTTCTTCAAAGGTATGGACGGTTTTCCAAATTGTACATCAGGGGTGGGTTTTAATGTTATATTATGTATTATTTATACTGTATAATTTGCAATTATTTTTCTGTTCTGAATTGTTGTTGCTGCAATTAAACCGAATCAGTTACATAATTTTGAAGTCTGTGAAGGCTACTTTTAAAAATGTATAACCTGCTTGCTGTGAACTTGCCTGCTTGTACCTTCATTGCTGTTGGGGGTGAGTCTTTTATTGCAAGCACAAAAATCAAAAAATTGCCCCAAGTCATTGGTTCATTGGAAATTGACCCAATGTCAAACCAGCTAGAGGGAACGCTAGACTCTTGCGTCTCTTCACCTGCGAGGATGAATAGAAGAGCAGTTGTGATGGTGGAGGCAGAGAAGTGCTAGTTAGTTGGTTGAAATTGCATCTAGGAGCAAAGAATGACAGATGTGGGAGTGCTCTTATGAAATTCTTACCTCGCTAGAGCCAGAGGACAAAATTGTTTTGTTACACTGAAATTGTAGTCTTGTTTCGTGTTTGTGTGTGTGCGTGTGTGTGTGTTTTAATAAAATGCTTTCAAACAACCATCTCCACCCCCATCTTTGCCTTGGCAGATAACTGCATTGAAGGCTGGATTGGACTCATCATGGTTCAGCAGTTGAATGGCGGGATAAGTAGAGACATGGTGATTCCACAGAAAAGACCTGCTGTAAGAACACTCCTTGCATGACTCATTCACTTTATTTTATCCCTGTGCATTCCTTTTTTTCACATGTATTCCTACCAATTGCAAAGAACCAACCGTGGCCGCATGGGCTTTCTGTTTGATTGGTTTAGTATTTTTGTTTTAAATACAAATGATTTGTGTACATAGAAGCTTTGAAGATGAACAACCCAAAGCTTTTGACCATTGGTTTGCAATGGACACTAAATTAGGGTGGCACTCTGAGTTAGTGGTTTGAATTTTGGTTCTTGCCTTCCTGTGTGAACTTGGCATATTTTCAGTGTTTTATTCAGCACTCTTTTTCCCATTTCTTATCTATACCAATTAATGACGAATAATCTGATCAAGCAGTGATGTCACTATTGTAATATTTTATTCTATTCTCTTTATTCTGTAGTCTCTGTAGTCTGTTTTATTAAACAGGTGGTGAGGCTCACAAGATAATTTGCTATTAATTCTAAAAAAATTAAAAAAACAACCCGAGGGACTGTTATCAAATCCCCACAAAGGCTTAGGATACATAGTAATAAACATTTGTTTCTATCATTAAACTATAAATTCAGTATGGTCCTCACAGGCTTTGTGTGTGGGGATTTGTCCCCATTCTTGTATTATGGTGTCTCGGCATGACACTTTTTCAGTGCGCTGTTCTGTTTTCTCAGATCATTATCATTGATCAAAGTCATTGATTTCATGAGATTCATTAGCCGGTTATATCTAAACTGGATCAGTCTGAATTCTAAACAATGCATTATGTCATTGTGTTTATTCCATGTTCTTAGTCAGTATTAGTATTCATAGTCTATATTTTATCACTTTAAGATGCACTAAAATAAAACAAAAAAAACAAAAACACAGAAGCACAGTGGATAATTATGTATGGACTAAATCTTCCATCTGTTTTTCTCTATTACCACTTATTCATGTTAATGTTGCTGTTAATGATACCACATTATTTTGCAGCAAAGTTTATAAAGAATGTTGGAAGTTGACATCTGAGTGCTGCACTTCAATAACTTCTGTTTTTATTGTATGTTTTCTGCTATGATTAGTATTGTGTGTTTTCATAATTCTGTGTTCTTATTCTTTAGTTGTCATGGTCATTTAAGATGACTCCTCTGCCCGTGCTCGGCAAGTTCCGGCCAATTGTGGGTCAGTGCTGCCAACGGTGCACTCCAGACAGTCTTGTAAGAATCAAACCATTAAAAAGAATACCTGAAATGCATTTGAAATCAATTTTTTGATGGTATTCCAATAACGTGGGCAAATATTGACACCTGAGTCAATCATCATCTTTGTCTTTTTCAGTCATGCCATCATAAGAAATATGGACAAAGTCTCTTCCTTGACTTCCACAATATTCTCCATGTCAATGAGACTCATACAAGGTAATGTAAATATTTTACAAATGACTGATAGGGTTGCGCTGAAAAAATACTAAGTCAAAGTAAAACGTTTCATGAATAATGTCAAGATTTTCAAGGATAAAAATATAAGTAGCTCGGTTCCAGATTTTGTAGTTGTTTTGACTCATTTTCTTATTCAGTTATTTTTTTGGGGGTTATAACAAGCAAGGGCGTTTGAGAGGAAGACTGTTGAGGATCTTTTGAAGTTACACTTTAGTATAAGTATTACTTTTACAAACAAGTCAATATCATCAATAGAAGAAGTTTAATAAAAGGAGAGACAATGGCCTCTGGTCTCACACTGTTGCATAAGAATTCCATCCATCCATTTTCCAGACCATGTATCCTCACTAGTATCGCAGTTTAGCTGGTTCTCATCCCATCTGACTTTGGGCAAGGTAGGGTACACCCATGATTGGTCGCTAGATGATTGCAAGACACATACTGTAGATAAACCCACATTCATATTCACATTTACGCCTGTGGGCAATTTAGTCTTCAATAAACCCAACATGCATGTTTTTGGAATGTGGGAGGAAGCCAGAGTGCCTGGAGAAGACCCATGCATGCACAAGGGAGAACATAACATGTAAACTACACGCAGCCAGAGCTGATATTTGAACCAATGATCTCGAAAGTGTGAGGCGCTCTCACGATCCACAAGTGCCGCCCTGCGTGGGAAATTACTTATGACTTGATTCCGTTAACTTTAACTTCTCTTTTTCATTGTGACCTCCATGCAAATATTTGCATCGAGACAATTTATTGAACTAGTGTTCATTGCATTATTTATTTATTTAACAGATTTTTCCTTCTGTTGTAGGTACAGAGGCTGGCTTGTGCGGAAGATTTGCTGCGTGCTATTTGTGAGCGGGTGCAAGGTTTATCCGAGTCCTGTTAACAGCCGACAGGAGAGAGTCTGTGAGAGTAACAGGTACTAGAGATGACAGAGCTGGTGGAGGAGAGGAGAGGAAATTAATGATAGGGGGAGAACATGTAATGGGAGCGTACAGTTTTGGCGAGAGAAAAGACACACAAGCAATGACAAAGAAAAGAAAGTGCATCATCTGGGGAGTGACTGAACAGTAACTGTGTAACAAGGACAAGACATCATACCTTTCTGTCTGTTATTGTCTTTTTGTCAATATAATTGAGTTGAGCCTGTTGCTAACCCCTTCACTCAAGGTTGTGGCGGTCCTACTGGGAGTGTTTTAGGATGAAAGAACTCTATTTAGAGCTTGCTTAACTAAGCTGTCGTGTGATTGTGTTTCAGGGTGAGGGAGGCTCTTGCAGCAAACCCGAAAACGCCTGAGGGGGGTGACAGCCAAGGGCAGCTCCGTCCCATCTCATCATTCCTCCCTGTAATTAATACTTGCATCTCCCCAGGTTTTTTACGGTGCGTTTTTAATCTTGTGAATACTATGAAGTTTCATATTTGAAGTAGGCGGAAAGTCTTTCAAAAAGCAGTGGAAACTTGGTTTTCTTTGTTAACCCGTTGCAGAAAGTCTGACTGAAAACAAATAATAAATAACCCGAAGCAGTATTTCCCATAGGAAATACTGTTATTTTAATTAATCTGTTCCAGATGCCCTATTTTTTATTTTTAAATATATGACAAATAATTAAAGCTTTTTTAAAGCTTTACATATAAATATAAAATTAATATATGCATGACTAATCACGCAAATAACCTTACCTGACTGCACCTTTATTGATACTCTTTATGGCGCATGCAGTGAGGAGGGGAGAAAGGGAAGCGACTTTCCTTTTTCCTTATTGATTGTTTCTCACCCTCATTTATCATAGAACTCTGAACTTTCTGTTGTCAAAAGTCAGGCCTTCAAAATGAAAGCATATCAGTACAATAACAATTTAACCACACTTTCTTTATCCCAATGGTGTCTTATTTAGCAGCCACACTCAAAACTGCTTAGTTGAGCGTCACTATTAAATGAGCCACCATATATTATACTATACATAACATAGATGCTGAAGCTTGCTATGTGGAATTTGCTTTGCCAGCGGTTGAACGCAATTTAATAAATGCTTTGGTTGAATCCTCATTTAATTGCGAAGCTACATGTTATTTTTCTTCAAAGCGGATGTATAAATCACAGGACAAAAAAAATTAAATATAAACACTAAAGGATAAGAATACCAAGGTTCCGCTGTATTCAAATTTAAATGACATTTGAAAGTTTTTAATCCGTTCGTATTACCAGTATGTAATCCTGCACTACTGCTAACTGTTGCAGTCGATTGCAAGTATTGTTATCGTTACTGATGAAAATGATATAAAGTTCAACTTAAAAGCCTCAAAATTAAAATAGATACATATATGATCGAGACGTTTGCCAGCTTGCGCTCCTTTGAGTAGACTATGTGACAACTTGCAGGACTTCACCGCCTTTCTTGTTTGTCCATTATTGCCTTTCATGCGTCATCCCACTCTCATCATCATCAGCCATTCATTTTCATTTTTTATCTCTTTTCTTGTGTCTGTCTGCATGGCCGCCACTCTGATCGTGACTAGATGTGTGGGCTGGGTGATGATGAAGATGTTTGCCTCTGTTTTTGGCAGTATTCAAGTGAACCTCAACCATTTTGTGGCTTTGCACAGAGCCTCAGAAGAGGTACACTATCCATCATTGTACACGCACGCACACACGCATTATTTCCAGATGATTAAAAGTGCATAAGGCTGCTATTACGCTGAGTGTCAAGGCAAGAGGGTTTAGACTTACTTCCTTACGCCTGTTATTAAAATCAGGCTGTGTTCGACGACTCTAATAAGTCAAAAGACGTTTGCTTTATTCATCCAATCCAAATCTTTCATTTTAAAATTCTCCTCTAAAACATTGAGTTGCCATTTAAATGTGTACTCTCACTTGTTCCATGACTTTTGACTTTTCCTGGTAATGCAACACTACACAGTTATAGTTATTCCATCGATAACTCAATCAATCAATTGATTAAATGGCTATTTTTGATGTCCCTGGTGTCAATTATATAATTTAATTGTCTGTGGAATACATTTACTTTATTTCTTATGGCAATTTCACTTGTCCTCCCTCACCTCAATTATTACCATTTGTTAAAAGAAAAAAAACAGTACATCAGTAGCGTTAGTGTCATATGTGTTCTTTTTTTTGGGTTGAAGTGAGGGGTTCTGTGCCTACACCTAAAAAAATTGGAACCTAGTTTGGTCACCAGTAATATCACATCAGTAAGAGGAAAATTAAAAATGAATTGATGAATCCAAATGAAATGAATTAATGAATCATTTTAACACACTTAGGAACAACAACGGAGGAGCTGTCAGGAGTACGGAGGGCAAATTAATTGAACTGAGATTTGACTCAACACTAACGTGCGAGCTGCATAATCTGTACCCCTTTAGCCGCTCCAGTTAGCGCTACCGCTTCACTAATAAAACTGGTATAAAAGTGTGAAATACTTAAAAAGCAGAACAATATGCAGAGTAATAAGTCATTCTAAAATGAGGTTACTCTAATGTGTATCAAAAGACTCTCCCTTTCTGCGGCTTTTCATAGCTTTTACTTCGCTTTTCATTATAATCGCCAGAAAAAGTACAGCCACATTTTATTTCTCTGTGGATGTACGCTATAATGGATTTTGCCTTAATTAAATCTCCATTTCCTTAATACTGATAATAATAATAATAATCATAATACTACAAAGATTAGCTTATAAAAGAAGCATTGTTGTTGATTTCTGCATTGTATAGTACTTATACCGCACGTAACTATAGAGACGCGCGTATTTCCTAATAACTTGAATTTGGATAATTAAAATAATAAAAATATAATGGATTAAAAACCAACAAGTCAAAGGGGAACATTGAGTGTGTGTAGCTGTAGCCTCTCCTCACCTTATTGTGATGTTTTCCACCTTGTTGACTTTACTAACTCCCCTGATCCCTGCAGACCCAGCATTGTGACAGGTACAATGGAATTGCAATGTGATGGATGTTGCTTATGCGGAGCTGCTTCTATTACATAATTCAGGGATCGCTGCTGGTCTACGTGTATGTCCGTCAGAGCATCGTGGACAGCGTTCTCCTAACTCTGGTGCTGTTCTGTAACAACCTAAGAGTCCCCTATGCAATTTGTCCTGTCCAAATCAAGAACTCCTTCCTCAGGTACGAAAAAGAGCCTACACTTTCATCACATTTGATATACAAAACAGCACTGTGATTCGTGTGTGTGTATATTCACGGAACGGTGACATTCATTTCAAATGCAGTGATGCCTTGTGATAACAATTTAATTTGTTCTGTGACCATGTTAGGCGCTCAAAACACTCATACCACTCATCTCATGTCATTTTTCCCAGTTGAAATGAATGCAAGTGTCATTAATTAATGCAGTGCTCTAGTCTAACTTTTTGCACTGGTTCTACTCGTGCGCCCGACTTAGTTTTTTCTTGGTTCCACCCGCACTAAAATTAGGTGCACCAACAATGTCAACATTGCAGTTTTGCAGGTTTAGTATTATTAAAGGAGACAAAAGAAATTACACTACATTGACTGGTAAATGATTAACAATATATTTTGTACAACTTCGCAAGACTGGTAACGTCGTGAATAGTGCAAGTAGTCATTGACATGACATGATATAGCTGAAAAGCGTTTCACAATCAAGCCTCGAAATATTTTATTTTCTTGTCGAGCAGTTTAATGAATCTGTATCTATTTTAGGAGCAACTTTTTAATTTTGTGGAGTTTTATTAAACAATGAAAATATGACAATATAACAAATTGGTAGACTATCTGGACTGCGGCCAATCAGAAGAAGGGTCCCTTCACTATCACTGATTGGCTGGGATTACGATGTGTGTTTGTGTTTGTTGAGTGAGCCTCGTTGCACATTGCGCAACCTCAGCTCTTTTTCAGTTGCACCATTGTGAAATTAAGGCACCCATTGGGTGCACCCTAGAGCCCTGCATTAATCTGATCCAAGACCCCCCAAAACAAAAAAAATGGAATACTTGTAATGTGTTTGTAAAATGAAAAATACCACTCGATATTGTTGGGCAGCTTAAATGCTGCACAATTTTTCATCAGTGCTACTGGGCTGTCACAACGGACCATGCACTTCCTAACCAGATGTATGGAATATATATGGACAGAATACCTGCGTATGTGCACTATCTGTGTTCTTGATATACTTAATTTCAGGTTATACATTTTATAATAATTTTATAATGTGTTTATAAAATATCCACTACTCTGACCCTACAATAAAGGGTTTGCTGCAAAAAAACATAATAATCACATGCTGTATTTTATTTCCCAGTGCAAAGGGTAGCACAAAATTGAACAAGAAACCAATAAGTACAAGAACTCATTTCATCAATTACAAAAAAAATAAATAAATCAACTCACTCAAAATTGTAATATTATTGAGGTTCTATGCTAGTCCTACATATCATTTCAAATCCTCCCCAAAATATTTGTCCTGTGTCAGGCAGTAGGAGACCCATTGTAATCACAACTAAAACATGTCTGGCATCTTTTGGCAATATTACGCTTTAAAACTATAGTCAACCCCTGCATATTCGCAGTTCGGCACCGGTGGATTCCCATATTTGTGGTTTTCTTCTTTTCCCCCCAATATATACACATATTTTTTTTTTTACATTTTTATTACATTCACAAGTAATCATGAAATACCAGAATTAAAGTGCATGGCTAATTGACTACACTTCTGTGGAGCGAATCTAACTTTGAACAGTAAAATAGCAGGCAATTTATTAAATGTCTTATTTACTACATTACACAGCTAAACAAGCCGGGAGGAGTAGCTTATAAGTGTAAAAATATATCCAATAATATATAACACGTATCTCAAGGCACCACTGTACTCAATGTCTTAATTAAGATCTGGGGTCTGGATTAAGAATCGGGACATTGAATACTCAGTTCACTGGTTTACTTGTTTACTACTTATTTACCCACTAAAATGTTTACCTCCCCACTTCACCCAATTAGTCAGCAATCAATCACACACAAGCAACAGAATTCCCAACAGTTAATCAACAAAACAGTCTTGACACGTCATCGTGCCTTAATGTCTGCGATTGGTGTAAAATGATGCATGGACGATTCTCTTTTAGGTTCATCCTTCAGAAAATCGGCATCATATTCTTACCGCCATCTGCAGCAACTGAGGAGGATGCAGAAAGGGACCATCTGTATGCGCCTGTCATGACCTCTGTAAGTTTGATATGTTGTCTCATGGATGAGGTTAAATGTGACAGTAATGGCAGTCATCTGCTTAGGTTTCATATGCAAATCTGTCAGAGGTTAAATCAGGCTCCACGCTCCTTTTTGTGTGACTCACCACTCAAATAGAATCAAATAAATAAGCACAAGCTAGTCAAAGCTGACAATTGAAGCAGTTCCTCATTACCCGCGTGTCTTAAAACATACAAACGGCCTGTTCGCAAGTGAATGGAAATGAAGGTCTGGGTCATGAATCAGAAAAACATGATGCTAATGTATTTTTTGCTGGAGGGGAAAATCTTCAGGCTGGTGATGATATAAAATTGCTGGGTAAGCACAAAATAGCTACCTGGCCTTGTAATTTGTCTTTCGGTGCGCTGTTGTTCTTTTCATCCCTACCTAGTCAGCTCCTCAATCAAAATAAAAGCCATCGTTTAAACTCTGCTTCAAACTCGGCCTCATCACACTCACTATTCTTCCTTTACTTTTACTCCTCAAGTAATGCCATACCTTTATTTTTTTCTTTCTCATTTTTCAGTGCTCATTGCCTTATCACTGGCTTCCTTTTTGTATGTAGCTTGGGAGCCCTTTATGTTTTGTATCATTTATCCGAAGATAAGTCATTTGGAGGCGTAACTGCTTTTATTAAGATCAATATATTGCTATGTATCTAAATAAAAGCACTTGGCCAGTCATTAATTCACAAAACTACAATCTCACTGAAACAAACGGGTTCTTTATGAGAGACTCGGTGTGTTTTTTTCCCCCCTCTTTGACAATTAATGTGAGAAAACATATTGGCTGTGTGTTCGAAAGTAGTTTTGTTTATTAGTTATACTCTATGTCAATGTTAATCGACCACTATTGTTTGAGTACGCTCCACTTTAGTTCTTTTGTCGTAATTTAATATTCTTGAATGTTGTGAAGTTTCCCCCAGAGCCTCTTTTATATCTGCTCCTTATCCAGTTTGCATTTGACTTCTTGTTCCTCAGCTGCCCCAAACACATTTTTACATTTTTTTTTCTTCCTCCTCTCAAGGCCTTGACCTGTCATTTGGCTAATTCATCATTTAAAATGCACGGCAGGCATTTTATGCTAATTGCTCCCGACTGTGACAACTTGCCAGACCTTCTTCTATACTATCTCTCTCTCTCTCTCTCTCTCTTGTTCAGCTAGTACGTGAGCTCCTACATGACGGCCAATCCTTAAGTGTCGGCGTGTCAGCAGAGTCTGGTCAAGGGGGCCAGTGGCTGGCTCACATCAGTCAGCTCATCAACGAGGGATCTGTCCCTGATATCAGTCTGGTTCCTGTGGGCATTTCCTATGAATGTGTGCCGGAGACACACATTCAGGTAAGTGGGTGAAAACATGAAAAGCACCCTCAAGATTTTTACAAGTGTTTGTTTAGTGGCCTCTAGTTTGGAGGATAAATGGAAAAAACTAAATTATGACGTAAGGGATGGAGATCTGGAAATTGTTTGATGTTTAGGTGAGGATGCATGTCGTCGATGGTTATTTGCCCTCTATTATCTGCATGTCAAGTCAACACAGGCGAGTGGGTGTAACTTTCAGCTAATTGCCATAAAAAGGTTCTCGCCTCATCATTTGGTTCTGTCATTCAGATGTTTGCTCATTGGCACACACACTCTGCGTCGCTGTTCAATCATCATGTACTCTGCTCATTAGTGGTAGCACATAATGTGCCTTCTAATGGCGAGACCTCACTATGATATCATCTTCAAGTCACTGTATAATGCACTTGTATTGAAAGTATTTTCTCTTTCACGTCTTAAAGGTTAGCTGTCTATTTCGCTGGCTGTTGTCTCTTCTTTGGAGGAAACCAGAAGGAATTGTTAGGCTTCATCTCGCCCAGCCCTTTTCTCTTAAGGTGAACACACTTTAAGAATATAATGTAGCTGTTGCGTGGAGTCCTCACATCTCCAAAATCACTATCGTGCTTTTCGGGAATTTGAAAAAACGGCATAATTTGTGATAAAATACGACATTATTAAAGTTATTATGATAAATTATATTGATGTGCAAACACAAAACCATCCCAAAGTCATGCTCAATCACGAATGTATTACCCTAAAAAAATGTGCAATTTATGAATGCCATTAAGCAAAATGGTAGGGGTCCAGCCATACACACAGATTTTGGGCAGTGGGCGGGCTACACCCTAAATTGGTTGCATGCAAAACGCAGGGCACACAAAGACAGACTCCCTTCACCTAGAGTCAATTTTACAGTGTTCAATTAACCTACCATGCAAATTTGGGGATGTGCGAGGAAACCGGGAGTACCTGGAGGAAACCCATGCAGACATGGGGAGAACATGCAAATTCCACACAGGAAGGCTGGAATCAAACCCACGACCTCTGCACTGTGAGGCGGACATGCTAACCAGTCACCCACCGTGCTCCACCGTGCTGGCCCGTTCTTGAGACATGCTTCATAATTCACATCTTTTGTGGGTGGTTTTGACCCCAAAGGCCCGGTACATATGGCGTTAGTGTGGGCTCTTCAGTCCAGAAAGATTATTTTGAAGTCATCACAATAGGGCTGTGCAACTATTCGAAATTCAATTTACGATTACTACAGTCCACGATTACAAAATTTATATAATCGTACAAACAATTATATACAGTATGTACATAAAACATTGATAAAATGTTACTCATTTTACAATGTCTACTATAGTAAGTACACTTGAGTTTCAAATTTGAGCTTTCTATTGAAATTGTTTATTTAAATGTTTATTTAAACAACAGTTCTTTCGCAATTAAGTGTATAGCAAGTAAATTCCAATGCACTGTTATACATACTCAAATGTATACAATTGGACCTTTATTTTACGCTAAAATAAATTTGATTTGTTTCCATTTTGCATCCATTTTGAGGGGTTTTGTGCAGAAAAAATATTTGTTTGAATCATCATAATTTCAATTATTACTGAAATAATTGTGATAGCAATTTTTTTCACAATCGAGCAGCCCTACCTCACAATATTGCATAATGTGTAAAATGGAGGCTTACGATGTTAGAGATTACACTCATGTAGAGCTGGTTACAAACGTATTAACAAGTTAAGACAATGCAGGCGAAGGGGAATAGAGGCCCCAAAATACCATTGGACCTCGAGTGCAATTGTGCAAGGTATGATTTTCGTGATTTTACAAACATAAGAATATATATTTGTGTTGTTTAAGTATAGACAACATACAATAGAATATCTACCTAACAGGTAATGTGAGGTAAATGTATGGTAGTAATAAAAGAAGCTACTGCGTTGGAACGCATTGCTTGATAATCTGTTCTTCAAAATTTACCGTCCAAGTCAACCATTCAGTTTGATTTAGATTTAGTGTTTAATAGACTTTGACTGCGGGCTATGCTAAATCTTGTGTGTGTGCGTGTGTGCGTGTGTGTGTGTGCGAGCGTGTGCGTGTGCATGTGTAGGAAATGTACGCTTCAGGCAAGTGCAGAGTAGTTGAATGGCGCCCTCTACAGGACCTGTTGCTGCCTGTTATCGTTCGTGATTGGTAATCTTGCCACACAATCTCAAGTACAACACGCACACGCGCACACACAGACGCACACAATTTGTCTTGGAAGATTCGCCACAAGATTTGGCTTTCACCCAACATTTGAAGAATAATTTATTTGAAATCTGGCACTGACACAGTAAAGGTTCATTGAACATCCTCGATGAGCCACTTTGGCTTATGACAGGTAAAGAGGTTCATGTCTCATATGAATTCTTTAGAGAGGGTTAGAGATGAAATGAGAAGTGATGGATGGTAGAGTGAGGATAGTTCAATTGAATTTCAACTTGTAATTTTGTTCTATTTTACTTGACAACATTAACAATCATCGGTGTTAGCCATTGTACTAGGAAATAATGAGGCAGGTACTTAACATATGGTGAATATTTGTATCATATTGTGTTTCATTGGTGACACTGTCAAACCTGTCAAACAACAGAGACAGATGTAAAATGCGTTCTCAGCAACACTCTGAGCTTCTCTTATCCACATACTAAACGTTTGTCAAAGCAATTCAGTTGACTTGAAATGGCTGAAAATGCCTTTAATATATCATTTAATGAGGCTCTGCGTCTTCTCATTTGTCGTTGTTTGTTGCAGTTAAAACTACTGTACAGTATATGTCCACCAGTTTATTTCATCCTCCCACATCTTTTCCTCATGATTCTCTCTCAGCCAATAGTTGTTTCCATTTTCATGACGCAGTTAAAGAGCAACAAGGCCACTCAATCAAAAGGGGCCACCTGGTCCAGAATTCACTTGTTTAGCTCAGTGTTCCTGAGGGAAATATGGGGCACCGCTAAATGCTCCACTGTGCACACCGGCGCGTCACTGTGTCTTCTTAATGTTTGCTGCTGAGTGGCGAGTGTCCAGTGGAGGATACTGACGGTGTGAAAGATATGTTGTATAATCCACAATTGTAGCATTAAAATAAAATAAAATCTCCAGTTGGAGAGTCATGTGAGGGTTATCTGTATTTGCTCTTGCAGTGTGATAATTGTACAAAAGGATTGACATCTGATCCAATATTGATTCTAGCTGTTTGCTTTTTCTCTTCAGCACTGAAAGTGAGTTTGGTCAGAGGAAGACGTCATGGTTCCTGCCTTCTCGTTCTGTGTCAGAAACCACAGAGCTAACCCATCAGGAGAGCGAGCTCAGCATTGCGATTGCTGTCCACCTCATTTTCTGTAAGTAGGAGATAATGTGCCCCTGCTGGTCTGTAAATGAATCCCCATGTGATGTTTTAATCATGTTTGCATTGTGCAATGGTATTTAAGATTTGTGAGTTGTGCTCTCTTTCACAGCTATAACCTCCTGCATGGCTGTCATGTCCACTAGTCTGCTATCCAGTCTTTTGCTTTATCGGCACCGTAAGGTAAATGTTTCATTCCTGTGTTCCGGGGTCAAGAGCGCACCATGCACAATATATTCACTGTACAGGCAATTTGAAAGTAATATTTTAACATTAACAGTCATACAAATGCAGATTTAATCAAAAATAACAACTTTGATTAATGAATGTAAATATGCCTTGTGGCATCTGAGGGCACAAAAACGGGGAATGGGTGAGTTCTAGGGGTTAGGTTCCAGGGACAAAAATGCAAACCTGGGTCATAGTGGGGCCGACAGTTTTTATGAATAAAGCCAGTGGGTCGAGGCCGGAACGCTACAGAGATCGCAGCCGGGGGGCGGGGGACTGACTGGCAAAAAAGGGGTCAGGTGCCCAGATACGCAAAAAATGTGAAGAGTGAACTTCAAGATATGGAGGATTACTGGGCGGTATTCTATTCTATTTTTGAGACAGCTCCTAATTTGTGCATAAGTGTCACAATCAAAACACTAAATGTAAAAAAAAACACAAAGCCCACGTTGAGTTTTGCTGAGGTACACTGAATTGTTTGATTGAGGGATCTGAGAGCTACTTCTTGGCTACTGATTAATTTTGAGGTGCTGCCAGTTTGATGCTCACATCTGAAATAACAAAATTTGGGGTGAATTGTCTCCTTGTTGATGCACTGCTAAATTGTCACCACCAGCAAAACGGTTTGATCAATACTGACATTCAATATATACCTGACTTGAATTTGGAGACTAAATTCCCTTCCTGGTTCCCGTGGGCAGGGTGTGAGCATGTCCGTCTTGTGTCGTGATGTCAGCTGGCTCACGGAGGAGCTCTTGTTCAGGAACAAAGATGTTGGATTTGGAGGAAGTCTAACCGAGGTGGTCCACTACTCCATCACGCTGCTCGCGCCTCACCTCAATATAGTTGCAGTTCCGTCAAGGTCGGTTCTCCAGAAATCAAATACAGATAAATCAGATTTGGAACATTTTGCATACCATATCTTCTTTCGACCTCTAGGCAAGACCCTTTAATTGTAGCTCGTCCTACTCTTGCTGCAACACATCACCTCGACCTGCAAGCCCAGATTGTCACTCATACTTTTATTTTGGAAGCAGTTGGTGGTGAGTAATTTTGCATGCATGTATTTTGGTTCGATGGCAATACTTTTATATAACACTTAAGCCCAAAAGTCATGTAAAGCCCTTATGTTCTCTTCGCGTGCTGGTGCTCGTGGGAGGCTTTGGCTGCGACTTGTGACAGTTCCCATGGCAGGATGGAAAATCGATTTGAAACATGATATTTTAAAAGTTGCACTGCTAAATACACAGTGTTAGTTGTAACGAGCCAAAGACTGCCGTTGAGCTTTTTCGATAAAGCCACGGAGTCTTTAAGTGTCCATTAGTACAACTACATCTGTAATTTGTTTTTCTACCATTTTGTTGCCCCCAGCTTGAATTGTTGACATTTATGCCGTCATTACTAAATCGATCATCCATGAAAAATTGACTCAGAAGCAACCATATCTGCTTATTTCTGTGGGGCAAAAAAAAAAACCATGCATTTTCCGCACTTGGGCAAAGTTTGTGCTCTAAATTTCTGCCATCTCAGCCGAAATATGGCATTGTTGGGAAGCTGAACTGCCTTGGCTTAAATTTACACACTCCAATTATGCTCTTTAGCTGTTCTTATGCTTCACTGTAAATACCACGAAAGCCATTGCAAAAGACAGGAAAGCCAGATCTTTTTTCCTTTAATCATGTGCATGTTGAAGTAACTCACAACTCGCCATGTGCATTATTTCAGAATCGCATACAACTTATTGTGACACAAAAAACAACCAAGCGGTTACATTTAACTTGGCATTCACACTTGATAAGTTGGCTCCAACATAGGGTACATAAATAGTCATATCTGTGACATTGAATTATTGTCAAAATGGCCCTTAATTGATTTTTTTGACTCTTTAATTTATGCACAGTGGTGAATTGTACTATCAGTGCTGACTTTCTCCCAAATAAACCTAACGTGCCAGAGGAGATGAATCCTGAAAAAAGGTCACACTCGATTTGTGAGTAAAGGCTGTGGGAAAAATGTTTTTGCAGATTCTGTTTCGGGATGAGTGTTTGTATGAGTTAACCTGGCGGAGGTATTTCAGGGAGGCAAATTCGGTGAACTGCAAACTGTTGTCGATACAACATGCAGGGAACATGACATTTGCTGACACTAGTTTTACAGTTCACACAAGGTGCTTGTTGTTTTACCAGAGGACATAGTTAATGTTACAGGAACTGTGAGTTCCAAACTTGTAACCTGCAAAAGGAAAAGTCTCCATTTGGTTTCACCACTGGGCGATGTGATTGTGTGCTTTTTAAAAGGTGTTTTCTTTTTAATGGCTCAACCGCTCTTTCCGGATCTTCTGTTAAGCCACCTGGTTTTTGACTTCCATGGGTTCTATCAAAACATCATTCTACCTTCTCTCCCCCTAATCAAGCTTTGCCGGCCCTGTCGGGAATGGATTGTTCTCAATCTCAGTCCCCCACGCTCACTGTGGCCATCTGCTCAAGCTTGATCTGCTGGCTCTTCCCTCCCACACTTGTACTGTAGATTGCTCTTACTTTTTCTCATCTTTCCTTTTTCAATGTGGTTGGTCAAACCTGTTCTTGGGAGCCTGGTTCCTATCTATGTCTCCACTGCAGTGGACCAGAGAGAGCTAATATGTTCCTTTTAAAATTTCACATCCTTTTCTCTCACTTGCACATTGTCTGTCCAACATGCTGGTCCTGACTGTATGTATCAAAAGTCGTGACAACATACTATATCGCTG
Organism: Idiotropiscis lumnitzeri; assembly: GCF_059441095.1. NCBI lineage: Eukaryota > Metazoa > Chordata > Actinopteri > Syngnathiformes > Syngnathidae > Idiotropiscis > Idiotropiscis lumnitzeri. The sequence goes on from NC_142391.1 coordinate 29,981,677, forward strand.
TCTGAAGAGACACACTAAGCCATATCTCACTTCCTGAAAAGTATCGTCTGAACAATGTATTAACTACTTCTAAAGCTCAAAAGATAAAAAAAAATAATAAATCTGTCATGTCTCAACAAAGAAAAGGAAAGAACTCCTCTATACGCAGAGTTTGACGTTCCAAAGTCAATGATATCGGAACTTTGACAGTGCTGCTGCTTTACAGCCATTGCCAGACAACCATTAACTTCCGCTAGGTTGATGACGCAGATCCTTAGCTGTCTGTGTGGTTTCCGAAACACTTGACTGTTTTCTCATTTGCATTTTAAAGCACATGGTGTGTGCTTTTTTATTTATTTATTTATGTTTTTGTTTTTTTGCAGGCACGTACAATGCCTTTTGATAATGGTCTCTGTGCACAATTCGTTATGTAAGCGCAGTTTATTTCCGTTGCGGAAGTGAAGGTTGTGGGCAGCGGGCGTTATGAAACATAGGCTTTGTCCTCAAATACTTAAAACAATCCCAGCTATACTCACCGGACGCTTTAATGGGTACACCTGTACAGTTTCAATCCATTGAGTTGTAAAATGTTCTGCCTTCACCTCTTAAATGGATTCACCGAGGTATTTAGTTCACGAAATGTATATTGCGGTAATATTTTACAGTACAGTTAATTGCAATCATTTAGAGGTTTTCCGAATATTTTGATAATTAGGCAGTCTTTAGGCGCTCCTGGGATAGTTTATTATTATTTTTACAATGTTCAAATTGGGATTTTTCAATTCAATTCAACTTTATTTGTATTGCACCTTATCATACCAATTGTAACTCAAAGTTGTAAAACCAGTGTTCCGTTCCCCAATTGGAAGCAGCTATGCTTAACAAGTGTTTCCAAAACTGTGAGTTGAGGCACATTTTTTAGATCAGAAAAGTCTCAAAGGCACACTTCCAAGCAATAATGTCACAGAAAGGATATACAGTAATGTATACTGAAGTAACGTCCAATCGATTTTCTCACAAATTTACATGTCTGTTTAGTGAAACACAAGTCTTATTATTCTTTTGTTTGAATCAAAACTGGTGGATGTACCTTCTGCCATCTAGTGGAAGAGCATTTAATTGTTAACATAATTGTCTGTCTCAAAACATTGCAGTAATAGCAAGATGAACAAACTAATTTGTAGTAAATATACATAACCAATTCAGGGTGTCCCCCGCCTACTGCCCGAAGATAGCTGGGATAGGCTCCAGCACCCCCCGCGACCCTCGTGAGGAGAAGCGGTACAGAAGATAGATGGATGGATATTTTTCATTTCATCCATTTTTAAAATGGATAATTTCCTACCTCATTCTTGATTATTTCACAGCACATTTGTTGGGAATCACCATCCTCGGTACAAAGTAGATTGAAGATGCAAAATAACTAAGGTCCTTTTTTTCCCCCTATATGCCATCTAATGTGGTCGGAGCGTGGCCTTGAAGTTTGATGGTCATTTCAAGGATAATTTTGATTGAACCTCTGATGCACATACTCTGTCTAGCACAATATTCGTAATACCTCTTTATACACTGAAGTGCCTGTGCTCAGTTCCTCTGCTGTAAAGAGTGTTTCAGGGCATGCCTCATACCATTATCCAGTAACTTATTCAGTAGATAACAGCTCTCCACATTGTGTGAGGTGAACTCGTCCTTTTCAAGCTGTCATCTGTAAATGTGGTGAAATTCAAGTTCACAATATACACGTTATATGCTTACAAGTGTGTGTGTGTGTGTGTGTATGTATATATATATATATATATATATATATATATATATATATATATTTATTTATTTACTATTCATATCCGCTTACCTTATTATTGGCTTATTATGGTCTTACTATGGTCTTATTTGTCTCCTTCTTTCTTCTTCTCCATGAACGTGCTTAATGCAAGTAAATATGCATTGTTGGTGTTGTAGGAATTGTGGTATTGCCCCCCCCCATCTTGTAATGGTATACCCCTGGAGCTGGTAGGTGTCATGGTCCGTTTTGTCCTGTCATGTTTTTGTTTTGTTTTTGCCCAGCTGGAGTGGGGGCGTTTCCTTCCAGCGCTTCGTTCCTGGTCATGTCGTAATGGCTGGAGAGATGCGCCCACCAGCCATGCACCTGTCACTCGTCAAGTCCTTGATTACTTCACTATTTAAAAACTCCACGCTGACAACTCAGCGTCGGAAGATTCCTCTTGCTCATGCTCCCAAGTTGGGAATTACTAGACACCCCTGGTGTGAGTTTTTCCTCCAGCGTCTTTTGTTGCACTTTGTCGGTCTTGCGTATGATTTTATATATATATATATATATATATATATGTATATATTGTTCTTTTTGTAAAAATAAATATCTTTGCTAAAATCATCTTTCTGTGTCTGCGCTTAAAGAGTCCTGACCCTTTTTTCCAGCGGTTCTGGAAAATACTTAACAGTCGGAGTGGCGGGTTACGTGATGTCAGAATAAGGAAATACAACCACGCTTGAACACACACTGCTGTCTCACATGTCTTCATACACAATTAGTTGGTAGTGGCGATTTTGACGCGTTCAAGCACAATTTTTGTTGTTTGTCCATTTCGCGTGTGGGTTCATCACACGCACAAGGGCCGGTTCTCGGGCCGGACTAAAATCCACCTCCGGTCTTTGTTAATCGAACCCTTTTTTAAAATTATTCACCCCCGACCCCAAAAATGGACGTCCTTACAGGCTGTAGGGCTGGACCGTTCCGCCCCCGGGGTGGATTGCCCACCTCTGAGAACATGCAATCACCACACAGGAAGGCCGGAGTTGGAATTGAACCCTGCATCTCTGTACTGTGAGGCTGACCTGCTAACTAATTGCATGAAAAAAATATATATAATTTCACAGACAGCTTTGAGAGGGCACTTAAGACTTCTGCACCAATATCTCCTCCTCCTTACAAAGACAACTGAGAACGACTGAACACAAATGCCCCCCAAAAGAGAACCATATTCTGAAGACTATGAGCTGCAAACATAAATTGAAATTTGAAAATTCATTTCAATTCAATTCAAATTTCAATTGAAATTTGCACCTGAAAACCCTGATTGAGGAGCCAAGAGAAAGTTTGGAGTGAAAGAGCAACTTGTTTGGGACTGGTGAAAAGCGGAGGCTACTCTAACGGCGATGAAGAAAAAATAACCAACAAGAAAGCTTAAGGAACAAGTTTGCCAGTGGGTGCTTGAAGTGCTTTGAAAAGGCTTGCCAACAATGCAGTTGCATCTCCACGCTCAGGTATTGTCAAGGCGATGAATGAAAAGGACTTTGCAATAGGACCTTCTTGTTACATCCGCTTCAAGCACCGCAGCTGCTTCACCATCAGCGTATGGACAACGGTGTCCCAGAACATTAACATGAACACTGCACACTTTTCTGTTCATGTTTATATTTTGTGTAGTTAAATCAACTTTAGTGTAATAGCATATCTTACACCTAATTCAGCCTGTTCTCTCTTCTTCTATTAATGTTATAACTTGACGTGAAATGTTCGGACACTCCCCAGTGGGAGCAACCACTTTGGGTTGCACACGTAGCTCGAGGAGGCAAGTCCTACCTATTTATATTTCATGTCTGTGGTCCCAGAGGATTTAACGACTTCGACGGCATGCAAACTCCTTTTTGCACAATTTGCACAAAGCGATTCTATTATCAATGCTTCCATCAGGTAGTTGAAATTAATTCAGCCTCCCATTAATCTTAGCAATGCCGTTTTACAGTGTCATATTCCTCTGTTTTTATCGCCGCTAGCCGCATGGTTATCCAAGCACTGACTTGTGCGTCAGTGCAATCGTGCACGGACCAAGGTTCCGGGTCGATGAAAATGTTTTTTTTAAATGCTCTAATACATGAATGCTGTGTTGCGTCTGTTTGTTAGTAAGGTAACATTTTTTTCCCCAGCATGTGCAGTGTCAGCCATGCTATATGAGCTTGCCAGCAGTGGCATCAGCAGCAAGGTGAGGGCTGACAGCACAGATGGAGACCAGGTCAAAGGTGACTTGGAGTATGATGTGGTGCTCTGCCAGTTGGAGCTGACTGAAAGAGCCCTGCAGCTTTGCCATCTCCTGCCTCCGGGCTTTCGACCAGTGAGTTTCCATTCATATCACACACACGCGCACATCCGGTGTGTCTCGTTCAATGGGTCTTTAATGGGGCTGAACGGTGACTCACACTGCACCGCTGGTGTTGAATTGTGTGCTCTGGCTGTGTGTTTGTGCGCAAGTACATGTGTACACGCTCCATCACGTTGACTTCAAGGGCTTCGAATCGGAGGCAGATATACTGCGCCTTTCTCTGTTAGCCCACCTTTCATTTGAACAGCCACTCATTCTTTTCTACTCTGCTTGCAGCAGTGTTGCTCAGCCTTTTCCTCCACGGAAAAATATCGCTCCCACTCATGCATCCCGATGGCCGACTCTGCTTCATCCTCGTCTCCACCTCACAGCCTATGCTCTTTGTCACCTGTCTTCCTTTGCTCGTCTTCCATGTGTGATGAGACTGAAGCTCTTTGCTCCTCTCACCTTCTCTCTCATTTATTTCCAATTTCTCCAGCCCTGCCAGTCTTCTCAAAGTTTTGCACTGGATGCAATTGACAGTTTGGTGCGATGCGGCATCTTGATCATGGAAGAAGTAAGATACATTTTTCATAGTCCCAGAAATGTATACTGAGACATAACAACACAATTCTATCCAGGGTGCCGATCAACCACTGTCTGTTCTCATGTAAAATGCGTTTTTTTCCCCCATAAAAATTCAATATTTATAAAATCTGATTTGGTTCTTGTAAACTGGGTGATATGTGTGCACTTGTTTGCGTGCAGACAGTGTAGTAGTAGTGTTTTTCTGTGCAGGTTCAAAGGGACATTCCCATCTGTGATTTCTGGAAGAGAGAGGGCACCCTAACTTGGACCACCACAGACGAGCTGTATCAAAGCGATTCTGATTGTGAGGAACAGGACTTGCATTCCTATAAGGTACCCGAACAGGACAATTGGGTTTTTCTGCCTCCGTCACATGCCACTCAAAAGCACCAGAGGTTCCTCTGTATATTAGGAGAAGCATGTCAGATGTTGACCCAGTTAACAGACCATGGCAACTTACAGAGGTGCAAAGAGGCCACGATAAAACGAGCAAAGCCACAGCACGAAAGAGTCATTTCATGCGAGTACATCTCCATAACAAAAGCAGCCACGCAGCCGAGACGCATTACTTGAATATCAATTAGCAATACGTGTGTCAGCTTTAATAGAAGACTGTCATGAATGTTATGTTTGACTTTTCAAAGCAACACAGGGTATCTAATCAACTCCCAAAGTGTGTGCAAAGTGACTTAGGGGTGAGGATGTTAAAATGCTGGGGAAAAACAGGGTCTTAATGAATAACATCCAAGCACAACTGACCAGAACTGTCATCCAAAAACAACTCAATTATGCTAGTCTCCTTTTGACAGAACAATAGTTCATTACTCCAATCTTGCCTGGCGACTTCTTTTCAGCAATATATTTTTCATCCAAACATTGTTTTGACCTAAAGCTTTGAGAGAGTCAGTGACTGCAACTCTTGCCTCAGAGAAATTTTTCAAAGCTGCACATTCTTCAAACCCATTATTGCGTTCAGTTTTCTTCTCCGTAAGCGGTCTTCCTCTCTACTCAGTCTTGATTTAGAAAGACAAAAGGGAGTTCGTTGCATTCAGATGATAGATATTTAATGTTTAATGCTGCTACATTCAGATCTTCAGAATGTTCTCAGGCTCAGCTTTCCCAGTACACACAGTTTGTTTTGTTGGTCTCTCTCTTCCTATATCACTTGATGGTTGTTGGACAGAAGACCTTTACTGTTCAGTATTTTCTCTTTGAAAGAAACTTTCTGCATGTTGCATATCAAATATTCATGTGTAGACTACTTCTGTTTTTCTTCACTCTCTCATAATTTCTAGCCACCGAGACTGCTAGTTTACTTAAGATCCCATTTTTGTCAATTAAAAATAAATCCTCAATAGCAATATAATTCAGTGTATGTAATGCACAGTCACATCAACTTCGTATCAACTCTCCACCATGGCAGGGACTCACGATTATATACACAGTTTAACTATTAATTGCAAGCAGATATTCCTCTGCTGCTGCCTCTGTTCTGCCACCCTCAGCTGACTAACAAAAACACGTATCACTCCCTGACAAATATTACCTTCTCTTTTCGGTAACTGAATACCCTTGATGTCATACAACACAGACTTGGGTCAGTTCAATGCGGTCAATTTGCAATTGTAACCTGATCTGCTGTGAAGGCTGAGGATGTATTTCTATTTCACTGAAATGCTCCCATTCCAATTGATTTATTTCCACCTTTTGGATAGCTACTCATCTCACTTGATATCCTCTAACGTGGCATAATAGTGTCGCGTAACTACACTCATGAGCCACGGCGATCTAATGAGATGCAATGCAAAAGGTGCATCAAAAAATTCCCTTCAAATATAATAATACTTGATATTGATTTGCATCACAACATCTCTTATCATATTTATGCAGATGACTTTAAATTACAGCATCATCATATGATTAAAGTCCCTTACTTTCATTAAGTAAGTGTATTAAAATTAATGAGGGGATGAACCAGAATTTTCTCCAGCTCAATCCAGAAAAGTGTTTGTTTTTGGCCCCAAAAATGAAAGGTCCAAGATCAGCGCTCATCTTAACTCTATGCCTATATCGTGATGTGATTATTAACTCAGGCCTGAATTTTAACAACCACTTAAAAGACATTCCCTAATTCTACCTATTACCACCTGAAAAACATAGCGCAAATTAAGGGCTTTATGTCTCAACCAGACAACACCAGAGTCCTTCCAAACACCGGGAAACTGGACCACATCACACCTGTCCTAAAATCACTGCACTAGCCTCGAGTGAGTCAAAAAATAACATTTAAAATCTTCCTCCTCGTCCATAAATCTCTGAATAGGTTTGAACCAAAATACATGCAAGATGCACTAATACCCTACAAAGTATGCAGACCCCTCAGGTCGTCTAGGACAGGTCTGTTGTGTGTTCACAGAACCAGAACCAAAGTGAAGCAGCATTTAGTTACTATGCTCCTGGAACCTGAACATTTGAGGTCTCAAACTGTCAATTCATTTAAATCAGGTCTGAGAATATTGTTGTTTGCAGCATTCTCATGACTCAATCCTTTATTCTCGTGTTTTAATCCCCATTTGCATGTCATATTTAATTTTTTCTAGGCTGATAGCCTTGCCTAGATGCCTAATGGATTTGTACAATTATGTAATGAGAAGCAAGGCCAGTGATACTATTTTATAGGAGCAGCTTCAGAATCCAATTTAAACCCTTCCATTATCTGTAGATATTACATCTTTAAACAATTCATACAGGCCTTTCATACATCTTGTTTCCATTCCCCAAATAAATCCTTGTAAATCTGGGATGCATGAATGCTCAGAAGAACCTTAATAAGCCCCAAAGGAAGTAATGCAGGCGAGGTACTAGATTTTGCTGGAATATGACTTAAGAATGTGGAATGGGGTGATTTTTAAACAGGTACAAATGGCCTTTCCACCATCTTGTGCAGGAAAATATTGAAATTCCCATGACAGGAAAAATATGTCAAGATAGATGACAGCTTCCTTTGAATCTCTGACCTTTACACCGGAAAAGTCACTGGATCATTCAAGGAAACAACTGATGTAAATGCCATGGTATCTTGCTTCCTTATTGTTGTTCACTCGGATGTGAACCTCAGTATGAAAGTTATGGACCAGCATGGAGATGTCCTCTGTGGGCCACAAATGTTTTTATGAACTTTCATAACAATCTATAGCACATTTGTTGAGTTATTTCAGTCTGAGGCAAAAAAAAAAAAGAATGAGCCGACAGCCTGCTGGGCAAAATGACAGAAACCAAAATTAAAAGACCTATTCTGCTACATTTTTGTGCGTCTTGACATGCCAGCTGACAGTGACTTTTCACAGGGAGTTCAGCCTCGCGGAAAATGTTCTTTCCATATAGTGAACTCTTCCAATCATCTTCCTGTCGACATTCCTATCAACCTATTTCTTGCCCTCTCATTGCTAGATAAGCCAGCCAAATCACTGTCCCGACATGCTGTTCTTCCTCTGCGACATGCTAGCCGGGCGTCTGAGGGCTCTCTGCTGGACCACCGCGTTCCTGGATCACGTACACACACCTCTGCCAGGTTTAGTGTCTTGGTTTAACTTATTAACCTTTCCTCCAAAATGAAAGTCAAGCGCAGTGGTGACTTCAGATACAAGTGACCCAACTTGTGAGTTTTTCAAGATAGGAGCTGTCCTTTACTGATTTAATTTTTTTGCTTTGGCTTGCGAGCAAAGATTTGAGATACGACCACTGTATGGTGTGAGTGAACTCAAGTCAACTCATTTCAGAACAGGCAGTAGTTTGTCAATACTGAACAATTAATTAACAATCATAATAATAATATAACAGGATAATATGTTTAATGCGCTCCCCCAGTCCAAATTTGCAGTCAAAGTAAACCTAAAACTGAGAAAGCGAGAATTACACTTTGTGTTTTTGAAACAAGCACATAGCGAGTTGCCTTAGCTTGAAAACAATGCAAAATGCCATCGACAGCATCGGCGTTGCGATGTTATGATTGTTCAAGCAACAAATATTTGATCTCAAAGTGTGGCGCAACACATGTAGACAGACAATAAAAAAATACAGGCATATTTTCTTTATCCTCTACAAACATGACACCTAAAACTACTGAGCTTAGTAGTCACTGTGTCCATGTATATCTGTACATAAAGAATCTGGCCAACCCATGCCATTTTTGCATTATTTGTTCAAAGAATTATGAAAGATTGACAAAAAGACATTGAATTTCACTACAGCAACATCACTACAAGATGGCACCCGGAAAATCATGTGAGCGCGTCTAGCCAATCAGCGTCCAAAGCAGCGAGAAGCAGAACGATCTTAAGTTGGCCAGAATCTGTTTATATACGCCGCTGCATATGTTTGTATTATATTGCCCCTCGGTAGGCAAGCAGCACACACCAGAAAGAGATGCATAGTCACAGAGAATTATACTGTACAAACTCTTTATTGCTTTAGATCTTATTTTATGTAATGACTTTATGTTATGTTTTTATGAAGTACAATATTATTGAATGCTGTTTTTGGGCAGGCTGGAACGGATTAATGGCATTTTCATTCATTTAAATTAGGATACGAGTGATTTGGGTGTGGTCACAGAACGACTCAAATTAATTTAGGCACTACTATAAAAGTCAACAAAGTCATTTCTGTTTACCATGACTGTCAAGACATTCACTTCATGGACCCACGCATTATATTCCTTCTGCACGTGTGTCACCATGCCCGCCACAGACCATTACAGTTAACAGGGGCACACAATTTATTATGATTAGGTTTAATTATAGAATTGTTAACAGGTTTGAACCGTTGTTCATGTTTTTGCTTTGGCTTGCAAGCAAAAATGACACGATGAACGGTACTCAACTCAAAAATGAGGATTCAAGCTGTTTATGGTCCTTCACATTTGACTTATACTGTCAAAATAAACCTAAAACAAATAATATTACACTGATTTCATTCAAAACAAGCACATGGCTTTGCATTAGGAAAATCCTCTTAACTTAATGCTCACAAAATGCAAAAAAAAAACAAAACAAAACATAGGTTTAATGTGAATAGCACTGAGGTTACCGTCTTAGAAGCGTTTATGAAACTTATTTCAACGCAAGCAGTAACAACACATGTAGACAGACACTAAAACAATATTCACAGACAAATACATACTGTAGCCTTTGTGAAAAATTACAAATATAATTGCATCATACTGAGTCTGTTGCAAAACTCCTCTCCACGTGTCTGTTAAACTGGTGGCAATGCCCGTTAAATTGAAGCAAAACAAACGACAAAAAGTGTTTCATTCTTTACATTATATTTAATCGTGTTATTACAGTATGTTTTATGAACCATATCATTATAGTTATTATATTTTATCATTAAAAAAAACATATTGGCCATTTATTTCAACAGCGAAAGATGACTTGTGATACAAGTGTCTCAAGTATCTGAGGCAACACATTGTCACGACCACTGAGGCTTGATATTATTTGACTCTGGATCAGCTTCATTTGATTTGTATTATTTACGATAAGGAGGGAGATGTGTTTAAAAAAAGGAACAAATTAGAGGTTGAGTATAGCACCACATACAAAATGGTGTTCAAATGTTGAGGTTCAACTGTAATAGTTTTGCCACTTGGGCATTATTTTATCCATTCTATATTATGGAGAACACGAAATGACTGTTTGAACATTCACGCAGAATAACCCCCGCGTCTTCTCTCCGGCAGAAGGTGATTTTGTGACTCAGCTGTGCTCACATCTGTGTGACACGGCAAATAAGAAGAAACAGCACTACGGTGAGCACATCTCCCTCAAAAAACACACCTCCGCACGTACAAAGACAAAGTCCTAACTGCCTAATTGAAAGCACTCAGTTTGACACAATGTACAAATTCAACCGGTCCCACTGGTAATGGCTTTGTTCCATTATTCCGACCTGTTATTTTCTTTATTGGATATACGTCTGTTCTTTTGAATGATGCGTGCCTTTGTGTGATATCTCGCAGAGAGCTGCTCACAGGAGGCTGCTCATGCTGCAGTTGGAACACTAATAGACCTGGGGGTGAGTGACAGGCTTAATGTATGCCGTGTGTGTTCAGTGAATATACATGATAAAATATATTTCGATGGCATCACATCAAGTACCTAAAGCAACCCTTTGTTGCCCTTCTGGAGTAATGAGAATACTACGATAAAAGAGTAGTTGAACTTTCTTTTGACTTTTAAGCATGTTTCAGGGTTGCGGCGGTGACCTCATCTGAATGAATAAAACAAAAACGTTGTCGAGGCCAGATAAATGCTTGATGATCGCAGTTTGAGATTCAGCTCAAGAAGTAGGGCCACGAGAGGTCGTCTTTTAGATAGGAAAAGATACAATCTTGTCTTATCTCTGAACCTGTGAGATTCAAAGACAAGGACAAGGGGGCTTCAATTCAACATCTCCAATCTACTAAGAGCTGAAGTGAAATCTATTCTCCTGATGCGGGGTGCGGCTCGGCCACTCGTAAAACCCATGTAGTGCATATGCACGCATCAGCGTCTCGGAAAACTCTCCAATGTCCCTCTCTTCCAATTGACAAGTCAGTCCTTCAGCCTGTGCAGCCATCAGTCTGCTCCCACTTTGCGAGATGCCAATCGCTGCCTTTAAAAATAGAGCAACATTGACCTATATATACGCAACTACTTCAAGAGGCAATTATTAATTTGCTTATCAGGGTCAGAAACTGTTACTATCTTGTTAATTTTCAAATTGGATTCTACTTTAAAGAGGACATGTTTTGGAAAAGTAACATTTAAATCCACTTTTTTTTTTTTTTTTTTAATGCCGGAGCTTGGTGAAAATAAAGTAGAACACTAATGGGCACTCTTGTTGGGGACGGGTGTAAATGGGCCATTCCACCGAATCTGTGCCATTTGCGTCCCCGAGAAACAAGAGGTACAGATGCATGATAAAATTAACTGGTAAATAACTTGTTTTTTTTTCTGCCTGAACATTGATCTGAATGCATATTTGATCAATGCAATTTAAAAGATTAATTTAAACGACTGTGAAAGTATCTTGACACTCGTTTACGGGGTCCCACTTCGGGATATTGTGGATCCATAGTTATGTGTGCGACCTTGTGAGTGGCACAAGGCTTTTTCTATTCCAGAGATAACAGCCGCAAGATTTAAAATAATAAATAAATAAAAATATTTCATAAAAAAAAAAATTGATTACAGGCGTCAGAAAAAGTGCTTCAGGCTTTGTGTCAACAGCAGAATGTTTGATGTAGTTCTGGAATTGGATCACAATGAATTGTGCCGGTGTACCTTATGAAGTGGCCGGTCAACATACCTATGACGAGGCAAATCAATCAAATCCAAAATAAATGGCAACTGGTGCAGATGTTCTATACTTCAGATTAGATTGTTTTGTTGAACACATTCTATGGTGCGTATAATTCCACATATGCAATCCCATTTTGACACGGACAATTTTGACGATGAACTTGGCACAGAGAGAATATGCAAACTCCAACCCAGAACTTCTGAACCAAGGCACATGTTTCTATTCAATTTAGATCCTGCTATGTGAATATCATTGATGTTAAAACTATCATCTTTACAAGCGTGCCCACCATGTTTGCGGTCCCATTAGGTCCTCATGCAGGAGCGGCGGGAAGGAGGAGTCTTCCTGGGGGTCACACCTTTGTTCCAATCGGCAGAAAACAAGAAGAAACTGCAGCGCTTCATCACTCAGTACCTCTACAATTAATATGTTAAACAGCAGCGCTGTGTTTTTGGATGCACCCTAAGCTGGTTGGAGTCACAAGACTGTTCTGTTATTTGAGAGGCTCCACGCTGAGCTGCCAAGGCCTTTGAGGTTAATTGCATTGAGATTTTTCAGTTATGAGACATTGATTTAAAGTTTTTCCTCTGTAATAGCATTAGCATAAAGCTGCAGGAGATGAGGATTATGAGGTTTCTGTAATCAGCTGTGTGGCGCCGCCGTATCTTTCCCCCGTGTTTACACTGTAACCAGGGAGTTTTTTTGTAACCTGATCACATTTCAGCTCTTTTTTTTTTTTTTTGCTACTGTTACCAAGTTCATTATTTCACGTTAACACCCATGCTAATGAGGCCCAGTTCTGTTCATCTCATCGTTATTAAACTGCTCTAATTTGAGTTTTGTTTTGTTGATAAAGTCTTCTGGTATTTCATTAGTGTAATTATTTTCACAGGCCATTATTAATTCAAAGACGGTGCCCTTGTCATGAGTTATACCTTATGAGTCTGAGCAACAAACAAAAAAAAAAAGAAACAATGGAAACCACCTCTGGCAGCATCAACTACAGTTTGCAAAGATACAATTCAAAAGCTGCAAATCCAGCATGAAACGATACTGCCCTCCAGTGTTGCTCTGCAAGTACTCTTCAATTTGGATTTTTACTTGTGGCTCCCGTGGTTGTACAATACTAATAGTTCACTCACGTGTTAATGAACAAATAATTCAGCCACTTTGGAAAAAAATAAGTATTTATTATGGTCTGCAAACATACATAATCATCTTCTTGAACAAATGTGACCACAGATCCAATTACTTTCATTATTTCTAAATGCCGGATAAACCCATATATCAAACAAGGTGCTTCCATCAAGTAAGAAACAATCAAGCATTTCTAATCGTTGATGATTTTTGCCAGAGTGTCTCCCATTTCAAACCACTTTGTTGACAATAGATCCCAACTGGTCAATTTGGCACTCCACAACATCTCCTTTCTGAAAAACAGAACCATTTTATTTTAATGAGCACTTTTTTTTTTAAAAATGTTGTTTTAAAGTTAAGCTTGGTTTGTGTGTAGCAGCAGCAGAATTCACAATCTATCCCCCCCCCCTCCATATTTTTAGAATTAGAATTAGAAATCCCTTTATTGTCATTGTACTCAAGAGTGCAACGAGATTAGATTTAAGCAGTTTGACGCAGGAAATCACCTTGAGGAAGACGGGCGGCTTTCTGAACACGCCCACGCCAGGAGGGGTGCCTGTCAGGAACACATCTCCAGGAGTTAACGTCACAAACCTAAAAAAAAGACGAATATGAGAACATAGAGCCAAGCTGAGATACAATGAAGACTTGAAGACAAATTTTTGAGTAGCTTATATGTCAATAACACTATGAAGTGCCTCTGATCTGAATGATCTGATCTAAAGGATTTGTAGTTATACTAGCACAATGATAAGGATCTTAAAATTTGTATCCGTTGTATACCATTTTTTTACCCTGCATGTACATTCTAGCATGTCCCACACTACTCTGCTAACAGTATAATTTGTGGTTAAAAATAATCAAAATGAATTCATTATTTTTTTATTAGTGTGGCAACTTGACCAATACACATTTCTGATAGCAAAGCATCTACTTGATACAATGAATAGGAAGTTTAATGGAAAGTCACTACTATTCCTAAATTGCCTGTGCGTCTTAAAATATTGCACAGACCTTTCCATAGTTTTGGTATTTAGTATTTACAGTAAAAAAAAGAACGGCAGACTCACTTGGAAACCCAGGAGATCAGCGCCTCAGTCTTGAAGATCATCTGATCAGTGTTGCTGCTCTGGACGTTTTCTCCATTGACCAGGCAACGAATTCCCAACTTGTGAGGATCTGTAGATTGGCATTTTGCAGTTTGTATTGATTTGACTTTTCTTGCATACACTCACCTACCTACACAATTGGAACTATACATCTCAAATATTATATTTGAGGATATTTAACATTATTTATTATTCCCAGTGGCCAGGAGGAGATATTGAAAGTCGTCATTTTGTGAACGCTTATACATTTTGTAAGTAAAGGTAGAGTGGGTGTACCTATGTCAGATATAAATAATTGAAGCATACATTGAGGGTATTCATTTAGTCCAGTGATTAGCGTGGTACAAGTACCGCTAGTATTGTGGGCTCCCTCTGGCGGTATACTAAAGTATCACTACCTCAGCACAGTTCATCTGTACTTAATTTTAAAGTACAGTGCATTTGCATTTTATCTTTAAGAACTGTTTGTTGCGGAACATTTATTTAGATGAAATTTTGATTTAACTGGTATGTGCAATCCATTTAAATTTTTATTGGGATCATTAGGTACATTTAAAAAAAAATATTAAGTGTCATGTAAATGTTCCAACCATGCATAAAGTTGCAGTGGTTTACAATAACATTAAACATACATTTTAGGAATCAAACTAATTTTGATGACCACTTGGGCCTACGTCAATGTTTATTATATGTTTCAATGTTTGTCATGAGGGTGGTACAGCAATTGGAGATCTAAGTATTTTTTCAGGAGGTAGTTAGTGTAAAAAGTTTAAGAACTACTGGTGTGGTTGTAACAGTTTCTTGTCTAGGGTTATACTTGTATTAAAAACGATGGCTGTATGTTACAGTGCACATTCAATTATTGTTTATAAATACGGCAATGCCAATCAAAACTGAGCATAATTATTTTTGCAATGGCAACATTTTTGAAAGAGCTCTTGCATTTGATCTGCAAGTGTAGCTATGTGGTCAGAGAGTGTACATTTGATCTTTAATACATCCCACTAGGAGCATAGGGTGTGATGTGAGTAAACAATGGAAGGTTGCTGATGTGCACAGTCACCTCCCACAGCATCTGTGGTTACTAATGCGGGGCCGAGGGGACAAAAGCTTTCAAACGTCTTTCCCAGCAGCCACTGCTTTCCGTTGCGCTTCATCTGCCAGTCGCGCGCGCTGACGTCATTGGCCACCATGAAGCCTGCCACATAGGTGAGGGCCTCTTCTTCCTGGACAGCAAGACACGTGGCAGCAGCAGCAGCTGTGAGGAGCTTTAGCATTTGCACAACAACGATGCGGTGACGCTCACCTTGATATGCTTTCCTCGGCGTCCAATTACAAAAGCCAGCTCCACCTCCCAGTCCACCTCCTTTACACGGAAACGTAAAGCAGAGTAAGGATGTTCAGATCAGTTTTGTGCACTTAGAATAAGTATGATGGCCTACACTGGACAATATCGTACTCCTTGGCTTTGTCCCGATACTATGGGCTGATATTTGTGCCACTAGAAACTCCATCTGAATATTATCGATTTGAATGTGAATTGCTTAACTTGAATATTTGAATTCAAAACTGAATTATTGAATTACATAAATTGTATATTTATTGTTTAAATTGAATCTGAATTTTTCCATCTGAATTTTTTTTTTGTTCGGAACTCTATCCCAATAAACTTATAAAATACATTTAAGACTTTAATATGCGTTTTTAATTCTTTGAAAAAAAAAAGTGCACCTCACTAAAAATTCAATACTGCAAATGCTCAAATTCAGTTCGCAGAGTAAAAATTCAAACTTTAGTGACAGACATACAGGAACTTTAGGCTACTCTAGGATGAGCAACGGATTCCAGGTACACAGCACCTTAGTTTTGAAGGCCGGAAATGCAGAGTGCAGACTTTGATGTGGATGGCTGGTGCTGGTGGAGTTTCTATACCATCTTGATCAGTAACAATAAATTAGTAATATTTCTATTTGTATTCAATTAGCAAATGCACATGATATAATTTCCCTTTCACTCTGAATTGTGTCATTTCAGACCTCTCAGAACTCACCTGGCTCTCAGAAGGCAGAATAATGTCATCGTATGGCCCCGTTATGGCGTTGGGGAATTTGCTGAAGATGATGGGCTCTTTGGGGATGGGGGCGTTTTGTTCCAGGCAGTGGTCACGGTAGTTCAGACCCACACACACCACCTTCTCCGGGGCTAAAATGGGAGACAAAAGCCTGACGTCCGTGCGCTTCAGCATGCACTGGCCAGAAGAGCGCGCCCTGAGGTGAGGATGAGGATGTTATCATGTTGAATTAACGTTATGTACAGATGCCCATGACTTGGTTCATGTTCGTGATACCTCCTCGCACAATCGAGACCTTCATCTCCCAGCTCCAGAAGCTCTTTCATCGTGGAAGGCATGGAGGGGTCAAACGCCCTCAGGTCCACCACGTCGTGACCATCGTCCTGCTCCACTCCCACTCTGACACCTCCTCCATCAGCAAGGCGATAGAACTGCACCAGCCGCATGGGCGCGTTAGACAAGCACCGTCGCTGTGGGGTCACTGAGTGTCTTGGGGAGAACAACCTGAGGATGCAAAAGGAGCCAAGAGCGACTCTCATCTGTTGGCAAAAGAAATAAGAGAGACTGCTGTTGGTAAAGTACATAACATTTTCATTAGGTTACTGATTAACATTCGAGGAAAGGTTAATTTGGTTGTTTAATCACTCGCTGTGACTTGTCTATGTTTACACTCACCAAACGCTTCATTAAGTACAATAGTTCCGTTTATTTTTGTCAGTGGTGTGTTACAATTCAACACCACTACAAAATAGAAATTTATAACATTTAAAGAACTCATTAGTCCTCGAGTTTTCATTAGGGTATCGGGTGACCTAGAGCTTATCTGAGGTGACTTGGGGCAAGAGGTAGGATACACCCAAGACTGGTCACCAGCCAATCACAATGCGCAAATAGACAACCAAGCATTTAAACCTGTGGACGTTTTTAAGTCTTAAGTGAACCTAACGAGCAGGTTTTGCATGCGGACACGCCAACCAGTGGTACACTGTGCTTCACATAATAATAACAATTGATCTGCTCTGACAGTGTGCCAGTCAAAACATTATCTTCGTACATGTTAGATTTTATTTCCGTATCCCTATTACAATTTTAGATGTTCTGTACATATTCACCAGTTAGACTCACTGGAGAATATCACATCAGGACACCAAGTGTCCATTGAATCAGAGATTCCGTCTCATTTGAATTTCTCAAATGACAGTGTTTAAGAAAAAGGGAGAAGATGATTACGTCTGTTCTATCAGCTAATCTGATTAGGAAAACTCAAACATATTTATTGCATACAGTTTATTGATGAAACTGAAACTCAGTATCGTAAGAATTGGGAGCTGTCTTAGTTCGCTATGTTGCTTACCTGAAGCTCGACCAGTGTCTGGTCTACTCACTTCATTTCAGAAATTGAATATACGTAAAGGTCATTCAATCATTTAGTAAACGTGGCCTTTGGACAGCCTCTGGTTAATACTCACCTCTGCTCGTGCAGCCAGAGCTCTAAATTCACAACTTCCGCTTTGCTTGTGTGACTTAGATTTCAATTCATTCGTGTAGTTTCATCTACTGCTACTGAAAAATGTCACCATATAGCATGCATAACCATGGCTAAGATCACGTCCATACGAAGAAACAAAGTATTTTTATTTGTTATTTTTTAATAGTCGTTTTAACGCTTCGATGATTAAAAACTACAACTCCCACCAGACAAAGAAAAGAGTCATTCAGGCTCACCGAATTTTTCAAAATTAACTAAATAAAGCGCCTACAAATATAATTTATCGTAAAAAGATTAGCGTAACATAAATTGCATTGTGTGTGTGTGTGATTATGTACGAATGTCATAACGGGATATTAACAAAATTGGTTCGTAAATAAGCGCTACGTAGAAACAACTTGCAGAAATTCCGACATTTTCAGTACACATGAAGGCATCCTTTGCACAAATCACGTGACCTTAAGCAGACCCCATTGTCACCAGCTATCGTCAGTCATTCAAGTCGCTTTCTTTCTCTTTCCACTTCCCGGAGGATCTAAGATAGCGGCTTGAAGAGACGGTGAATGTCGAGCTCTCAGCATAAAATGGATTTATAAGACATTCCCGGGTAAAACTAAGATATACAATAGAGCCAGCCCGACGTCAATTGAACCCGATTTGAATTATTGAACCGCTGAAAATGCCAAAGTCGGGGAGAAGAAGTGAAAAAAGCGGGGAATGTGGAGAACAAGCCTCTGCTAATGCCAGCGACCACGTCTTTAGCAACGTGATGGACGACGCTGTACATTTGACGAATGATGACTTTCCGCTGCTGCCTGTTACTCCAAGTAAGCCTCCGCTTGCCAAGAGATCTATTTTGTCCTACACAATCGCTCAAGAAAGTGCTCTTTGTTCCGACGATGCTGTCCGCACTTTGGCCAACTTGATTAACTCAAGATGTGATGCTATTGAAAAAATGGTGGACACTGTTCGCTCAGAAATAAAAGATTAATGGAAAAATAACCCTCGTTGAAAAACGTCTTGACAAAAATGAGGAGGCTGTCTTGACATACTCTTTCCACTTTCCGGTCGACGACGAAGGAGAAGGAAGCGACACCATGTGCACCAGGTGAGAACCGCTTCTGTCCGCTAAATCTGTGACTAGCTTGCTCCTGGGAGCCTACCAAACTACAAAGTTCAATGTATAAATAGAAAACCGTCAAGATGTTCGCTTCTGTGGGACTTTTTATTTTTTTAAGACGGTGGACTGTCACGTTGCATTAAATTAAGGAGAATCATGATTCATCTGTGATGTGAGTTTACGTTGGTATTTTATTAATTAATAGGTCATTACATTTTTTTTGCTTTCACTTTGACGTTGTGCATGACTCACGTGAGTTACTTGCACTTTCTGTGCTGTGGTCGTGCAGATGTCTACTTGACCAAGGCATTTTCTGAAGCTGTCTTTTCTCTTTTGCAAAAGTGCACGTCGTCAGCATTTCCAGATAAGAATTGAATGATCAAAGGTCCCTTCACACTTTGTTCACTCTTATCATTAACTTGCCCTGATGTCTGGTGTCTTTGAATCACATGATTTTGTCTCAACGTCATGTTTTACTTCTTTTATTCGTTTCTGGCAGTGTGCAGCCCATTGAGTGGACCACTGACCTCAAGGACCAGAAGTGAGTCCTAAAAGAAAGGGCACGTTTCCTCTTTTTTGTTGGTTTGTATATCCTGTGCAGACAGACATTTTGTTGGTTATACATTTTTGCACTTACAGATTCGATGGCGTTGTCTTGGTGACCCAGAGCCATGATGATTTGCCCTCCCAACTTGAGTGTCTTAAAGCCCCCCTGCAGGACTACAACTCTGTAAGTTGATGTTGACAGTCTTCGTGTGTCCATACAAAAGGTGAAAGGACTTAATACACCACACCTACATGTGATTAAAGTGCAGAGATCTAAGAAATCCTTTTGGAATTAATGCAGAATGAAGTTCTCAAATTCTGAGACATATTAATATATTTGGTTACCAAGTGAGTGTTCTGATCACAGTCCAACATTACATGCATGAAAATGAAGGTGGGAGTCCCCTTTGACATCAAAGTATTATAGAAAAAAGCTTTTGTTTATACTTAACAGTATGGCATTTATTTGTTATTACACTCTCAAAAGATACTTAAATTTTAAATCTGCAAACACACATATTGAGGTACGTGCTCAAAATGTGTATTCACCCATCTAAGGCAACTATTTTTGAAGTAACAGCACTAAAGGTAACATGAGTGTAGTTTTCAAACATAGAATGAGCAAATACATGCCATACAGCCACATGACATTTATAGGAATAGCTAGTTGACACATTAACACATTACAGCCATACGTAACGCAAAAAAACAAGGTAACAGAATTGAGCTAATATATTATGTATACAAATTGAGTGAAGATGGCCTTTGCACGGGCTGCAGAGGCTCTGAAAGATGCAACTTGCTGTGAGCCATGTGACCTCTGTAATAAACATATTAACATTTTCGATTGTGTGTATTCTGTTAGGCAAGTGACATGAATAAAATGTGAATTTAAAAAAAGAAACTTTAAGATTACATTTTTCCTCACAAAACTGGAATAATTTGCAAGGACGGTTATTAAGTTATTTTTAGGTATACGTAGTTCGGATAAGGAGTAACAAACCTATCAAAACAAAAAACAATCCTGTATCTCTAATGGATTTAACTTATTTCATTGTAATGTGTAACTTTAGGAAGAAGGGAAACACAACAAATGCTTGTTTTTAGCAGTCTTCTCGTTTGTTTTATTGTGCATTTGTACATTATATTTCTGATATTGTATTTTATTTTTGTACATTATATTGCAATGCTTGTGGCAGCGACTTGCTGGAATGGTTGAAAATGGAGGTAGTCAGCATAAAAATTCCTTGAGGGTAAATCTGATATTACTTTAATAACCCTTAATGACAACGTTTATGTTTCTTAATAAGATGGCTATGATATGCTTTTTGCAAAATAACCCGGACATCCAGACTTGTAGCTTGTGGGGTACTATTTACCAGAACATTTTTATTTATTTATTTACTTTTTTTTTATCAAACACATTTGGTTTAGAACCTGGCCCAAGAATGCACCCCATCTCTACAGAATAAAACTTCCGTTTAAGAATTCCTGATTATATTATTGGGAAACATCAGTAAACTAAACTAAACCTTAAATTTTTTTATGTATTGTGCGTAAAAGCTTCGACTGAAGCCTTATATGATGAGGTCTAAGCATCGTGATGAAACCGCTCAACAGGTGGACAGTGGGCTTGGGGAGGAGGTGGTGGTCCTGAAGGTACCCGGTCTCCCTGGCAACCGTTTGGTGTTTTCCGCTACCGGCCCCGTCAACCGCGACTACGATGATGTCAGACGCTTCAGTGACGCGGCTGTCAACGCTGTTCAGCGGTCAGTAAACTTTAACGCATTAGGAGGTCCTTCATTTTTGTCCCCGCCCACCCTTATTTCTCACGCTTGTCATTTCAGGGCCTTGAAAGCAGGAATGCAGCGCCCCCTGTTGGTCTGCCCTCAGCACAAGTACTATAAGAACAGCACTCTGGTGGCTGCACTCGGGGCTCTTCATGCGCTCTACATGGTAAGTTGAACACACTCCCGGTTTGGATGGCACATATGCTGCATACAGTGAGGCCTTGAGATACGGGTGACTATCTGTGTGCGTGTGTGTTAACCCCTCAAGCAACAGATATTTCCAACACAAATGGGGGCGCAACATATACAGACAAATAATCGGAAATGAACAGAAAAATCACGGAAATTAAAATGAAATAATTGGCAAATTTGGAGAGAATGTGGCGATTAATTTAAGTTTAATAGGTTGTGCGATTCTGAAATGCCTTGTAGTTTAGTTTGAATCATCCTATTTATTAATTTCTATGTTGGCATTTGTGGGAGTTACTTACATGTTGCTAAACAGTACTGTGTGTGCTTGTCTTCTAATAGCCTCTAGAAGTGAGGGAAGCGAAGATAAAATCGTCCAACTACAAGGTGTGCGTGCTCGGTCTCTGGGTGGCTCACGAGAGTCAGGGACAAAGATTAGTGGATCTGGCTGGCGCTCTGGAAAGTGGAAGGTACAGTCAAATTATGACACTTTTTTTCTCACATAATTGTGCCAGTCAGTCCTTCACTCCACAGTTTTGTTTCTTAGGTTGGCATGCCGCGACATCGGCGGCTCCGATCCTGAGCGAATGGCCGCTCCCCGTGCGGCTGAGTATGTTGTGGAGCTCTTCAAGAACAGCCCCGTGCAGGTACAAACCAAGGACCCATTTTGGTTGTTCTGTCTTCAGTCAAAAGCGGGACTGCCTTCGACTGTGCCTTGGCACATTAACGTGTCATGAGAGGTCATAACCGGTCCCAAAAAGCATTTATGTGGACTTTTTTGCTGATATCCATTGTTTTCAGTAAATCTCATCTTTTTGCTGTTTTTGTGCTCAGGCCAACTCAATTTTAAGTTTTACTTTGACGCCATTTGGTGGAATGTTAGAGTTGTTAGGTTTAATGAATTGCTTTTGCATCTGCATTGTCCTTTTTTGATGGCTGTCCTTGAATGCATCCTCAAAACTGAAAGTATGTTTCTGCTTCTTTCAGTGCAGCTACTAAATAGCCCATATTTTGCTATTAACAATTTGACTGTATTAATATTATGTGGAAATGCCAAAGGGCGGGTTTCATGTTTGTGTACAGTGCAAATTTATTTGTCTCACGTGAAGGTGGTTTGTTTGTGTGTGAATAATTATTCAACTATTTGATATGCTGTGACATTGTTCTAAAATAAAACCAGTGCATTGGTTTCAAAAAGTTTGGGAAAGCCTAATATACAGAACATGTGTGTTCTACTTCAGGCAGAAGTGATAAGTGACGTGAAGCTCCTGGAGAGGGAGTACCCCTGCCTGGCTGCTG
Organism: Idiotropiscis lumnitzeri; assembly: GCF_059441095.1. Taxonomy (NCBI): domain Eukaryota; kingdom Metazoa; phylum Chordata; class Actinopteri; order Syngnathiformes; family Syngnathidae; genus Idiotropiscis; species Idiotropiscis lumnitzeri. Next base: position 30,004,438 of record NC_142391.1, read on the forward strand.
TCAACCGCTGTGCCAACAGTAAGTGCACATCTTGTTGTTAGCATGCTACTTGGTAGCGTACCCATTCATGGTTGGCTCCCCGTGCAGGTGTGCCCCGTCACCAGGCCAGAGTCATCAAGTTGCAGTACTGCGGCGAGGGACCTATCCTGAAGACACTCATGCTGGTGGGCAAGGTGAGAGGAGGACATGCTCTGCCCACGCAGTTTAATGGATAGACACACCAAAAATACGTTTGCGTTCACACGAGTTGTACAGTAGAAGACATTTCATCGGTAAACCAAAGGGCTTCTCCGGTTATAAATCTTTGGTGCAGCGTTCCGTTTTTTTTTTTTTTTCAATTTAAGGGCTAAAAGCAGCATCTGTGTTAATTGGTGTACAGGGTATCACCTACGACACGGGCGGAGCTGACATCAAGGCTGGCGGTTTCATGGCAGGGATGCACAGAGACAAGTGTGGTGCTGCTGCTGTTGCAGGCTTCTTCCAGGTGAGCTCCACTGAGAAACCACTGTCACAGTCTGGCATAATTAAGGGACTGTGTGTGTGTAATCCTCACAAAATTACAGGAATGTCAGCTATACAGCGTGTGAGCTCGCTATCCATTCCAGAATCATTCCAGTGTCCGCTGTAGATACTAAATGCCGCTAATACTACTTATCATTTTAGATTTTGGCGAAGCTGAAGCCGAAAAACCTGAAAGTTGTTGGTTCCATGGCTATGGTGCGTAACAGTGTGGGTGCAGGTCAGTGACATTATATTTTAGTCCTCGTTCCATGTTGAGGACGAAAATGCAAAATGCAGAATAGTGGCCCGTTTTACAGTAAAGTCTGTGTTTGTGTTTCAGACTGCTATGTGGCAGACGAGCTGGTGGTTTCTCGCGCGGGCCGCCGAGTCCGAGTGGGCAACACGGATGCCGAGGGACGCATGGTGATGGTTGACCTGCTTTGTGAGATGAAGGAGAAGGTCAGATCATCTTTGGTTTTAGGATACACGCATACCATATTATACATATTTGGCTTGGTCAGCATAATTTTCTCTCCCAAAATGTTGGCCATGGAAGAGGGCTTTACACAGCTAGTTTTGATTTCACACAACTGATCACCAAGGTTTTGGCACTCTTTGCCTTATCTTCACACAGGCAGTACGCGAGACTTCACCTCAGTTGTTTACAATCGCGACTTTGACCGGCCACGCCATCAGAGCCATGGGGCCCAACTACTCTGTGAGTGCCGACGCCATTATGGAATGACAATGGATGTGTGCTATTTTAGTTGAGTTTTTCACCTTGAAATTTCTCTCTAGATAATCATGGATAATGGACCCGCCCATCGTGCCGGCAATGCAGCTCAGTGGCAGAAAGGTCAGATAGTCATTTTATGGTTGCAGCAGTGCAGGAATTGTTCAAGTTGGGAGTTGATTGCCATAAAATTTGAAATTGTTGAATTGAAAGTTGAATCTCAGTAGGGAATTTGAATATACTGTGCTGGGAAAAAGTACTTGTCCCCTTGCTGATTTCTGTGTTATGAACATATTCATTGCTCACAATGGTTTAATTTCATCAAACCAATTTTAATATCACTGAGACAACCTAAGAATATATAAAATGCAGTTTCTAAATGATGATTTCATTTGATGAAATGAAACCATTGTGAGTGATAAATATGCAAAAAACACACAAATCAGCTATGGGGCAAATACTTTTGCAACTACAACATTGAAGTTGGGGGAAAAACATAATCCTGAGTTCAGCCCACATTGCCCGTAAAAAATAACAAACAGAAGCTAAAAGGAACATGCTTCTTTTTTCATGTTAAATGGCACCTTTTTTTGAGCGAGATAATTTAATTTGTGTCCTTGTCCCACCATCCTGCAGCTGGAGAGGTGTTGGGCGACCTCTTTGAAGTGTCCAGCATTAGGAGGGAGGACTACGAGTTCCACAAGGGTAAATCCGAGTATGAGGATATCCTCCAATGCAACAACTTGCCATCCTCTGCGACCCCTCGAGGACATCAGACCCCAGCGGCCTTCCTCATCATGGCGTCGGGCCTGCACAAGGTTGTCATGGGGAAAAACAACTCACTTAGTTATGTCTCTTCAGATCGAAAATAATCAATCTGTCACCTTTACTCTGATGCAGCACGGTGTGGATTCTGAGGTGCCTCTGCCATACTCCCACATTGACATCGCTGGCTCTAGCGGCCCTTTCCCTGGCGTACCAACGGGAGCGCCAATCCTCGCCATGGCAACCAACTACTTCCTGTCCGAGCTGTAAGCGGCCAAACGCAGTTTGAAATACGACTGATCTCAAGTGGCACCAAACCCCGGAGAAAAAAGCAGTGTGAAAAATGCCATTGTAAATGTGCGGCTTTAATGCCAAGCATTTTCTACTGGTTAATAAATATTAATTGTTCATTGAATCTTCAGGCGTCATTGATGGTGTAGCAGTTTCGCTACTGGGACAATGTGAATGTTGGTGTGAATGATTGTCTGTCTCGATTGGCCATGCAATTGACTGACGACTGGTTGTGTCAGCCGGCATAGGCTCCAGAGGTTTTTAAAAAAAAATGGATGGAAATTTAGTAGGAATCAATGTAATGAAGAATAGAGTTACTCTTTTAACATCAGTTGAGTCAACTGTGCAACTATATAAATGAACAAATGTTGAAATTATTATTCCATAACTAAAGAATATGGTGAGTGACTTAATACAAAGATTCTCAACGACTGTTCTATGGGAAATTATCCAATTTCCCATAAAGTCTAAAAGTTATTGACTGTCGGCTGTACAAGTTATTTTATATCGATCAATGCTGGTGATATAAAAATGACAGGCAGCGCAATTAAATCATCTTCCACTAGATGGCAGAAGGTACAATTAACCATTTCAGTCACTTGTTTCCATTCATACAACGGCAACAGTCACATTTATTTCTAAAGCCCTTAATCACAAAAGGCTCCACCGACCTACAATTGGCACATCCCCTAATCTAAACGCGTCTAGCAAGCAAGAGTAATTCCGTTCAAGTAACAATGGAACATTACATTGTCAAAAAAATGCGAAACATTTTTTTTTTAAATGATTGGATCTATTAAGACCCTGCAGAGGAGTCAAATGTTAGCAATTTGTATACACATTTTTTGCAAGATGCAAGAAGATCGCTTTGCACATGGAGCCAAAGTCCATACCAGTAGATGGCGGAAATGCACAACACTCAGTTACAAGCACTGGACTTTACTAGAGTAGTCCGACATGCCGTAAACAGCAGCTACTAGATATAACTAGGGTAACGCCCGCATTCATGCACTGTGATAGTAATTTTGTGAGTAAACGTGAAAAATGTGTTTGGTGATTTAGACCGAGACTTTTCAAATGTAAAATAAATGCTTCGCGAGTACCCACACCGGGTCGCAGACCTCTTCAAAATGGCCGAGTTTAGAGTACATTTGTCCGGCGGAAAGGCGTGCTTTACGCCGGTAGCGGAAATTGCGTCAGGGCGATGAACCATTATAATGTCGCTGTGGCGCGCGGGAGCGGTGCAAACCTGTTTATTGCGTGGTGACTGAGCGTCATTCGACTTAACTACGAAAACAGGCTTTTAGCTAAGGCTTCGCGGCTTCGGTCATAACTCCAACTTGTAGCCTCCAACTTCGAGGAAGTAACCACGACTGCTCCATTTTCGCCCAGTCCTCCCCTTCAACAAACACCCAACAGCTAGCATGTTTGAGGCTCGCCTAGTCCAGGGATCCATCCTGAAGAAGGTGCTCGAGGCCCTGAAGGATCTGATCACGGAGGCATGCTGGGACGTCAGCTCGTCCGGCATCTCGCTGCAGAGCATGGACTCCTCTCACGTTTCCCTGGTGCAACTGACCCTCCGCAGCGACGGCTTCGACTCGTACCGCTGCGACAGAAACCTCGCCATGGGAGTCAACCTGGGCAGGTCAGCTAAATAACACCGATTTGACCTCATTTACAACGAGCGTTAGTCGCTAATAATGCATTTTAGTGGTAGCTAAGTGCTAAATCATCTTTTTATATTCATGGCGACGCCACCTTTAATCGCAATATGACTTTTTTTTGTGGCGCTCTGAACGAAAGCTCGAATGGGGGGGCATAATGGCTAGAGTTGCCCGGGCATGTTCCTCCAAATGGAGCATCCTTCAAAAGCCTCTTGTTTTGTTAATGTTAAACAATTAAGCATGCCTTCAGAATGCTGACACGCTGCAAATCCTCTCAAGAGTTTGAAATCTTTGACGGTGAGCAAAATTTGTTCGCAAGAGTCGTTATTGCGTGTTGACGTCACTTAAGCGCCAATTTGGATTCTTGGCGGGAATACATGTTGAACCCGGGAATTTGCACTTCCGGTAGCGAGTCACTCTGACGTCTGCCTTCATTTGCATATGGGTCAGATAGCGTCATGGTGGAAAAGACTAATAACGAATAACCTCGATTAATTATTTTGTTTCTTTATATGACTTTTTTAAATACGAAACGACGCTTTAATTCAATACCTTAATCAAATTTCCCCCTGAAATTGCTCATTTCTGTGTATTTTGTCAGTAATACAAAAATATCAATAAAATAAACTATTTAATATACACATTTTACCATTTATTGTTGCTAGCCTTATAGCAATATTTTCAGTCATTTTTTTTTACTTTTTGGAAAGCATTATAAAGAGGAAAACTCAAGTTACAATTTAATTGATGTGTGAGTAAATTGAGAGAAATTCAAGAATTTATGTTCTTGCCTGTGGTCATATTCTATTTTATAACTGAAAATATTGAACAAGATTGAATTTTCTTCAAATGACCTCTCCCATCTGTCTCGTTAAAACAAACAATAGATTAATTAATACGTAGAATCATAATTGCATTGCCTAGCACAAAGTGTTCCCTCCCCCCTTGTTTAGAACCATAATTGCCATAAAAAGATGCAATTTAGTTAACATACCCCCATTAATTTTATTTATTTTGATACTCCTAGTATGTCCAAAATCCTAAAGTGCGCCGGAAACGAAGACATCATCACTCTACGAGCCGACGACAATGCAGACACACTCGCACTCGTCTTCGAGACCATCAGTAAGTTGAAGGACCATCCGGCCTGATCGCTGCGCTTATTGTTAGACATTTTCTTCAATGTTGGCTTTATTTTTCAGACCAGGAAAAGGTGTCAGATTATGAGATGAAGTTGATGGACCTTGACGTGGAGCAGCTGGGAATTCCAGTAAGTTCCCGCTGACGTTTTTTTGTTTTGGCACGACGCGATGCGACTGTTTCCGATCTTCTCTCGTCCGTGTTCACAGGAGCAGGAGTACAGTTGCGTGGTCAAGATGCCATCAGGGGAGTTTGCCCGCATCTGCCGCGACCTCTCACAGATCGGAGATGCCGTCATGATCTCCTGCGCCAAGGACGGTGTGAAATTCTCCGCCAACGGAGAGCTGGGCACGGGAAACGTCAAGCTGTCCCAGACAAGCAATGTGGACAAGGAGGAGGAGGCGGTGAGTTTGGCTGAGTTTGTAAATTGCAACCAAATGACCTACTCTATTTAAGTTCTAATACAAATGTAACACTTATAAAAAAAGTTGAATTGTGTGAAGGGACTTTAAATGATAAACTTGCTTCATAAAAAAAAATCAAAGCAAATCCAACAAAATTTGAAGTTTGAATTAAATGCGTTAATGTACGTATTCTGATGAAAGGGCACTTCACTTGTCAGTTACTGTGATGAAAATAAGGGGACTTTAATAAGTAATAAAATTTCAAATCAAAGCAAATCAATAACCCAAGAAAATAACAAATGAATGTGTTGCTCTGCTCATGGGTTAAAAAATAATTTATCTAAATATGTTGAATGTGTTTCTAGGTGACTGTTGAGATGAACGAGCCAGTTCAGCTCATCTTTGCCCTCAACTACTTGAACTTCTTCACCAAAGCCACTCCTCTGTCCAAGACGGTCACCCTCAGCATGTCGGCAGACATTCCTCTCGGTGAGCGACGCACAAGGCCATCTTGACTTTCAAGTTCTTCTTTTGACTCTTGTGTTGTTACTCCCATCTGAAGTTTACTCTAACATTTGATTTAAAATTTTTGTGTTTGACCAATCCACATAACTTTGTTTCTGAAGTCAAGGCACCACTGTACAGTATCACTGCACCCTTTCCTAACATGCTTTTTCAATCTCTGCAGTGGTGGAATACAAGATTGCCGACATGGGCCACGTTAAATACTACCTGGCACCCAAAATCGACGAGGAGGCTTCTTAAGTCGTCAAAATGTCATCAAAAGGGGGATAAAAGAGAATCTTCGGTGTCAAGTGGCTTCTTGTGTCATGCAACGAGCGCTTCAGTGTCAAATTTGAAAACGCATCGGTGCATTCCCGTTGTGTGGCAATGTCAGCACTTTAGAGCCTCGCTGTCTGTTTGAACCAGTTTTTGCATCCACACTTGCAGTTTGTTCTTGTAGATACGCATTTGTAAATACTTTGTGGTTTCATGCCGTCAATTTTTTTTTTTTTTTGTATCCCATGACTCGGTCCCAAATAAAAACGATCACGTTTTTGCGGCTTTGTTCTTTTTGTCTTTTAAACTCCTAACTAGCTTTGATTATGCAGTGGCATCACTGCGTTTGATCATAACATTTCATAGTGTTTAATCTAAAAATAGTGGATTTGTTGGTTCAGTATATTTTGATCCATTCATAATTCTGATTGCCTTTTTTTCTAGTTTGAAACCGGGTTACATATTTGTTTTATAACTGGTTCCCCCTATTTCCAAACAAGAAGTCAGGTATAGTAATAATAAACAATACGATGTGTCTCAAGACTTTTTGGTTTTGTACCTGATCCCTCTGGTTTTGACGTCACGTCCAGCTTGATTTTGCATCAATCACTACGACGAATTTATCTTCATACACTATTTTGGTTGACTTTACCTTATGACTTTGTATTTAGTTGATCCAGTGCCTAAATTAACTAACTGTTTTGTTCAACTTAACTCATTCACGACCAGACCAGTAAAAAAAAAAAAGGATTTTCACGTATTTATCTGTCAATGGTATTGAATGAGTTAAGTTATATTTTATTTGCCAAACCGTTTTTTTAATATGAAATGAATTGTCATTTCCCACAGTAGTCAGAAGTTGTTTCAGATTTTCTGTTGTTGAGTCATTGGAAAATAAGACACTTTAGTGGTTTGGAGACACAGTAGATATCATTTTTAAGCTTTGAACAGTTTGGGGTCTGCATACTTGGATCGTACGTGTGTGTATGATGTATATTGCAACAGTAATAACTGATTTCGAGAGAACGTGCTCATTAAGCATGACAGTCGCTTTTTAATAGTTGCTAAAAGTTTCCAATCAAATCAAGGAGAGCAGTAAAATGGGTTGCTGGTGTTTATTTTGGGAGGGAAGGGTAAAGGCAGCCAACATTGTACTTCGTTGGAGAAGAGATGTCAGTGAGCGCTTTCGGCCACTGGATGTCGCTGTTTTCTTTTTGCTATCAGGCAACACCTCCCATCTGTCTTTCTTTGAAAAGCGTGTTCCGTTTCACAGAACACTTGACTAATTGGTTTGGAATTCCGTTTCTGAGAGATTACATCACAAAATTATAGAAGGCAAACAACCAGAGTTACGCGACCGGCCAGCAGGGCAACCAACAACCATCATACCGAGTAAATCTGCTAGTTTGTCTGCTATTTTTCTTTCCGGGGGTGAGATTTTTAGCTGCTTTGGCGTTCTCATTGCGTTTTTGCTGTGAAGTTGTCAACTCTTCGAGTTCATTGAACACATACTAGTCTGCAGTTCTCGCGCAGACTTTAATCCTTAAAAATGTGAGAACTTGATGAACACCCAAAGTTGCAGGCCAGGCTAGTGATAGAAATGAGCTTAGTGCTAACAATATTTTAATTTTCATTTACATATTAAATATCGAAATGAATTGCTAATTGGAATTATAATGGCTCATCTGTTGGTCCAAACGTATAATTAACAAGCTAATTTGTTTAATAAATTAAACGAGGGTAGAGAACAAATATTGTCACCAGGCTGCCGGCTACCCGTGGCAACATATGTTAATGTGCTAACAACATACTATATTATTTTAATTTTTTTAAATGAATTAATTTAACTCGAATATCCTCTGGAGTTCTGGCAACGACATTGACTGCAATTTAAATTGTAACACACACAGCTGGAGGGAAGCGATAACAACTAGCTCAGCATGCTAACAACATATTAATTTACATTTTCTTTTTAATCTCTTGAAGGATGTGTGCTGACATGACTCCAACCAAGTTTGCAGATGACACAGCTGCGGTGAGTCCTCCAATAAAAAGAGAACCTACCACCCTGAGATAATCAATCTTGTTAATTGGTGCAAGGGGAATTGCCACCTTGAGTTGAACCTCAACAAAGCAGAAGCTCACATTGGATTTCTCCTGGAAGCAGCAGAGGAGCGAGTGCTCATCCAGACATAAATGGTGGAGAGCTCAACACCTCCAACACCTTTTTCCTGCTGCCACTAGGGAAAGGATACAGGCTTCATTCATTACACGTTTCAAAATGTTCATATTATTTTAAAAAAGGGCTCCACCCCACTGTAGTAGCTTTGATATAAATAATTTAGCCACTTTTGTCATTTGGTTGTGGCTCAAATAATGGATGGATGGAAAAAACATGCCACAATGGTGTTATTAACTCGAATGTAAAGAATTAATCATGATGCTTTCATTCTGTCCCCTTTAGCTGGTCTACACTGGACTTGGCCACTGAGTGGCAGTATTATACCTTCATGCAGACAAATGAGTTTTCCTCAACTACTGTAAGTGATCTCTGTAATCTCCTGTAATTTTTGTCATTTTTTTGCAGAGGATAAATAATATATGCTTGTGAGTATTGTTATATCTGGTTACATGTGTTGCACAGTTTGTGTTGAAATATCTCTCCCATGAAGCAGTTTAACACTGCAACGTAGATGCTTTTTGTTAGATGCTTTATGACGTTTTCCGTTACTTGTTAGTCTTAAGTTAGCAAACTTAAAAGCTTTTGGCAAGCCAGTTTTATTTATGTGGCACATTTCATACACAAGGCAACTCAATGTGCTTCACACAAATACACAGCAGATAACATTCAGAAGCAAAGCAGAGAAAACAAAAGTAGCTTACAAAATTTACCAGAACTTACATTGACGCCATTAACAGAAAATTTTAGAAACATTTGAAAGTAAAGTAAGAAAGTTCAAATAGGTTTCTAAAATGAAAACGATTTAATGTTTAGAGGACCATAATCAAAGGTAGGGAGGAAAGCAAAGTTTTAAACCAGGATTTAAAAGCATTTACATTAACGAGCATTTTCAAGGCAAAGTTACACGGTTGCTTTAAATACAACGTGCAACGTGCAATTGTCTTTATTTTATGTTTGGTTTTATAGTAAACCAACTGAGAGTGTGATTAAACAGCTTGAAGCGTTGTTTAGGAAGATTTAGTCACAAAACTAAACTGCTGCTTGTTGTGACGTGAGCTCACTGAGTTCTCTTCCACTTCTGTGTACAGAAAGCACTCTTGTCCTTTGCTTTTGCTCTGAGTTTGGCCGTTTGATGTTTGAATCTCAGCTCAAGCCAAGTTTGGACACGATGTTCTCCCCGTTCTTGCATTGTTTAAAACTAAGTGGCCGGCGAGCAGTTCACGACGCACTCCCGAAATTGAATGTTAAATTTAAGGATAAATGTATCTTTTTCTAGTATAGCAGCGGGGTTAAAAATAAAATAAAGTACAGAATAAAACAATAGTGCTGGAGAGAGAGCAGAGCAGATTAAAAGTGTCTGCCAGCGTAATCCTCACTCTGCAATATGAAAATTCATCTGATGAAATGGCTCAACTGTAATGAGGAAGAAGAGTGGGGAGGGGGCTTTATTTTTGGTGAGTGGATTTATTTATACCAAATACGCCTGATGTACGCTTCTCTATCGTAATTCCTAATACCTGAATTTTTAAATCCCTTCTAGTTATCAGAAGTGTCCTGAAATGTTCCCTTTTCTTATGTATGTTTCCACAACAGGACATCCCGAGTGAGGGAAAGGCAAGCGTATCCTCTGAAGCAAAGTACTGTAAGTACTCCACTGATAATACTGATAAAAATGCTGCAGTCATTTTAGGATGTTTAATTAACCACTGACATCCAGGTTCACTTTAATTACTTCTTGAAAGCAAAATGAAAAAGGCACAGTCATAATTGAGTTTTGCTCTGTAAAAGCAGATATGCCTCATCCCAACATTACGAACTTAATGTACATATTAAGCCTGTAGTTTGGCCGCTCTCTGAACCCGGCTGGTCAAGGCAGGTGCTCTCTCCCCACTGGTTTTGTTCTCTCTTGGGCTGTGTCCGAATGTCCAACCTTATCCCCTCACCGCTTATTCACTATATAAAGTAGTCCCACACTTGATGGTAACCTCTATCGCTTGCTTCATTCTGTTTAGCAATTCGGACAACTAGCAAACTATTTACTCCTCGCCGTTTATCACGTGACCACCGAACCTGTCATGACGTACCGGCGCATTAAGACCTCTGACTACTTATCGTGAATACAAAAAATATTTCCTTTGTTATGCATATTTTCAAATAAATTATTTTAAGTCATCTCTCGTTGGTTGCTTGCACCGTCACTCGTTTTGCAATGCATTGTTGTCTATACTTACCCGTTGAGTGACCATCAATGCTTTTCTAAGTGCATTGTGGGTCATTTTTTGTACGCTAAATTATTTTTCTCTGGACATTCGAACCCCACTTCAAAATAGCATGACCCCAATATTCGGACGCTGCCTATAGCAGTGATTCTCAAGGTGTGGTACAGACTCCACCTGTGTAACGCTGACGCCCTCTAGTGCTACACAAAAGATGACTCCCTAAGTAGAGTTCAGTTGTATTTAACTTTGAAGTCTAATACATTTGAATGTAACGTATTCAGAACGGTTTGTTTTTAAACATGCATTAAGTTCTTTTTATAATATGCAATACATTGTTAATTAAATCATCATAATTTTTTTTTCTTTCAATATTTGCTGTGTTAATGAGTAAACTGAATGTTACGGTGGCTTCCAATAATATACGTTTTAGTCTAATTTTTTATGGGTCTTATATGCTCCTGTGTTAGTTTTTTTTGTTGGTACTTGGCATAAACATTTGGGGAACTATAGCAACAATGTTATTTAAAAATGATTAAATATTGAAGTGTTTCTCTATTTTAGTTTAATTTATTTCTATTAGATTTTTTATTTCTACTCTTTTAAAAGTGTTAACTTTTATTTCTTTATTTCGATTATTTTTATTTTAAGTGGTAATTATTATAATTGTTTTAATTTTTCAATATATTTGTGCTAATTTATTGTTTTAATGGTCCTTTTTAGAATCTCTTGTGTATATATTGTAATTTATTTTTGATTGTATTTGATTAATTTGAGGTACTATTTTTTTTAAATCAGTAATCAAATAATTTTGAAAAAAATAATGTCATGTTTATTGGACTTTTCCACTTTATTTTCCTTAATATAACTTTTTCCAAATATTTTCCTTATCAATATTAATGGAACAATGCATTAGTATGACATCGTGTTCTGTTATATTTGACTCATTATAGCTCTTCGCCAATTGGTTGGGGGGACTTATGTGCTTCTGCTACTTCATAATAAGGAATGCGGCATCCAGTTTGAACTCAGGTTACCAAATGTGCTTGAATCCCTGATGAAAAGGTTAAGACTGATCTCTTCACAAACCCCACAAGGGTAATTGCTCTTATAATTAATTTGCACGTGCAAGTTGTTTCTTTAATGAAGTGGGTATTAACTGCGTTAAGGGCTCTTAAATAAATAACAGTTTTGTGAACATAATGCCAAACAGAATTTAATTTCCCTTATGTGGAACTCTCAGCTGACCTGTTCTATTCCTATCGCCTGATCTCCAGCCTGTTATCTTGCCCTTGTGCTCCTTCATCTCTTCTCCTCTGTCTGGCCTGCCTTTAAATTGCTTTACAGTTGGCAGGGGATTTTAGCCTGGGAGATAAGAAGGATGCACAGTACCTCACTCGGTGTGTCTAGGAAGTGAACACGCGCTTGTTTAAATAGAGGCTTTTCCATATAAAAAAAAACTGTATCAATAAAAAAAAAATGAAATATTTTGCAAAAAAAAAATATTTTGCAAAAAACAAACATTTTTACGACTTGTGCAATTCATTTTAAAAATAAGCAAATGTCATGGAGAAAAATAAACCGTAAATGACTTTAGAGCAGTACCGCCATAATAGCACAGCAGTGGCAGCAACTTATTAGATTCTCAGATGAAAATTTGAAGATGAAGAATAATATTAATGCCCTCCTCCTCCTCCTCCTCATCATCATCATGACATCCAAATCCTCAAATAATTTCTACACCAGGGGGAAAAAGTTTTGGAATGGCGGGTTCATTACCTGCTAAGCCATTTCCTAATAGAAGCTGTCCTCGTAATTGTCTCTCCAAAAGCCAGTGAAAAGGGCTCACAATCACGTTGATGATGTCCCAAAAGGGTGATTGACTTACAGAGTGGCGCTCTGGTCATTATGTTTCGCCTTTTCTTGTTTCAGAGCAGTTTATTAGCTTTTGCAGCCAAATACGATGGAATAGTGAACAGCACTCCAAAAAGTGAAGGCTGTAAATGGTCCGTATGTGTTTGTGAATGGTCGTTTTTTTTTCACAAAATCAACAAGTGCCGTTTCGACAAAAATAGGATACTGCCAATCATGGCATCATTCAATGTTGTGTTGCCTAACACTGCTGATCCAAACAACTATGACGCAAAATTGGTTCCAAATAAACGTTTTGTTGTAAAAACAAAGTCGTGCCACTCTGCCGCTACGATCATTTCTACTGAAACCGTAAGAACAAAAAAATGAGTTTCAGCATGAGCACGTTGAGATCAAGGCACACAATGCTGTGATATACATGAGACATCATGAAAAAAAAACTCGCTTAATAGAAAAAAATGAAGGGTAAAGTCATAGTTGTACACATTTTTTCAAGACGTTCAGTCCAGAGCTAAATAACATGAGCAACCTAAAAGCGAGTTGTCATTAAGTAAGTAAATTGCACTCGGGCTAAATGGAAACCTAAAGCCTTTTTTGTCCTCCTCCTCGGAACCCTAAACCAACCGCCGGAGGTCAAAAGCTCCAACTCATTCACTCAATCCCAAACCAATACGCATTTCCACTACAGTATGTCATCACAAACTCATAACTTGTGCCCTACATCCTGAAACAGCCATCATTTCTCATGACCTCACTGCTGTTATCGCTTCCATCATGCTTGAAAGTGTGACGTCAGCGGTGAAAGTGGTGCGGGAATTTTTGAGGTTGCCTTTTTTTTTTTGCTCTCTGATAAATTACTCATTGAGCGTGAGCTCATTTCAAGACTCATCAGTAGCATGATGAGAAGAACGAGCCTCTTTTATAACGGCATCAGCGGGTTAGGGTGGGTCCATCCCCGCTCTCCAGACCTGTGACACTCTCTTACATAAGCCCGTAGAGCTCTGCTGTCTCCACGCGAGCAGGGAAGCTGCATGGATTATTGATGCTCAAAGGCACATGGCAGCGACACACACATCCTGCACATATATACACACGCGCTGCTAAAATATTCCAGGTGTCAGGATATAAAAGGGATTCCCTTCCCTTCATCACCACCTCACCCCCGACAGCCCTCCTTTGATTTTCCTACGCAAGCCTCACAGCAGGCTCGCGTGTATTTGTGACCGTGCTCCTCACGTCAAAGTCATCCCCGCTTGCATTAGCATAATAATGGCATGTCCTCTTTGTCCCCTGTTTTCTTTCATGGTTGTTGCACACAGAAAAAGGGGAGCAGTCAGAGGAAGGGGAGGCCATGTGGGGGAGCATCATCTAAAACCTCATTTGATTTGTACATTAAGGACAATTTTTTTTTCTGTTTCCTTAATGGCTCATTGTCATTGCTAAGCGAGTGATGCCGAAAATAGTCACACAAGCATCACGTGCTCATTTTAGGCATGTGATTGTTAGCGCCTTTATTTTAGCAACCAGCCCACATAATGTATTTTGATAACATTTTTAAGGGCTGTCAAAGCAAAAAACATTAACTTTAGATATGAATTAAAACTATTTAAACCATTTTTTTAACTCAATTTTATTTACTTCCAGTGTCGTCCCGCAACCTCTTCTGACGTATGCAGCCATTCTCAGTCGCTGGTGCGAAGATGGACAAACGTGGATGATAGGTACTTTTACTTTCTGTTTGACTTTCTACTTGCTTGGAGCATGTTGGACAAAAGCTGAATTAAAATGTACGTCTTTGACGTGTCAAGTCCGAGCAAAACTCTCTGCTCAAGTTACCCTACCTCCATGGGACCTCGCAAATCAACGCTGCTGCAGAATAGTGCTCGTGAGCACAACGAAACCTGTGTAGTGATAATGGGTCAATTACATATCTAATAAATGAAAGGCAGCTTGAGTTTACTGCCTGCAATAAACTGAAATACCTATATAGGCCCATGCTTTTTGATTTGAAAAGGTTGTTCGGATGAAAAAAAAACTCGGTCATTAATTAGAAGGATTTGGAGAGTGTTAAGGTCTTTTTTTAGGCTTAGGGTAACTGATTCAAACACACTGTATTTTGTGCGTGCGTGTGTGCTCGCGAAACGAGCCTGTTTCGGGAGTGAAATACCGGAGGTTTGGCGTTCCCCTGGAATCTGGAGGAAAAGAACAAAGAAAAGAAGAGGAAGGCACTTATCTCTGTCAAACACAAAACAATGCCCTCCCAAAGTCACGAATAACATCTGGGGGACGAATTAGGTTGAATTTTTTTACTCAAGAAATTTGGAAACGGGTGACGCTAACCTAGCAGCCCCACCTTCAATTATATCTATACTGTATTACTTTGTGTGCAATAACCAATTGGAATCAATTATTCAATTAATATTTAATAATTAATTAATTAAAGAAAAGAACACTTTTTTTACCCCCGCAAAAATGCAAAGAGACTAAGAATATTATTACTGCACCTTACTGAGCCAGTTATGAAACTCTTCTTCATGCGTGTGTCTGTCTGGATTGCACTGCCCCCAGGTGGCCAAGGCAAACACACCAGGAGGAGCAGCGAAATTATAAAGGCCAAAAAAGTGGCAAAATTGGTTTCATCCTTTACATTATACATATTTTATTTCATTACAGTGTGTTTTCGAAAAGGAAATATTGAATTGTGTCATTTTTATCTTCTCGTAAACCACGTTACAATAATGTCACTGAACAAATTAGTCGTACCTCAAAGCACCACTGCATGATCTAATTATCTCTGATTAAACTTGAAATTGCATTGTATTGTAAGTATTGGCGCTGGTCCAATCTGCACAGGTGTACCTAATATTGTGACCACCGAGTGTAATTGTCCCTCTGTGTCCGGGGGATGCCACAGTTTGCTCCTTAGCAACTGTTTCCACGGCTACAAAGTTGGTCCCTGCCTCACCCACCAAACCTGCCTCTAGAATAAGCCACCGGCGCCCCCTCGTTTGTGTGCCTGATGCCTTCTGCTCTCGGGTAATGTCGTATATTCAAGTCGAATGATTTTAGAAGGTGATCAATATGACATCACTGTGTCATCTCAGTGTGTGCAAGCCAGTCATTCCTTATACTTTTATCTCGCATTGATTCACCGTTCAATGAATCATTGCCGTTTATGGGAAGCGACTCCAGCCCCATAAACATGGAATAGATACAGTAAAGCACGCATGGGTACATCGAGACATGCGATGCAAGCCTCGGGGCGACACAAAGATCTATTTATATCTCTCCTAAAAATAGACAATCTTCTCCATAGAAACATGAAATCCATCTCGGGGTGAATTATTCTCAAGATGCTGCCGCTATGTACGTGTGCGCACAAACATGTGTTATTTTACATGCACCTCATATGCGTGTTTGGCTAATTCTCCCTGAGGTGCGAGTGAATGAGCATTATTGCAGCTGTGAACCGCTTTATTGGGGAATCTCCACCCTGGCGCTCAGCAGGAAGCAGGCAGGAGATGGCCGTGCTTTCATCATCACTACACGCACACACGCACACACACGCACTTAGATTTAACAAGCTTCAAGCCGAGTGTGTTTGTTTGTTTATTTACAGAAGGGAAAAAGAAGAATTGTTTGGCTACCTGCCATAAAGGGCGGTGTTGTTTTAACGGGGGGGGTTCCTCTCTTGCAAGGGTCACCAACCGTTTTGATAGTGAGAGCACCTTCTTGGCTAATGATTACTGCGAAGGGCTACCAGTTTGATGCATAGAAATATGAAGTGTGCTCAAATGACATTGTAGGGCTGGGCGATATGACCTCAAAGCAATATAAAAAATGCCATGTGCAAAGGAGCGAGTCGCCTGTAAACAAAATGCTAAATAAAATGAAAAAAATGTCACTGAAATGCCAATGCCAAATAAACAAGTGTGCATCTTCAGGAAAATGCCGTCTCGAGTACTCTGGTGCGCGGTCGCCACTTGTCGTCTATGTACTGCACATTCAGGCTCAAACAGGGATCCATGTTGCGACTCGACCACAAGTCGGATGTGGATGCACAATGCTTGACATGTCTTACCTCCCGTCCCGATGTTGTCTATATTGGGAAGTACGGTTTGCGACAAATATTTTCGTACCTCTTGTCGGCTACTTTAAATCCCTTGCGCTCCACTGTAGCTAGCAGAGCTCTATCTTTAGCTATGTGCTAGGCTATCGCGTCCACCTCTTAGACGTTCTCTCGGATGGTGTCGCCTCTGTGATGGGCTGTTGTCACTTGTCCAACCTTGCTTCTCACTTTGAACTTTTAGCGCAAGCTCCAAGTCAACAGCATGGTTGTGGAGTGGGTGGTGAAAAAAAAGGTTGGACGTGCTGTTTTGGGTGCTTACGACGGACTTTGTAGTTTGTGTTCTTTTGCTCAAACATCATCTGTCGAATCTCTTTCCGGCACAAGCGCAACAGGAACAACTTCAACTCACGTTACTTTGTCTTCAGCCGTGTCAGCCGCTTCTGGATTTGAATTGCCAGCGACGACCGCGTCGTCTGTTTTCTTTCTTATTCAGCTGGTTGGAGTCACGTGACTACACGCGCTCAAGGCGTCTTAAAGGGGCATGAACATAGCTGCAGACAGAAAAGACTTTTGTTTTTTTTTTAAACACGGAATTTACCGACAAACGATGTCGGTCATTGTAATAAATTTCGGTAACGGTAAATTTTCGCCCAGACATTGTATTGTATGATTTAATAATTCATGTTACGTGAAGGTGCTGATCATTTTAATGAATTTTCACAACGATTAGGAAATAAATAAATATCACTATCCATCTTTTTTTCTGTAATTCTCTCACAATGTCCCATCGAGGGCCCATCTGCTCCATAAGCTGGTGTTGTATGCCATCTTCGCAAAGGATAGACATAAGAATATGATATTATCACGCTATCGTGAATATTGAGTGTTGTTATCATGTCTGCCAATATGTGTTGCTGCACCATTTGTGTTCAATATATTGCTTAAAGCTTGAGTATGTTCAATCGACATGGATGTTTTTAATTATGCATAATATTCTATTTGTTTTGTTTAGTTTGTCAGTCAAATGGGATTGGCTTTAAACAGCTTGAAGCCCAATTATTATTATCTGCCAAACTGCTGCTTGTCGTCAATTGAGTTGAGTTGAGTTCATTCTTAACGACGTTCGTATTTCAAATTTCTGTCTGCAGGTTAAAGCAAAAATTGGTCTGAATGATGGCTTGTATCTAAAAAAAATCCTCTAGAAAAGTTTATCTCAAGGCAAAACTTTTGGAAACGCCTCTCAGCATGATGAAGTGCTTTCCTACATTACTGCAGACTATTTATCACCAGAAAAAATATTTTTAACTTGATACATTAAAAACTGAGCATTTTAATCTCCAGGCAGAAAATTTGATACAGCTTCAGTATTCAATTCATGTACTTGATGGATTGTCTCGTGGGTGTATAACCTCATGTCCTCCTCCATCGCTTAAATGTGTTTGCATAGGGTGAATGACATTTTTTTTAGTTTGTGGGTGTGTATGAGTGTGTGTGTGTGTGTGTGTGTTTCCTTTTGGGAAGAGGAGCGTGCATGTTTCAGACAAAGTCACTGAGGCAAAGATAAAGCGGGAGCCCACAGAGACAAAGATGGAGATAAGACACACAAGGATGAGCATGTTGACAAGGCAAAAAGACAGAAAATGAGAAATTTTGCAAAAGATCTCTCCAGAGATGGCCACTTTACCCTCTTTTCTCAGTCCGTCGTCCATCCCCTGTCCGTGACCTAGGCACACCTTCTGTCATCATATTTTCATTATTTCATTCATAAACGAATCGTCCTGCGTCCCCGTCTATCATGCATCCTTGTAAAATGCTTCATGTCTTGCATTTCACCAGTACAACAACTATACAGATTTTTTTCTGCTATCACAGCGTAAACTTAACATATGATTAAGCAGCACAAATTATATATTCAGGAAAACCTGATTAATTTTTGTATTTGAGCTTGCTCTGAAATGTTGCTGTTCATTTTTCTACAAAAATAGCATCAGTTAAACTTTTGGTACGCGCAAGCTCCCCTGGGAAATTCATCAGGAGCTTTTGCGGCTTATGGGACGCCGTTTTATTTTGACAGATGGTATTTCCTCATTGATCCTGCGGGCTATTTACATACCTCGGCTGTTCATTATTCAATCAATGGAAAGTGTGAGCACACTTGACCCGGCTTGATTACTACTTTACATCTCAGCCAAGGTCATCTAACTGGATCCAGTTCCTCATTGAGTGGAAAATAAAATCTCCAGCAGAGCTTTAATTGCATTTCTGTACCGCTCGCTCTCATGGCAATCACATATTGTAATCTAATGCAATACACATGCACATATATTCATGCGCACACATGCTAAGGGTCTCCCTCTCTTTGACAGGCTGAAATTGGCTGAAGTGATCACAGAGGAGAGAACAGCTGAAGAACGTAAGGTGCTGCCTTCAAGCGCTTCTGCACAGTCTACTTTTGAAACACTTCCCAACACCCGCTTTCATCTCGTTGAACGCAAATTGGGACATTGAATGCATCATCATATTCATCACGGGTCTTTGAAGTACGCCTGATGAAAATGAACTGCATTTTTAAAGAAGTTTGTTGTTCTCCTCAGTTGCACATTATTGCACCATACAGTAGCAGCATCATGTATATTTTTCAAACCCATAATTGTGGGTATATATAGAGAGGCCAAAATATTAGGTACACTTGTGAGTGGTAGAAAGCAGAGCAAATGTTGGCAAATATTTTTTTTTTTTTTGGGTGAGTTCAGCATGTATCCCGCCTACTGTCCAAAAACGGCTGGGATTGGCTCCAGCATGCCCGCGACTCTTGTGAGGAGAAGCTGCTAGTATAATGACTTGAGGGATGGTGTGCAACAACAATTTTTTAAGGTTACGGGGCTGAATCAACTTGTGTTGTTCATATTTCCACTCAGTTTTTCCTCATATTACATTAATTATTAAAAAAAATATGAAAACATATTCAAGAATAATCGAAAATACACAAGCAAAAATGTAGAATTCAACTCAAATATGAGGGACAAAATTCCTGCCGTTCTTGGCTATAAAACTGAAACATTGAAAATTTAAAGTACAAACTCTACTTCAGCTATTTCAAGTTTGAAATGAAAATGACTTCTAAATTTGACACACCACAGAGAAGAACGTTATTTATACCTGCCAAATTTAAGTGATGATGACCAAGTATATAAAATGAAGCTGCAAAATCATAAAAAATAAAACCTCCGCTCTCCTACACTGTGGGAGCTGAATGTGCTAAAACTACACCGCGCTTACTTGTCAACTGTCAATCCAAACCTCTGCTACAACCTCCCCCCAAAATTGCTGCTGCTTTTTCTCCAATCTTTAAGTCTACACATAAGTACAAAGTTGAGGCACTCATGCCTGACCAGGATGGCGGCACCGCTTTTGCCACTGAATTCACCCAACGGGTGTTTAAATATCATAAAGTGTTGTTTTATTGTTATCCACACACCGGAACACGTCGACATAAATACACATTCTTTCCACACTATATTTCCTTCAATGTGTCCGATGCAATCTGGGGATGTGTAGCGGTGCGAAACCTCTCCAGGTGACGATATTGAGCTTTGCACATTGCAACCGCAGCCTGCCTGTTGACTCCACATTTTCGCGTCATTCGGCACCCACTGATGAAAATCCACACATGCCTCCCTCCCTCCCTCCCTCTCCTCCTCTCTCTCTCTTTGTGTGTGTGTGTGTGTGTGTGTGCATACTGTGTTGCATTCCTTCGCATCCACTCCGCTGGCGTGTCAGTCGGAGGTTGAGGTGCGCGCAGAGAGGACACGCGAGCAGGAGCACCACAGACGAGCAACATGCAGGCAAGATGACTTTGAACATCTTTAATGTAGAGAAATCAGAAGTACAGCTTTATTTTCTTGCCGGCGTCAAGTCAAAAAAATGTTTTTACTCAAGGTGCTTGTTGCTGGCACGGTTTTACTTTGTTGTTTGAAAGTGTTCATTTTGAGCGTTCTTAAGCTGTTGAGGACTTGTGAGGTGAAGTTATGTAATTGCACGGCTGGCGATGAATTGCTGCGCTTCGTAGCGCTGTTGCCGTTGCTGCACTCAGAGCCCGCAGACGCTTTTCCAGCAAGTGTCACTTGGCATCTTCCTCGCCTGCTTCACACTCCTCCTCCTCTTTATTCTTCACTTTCCTCTCTCCCCGTTGGGTTTGACTTAAAAATCTATAAACAGGAAATTGTGTCGTCCTGATTGAGAGTAGTGTGTAGCATAAATCAGCGGCCGTTAGACAGTAAAGTGAAAGCCCCCCAAAGTGACTTTCAACACTTTTGCAAGGGGAATTGCTCATTAAAGCTGCAGGGAACGAAGCGTCTGTGCTCCGGGGCATCAAACAGTGACCGCCACTGATAAGACATAAATTACATTTCCAGTCTCGTCTGAGGTCAAACGTTTAATGCACGCCTGATGTCGGCAATGCTCAGTTGTGGGAATAAGAGTGGGATGATGAGGAGGCGCTTTTCCAGTAATTGATGATCATCAAGTGGAGATGGTTGCAATGTCTCGCACACTTTCTTCAGATGCCTGGTCGTCAGACTGCAGACCATTTTAGTTCTTATCAGTTAATGCATCTCCGTGAATTAAACTGATTGCCGATTCCCCTGTACAACAACACCAGTTGTTCCGTTTAAAGGGGGCGTCTGGTAAAAAAAAAAAAAAGAAACAGTTTTTAATTGATTGTATTCAAATAGTCACGACCTACCAAGTAAAACTTTTAGTAACTTCTAATTTCTACATATACTTCTTTGAGTGAGCCGTTCAGAAATGTGATGACCTTTGACATCACAATCGCGTATGCTTAAATTAACTTGTGGTGGCTTCACACACGCGCCATTCATTTGCAGTCTGGACGCACAGCAGAAACGACGCAGAATCTACAGAAGTCTCCAGAGTCACACCTTTTATTGCTCGTGACATTAACAAAAAGTTATTTGCTAACACCAAATAGCCGCTCACTTCATCGCACGTCCATTCTGGTAAGGAAAGCCATACTCTGCATTTGCTGAATTTGAAAAAAAACAAAAAACACGTGATTTGAACCAGTGTGAGATAGTGGTTGTACAACCAAGGATTTTATTGCAATCGACGCTAATGTGTCATCAATTCATTGATATTTTTTCTCCATAACCTTTTTACACTATGAACCAGTTTAACAAAAAGACATTTTGACGGAACGGCATAACAAATCCGTGCAAATAATAAAGAAAGTGTTACCTCCAATGCTGATCCACAACGAGCAGATTTTTTTGTACTCTAGGTCTCGCTTTATCATTTGCCAACCTGCAAAATGTTGGATGTCAAAATGTCCATAACACTTAATAAGCAATTAGTCGCCTTCGAGCTCTCAATGTCGATGATGAGTCAGAAAGTTTCTTTTCAACGCATAAGACCCTATTTCGGTGACCTGCGCAAATCTGGAGTGAATCTGCACAGAAGTGGGTTAGACGGGTTATTGGTAATTTCACAGACGAGTATGAGTCAGTTTCCTTCGGGTACTCCGGTTTCCTCCCACATTCCAAAAACATGCATGGCAGGTTCATTGGACACTCTAAAATTTCCCCTAGGTATGAGTGTGGGAGTGGATGGTCGTCTGTGTGCCCTGCGATTGGCTGGCAACCAGTTGAGGGTGTCCCCCGCCTACTGCCCGAAGACATCTAGAATATGCTCCAGCACCCCCGCGACTCTCATGTGGAGAAGCGGTTCGGATAGATGGATGGATGGAGTATGAGCTGGTGTATTTAAAAAAAAAAAGACAAGATTGTGCCATTGTGGGCGTGAACACCTGTTCTTGGGTAGTGTGACATCGTAAGCGATTACACTCACCTCGTGTGAGTGTGTGTGTATATATATATATATATATATTGATTTTGATTTCTATAAGGATTCGGGGGAGTTTGATTCCATTTCGTGTCATATTTATGAATGAAATACACCACACACATTTGTCTGCCTGCACCTCTATCAAATTCACCAAAAACCTGTTAGAGCAGCTGCGCCACTATTTAGACGTGGTCTGAGCAGGTGTAACTTGAGACTGACTTACTGCCACCAGACTGTCAGTTATTGCTATTTTTATTTATTTTTTTAAATAATTTTGCTTTTTGTGTGGTTTGTATTTTGATTTAACTCGTATCTAAAAGCACATCTGAGTTCCGAGCATCCACTTTAATTTTTGGCTTTTAGACTCTCTCAAACTTGTAGACATTAATTTGGTCGCAATTGATTATAATGATCAGTTTTGATTGACATTTCCAGAAAGGTATTCATTTAACAATATGTTTATTATTGTGGCTGTAGTTTACTGTGGCATCAAAGCATTGTCATCAAATGTGCTTTGATTTCATAAGCCCTCAAAGAGCCCAACCCAAGCCGAGCATGAGTTCATCCTCTTACTGCAGCTTTTTGCTGTGCGTGTGTGCACACGCTTGCATGGATGTGCGCGTGTGAGCTTGATAAAAGTCCATTCGCTGAGCCAAAGAGGCAGATTGTTGCCCCAAAATAATTAAAATAAGCCAGCAGTCTGCCGTGTTGCCAAATGTTTAAAATGAAAGCTAGGAAGGCACAAGTTACTGACAATAACAGTTGTTTTTATGTCTTTCGGTGACAGTGCCCACAAAGTGCAGTATCAATAGCAATTATTTTTCTCGGCACAGAAGCACTTGGAGAATTTCTGGCTTTTGTGTTGTTTTAAGATACAAGCAGAAAGAAATTTGAGTTTTTTTTAAACAAAAATATAAGATGTAGTATTACAAATAATAACTAAAAATAAATAACAGCACGGCGCGTGAAAGTTCAAAAGTCGTGGGTGCCAGTTAGGGCTTCCTGCGAATTTGCATATTCTCACCGTGCCTGTGTGAGTTTTCTCCATGTACTCCGGTTTCTTCCACATTCCACAAACATGCATGGTAGATCATTTGAAAACTGTTTGTCTATTTGTGCCCTGCAATTGGCCGGCAACCAGTTCAGGGTGGACCCCTGTCCGTCTCTTGCCCAAAGTCAGCTGGAATCGGCTCCAGCACACCTTTAACTCTAGTAAGGATATGCAGAACAGAAACTGGATTAATGGACGGGGGTTATTGAAATGATGTCATGGCATTGCCTGAACATCAAAACACTTACTCTTCCTCCAATAAGATTGATCTGATGTCACTCTCTCTTGGAAGGGTATTTGCTTCTTTTAACTGTGCAGTCATTCGTAAATTAGTCTATATCAGACTAATTAACACCTGCCTCAATTAGAAAAAAAATCCCATCAGGAAAACAGGTACTAAGCATACTTAGCTGCATTCAGAGATGCGATTGTCAGTACACAGACATTTAAAAAAAAATGGATTTCAAAATATATACTCTCCCGACTAAAGCAGGCAAACAGTCTTGCACTTTCTTCCTTCCTGCAACTACTTCACACACTATTAAAGGTGATAATATGGGAAAATGATTCGGTGTCAATGAGAAGATGTCAAATAAATTAGGTCTTTCTAATGCACGGCAGACCGTTCGACACGACTAACAGTAGTCCAGTTAGTAAGGTGCACACATAATTATTTTTTATTTTTTTTTAAATGTGACATCAACAAGTGTGTGTTGACTGCTCTTTTAGAGGGTTGAACTTGATCGTGATAGCTGGAACAGCACACTGCAACAGTGATGTGTGGTGAGACTCTGACATTCGCGACAGAGTCACAAATTTACGAGTCAGTAGCATATTCGCCATTAAATTAGCCACCTGACATTAAAAAGTTGCTTTGAAAAGAACGGGTTATTTTCTGACCTGGTGTTTCAGCATATCTTTATGCAGCGGGGTTCGTCTTCTATTAACTCATTCACTGCCAGCCTTTTTCTAAGCAGAATTCACCATGTGGCATATGTTCTTTTTTCATTCACTTTTTAAGAAATCCAATACAAGCAATTTAATCAAAAGTCCGTGCTCACGATTTGAGAGCTTAGGAGAATTTAAGAGATGATCCAAAGCGAATGAAAGTTGACCAGGTTTCTAAGCAACACAATGTGTGTGAAACACACGCGATCAAATACAAAAAGTGTGCAACTCACAGCCCATTATTAGTACTGTTTAGTTTGTGACCGGCGCGTCAACTGCAAGCCCTATCAGCATGTGGAAATGCTTCTCACAGGTGGTGCTGAGTGTATATGGGCCAAAACCAGATTTCTGTTGTAGTACCAAGGATAACCTGTAAGAGGCAACATGGTGCCACAGGACATCAAGTCTGTCGAAAAACACAAAAAAATAAGCTAACCGTTAACTTATATACTTGGTCATTGCGGTGGCAAACTGTTCTCCTCGTCATCTGTAATGAAGCAGTCACGACAAGGAAATGAGAAATCAAACTTTACTGAACTGAAGAAGCGCGTAAATGTGTGTGAATGACACTGCTCTGTTAACAAAAAACAGCTGTGACAAAAAGTCACCACAGCAAAAATGACACATACAATCAGAAGGTACAAAAACAGGGTAGCTTTATATAAAAAGCACATTTTTGGCCCAAGACAACTCAATGTGAAGCAAAAAAAAAAATAACACCAAAAAGCATTTACAAGCATAATGCAGAGAAAACGAAAGTAGCTTACAAAAATTGCTGAAAGAAAATACATTGACATCGTTTCAACACATTTACTGAAAGATTTAAGAATATTTTAACGTGGAGAAATTAAAGGAGGTTTAAAGGTGGAAAACCACTGCGTAATTCTGTCGTACAAACAAAATCTGGTATACAAATGCTCAGCATAACAAGTTGCTCTTCTATTTGTGCCCAGCTGTTGACAACACATTTAAGGATTTACAATCGTCAATATTGAAAAGCAGTGGTGGGCCGTCAGGGCCTTCAAGGTCTTCTCTGCTGGCCTAACATAATCACGAAATAATGATCATCAATTCACATTGATGTCATATTCTATCCAAGTGTTGTATTTTTAGGTGAGAGTTTTTATCCAATTAGAATTCAGATAGCTCGTGTTGCCAGGCAGATTTCATAATACCCGTAGCATGCACTATTTGTCCGAGACCTTCAGATACAAACGTGCGTGTGTCTGTGTCTCAAGGGGGCTTTTACAGTTGGTAGACATTTGGGATGGCCAATTAGATCACAAATTGGTTACAGCTGAAAGTGATGAACACGTTTTGTGATTGGATACTCACTCGTGAGGGGGCAGCGCTATGCAGAATAACCATGTCGCTGGCGACCGTTCGTAAAAAAAAAATGTAAAATCTATTCTTGCTTTTTTAAACCACAATGGCCCAAGGAGGGAAACTTGTGGATTTCAATGCAGATACACTTGTGAGGCCATTTTCGAGATGGACCTTTCAAGAGAAGCTAGGTCATCCAACACTCAATCAGTACTGTGTAAGTGTCTTTCTATGTATTATTTCTCCAGCTGTAGTGTCATAAATGATGAGGGGGATTTATTCAAGTCTGAAGTGTGAAATGCACGGCCCGGCACTGTTGAAAAGGTTTAACATTCACAATTGCTGGACGCGACTCTTTACTGAGCAGATCTATGAGGGAAAATCACTCAACGCAACACACACCACAAAATTATCACTCAGGTTAATCATATTGGGACACTCAACAATTAGTCATTTGAAGTAAACTTTGATGAGGGGAAAAAAAAGATCAACTGGGGCTTGATGATTAGTATGTGTTTAACCCGCTTTATGCATTTTATTAAGTGCTTTAAGACTTGTTTGTGGGTTGCACTTTATTTTTAAGGGAGTGAAGTCTACAGCAGAGCATTACACTAATTTTGAGCAGTCACACACAATTCTGTGGGCCAGTATTGATGCAACACGCTCACACACACACACGCACGCACACACCCCTACTCACCTCACCGAACCCTTTTACAACAAATTTGAAAGAATCCACCGTTTTGCGTACACTGTGTCCTCACTTCACAAACACAGGGCGTCACATTGCACCTCAACCAGTGTCTGACGGAGCCACCTGTTCAAAAGGTGGCGTGATTCGTAAGGTTAGACTCATTGAATTTTTTAACAGGCCGTAACCATACCCTGGCTCGGCCATCAAACGCCTCTGTCACAAGTTCACCACCATCCACCAGCTATTTTTTAAAAAGCAAGTTCAGTTGTCTTGAGTGGTTTGTCATATACTGCATATCAGCTGTGCATTTCTCACGTAGTCCTCCGTGAAGTCCTACTTAGTCCAACTTGAATAAATACCCCTGACAATACCATCATTTATGACACCACGGTTGGAGAAAATCTACCGACACACTTACGCACAACTCAGTATTGGACCACCTCGGCTCACGCGAGAGCTTCTCTTCAAAGGTCCGTCTAGAAAATGGCCTCGCAAGGATAACTGCAATTAAATTTACACTTTTCACTCTGTCAACCATCCTAGGTTAAAAAAGCAAGAAAATAGTTTCGATTTTCAAATGGGCACCGGGTAAGAATGTCTGGCCTGGCCCTACCCTGTCACAAGTGATTATCGAATCACAGGACACGTTCGCACCTTCAACGTGAAGCCTGCGAGAAGACTCACTGTAACAAACTCGTAATCTGATTGGCTATCGCAACTGTCTATTAATTCTGAGAGCCCATTGGCACACACAGCACAGAAGCCCGCAGGGAAGAATCTGAAGTCTCGGAGGAATAGAACGTGTTGCTGGAATTTTGAAATCTCCCTGGCAACAGAAGCTAGCTGAATTCTGATTGGATATAAACTCTCACCTAGAAATACCATAAATATGATCAGGATTTCTTCAGTAGAGAGGTTCTTGACTGCCACCACCGCAGTACATACGAAAACAAATTAAGCTCAAACAGCACTGAGCGAACTTATCGAGCCTCAAGTCAAGCAAGGGCAGCTGTAAAACTATCAATCTCTAATCAATTAATGCGCTGACGGTCTTACACGTCACGGTTATGAGTGTTTGATGCGGTCCAAACAAGACAAGTGACAAACCTTGATGACATGATGCGATGTGCATGCTCTTTCTGGACTGAGGAGGAGCGGATAATTGAAATATGGCTCCTCGGTGGCCTGAGGGCCCCACCTCGTGAGGATTAATTCTTCCTCCACATGAGGACTCACACGTCAATGTAGTATCCTTTCACACACACACACACACACACGCACACCCCCACACACGCACGCAGACACACAGCCTGTGTTCCATATGGACGCAGCCTTCCTCCTCCCTCTGCATTCGCACTGACAGCCACACTGACTGAGAGAGCAAGCTGTCCGCACACAAATAGTATCAGCTCTCCAACTTCAACATGCGCTACCAGTTTGCTCCCTTTTATGCAGCAGCAATACATTCACCTATTACATAGAAGCCATTACATCGGGTTGCACTTGAACAATCCAATTAAATCCAATACAAGAGCTGCTTTAAAAGACTCTGTCCGTGTGCTGGTCTGCATTCCAGCAAACTATGACGTAATAGAATAACGTAATGTTAAAATAAAATTCATATTAAATAATAAAAAACAAAAGTCATACCGAATTTAGTATTTCAAAAGGCTATTGTGCATGATGTCAACATCTTAAAAATATTGTTGAAGAGAGATTTGTCTTTGGCTTCCAAAAGCATTCTAAAGCCATTTTAAATGTGAGAGCTACTTCTTGGGTGTTGATTAACGCTACCAGTTTGATGCATACTTCTGAAAACAACAGTTATTAAGAACACTGATTTCTCACAATTAGCCATGATTTAACAATGTAGTAAACGTATGAATATAAATCTGAAAAACTTGAATTGCATTATTTTGTGTTTACAAACATTAATTTCCAACGTTCCTCAGAAATCACACTGGTGAGCTATTTTCCGGACACACACAATCACACGAGTTTTCAGAATATAACTTAGCTCAGCTCACTAGAGTTCTGTTCAGTGAGCAACGACTTTTTCTTTGGCTTTTTTTTGCATCACTAACAACGTTCCTGAACTTGACTATTAACAAATTACACTTGGCGACTCACACCACACACCTGTTTGTCCTTCATGCATTTGCTGAATTCCTGCAAATGAAAAAAAACAAAACAGCGACCCCCTTCGGCCACTTACGAGAAGTTGCAGAACTCCATGTTTTTGTGACTCTAGTTTTGTCATACGTATTCTAAAAGGTGGTCTGCTTCCATGAATAACATCACAAAGCGTTAGGTTACTGCAAATGCAGCCATTTATATTACTATATACACTGTACGCCATCACCAGCTGGCGAGATTTCTTAAGGTTGTTGTTGTGCTGCTCACTAATTTATGCAGCATCATTTTCACTTGTCCAGTTTCTCTATAATGAGCATCAAGCATCTGTTATACTATAATTTATTTATCAAAAGGGCTTTTATTCTGCTAGATACTCACAAAACCGTGAATGGTGATCATCTGAAATGAGACTGAATCTATTCAACCTCACGGTTCATTATCAGAAGATTGAACAATATAAAATGTTTTTGGTATTTAAAAAAAGTGAAGGAACGCATTTGTATCAAAATCGTCAAGCCTAACTAAAGCAGTTTGTTGTTTACACCGAGCGTTAGCTTAGCGTAAAGAGTTGTGACTTTGCAGTTCTCATCTTATTTTCGCACTCTTGGATGCACATTTGTAGTTGCCTTTTCACTGCTTTTCATGGCGTTACAGTTGGTGTGACGGCAGCAGACGGGTGAGTCAGTCTTGTGTAAATTGTCTGATTGGAAGACGAGATGCCAAAAACACATGATTAGCGATTCATCACTTCAAAGCGTTTAACGTCAATGAGAAGTAGTGAAGTCAACTAATCGAGTCAACCGCTATTATATATTTAGAGTCCAACCTCCAAAGTAGGACTGAACGATTTATCATTTTAAACCCAAAATCGCGATCGAAGGCAACGTGATTTTGAGATGGTCAAAGCTGCGTTTTTTGTGGCTCATGTGCCCCCACGCTCACGAAGCAGGTCACACTAACGAGCGCAGCACTGATTTAAAAAAAAAAAAAAAAAAAAGCATCTTGCTCACCTCCATAGTCCCGGAGGTAATTTATTTCGCCGCTGCTTGAATGCTAGGCGCCAAGCTATCTTGCGGCGCAGCAATACAGACTTTATTTGTACTATATGCAAGTCCGTACATCCTAGCAGCAACAAGCTGTGTGATGTGGACCATTTCCTTCGCGGTGACAAATAAACTACTCCACTAACAAGTAGCGTTTTAACCGAGGAGGCGAACGAGGAGGCGCTAAACGTGCTAATTGCTAACGTGAAATACAGAGTCAGAAAAGACCCAAAATAAGTGCTTCGATGTACATTTGACAGAAGTTTCACTATATATATATATATATATATATTTATATATATATATAGCAATTTAGCAAATGAACATTACCCATCAGCATGTGTGACTTCGCGTGAGATTTCAGCAAATCACATGAGACTTTAGTTCACCCTCAACCCATCCATCCATCCATCCATCTTCTGTACCGCTTCTCCTCACTAGGGTCGCGGGGAGTGCTGGAGCCTATCCCAGCTATCTTCGGGCAGTAGGCGGGGGACACCCTGAACTGGTTGCCAGCCAATTGCAGGGCACACAGAGACGAACAACTATCCGCGCTCACACTCATACCTAGGGGCAATTTAGAGTGTCCAATCGGCCTACAATGCATGTTTTTGGAATGTGGGAGGAAACCGGAGTACCCGGAGGAAACCCACGTAAGCACGGGGAGAACATGCAAACTCCACACAGGATGGCCGGAGCCGGGATCGAACCCACGCCCGATGCTGTCTCTCAGTGTGAGGCCATCGTGCTAACCAGTCGGCCACCGTGCCGCTCACCCTCAACCCATGTATTAAAATTTTTTTAAAAAGCTCATGGTTGTACTGCCCTAAGGTAGGACACGTGGTGTCCATTTTGACTTCCATTTAAAGTACCAAACATGGTTTCTGTTTGAAAAGCTCATCATTTTCAACAAATGTGATAATTGAATACGCCTCATAATATGTCCACTCAATAATTTACCCCAAAACCAAAAAAAAAAAAAATGAGAACGGCACATCATTCGATAGATATTTCAATGTTTGGGACGTTATCAGAAAGACACAATTGGAGCATGAGTGATGTCGAATCTGACTTGGACCTGCTGAATGTTAATAACATATCTTTTATTAATGGAAGCTCTCATGCGCTAATGTCCCTCACTCTCGACTTCACTTCCCTCTTCATTAACGCTCTTTTCCACTCTACTCTGTCACCACCACCACATTCAAGTTCAGTTCAGCCTCTACAGAACTCTCCTTCCCTCTTCTCTGCCTTGCTTTCCCCTATCTGTCAATTCAAATTTGCATTTTCCCTTTCAAATCTTGTACTTGTCAATGTGTCTGAGGCCTCCTGCTTCGGATTAAATGCTAAAGACTTTGAGGAATATGGAAATTGGTTGATGGCATGTGTGGGGGGGAAAAATGTAACTAGTGTGTAAAATGGAATTTCCCCTTGAGGGACATTAAAAGATTTCTTGGTGCGATATGCAAATTAGCATGAATACTAATCAATCTGAATAAAATTTCCTTATGTACCTTACGTAAGATTTAAGAAAGAGGAGGGTGTTGTCAAGCCATGTTAAAAATGTTTTTTGGAAGTCATCTTTTTACTACAAATGCGATTACATCTTATGCATCAGCAATGTTTATGTACAGAGCAAATTAGAAGACGGTCAATTAGATTCCAAACCTCGATCCAACTCATTTGAATTATTTATATAACTAGTCTATCCTGAACAACTTATAGTTTGTAGACCAAAAAGTAGATACATATTTATTGTGTATTCAAAATAATAAATATCACCCCCCATTTTTATAGTGTATGTTTAACTTTTCCAAGCATGTGTGAAACTCATCTGTGTGTTTGTACAGGCTGTCTGCATGTGTCTTAAAATCCACGATTAAATAACACAGCGCTTGTGACAGTTCCCAGTTTCCCTCTGTCTTGCTTAGCTTCTATCCTCTTTTTGTCCCGTTGTTGGTAATGACTGCTTTGTGTCAAGCAACAATGAAGCAACAACAACGCAGCCTCTCGCATTTAATCTTTTATGGCGGAACACAGAAATGTGCACATTTTTATTTTTTTATTATTTTGCTGCTGCTGCTCTGTTTACTCTGATGCGCATATGTTCCACCATATAGGGCTTGCGAGTGTGTATGCACTACGTGCGTGAGCGTGTGTGTGTGTATGATGTGCAGACGTGCAGACATTAAGAAAGAGAAGTGCTGCCCTAGGACAAAGCGAGCTCAAGCGTTAAGGAAGTTTTAAGTGTGCGTGTGTGTGTGTGTGTGTGCATGCGCGCGCGTGTTTGCTAGTATTCCTGTCGCTTACTTTGTGTTATGATTAGATTTTTGTTTTCATTCACTGGCGCGGTAATACACGTGGCCAAGCAGGAATATATTAAGTGACTGAAGGTCCTCGCTGAGCGGTGTGTTAACATTGCAAGTTGGCGCGGTCAGTGGCGCGTAAATAAGCCGCTAATGTAGCAAAGAATTTCCCCGTGTTAAAAACAATGTCTGCCTGCAGCTGTTAGTTTGGGGAATGTTCCTCTCTAAAGGGATGTCTCAGCTGGATTCATTCTCGGTTTTCTTCCTCTGATGTTGCTCCGCTGGGCTGGAACTATGTTGATGAGGGAATAAATGGATGAATGCAAATTCTTTATGTCGGTCTAATTTGCGCATTGCATATTTACAGTCTGTTATGACACTACATTGCATAGCTTGACTTGACTTTCCAGAAACGGTGTGATGGTCACATTCAGGAAGCATTCATCATAGATTCATCTGTGAAAAACTATCACGGGAATCCTCGCTAAATTTGGTAGAAATCCTCAGTTTGTAGGAGGTGAACGTAATAATTACTTATCAAGTCAACATCATTAATGTGCGTTGACGTTTAATGCTTGAAGTCCACTGATAGCTTTCGATGTGTTTTTGGCATTTTGTCTTCCAATCAGCCAACGAGACTGACTCGCTTCTGCTTGTTGCCTTTGCCAGACTTTAACGCTCTGTGGAGCGGCAGAATATCCTCCCAATAAGGCGACACAGTCTTCATTAATCTCTGCACGTCAGAGAGTACGAAAATGAGCTGGTGCTGGGTGAGAATTGCGATTAGCCTCCATAGCATCAGTTATTCTAAAATATTGATACTCACGTGAATCTTCATCATCGTCAAAATATTGTGTCCAATAATGCACGGACAACAACTCTGGCATAGTTTATGTACTGCTTCTATTTTTAAAAGTAGCTTTGCTGTGGAACACAAGATGAGACCAGTTGAAGAGAAACGTGCAGAATTTCCACAGCGTCACAATGAGTTGTATTTTAATTTATTTCTATGATTGTGCATTATATGTCTTTACATGAAACTGGTTCGTGGTGCAACAAAAACTTGGGGTCTGCTGTACTGTGCTGAAAAAAATATCAATAAAGTCATTGATTAATCAACTTTAACTTAAATTTGACTACAACAAATTCTTTAGTGTTTCCATCCCTAGTTCAAAGTGCTTGCCCTTGCATGTGGGAAGGGAGAGTCACCGTCTCGCTTCCGATGTTCATTGAGCACCGAAGACATAAATGCACGAACACACTCACGCATTTCCTGCTGTCAGCCACAGCTCACATCCAGAGACTCACACTAATTGACATCACCATTTTGTTTTTTGTTTTTTGTTTTTTTTATGTCACCTTAGAGGCTCCGCAGTACAGTGTCAGGCTGTGTAATTGTTAAAAAATCATTAGTAATTATGGTAAATTTCAAAAAAACATTTAAATCTAATTATAATTGAAAAACTTCCCACATTCCAGTGTTGTCGGTATGAAAATGTCAACCCAAACTTCAACACTGAATGTTGCTCCCGTTGTTTCACCTGCATTGTGAAACAAGCGTTTTCATATCTTCATCTCCACACCGCCGTCCTCTGCTTGTCCTTTGCTCTTCTTCTCGGATAAGGCCGGGGATTCATTATGCTAATTGACTTCAGTTCTTCCAGGAACGCCGGCAGACCTTCTAGCCCTCTGCTCGCTTTTTCTCTCTCTTCCTATTTTCTCTCACACTCTCTCTCTCTCTCTCTCTCTCTCTCTCTCTTCCATGCAAAGACATTTGCATGGCCGTGCACCCGTGGGATCAAATGGCTGTTTTCAAATCCCCCATGTTCTCGCTCCAGCTCCTTCTGTTCAGCTTTGCTTTCTTCTCCTCTGTTTGTTCTGAGCTCACCGTGTTCACCCGCACAAATGCTTCAGTAAATACTTGCACATGCAATTTTGTTTGTTTATTATACGTTTTCTAAGTACGAGAAGAGTTTTACTGAAAAGGAGCTTGTGGATAATTCGCATACGTTGCAAAGTAAATATCAGGTGAATGCTTGTTTTGCGAATGCTCACCGCAATGAATTTAAACGTATCCAGTGCTGATTGGAGCTTTTGAAAGCACGGCTACGTCCGTCTGAATTCAGCACAGGTGCCCTGATGCGGCTTTATTTACATTTAAAGACAGTAGGTGATATTTGACCCATGCTTGGTCAGCGGACACGTGTGGAGGTGCATGTTACTGTCACATGTCAACACATGTACCGTACTTACCCGCGCGTGTGTGAGTGCAGCGCTCAGGACATATGATAAGGCTGCTATACGGTGGCTTTGACTTCATAAACACACAAACAACACCTAGCTAAACATACAGACATGTTTTTGAGCTTTGAATGAATGAAAATAGCAATTTAAAAGATTCTATTTTACAAATCACTTTAGGAACTATATAGACTGTACGGCCCGCAGCTGAACTCTAACGAATTTCTTTTTCAAGCATTTGTGAATTATCAGTTCCCGACTCATTTTTAGTCTCTTGCGTGCTTAATTCTGAAAATCTCCTCCTTAGCTTCACCATTTTCATATTGACCTGCGCGCTGTGTGTGTGTGTGTCTCCTCTTGCGCCCTCATCCCTCCTCCACATTCCCTGCAGGCTGATGGTAAAGTGGTTGACGGCAGCCTACTGGGAGATGCCAATGGCGTGGAGCCCGCGCCGGGCCGAGGGAAGGATTCTGGGAAGTGGCAGAAGCCTCGATTCTCCCGCAAAGCTTTGATGAAGTGCTGCCTGGTCAAATGGATCATCGCCAGCACGCAGCCTCAGGACAAAGGTCAGAAAGAGACCAGTTTGGATTTGTGTGTGTGGATGAGCTGGTTGCGGTGGAGGTAATTGCACAACTGTGATCAAGCTTATTCCAATTGATCAGATAATTGATTTGCCGAACCTCTCCCGACCTCCCGGGGTCACGCAAGAGGGCAGCGACTCATTGTGCTGCTCAACTCACCTCCGAGTCAAGTACCAGAGGATCACTCCGTTGCTATGCACATTTGTCAAAGTCACTCCTCTGCTACTTCCTGTTCCATCATTTTATTTGCTCATAAACTCACAAGGTGGAATTTACTGTCAGGGCTCTTAGTTTATTTCATCCACCTTGCAGTCTGTTTAAATTGAGCTCTAGTGCTCAGTTATCTCA
Organism: Idiotropiscis lumnitzeri; assembly: GCF_059441095.1. Taxonomy (NCBI): domain Eukaryota; kingdom Metazoa; phylum Chordata; class Actinopteri; order Syngnathiformes; family Syngnathidae; genus Idiotropiscis; species Idiotropiscis lumnitzeri. Next base: position 30,039,588 of record NC_142391.1, read on the forward strand.
GTGTGTCCCCTAGTGGTCGAAAGAATGAAGTTACTCTTTCTATTTCTTTCTGTCTTTCAAGGAAATATATTGCGTATGCCTCAGCTCATATGAAGCCAGGCAATGGTGAGTTCACCTTGCGTTACCATGATGACCACACTTGGAGCTCATATTTTACAGTAGAAAAACGTCACGGCACATTATCAAAGAAAAATGTCACAAACGACTTCATGAAATGACAAGATCTCATCTCCGTTTACGCACCAATCTATGGGCCTATTTAGTTGTTTTTTTTGTAATTCTGTTATGTGAATGTATTTTGTTATTTACTGATTTAGATATCAGTGCTTGTGACCAGCTTGGTGCTTGGGCTGGGTATCAGTGCATTGTCCAAGAATCATACCAGCACTGTCTGCATGAAAAGCAGCAGCATGTGCTGCACTACCATTAGTGAAATTGCAATTTTCTCTTTCTCTAGTGGAACGACATTAATATTTCTGCCTGTCACAATGTGTCACTGGCGTCACAGGTGACCCAAAAAACATTGCTTCTAATAAAGAATCATTTTCAGACCAATTAGGTTAAATTGGGTCATTATCTGCTCAGCAGTCACTAACGGCGTTAGCTCATCTGCTCATCCAGTGACTCTCACTGCAGCTCTGCTTCCGCTTTGGCTTTGACATGACGGCAAAAGTGTAACACAGTGAGGGGAGTGCGTGATCAGGAAGTGGTGTTTGGCCATCACATGAAAATAGTTCTGGATCTTCAGCCGTCCTAGCTGAATGTGTCATGAATGGAGAACCTCAATGGAGATGGGAGATTATGTAAATTAGCTGCGCTGTCTGTTACATAATAGCGCAGAACCGTTCGCTCACAGACTCATTTTCAGGAATAGGCAGATAGCAAAAGATATATTTGGATATTATATTTCATATTTGATGGATGGGCAGACACTCCAGAGAACCAACTACGCTGTTGTATTTGTATATTAAAAATAATTGTAATATATAATTTCCATATATTTCATTTAATTCTAATCATGACCTATTCATTCGTCAATATCTTTTCCTCTCTCCCTTATTTGACCGCCTACCACTTCTTCACTGCCTCATCCTTGTACTTCTTTCCTGCGTTTTCCTTGCCTCCGTATTACTTCTGAGTATGAGTAAACAGCTGACTGTTTTCTGACTGCAATTAACTAAGTGCAGAAAAAGTTTCATTTGGTATTTTGCTAGACTAGCGCATGTCGGAGAGGCCATTTGCGCCATTGAGGGAGGGAACACAGCCCGCTCCCAACCACTCAAAGCAGTTTGCCTCGTTCCCATTAAATTCTGCATGGAGTGAGTCACACGGAGATCGGCACACGCAAAGTACATTTAAAAGGAGATCTCCTCTTGCGCATGATGTCAAGATGGCCGCTGTGTATGGACCGCCTTCTTCTCCCGATCGCGTATCCGTGCTATTACAATTATTTGTGGAGATAATGATGATAATCCATACAATTCATTGATTTCTACAATGATTCAGTGGTTACATCTGTGAAGATCATAATCTATTTGCCTTCGCCTCGATCAAATCCACCAACATTGTGTGACACCACCTGTGCCAAAATGTGGACCTGTTTTGAGATAATATAAAATCCTGTCTATCTTTGATGATCAAATTACTAGATGTGCTGGCAGACTTTCTCAAAAAGTATTATGTTTTTCTTCCACAAATGTAGTGGATAAAATTGTGTCAAAAGGTTCAAACCTGTGACATTTCGTACACATCTGGGCGCTCAGCAATCTTCAATCTCTGATCTTAGAATTATCCCTGAAGTAATCATTACTAGACGCAGTCCTAAATCCAACTGTGGATGTTTTTCCCCTTTAATGTGGTCTTTCGCGCAGTTTGAACATTCCCTCTGACTAAAGGCTCCTTTGGGTCTTTTTGTGCATCTTGAGAGCAAATCATTGAGGACAAAAGTGACAGAGAGCACCACTGTGATTGGAAGTTCAGCTCATACAAGTCACGCAGTGGGAGAAAGTGCAGCCAGGCTGCTATTCCTTCGCAGGGGTGCCGCAGAAATTCAGCATTGTTTTCTGGTAAGTCCTCGCCCCGGTAATGGCTAGCGGCTAAAAATAGCAGCATTGAGATGGAGATGTGTATTGAATGGAGTGAGGTGGGGGAGGTGGCAGACAACAGCGGATGTTTGCACTCAATGCCAGGTTGAAACAGCTTGTGGGCTTGCAGTTGCGCAGTACAGTATAGCAAGTATGTAAAATAAAGTAGTGGATTCTAGTAACATTACAATGGGGGAGCATGTGATTCCAATTCAGCTTTAGAAAGTGTTGAAGCATAAAACACCTGGAAAAATAGATGCTACTTACACCTTATGCCTACTCACAACCACATGTTTGAGCCACAAAAATATATCCGCTTAATTCATCCCACCGGGACATTATTGAGCTTTTCCACCCCGGAACAATGAGGCACTCTGTAGCAATCACATCAGTGTGCTCAAGTCCGCATGCTTGTTTGTCTGTTTGCCCTGCCACAGCTGAGATAGGCTCCTGTGACCTTTGTGAGGAGAAGCGGCTCAAATAAGGAATGGATGGAATGTATGGTCTATGGGTTGGGGGTCACTTTACTTTACTTTAAAAGTGATTAATAACGGCCGAACAGTAAACACCAAAACATTTTGATTTGCTGTTGTTTCATCTTCACTTCCTGAAGTAGGATTGGAGGTCAGGATCATTGTGATAAAAACAAAAAACACAATATGGTATCATGGCTGTCCGGTGCGGGCAGCACGGTGGGCGACTGGTTAGCACGATGGCCTCACAGTGCACAGGTCGTGGGTTCGATTCCGGCTCAGGCCTTCCTGTGTGCAGTTTGCATGTTCTCCCCGTGCCTGGGTGTGTTTCCTCCGGGTACTCCGGTTTCCTCCCAGATTCCCAAAACATGCATGGCAGGTTGATTGGACACTCTAAAATTTCCCCTAGGTGTGAGTGTGAGATTGGATGGTTGTTCATCTATGTGTACCCTGCGATTGGCTGGCAACCAGTTCAGGGTGTCCCCCGCCTACTGCCCGAAGATAGCTGGGTTAGGCTCCAGCACCCCCCGCGACTCTCATGCGGAGAAGCGGTTTGGATAGATGGATGGATGGCTGTCAGGAGCTTATCTCTGGTTTAGTGTTGCTGCTCCACTCTGTGTTTGTAGTCTGCACTATCCTCTTGTGGTAAGAGGAGGTATCACATCGGTTCAAGGAAATTAAAATGCACATAAGCGAGACATGAATACTGCACCGTGATCATAAAGACAGACAGTAAGTATGGAACCTTCACACCATAATGCTTCTAAGAGCTAAGGTAGAATAGTAGTAATAGTAACACCTGTGGTGAATTTTGTATGTACCAAAACGTTGAGCAATTTGTCATGCATATACCAAACTTTAGAGGAGTTCAATCAACAAGTTTTATTTTTGTGAGTATTTTGAAATGCAGCAATGTTAATCAGTTGTCTGTTTTGGAAGAGATGTTTTTCCCTACGACGCGCAGCATGGCATCAATTGTGTTTCAAATATGGCGAAATTAGTTTTTCTGTATTTCATCCGAGTCTATTTGGAGAGTCAAGTGTGCAGGGGTTCAGAGGAGAGGGAATGCTAGAGACGCCATCGAAAGCAATGTGGAGGCGACCGGCAGTGTCTGATGTAAAAGGTCACAAGCTGTGTATCGCTTTTCGATCCCTCGCTCTGTTCCAGGCTCAAACAGATTTTCAAATGTGGACCCGCCGACTGAGGTGTGTGTGCAGTTTATTTGTCGTCTTGTCCCCAACGCCTGGCAGGGAAACTGAGCTTCTCACTTTGGGGCTTTATACTTCCCTGGCTGCTCTTCTATCACGTTGAGATAACCATCTCTGCGCTCACGTGTGACTTTCTAAAGTTTATGTTTGAACTTGTCTCTGAGTAGCTTCGCTCAAACGAAGTTGGGCTGTTTAGAGGAATTATGGGAGCTGTGATGGCTGCTCTCTCTGTGGAGGCCCGCAGGCGTCTTTCGCGGCCCAGCTGTCTTTCTCACTGTGGACACAGTGCAGCCCGGTACCATCGCTCAGGTAGGAACTGGGTCTTGTTCTTTCTGTCAGCACTGAGTCTGCTCAGTCTTACTCGTGGCTGCAGTAGTAGTCATGGTAGGTCTCAACATTTGGTGCACCTGCACAATAGTAAGATCAATACAAGCTCACAAATAATGCAAAGTACCATAGACGGGCTAACCAATACCGTCAGTTTTGTAGTGTTTCTAACCTTCAGCAACAGATATTGGAATACAAATGGTGGAGCACCCCATGTAGACATATATAGCACAGGTATACATTCTTTATCCTCTTTGAATACAGGCCACACAGTGACTTAGTGGTAAGCGTGTCGGCCTCACAATTGAGAAGTTCTGGGTTTGAATATCAGCTCTGGTATTACACATACCAAACTTTAGAGACGTTTAGTGTTCCCATTTTACTGTGAGTAATGTGTAAGCAGCAATGTTAATCAGTCATCCTTTTTGGGTGAGTTGTTTTTCTCTATGATGCACCCAGCGAATAATTGAGGCATGGCATCAATCGTGTTTCTAATAAGTGCAAATATTGCAACATTTGTTTTTCTGTATTTCATCCGAGCTTATTGGAGAGTCAAGTGTGCAGCAATTCAAAGGATAGGAAGTGCAGCTCCAGTGAAGTGAACACAGTGAGCAATGTCTTTTTTAATGAGCAAATGGAAATTACCCCATTTCCCGCTGATCTAAGCTTTATGATCTTAGCTTTGTTTCTTCTTTCTGTAGCTTTGATCCTTAATATATATTGTCTTGAGATTCAGGTCTTTTGTTGTGTCTTTTGTTTCCTTGCTTCATGTTCTCAAGTCTCATAAAGGACCACACACATATCAGCTTTATTCTGTATGACATCGTCTGAAATCATTTTGGCTATTAACGTGTTGTCATGTTTTTTAACAGAGTGAGTGCATGTATATATTTTTTAACACACTTCATGGATGGTGAAAACAAAAGATCCAAAAAGGGCCCTGAAACTATTTTATAAATGGACGCAAAACTTTGTGGAGAGTTTTATCATAACAGGATGCACAAAAAGGTTTATTGGATCCAAACTGGAAAAAAAGTTAGTCATGTTGGTTGAAAGCTGGCATTTTGGCCTAACGCCAGGACTTAGACCACATGTGTCAAACTCAAGGCCCGGGGGCCAGATGTGGCCCGCGACCTCAATTTATGTGGCCCGCGAAGGGAAAATCATGTGCTTCAACTTGCTGCTTCTAGCACATTTTCTTCACTTTTAACAACATTGAAATATGAGATAATGTCATTGATTACTGGCTTCTGATTTCAAAACTAGCTTTGTATCAATGTGTTGTGTGTAAGTTTTAATGTAAGGTGATTTATATGAGTTCGCAGTCATAACGGCCCTCTGAGGGAAACCAGAACCACGATGTCGCCCGTTCACAAAAATGACTTTGACACCTCTGACTTAGACCGACTCCTAATAGGGAATTAGCCCAAATTTTTCAGCAGGCATTCTTTAAGGAATCAGATGTTTTGAACCAGACAGCCATCTTATTCACCTCTCTTTCTTTGCTAGTCTAGGTAACTGCATCACATTACTTAGGACTTCCTATGACATTTTTTCTTATTTATTCACAATCCCCCCACAAATCAGAGCGTGGTGTGTCACATGATGCAAATATGCTTTTTAACCTCTGCAGTCCTGCAACTCGCCACCAAGAGGCAGTCAAGGTCTACTGACCTTAGTTTTTGGCGCCTGTCTTTTTTTTTTTTTTTCCTTCAGAGACACCCACTACATTATTCCTGATGTCTCACCCTCATCTAATTGTTTTGGGTTGGATGGATGGACGCCCAACTCTCAGCAATTGCCTCCAGTACTTTTAAACATGACTGTATCAAGCAGTTTTCCCAAGGATTTAATGGCCGGGAGCATGTGAGGAGTTGGGTGTTTTCAGCAAGCATGCAAGAAGGTTTATAATATTTTACTTTGCGGTGAGACTTGATGCAATTTCTATGGGCCTTTACTGACTGTTGTGTCAGCAGGCAGAGGACAGCCTTCCTTTTAAAAACCTGTTAGTGTCCTAATGGCTGCACAAGCACATACACACACACACACACCCCCACACACTCCACGTCGCTGCAAAAGCACCAGTATGCACATGCACATGCACATGCTTCAGGGTGTGTGTAGGTGCCCGTCACTTGATCCCGTCTCCTTCACTCAAGTGAAAATCAAGAATCTAAATTTGACCTTGAGGGGATGATGCGCACAGATTGACAGCACACACACACACACACGCACACACGCACTCTTTTACTGATTGACAGTTATTGGCAGCAAATGCACTCTTATTCTTGATGTCGTGTTTGATACTAGGTTCCCTCTAAGTGCAACGAAGTGGCAATTTAAAAAAAAAAGGTAAAAGTGCCAGGGAGCTCCCCACCACTGTCTGACCACAAGCATATTGATTTTGCTGACTCTGGCCTCTCCTTTTGTGTCTCCTTTCTTCAACTAAGTCAGTGCATTAACACACACACACACGCTCACACTCGATCCCCACCTTGATGCATTATCAAATAGCAGAGTAATTAGTTCTCCTTTTTTGACACTTATACTGTTTTATCCATTTTTTTTGTCACTACAAGTCACAAAAGTGTAAACAAAAAAGTGGTGGGCGTAAGGGTGGTGGTAGTGGTGTGGAGAAAGGGGGGTTAAAAGTATGCTGTTGACCAAAGTTACGGAATGACGAAGGAGATGCAGAGAGGGGGCGGTGTGTTTGAGGCTTTAACACATATCAGATGGAGAGAAAGGAGGAAGAGGAGGAGGAGAAGGCGGAGGAGGGTGAGACCGCAGGGAAGTAGGGATAGCCGGAGGTATAAAATGCATGAGGCAGTTTGGTTTCATTCCTCGAGGTGCAACAGTGGGCAGAGTTGCATTCATGGGATATCCCTTCTCGGACTCTTCTCGATATAAAGTGCCTTCCTGGACTCTTCCATATCGGGAGCGGACTTTGGATGTGTGCAGAAGTTGACCAGGGGAGCCTAAAATTGAAGTTGAATTTTGAATAATTGGATGCATTTGGGGATTACTAAATCAAGAACCCGAGCAGGAGGAGGACAATGAAGTTGTTGCTTGGCTCATTTGGAGTGAATGTCTGAGGGGTGCAATTTTCCATTGAACCTTTGATATTCCGAGGTTACCTCAGAACCGCAGTGACCAGCAGCTGTTGAAACAGGCTGCGTTCTGTTTTGGCTTCACATCTTTTCCGCTTATGATGTGGTGATTTATTTGGAATTGTGTCACATGGATGATAAAGCCACCATTGTTCTACTCAGTTGGACTTTCTCCCATCTAATGGAAGCGATCTGCATCCCAAAGTCGTGAGGACCATGGGGTGCGCCCAGAAAAGTGTGTGCGATTCCTCTAAAACATCCTTAGAAGAACCCGTCATGTGATTTAGTGCAAGGCGATGACGTGACGACTGATAATAGCTGTTTGCTTTAAGAGGGTGAGCAGGAATCTGGGGAAAAGTGACTTGAAACATCTCCTTTAATGCGCGTAATAAATGGCCCCCGTCTCGCCTCCCGGATCCACAGAGGGACGCTTTCCATATATGTCGGCATCCACGCTGTTTCCACTTCAACATCACTGTTGACATTACAAGCAGCTTGTTGGCCCGCTTCTCATGGTGTCTCGGATACAAACTCATGCAGTCTCCCACCTGTCAGGCTGATTCCCGTCACCCCCTGGCTGAGCTCCGGTGAGAACGCTTGTTTGCTGGGCGGCCCGGCCCACGCTGACCCAGGTCGGCTCGGCCTTTCATCTATAAGGCCTGGCCCGCGCAACAATGGGGATACAAGGCATGGAGCTGTTTGCCATCGGCGTGGTGATCATTCTCTTCATGGCAGTTCTCAAGCAGTTTGGTATACTGGAACCCATGTCCTCTTTTGAAGGTAAGGGTCAATGTGGGCCCTTTTCCAGTATCAGCTTTATGTTTCCCCCAAGGCACAAAACCTCTGTCATATTAGCTACTGCAAAAACAACATTTGACCTACAAAGTGTTGTAAAAAAATAGAAGCGTATACTGGCACGAAGCCTGGGATAGACTTGTAAAGAGAACGGCAGGGGACATGTTGTTATTACAAAGCATTTTCTTTTTTATTATTTGTTTCCAGGATGAAAAACCAAAGGCGCATTTCTATTCAATCCAATGTAAACCTCACACCTGCAACAGTTATTGATAGCCCGCTGGTCCTAGATAAATAGAACAGCAATAGTGAGCCAGGAAACACATTGTGCACTTGAAAATAACATTATAGTTAAACAAAAGAAGTACCAAAGGACTTAATACTACAAATAAAACTAGTGATGTGATATGGACAGCTAGTTAGAAAGAGATTGCCAGAAAAGTTTACCGAGTTAAGTGTATATGTAGTAGGTAGGTGATTGGGTGAAAGTACACACTGATGGACGGTTGGCTAAAGGGATGGACGTAGGTCGTTATTGTTAAATATGGAAGGTTGGTTGGTGGATTGTCGAATGGACCTGACAGATGTGATGATCGCCTTTTCGGTTTTAATGGGTTGGTCTCAGGATTGGGGACGATGGATGGTGGGAAGGTTGGCTGACTCAGGTAGCCGATTGTGTACATGGGCCAACAGAGGGTTGGCTTCATGGAAATGCAAGACACAGGATGTCCAAATGCCATGACTCAAGGCAAATATGATAACCACTTGCTCACCGTGCTGCCTGGTTGGCTTCCAAGTTTCTTTCATTTCAGAACAAGTTTATCACCTCATTATTGGAATGTCTCAAGTGTGTGCGAACTCTAAGTACTGTTTAGGCTAGGGGTCGCCAACCTTTTTGAAACTGAGGTCTGATAGTTAGACCAATTAATGTGAAAGGTTACCAGCTTGAGAAACACTTCTGGAATCTATTTTTAATTGTGTTTTGATTTGCAATGAAAGATATGAGAAAACACTGATCATGTAAACAATTTCTCACAATTATGATGATCAACAATGAGCTGTATATTAATATGCAACACTTCTATAAATCTCTGCCAGTGTTCACATCACAACATTCTTAGGAAATCTCAATGAGCCATTACTGGTGAACTATTTCTGGGACAGTCCGGCAGCCTACTCATGAAGTCCTTGGGGTGGATTTTGGTGACCCCTGGTCTTTATTCATCATAGCTTCTTCACAGTCAAATGTATTAAACTGATTTTTAAAATGGATTACGGCAGCAAGCTAACCCTGATGTGGAATTTGCATCGTCTCGCCGTTCTTGAGTGTCTTTAAGTTCCACATTCCAAACACATGCAGACTTAGAATTTTCCACTGGTGTGAATGTGAGTGTGAATTGTCGTTTGTCTATACATAATGTGCCCTGCGATTGACTGGTGACCTGTCTCTCACCCATAGTCAGTCGGCATAGTCGCCAACTCTCCCATTAGGTTTATGAGGATGAACGTGATTGAAATTGATGGATGAAATTTGATTCACTATTTTGTTCATGGCAGCACGGCGGACGACTGCCAAGCACGATAGCCTCACAATGCAGAGGTCGAGGATCAATTCCGGCTCCGACCTTCCTTTGTGGAGTTTGCATGTTCTCCCCATGTCTGTGTGGCTTTTCTCCCACCTTCCAAAAACATGCATGGCAGGTTGATTGGACACTCTGAATTGTCTCTATGTGTGAGTGTGAGCATGGATGTCTTGTGATTGGCTCGCAACCAGTTCAGGATGTACCCCGCCCACTGCCTGATGACAGTTGGGATAGTCTCCAGCACCCCCGCGCAACCCTCGTGAGGAGAAGCGGAACAGATAATAGATGGATATTGTTCATATTATACTGAGCAGCCAGACCATTTCGCTGGCACCAGGCCTAATCCTCAGATCTCAAAATCACTTTTCAGGAGACCCCAAAAACGGAATATTTCAGAGCAGACGACTGTGTCATCTCATAGTGGCATCATAAAAAGTTATAAATAGAAAAGGAAAAAAAAAAAAAACACTTTTCCATGGGCTACCTTGATATTTTTATTTTTGTATTTTACTTTATTGTGCAATACTTTGTAAGACAATCATTATTTAACTACATTTTTATTTTCTTATATTTAAGCACAGCGTTCACATTGAAACTGTGCATGATGTTGTTGTAGCTTACACCATGAATTATGCTTTATTGCGTTTTTGGCCAAGCAAGCACCTGTAAGCTCTAAATATTTTTCTCGGTGGTACTAAAAAGTTTGAGAACGTCTTAAGATGTTCTCTGAGCTAAAGTCTCAAAAAATGGTTTGTATGGCATTCTAGGTCCAAATTGCGCAATTCTAGAGCCATCTTTTTTGATTTGTTCTTTAAGTCCGAGTGGTTTGCCGTCAGCATGCCAAGACAATTACAGCAGGAAGGCTGCAGGTGCCGCATTAGTCTTTGTGATATTGCTCAACATCAGTAAGTAATAAATTCGACAAAAGCCCCAGTAATGTTCTTTTCTTTTATTATTCATCACTCCTTTCAATCGCATCAGCCCTCTGATACCCCCGCTTCTCCAAAGCTTGTAGTGATACACCCCGGTTTAGCATTACCTCGCATCAATTATACATGCGGTATTGAGCAGGTTTTCTCTGCGGCCGCCTAAATATGGAACTCGTAGAACTCCTCCAGGGACTTGAAGGGCATTGATCATCCATCAGTCGCACCCAAAAATTTTCATCACGTGGCTCACTATGCTCCTCCGTCTACTTTACCTCATCGTATCCCACTGAGTCTGAATTGTATGACAATAGCAACCACTGGGGTCATGCTCTCAGTAAGATTTACGAGACTTTGTGATGTGTGATGACAGCATGATGAACTAACGAAGGCCATATTGTTGTTGTCTATAAAAAGTGTGAGCTGAGTGTGGTTGAGTGGAAGCTTCCTGAGAGTTTATGACAGGTCAGTGAGCAAAGGCGTAGGCTTGATTACTGTTTTACTCCTGTCTTCTCAACTCCGATGTCAAGTTTGCTTTTGGTCCAGTTCAGCCCTATTTTTGGGCAACATCGATGCCAACTTAGTTTTATGTTTCCAGCTGCACTGATATCAGCAATTAATATTTTTCCCGCATTACTGACCACTCATTTCCTTGTTTCTTTGTTTGTCTGGGTGTTGCTAGATCTGATTACATGCAGTATAGAGCTCTTCTGTAGAGCTTGTCCACAATTTGGTTGTGGTTGAGCCTTGCCAATTCTGAACGTCAGACTATCAGGCATATGGGCTAACAATTAATCGGTTTCATCAGACACACTGGGATAGTCATGACATGACAGGATGGGGAATGTGCTGTGTATTGTATAGTCATCGGCCACTCTATTAGGTACACAGTCATATGACATCCAATAAAAGAGCTGCATCCAGAAATAAAGATATTTTTCTTGACTTAATGTTTAATTGTGAGTGTCAGAGAGGGGGGAAAAAACGGTTCATTGTGGTTGTTCTACACCACTTCAAAATCTTACCATGTAACACTTAGCTTTATTTTTAAAGCACTTTTAACAAAACAACCACGGTTGAGGAGGTCTGTATGTGCCCTTCAACAAATCCAGTTTTTTGATTGGATTGAATATTTTCAGTGACGTGAAAAACTAGCCTGATTAAACAAAATGTTTGATGGAAAACTAAAAAATATCATTTTATGGTCTAATGCAGTTATTTTGAGTGTTGCATTGGGAAACATTTTTATAGCCAAATTTACCCATTTTCTGCACACATATAGTTTTATTTGAAAAAATGAAAAAATATTTTTGTGGGAATATGTAGAAACTGTAAAGCAAAGTATGGCATGTGTTTCAAAACACAACTGTTTGTTGCATATGCCTTTTCGGATAGAAATATTGCATTTTTGTGTTCAAGATACCTTTTTTGGTAAACTAACAGTTAAAGGCTACATTTTCATAGTTTGTGAGCAAATTGTGTGTGTGTGTGTGTGTGTGTATGTATGACGTATGAGCAGACAATAAAATTGAGCCAAACCAATTTACAACACAAACTAAAAATATTCAAAGGATAATTTTATTGCCTACTCATAAGTAAGAGATGAACTGATGATGAGCTGTTTTTTTTTCTTTTGGCAGTTGTCCACTAGAGGGAAGCAAAGATCAGTGTTCTCTTCCCCTGAAATGCCTTGAACAAGTGTAACAGAACCCGAGGGAATGAACGTTCCCTGTTCCCTTTTTTATTACACCATGAATGTGTCAAGACTCCACTGAGTACTTGTGCTGCCGTATCATTGTGAGCATCCCAGAGGAGACAGTGAAACAATTGGAAAAGTGGGTGACGGAGTGGCTTTGGGACAATGCAATTGAGGTCACATTGTTGACTTCTGACCCCATAAACAATGGATTTGGTCTGTTTTTGTTCATTCAGTTCGTAGCTTTGCCTTAATTCCTTAATGGTCTTTTGGGAACAAAACGAAATAATGGCAGTGTGCTCCCAAAAAAGACCCAGAATGAGAGACATGAACACTACGACATAAGCGATTAGCCATTTTGTGTTTTGTCATGGTGAGGGTAGATGCCAGTGTTGTTTTTTTTCTTTATTGTCACACCATTATTGTCATATAGCTGGAAAGCATTTTTACCCCTTTAACCTATTCTCTCTTTTGATGAGTAATTTCCATAAAATTATTTGGATCCACTCTACTTTAAAGGAGGCATTTTGCGCATTTGTTTGCATTAATAAGATTTCTAAAAATCAAATCAAATCAAAATATAGTATATTTTACTCTCTTTTTCCTTTGGCTTCGTGTTTCTGTATAATGTTTCAGACAGTGCCATCCAGCAGTCACTTGAAAGTGGTTCTGGGTCTTCACCCAGCCTATCTACCAAGTCATCGACAGATATGCTCAGTGTGGCTCCATTTATAATGTAAGTTAGCCCAACTGCTACGTAACACAGGTACAGAAATTCAAAATGACTGAGTCAGAGACATATTTTCAGAAATAAGCTGTTAACAAAAGATTTGCATACAAGCAATTAAAAAGTTGTTCAGACCACCAGACCTTTTGTTTACTTATGACTGGAGTGCAAAAAAAAAAATTGTGACCCAGTGGAGTAGGGGGGGTGCAGAAAGTAAAAAGGCCAGTCAATTAACATGGCAGCGGCAACGAGCTAAAAAGAGATACCGCCGGGAAGAAGTGTGACAGATAGAGAGTGACGAGCGCCGTGACAGGTTGCGTACATGGATCCGAGCGCAATGACGATGAGCGTATAGCAGCAGAGACGCGCGACCGTGGAAGGAAAGTTAGAAGACGCGGGCAGGATGAGCGTGCGCTGGGAGACGGAGGGCCTACAGACGGTGGGCATCGTGTGTCTGGTCATCATGTTCCTCAAACTGATGCACTTGCTGGGCCTCATCGACATCACCGAGACCGGTGAGGGAGTTCAACACTTCTGCACAACTCGTGTTGAATTGTTTATTTTATTTTCTTTCAATGTACTTGGATGTTGGCCTCAATGCTTTCCTCACTTGAAAGGCCATATCTTACTTGTCAGGTAGAAAAGCTAAAGTATATTTCCAAATACAGTCATATTTTTTCACAACTTGATATTGTTTGTGGGCGGCACGGTGGACGACTGGTAAGCACGACCGCCTCGTTGTGCAGAGGTGCAGCGTTTGATTCCGATTCCAGCTACGGTCTTCCTGTGTGGAGTTTGCATGTTCTACACTCGTTCTACCGGGTACTCTGGTTTCCTCCCACATTCCAAAAGACATGCATGGTAGGTTAACTGAACACACCAAATTGTCCCCAAGTGTGATTGTGGGTATGAATGGTTGTTCGTCAATGCGTGCCCTGAGACTGTCTGGCAACCAGTTCAGGGTGTACCCCGCCTATTGCCGAGGACAGCTGAGATGGGCTCCACCACGCCCGTGATCCTCCAGCTAATGGATGGATGGGGATTGTTAGTCTCCTCCACGTCATGTATTATTTTTCATGCATTATCATCCAATTACAGTGTTGTTAATAGGTTGAATTGTCTGAGAATTATGGTTAAACTTTCTCTCCCTCACTTTGCGAGAGACTTGTGGCATTGTGCGACCACAAGATTGAAAGTATTTGCTGTTTCTTTGACAATAATGAGTGAAAATGGAGTTTTGTTAAAATTGTCGGACTTCAGGGTCAGCCATGAAGATTTGCTTGCAGATTTGTTTCTTTGCATCACTCTTGACTCTTTAACCTTTGAAATTTGGTAAACTGTAACCACAGTCATTAGTTTTTGTCAAGTATTGAAGGGTGTGCGTCTGTTCTTTGTGGGCACTGCGGCATCAGTGCAGACTTTGAAGTGTAGGCTTGGCAGCTGTGACAAGTTGTACCATTTTAATTTACTGATTTTTTTTTTAAGCAAATGAAATAAGCAATTCAACGTTTTGGGATGGTGGTGAGTTTATGTCACTGCAATGAGACATGATTGGAATTTAAAATTCAGTGTTTAGTAGGTTATGCAAGATGTGATTTTTTTTCCCCTGAAAAATCGTGATTTGGAGATGTGGGGATTCCGCCTGACAGCGACTATATTCAGACCTTAACAAATACTGTCATGTCTGTATCTCTGAAATGTGCTTTTTTATAAACAGCAGAACATTCTAAGTAATACAACAAATACATTTTTTCACTGACTAGATTTCCATAGCGAGGAATTCTAGGTTATTCATTGTCTTGTCAGGGAATACATCAAACTATAGTTCCAGATGCTCTCTGCCTGACTGCAGATTTCCATCTGAAGTCACCGTGTCAGGTCATAAAAAAAAATAAAAACAAATTGAAAAGTTAAGAGATTTCAAACAGTAGGTATACAGTAAACCCCCGGTTATCGCGGTTAATGGGGACCGAGACCACCCGCGAAAACTGAAAATCCGCGAAGTAGCATATATATATATATGGGTAGAGAGAGTGAAATTCATGTTATAACAAAAAAAAAACAAATTATTATTAAAACTTATTTTTTTATTCCCCAGCCATTATTTTTGTATTTATTCAATTACTTCTTTTTGTATTTATTTAATTACTTCGACTTTTACCTGCTGGTACGCCGTTCGGTGTGCCCTGTGAATGTTATGATCCTCCAGCAGAGCTGGAGGATTGAGCAGGACTCTCCAAACGCAGACGCGGGGAAAAAAGGTGGTGATACAAAGATATTTATTATAATCACAATATAGTCAGTGTAATTAGTGCGTCTCGCAGCAGCTGACGGCATGGCGCAAGACGATCGCTGGAGGAACGCCCACACAGCTGAAAAAACAAAAACACACGCGGCATGACAGTGAAATGAAAGGTGGCATTCTTCATTTATTTATTTATTCATTCATAACTGACAGCCTCACGCTACGCTCGTGCCCGGGCGGAAGAGGCGCTCCTATTCGGCTTAACTGTGACACACGCCCGCCCTCCTCCCCCGGAGGTTCCATTCGGTTAAACCTAGGGGCCGCTTGACACCGCCCGTGCCCGCGGAAGGTGCTCCTCTTCGGCTTAACTGCCACGCTCGCCGGCTGGAGCTCTGGTACGGTCCGAACCGCGCGAAACGTCGCCCCAAATCGTGCCCGGGGGAACGTGCTCTTCTTCGTCCACTCTCTTCTTTGTCCACTCTCCTCTTCGGCGCACGCCGGCCGTCTAACCGCTCCAGCGCCCCCTCGTGCCGCTCGGCGAAACTACAATGCCCCCGAATATTTTTTAGACCCGCGAAGCACTGAACCCGCGAAAGGTGAACCGCAAAGTAGCGGGGTTTCACTGTACATACATAAATCACTTTATTCAAACCGATACTGGAACAAAAGTAAGTGAATTATTCACGTAGTACTGAAATGAAAATATACTCACCTACAATGCATTACATATGCATATAGAATTAGATATCACAAAAAGTGCAACAGTCGTGTTTTCTTGTGTACCTCTCACTCTGCTAATGTTGTAGTTTCAAATATGAGCGCTGTCTTTGTCAATGTCGCACTTCTGATACAAACTTGTCTATTGGCTGTACTTGCCGTAATGTGGTTGGTGACGAGTGTATGTGGATGAAGTGAGTTTGGATTGAACATTCTATTTGTTATTAAAAAAAAATCCATTGTATTCTTATTTATTCTGTTTTGGTTCACTTCCGTTCAGGCAGCATGAGGTCAGTTACGTAAATGTGTAAATGAGTGTGAATGGTTTTCTGCATGCCGACCATTCCAGGGCGTAGTCCGCCTTTTGCCCCAAATCGTCTGGGATTGTTTCCATCCAACCCGCGATCCTTAACAGGATATGAGCAATGTAGAGAGAATGGATGGGCGGGTTAAAGTGGATGTCGCTGCACTCCGCTCTGCTCTTGTCATACAAAAATCTTGACTCTAATTTCTTTCTTTTGTTTCTTCCTCGCTCTCCCACTATCCTCCATGTGCTCTCTTTCGCCACATTTTGGTGTCTGCACCTCTTCCTCTCTCCTCTCTATCTAAAGATGGTGAGTATGGAAACAGTGGTCCGGAAAATTTCTTGCCCTTGCCCTGTTCTATGATTTGTTTGTTTTTTCAGTTTATCCCGACCATGCAGTGCTTTCTCTTAGTGTGTGTGAACTGGCAACCAACAGACTGATTGTGTTGAAAAGACAATCAAGCAGAAAATGTTTGGTGACATTTCCGCCATAAAGAAAGTACAAGCCATTATTTCCCCTGCCTTTTTGCTTGTGAACGCATTCTCTCTAGCTGCTTCCTCTTTCTTAAACGTGTGATCCCGGCCCTCCCTGAATGTTTGCCTGGATCCACGCACTCAACGTCTGCCCCCCCGTCCTCCTACCTTCCCCACTGCTTTTCTCTTCATCAACCCACCTCTGCATCACTCGCTATCTCCCCTCCCTTCTCTCTCTGTCCCACAGACAGCAGCGACAGTGATCTAGAGCTGTCGACGGTGCGTCACCAGCCGGAGGGTCTGGACCAACTTCAGGCTCAGACCAAATTCACCAGGAAGGAGCTTCAGTCGCTCTACAGAGGCTTCAAGAATGTATGTCAACCAGTTGTTGGGAGAACTCAGTTGTTTCTCCTGAAGAGGGTGTTTCAAATGTGATAAGCTAATCAATCAGGAACCGCGTTTGTAAATATTGAGCTGCAAATTGATTGAGCTTAAAATAAGGCAAAAAAATAAATCTTGCTATTGAATGACATAGAGGCGATTTGGTTTGAATTTCAATCTCTAACTTGTACCCACTGATTGAGGAGGACTCATTATGTTTCAGCTCTGACCGATTTCATTTTTTTTCTTTTTCTTTTTCCTCCCAGGAGTGTCCCAGTGGGCTGGTTGATGAGGAAACATTCAAGTCCATCTATTCTCAGTTCTTTCCTCAAGGAGGTTAGCTCTCCTTTGCTCACACCAGGTTGTATCCATGGTAACATACCAACAATCCTTAAAGTCTCTTTCATCCTTGCAGACGCGACCACGTACGCTCACTTCCTGTTCAACGCCTTTGATATCGACAGAAACGGTTCGATCCGCTTTGAGGACTTTGTCATCGGCCTGTCGGTGCTACTCAGGGGATCTGTCACGGAGAAGCTCAATTGGGCCTTCAACCTATACGACATCAACAAAGATGGCTACATCACCAAAGAGGTACCACAAGAGGCAAAGTGCTTGTTTCTTTCTTTGTTCACCTCTCGTCTACCATAACGCACAACTTGGGTACTTCGTCGTAGCAAAATATTGTAACACAGTGAACAGTGATTGTGTGGAATACGCTGAAGACCATTTAGTTCGAACATGGAAAAACTTCATTTTAATATGATTTTTAGTCAAACATTATGTCTACCCTTTTGCTTTTGTAATAATTTGTAGATATTAAATTGAATGTTTGTGTCCTGCGCAGGAGATGCTGGCAATAATGAAGTCCATCTACGACATGATGGGCAGGTACACGTACCCATGCGTGCGAGACGAGGCTCCGTCTGAGCATGTGGACAAATTCTTCCAGGTTTGAAACAAATGTGCTTACTCAAAGTTGCATTCATCTTTCAGTCATTGCTTGTATGACTTTTTGTCTCTTTCTTTCTTAACTTTGTGCTCCAGAAAATGGATCGAAACCGAGATGGTGTTGTGACCATTGAAGAATTCATCGAAACCTGCCAGAAGGTAAATAATACCCTAAACAGGGTTTACAAACTTGGCCTAGGGACCCAAAATGAGTTGCTGACACAAATTGTTGGTTGATGTTTATTGTAATAAATTAAAGGGATCACACAGGTCGAGTTTTTATTAAACAAGCTCAATTTATGTATTATTTAGCAGGAAAATAATATTAGCTTGCATTTTCTATTTCATCAATTTGTTTTGATGAAGTCAGTGAATAAATAACAATTTGAAAACCGCCCCCTAAAAATTAGGGCTATGGCCACGCCCCTCTCCCCTCCCTCCATATCTTGGTGGGAATCACACAAGGGACTGGGCACAACTTGTCCATTCAAAGTTATTGTAATTAAGTCGCTAATAATGTCCAAAATTTACGGGACCATCCGGCCCCAAAATGTATGTGGACATCTCTACTTAGGCCCATTTCAACCTCTGAAAACATCATAAAACGCTTCACCTTTCCACGGCTGATTTAAAGGAGAATGAGGAAATGAGCATGTTACGTGCAGACGTGTGTCGTCTGTTTTCTTTAAGAAGTCACCAAGATGTGCAAACACTATGCATTCCAAGAAGTTTTTCATAGGATAAATTATTCATAGGTCATTATATATTAGATTTGAATCCAAAACTTGACTTACTTTGTTCCCCAAGGCCACTCTGGGACAATGCCTTCACTAAACTTTAGCATCGCTAACTGTCCAAAATATAACCAGTCTGGGTTTGTGTGCACATTCTTGCTCTTGACCGCTTCATCCGGTCTAAGTGGAGAATCGATCGTCATGGTATTTTTGATTTTGGGGAGGTGACCTCATGAGCTCACATTTGTTG
Organism: Idiotropiscis lumnitzeri; assembly: GCF_059441095.1. Lineage (NCBI taxonomy): Eukaryota > Metazoa > Chordata > Actinopteri > Syngnathiformes > Syngnathidae > Idiotropiscis > Idiotropiscis lumnitzeri. The sequence continues at coordinate 30,058,570 of NC_142391.1, forward strand.
TGAATAAATCAAAATATTGCGCAGAACGCTTTTATACTTTCACAGGCTGAAGTGGACAAGAGTAATGTGCGCTTGAAATTTTAGTGCTGATTGGTCGCCATTTTAGACAACAGAACTCACAAACATGGATCCGTATAATACACTTGCCAATTTTAACTTGGTTCAAGTGTCCCTTTACGGCAGGGGTGGGCAAACGTTTTGATTGGTGGGCCACAATGGGTTCTAAAATTTGACCGAGGAGCTGATGGATGGAGTGTTTTGGTAACCTCACCTCATTGGAGAAAAAAAATACATTTAATCTTAAATGCTAGTGAACAAAAGCGTTACAACAATATATGTGTCTTCCACAGTATTTAGAAAATAATACATTGACAAGGTTTATTCATTTAATTTTCTTCAAGTTCTGCGGGTCGGATTAAAACGTTTAATGGGCCACATGTGGCCCCCGGGCCGTAGTTTGCCCACACCTGCTTTAAAGTATGGCCTCACATGGTCCTCTGGCCATGAATTTGAGTGATTTTGAATCTTTAGCTGATGTCTGGTTTGTCAATTCCTGACTTAGGAATGTGAATATAGTAATAATATATATATTTTTGTTTTATATGTGTAATGGCCAAGGTGAAGGAGTGCTTAGAGTGTCTGCCTCACAGTTGTGAAGTTCAGAGTTTGAATATTTGCTCCGGCATAGTTTAGCGTTTGTGTGATCTTCTTGTTCTGGTTTAGTACAGTATAATAAAATATTCTCATATTGCTGCTTCAATGTGTTAATTCTCATCCATCTTAAAGTCTTTTTTCATCGTTTGTGTGTCCAGGATGAGAACATCATGAACTCCATGCAGCTGTTTGAGAATGTAATCTAATGCATCAGGTCGCTGTGAGATAGTATTTTTTCATGGGGAACACACTGACAAATCACAGCACACCCATCACCCATTTCTGAAGCACCAAATAGATGACATCTTGGCACTAAATGTAAGTAGTGTAAAGACACATGGAGGATTTTTCTATTTCTCACCATACTTCTTTGAGCTACTTATGAGGACTGCATGGGACACGAGATGTGTTTCCTGTCAAGAGCGCACCCACTTTTTTGTATGTTTTGTGTCTCTAATAAAGCCACGAAAGCACTTTTGTCAACCTGAAAGAAGAGATAATCGCTAAATGAAAGAAAAGATTAAGGCCTCACTGTTCCCTTTCATTTGGACTAATACATTGCACAAAGTCAACACCGCTGAGCTCCTAAACTGGGCTGAGGAAATGGAAACTAAAAAAGAGAAACAAAAGCATGTTCGTGATGTGGAATTAGCTAGCACTATAATTTCATGTTTGTGCGCCTGCGGGAAAACAAAGCCGTGTCAATATCTGCACAGCTGAGGGGAATTTTTTGGAAATAGTGTATGTAAACCTGTGTCGCTTTTGAAAACCAAATAGCTCATAGAAGGCGATATCACTCTTAGATGACAATGGTGTTTAGTAACAGCACCTAACAGAAATAAAGCAGATTGCTGTTGTGTTCTTTTGTATTGAACGAAGATTACTTTTAAAATTTGAAGATGGGCAGTCTTATCTGTGCAGTACTGTGACAAATATGTCTGTAAATGTGGGGTTTGTATGCTGAATGAAGGCTTTATGTTGGTTCTTCAGTATCTACTCGCATGCTGACTCCCAAGTGCCACAGTGTAATGTCCAGTACAGTCGGACCTTTGTGACGTGGGTTAATAAAGATGCAGTCGACTGCTGTGACCTCGCCTCTCACTGTTTTAGGACAATTTCCCTCCAGTGCGTGTCCATCATTTACACATAATGAGCTTTTAGTTGATTTAACTCAAGGCAAGTGTGACATTCACCCGCCGGGGGAAAAAAAACTACCACTCCATACAACAGCTTTTGTTCACATATACACGGTGATGAATGTGTGTGGGTTCATTGGTTGGAATTTCTTGGAGCCCAATCATGTTGCACCACTATTAAAAAAACAGTGCAGAACAAGCCAACCAGTTTAATGTGGCTGGAATGTCAGCTTTGTGTTTGGTTACACTGAGACACCAATTGAATCATGAAGATTTATTTAAAGTATTAGGCAGCTACAAAGGATTTTTAAATGCATTCCCTGTACACTAGTTTCATGCTTGAGCATAATAGGGTACTTATAGGTTTGAGCAGATTGTTTTACTTTCGCTTAAGGAAGCAACATGACTAGAGTACTGCCTGGATGCATTACATAAAGTATTATATGTGCCGTGAGGGTTCATCAGGGTTGCTAAATGAATTTATTCAATATCACTTAATTTATCTGAAAATGATTCGTTATAAATAGATCTTTATTCATCTATCTGTGCCATCGACGTATAGTGAAAGGCACAACAAATGCTTTTCCACTAGAGGGCACTATACACACACACTCACACAATCAAAACTGCATCCACCTGTTGCTATCGATAACATAGAAAAGGGATGCCCAGGTTCGGTCCTCGAGAGACCCCGTGCAGCCTGTTTTAGAGGTCTCCCTCCTTCAACACACCTGGATCAAATGATCAGGATCGTTATCAGGCTAAAGCTTGCTGATGAGCTGGTAATTTTAATTAGGTGCGATGGCGGAGGGAGACATCTAAAGCACGCTGGACAGGGGCTCTCGAGGACCGGAACTGGGCACCCCTGCGAAAGAATGACTTTGGCTTCCCCTTTGCGTCCAATTAAATAGGTCCATAATTTGCACTGAGGAAATTAGTGAATTGAAACGTCATCATTATACCAGTATTCATACTTTGTGTGACATTTGTTTTTGTTTGGCGGTGTGCAGTGCAATAAGAATAAGTAAATGGGCACCTTGGCACCGTAGAGGTTAGGAAACACTGCAGTACAGTCATTACGCAATGAAAGTAGTGCAAACGGTCGACGCTAGAAGGCAGTAAGATGCTCTCATCAAAATGAGGATTGGAATTAATCAAAACAAAAACAAAAAATAAATCGGATGGTATTCACCCCGCGACCCTAGTGAGGAGAAGCGGTACATAAGATGGATGGATGGATGATGGTATTCAATGGTAAATTTGGTTTCTTTTAAGGAAGTAGTAACAATTTGTGTATTGTATTGCGCATCACAACTATCGCGTGCACACGGAGTTGGTGCGTCACGAACGCGCCGATTCTGATTGGCCCAGACGCTGCGAGAGGCAGGTGCTTGACGTCACGGCCGTTATGCGCATGCGCGAAGCCTGACGTCAACCCCGTGGTTTTATGAAAGGCGTAAATCCCTCCGTGAGCAGCGGTTCTCCTGTCTGTCTGTTGTGGGGAGAAGGACTTCCTTCTATCTCGACCGGGTTCAAAACCACCCTCTCCGGTCCGTTTGTCTGCCTCGAGTCGTGTGAGCTTCCCTCCGACTTTACGCTAAAGCCTGTCGCCCACTGCCGACTACCTCCTCCTCCTCGACCCGCTTTTTCCGCGCTGCTTCAGCAGCGAGCCAGCGGACATAGCCGAGCAGGGAAGTGGGCTTCGGTTTCTCTTTCTTCGGACAGGTGAGTGAACAACCTCAAAAAATCACATTCCTTTCATATCACCACTACACTCGGTTGGCTAGGATGCATAGAAACAACACAACGTGGGTTGCTCGAGCCTCTAAAAATACACACTCCAGGATGGTCTTCGTGGGTCGGCGTGATCGTGGGTGATGCAGTGTGACAGACAGTGATAGGCCCAATCTGTCATCCTTGAGCCCCCCAAACACTTTCATTTTCTTCACCCTAATCCCCCGCAGAGCGCGATAAACATTCCCTGAACAGTATTTTTTTTTTACTTCGTTTTATTTTTGCTTACGTCATTGCACCCACACCTCCCTGCTTTTGGCCAAGCATCAATTGCATTATCAGCATTAGTAGCAACTAAACCTGTAATGATTGCTATGACACTATCTGTGTCACCGAAGCTTAATTGACTTGAGGCTCCATTGGCTTCTGGCGATGAGGTTGTCGTGGAAACAGCCAAGCAGATGTGAGTGTTTATGTCTGCCTGCCTGCCTGCCTGCTTGCCTGCAAACACGTTTTAAAAGGTACAGTGAATACAAAAAGTCTTCACACCCCTTTTTGTGATATTAAAAAAAAATAATAATAAATAAATAAAACGCGACTTGGGATAAAAAAAAAAAAATCATACTTGTGTTGGGCTCCACAATGCCCCAAAATGGTTACATTTTGCTCCTAAAAATATACCTTACAATCAAATGTTTCATCTTCTCATGCATGTGCAACCAGTGTATTTTCTTTTTTTTTTTTTCATTATTATCTTTAAATATTTCTTCCACCCACGTGCTAACAATGCACAAAGGTCCTGGTTTGCCAACTGACATTAACTCAAAAGATAGTGAAACCAGATAAACACAAAATAAAGCTAGAGTTTTTTTTGGGGGGGTGGGGGTGGGCGGCAGGTCAAATGACCACTGTTATAGGTGCTTGGGGGCATGGGGTTGATTATTGCAGAAGCCTACAGGTAAATAATAAACAATTACAAAGGGTAATATCAGTGCAAACTTTCCTCTCAGTAAACCCAGTGTGCCAGAGGAAACAAATTCTGATAAAGCATCTCATCTTAGTGAGGAATAAAGGCAGCCAATTCTTTTTTCGGGAATAGTGGCTGCATGGTTTCACCTGACATATTTCAAGGAGACAATTGTGCTGTCGATACCCACAACACCCATGTAGTTAGTCTGGAGCCCTGTAACATGACCTGTTACCTGTTAAACTCTATTAAAAACAACGTCTTCTCCCAAGTCAAAATTTCCAAGGCTGATTACTGTCCAGCCCTTGCTTCAGGTCATTGCCACTTTGAAAGGTGAAGTTCCTCTTCATCGTTCACGCAGAGGACTGAAGGTTCTGTACTGATAGTGATAGTTATTTCCAACCATTTTAGAATTCCCTCCACCTTCACTAATGCACGGTTCCAGCTGACCAAAAACAGCCCCACAAGTATGATGCTGCCATTACTCATCCTTCTCTCTAAGTATGATGTTCTTTGGGCGATGAGCAGTCTTTTGTTTGCGCTATGTTATGGCATTTGGCATCATGGTCTGTTACTTCCCTCGTTCCCTAGCATCGTTACACGCTAAACATACCTTCTGGAATTAAGGCCTAAAGGTGTTGATAATATGGAAGCTCTCTGAGGACCATGATTGCTACTGTAAAATGTGACGAGAAATCTGAAAAAAAAATCCTACTTGAAAATCTTGAGTTTTTGGAAGTCAATGATTGTATCTGTGTGCTGCCTACCATTTAATGCATAAAATGGATGACTGTGATGGTAATTTTGAACACAGCTACATCATCCCCAGGTAGAGAGTGTGCGCAGTTATTTATATAATTGGTTTTTGCTTCGCCTTGCTAAAAGATTAAAAAAAATAAATATACTGAGTGGGAACAGGTTATTGGTCACATTAATAGTGGAAAAGGCATTGAAATAATTTATTTTGGTCTCATTTTTATATCACAAAAAAAAGTCTGCAGACTTTCCATCCATTGTAAAGTCACCTTGTAATTGTCGTGACACCTGTTGAAGCTTTTGCCTCTGATTCAAGTTAAATCTCACAGGAATAATGATGCGAAACCTCATTTTCTCTGTCTTATATATTCATGAAGACTTCTTTACAGTGTCATTGTTTCACTGGAAATGATAAGAATGTTAGGTGGGATAAAAAATAAAAAAAGGGTCATCAAGTTTCTGCAGCGGTGAGATCATTCACTATATTTTTATGACTCATTAATCAGTTTCTATCATCTGTGGTGACCTACACGTCACCTCTCTGTGAGTCCCATTTAAGATAAACTATGACAATGATCACGAAAAATTGACGCTTCAGAGGTCTTGTCATTTATTCACATTTTTCTTTCAAGTGGCTCACACACATACCGATAATTGGGCCAAATTTGAGCACCCCCCCCCTCCTTTTTTGGGTTAAAAATCGTAACGTTTTAGCGGCTTCAATGAAGTCGGCTATGTCAAGGTTGGTTAGTTAGGACCAGTATGTTGACTGTCTTTTCGAGGTGTTGCACCATTCAGGTAAGTATCGTGAACTCGTGGATCATGAACTTAATTACGTATTACCTGAGCGTTAGAAGTTTTGTTGAGAGAATCAATGCGATGGCTTTCCTGTGTGGAGCTGGCACCTTTTTGCATTGCTTTTCTGCCGGTCCACATAGTGCTGGACGATATGAAAAAAAAAATCTTCAAATTAGAAATGCATCCAGAAGTGCCACTATAGGAAACCATCAAATTTAAACAGACGCAAAGTAGCATACATATTTTTTTGCAAATAAGAGAGATAACATTTTGAGAACTTTTAGGCTGTGTTGCACCAACACAGTAAATCTAAGATCAGCTCTAATCAGATTTGTAAATCCAAATTAAAAATGTTTTCATACAGTTTTAAAATGAAAAAGCGCTTTGTTACAACATTTAGAATTTAATGACAGTTTAGGTCAAGCAGTGCTTCCCAAATAGTGGGGCGGGCCCCCTTGGGGGGTCGGGCGATGCGATGCTGAGGGGGGCGCGTGTGACCTTGGGGAACATGCTTGATTTTGAATGTTGAAATTAAAATTACTAATTAAATATGCAATTAAATGTATCGGCTACACCACTGTCTGCCCCCCTGTGTCAACGAATGCTTTTTTAAAAAAACAATTTTTTATATCTTTTTTCCCGATTTAAATACTATAGCTCGTATCTCACTGAGCAGTGGAGGTTTGCTTTGCAAGTGTGTGCGCACGTAGCGAGTGTATTTTTTTATTTATTTATTTTTTTGTAATGGTTCATTTGAGGACACTCGCAAACAGTTTTTTCTTGTCTGCGTCAAATTTTGAGAGCCCGGATGAGTGAGCGGCGGTGGCCATGTGCGCACATACACGCCGACCTTCGCCACACAGTAAGATACGGGCTAGCAACAATGTTAGCCCAACGTTACTTGTTAACTTGATCGGCTACCTTATAATAGCTCCACAGAGAAGCTTAAACTTTCCCTTCTTCGACAACTTGCTGACCGAATTAATGGAGCAAATAGAGGACAAGAAAATAGACAGCAGCACAGTGAAAAAGAAAGATACTGTTTAGCAGCAACTGCCAGACTGTTAAAACAGATCCACCAGAGTGAAAAAGATGTCACTCAATTTAAGATTGCTGGAAAAAATTAAAAACAAAAGCCGCAGTTGTAGCATCGGTGCTACAGCTGCATTTGTATGATGCTTGAAGCTTTTGGCTCTGATTCAAGTTAAATCTCACAGAAATATGATGATGGATTTGATGCAATTGTCTGGCAACCAGTTCAGGGTGTACCCCGCCTACTGCCCAAAGACAGCTGGGATAAGCTCCAGCAATTTGTGGTTTGGATAATGGATGACTGTTTTGATGAATTGTGATATAACAGAGCGGTGTATTTCTCTTATTAAATTATCACATTTTGGCGGTAGGCTGTAATGCTGTAATTTCAATGGGAAAACATGATTTGACATAAGAGTGTCAGGAATTGAGGTCAACTTGTTGCACTGTTGCACGCGACTTTTTTTTTCTTAGGTGCACCTGCACAAAGATTTGGGTGCTCTCATCCCCTTTTAGTGTTCGAACTAACTGAAAGCGGTTGAGTCTATAAACACCACAGAGTGCATTCTAACTTCCAATGGTAGAGTATACTACATTAGCTTATCTAATATGTAAAAAAAATCTTTTATCCAACATTGTAGTGCTGTGGTTGCTGAACGGACCTACACGTGGTTGTGCTTGTACATTCCCTTGTGCCCGCACCCCCGTCCGTCTCCAAGCGACCGCAGCTGCGCTGTGTAGTAATTACATAAAACATTAATTTGACCATTTGAAGGAGAAAAACATTGTCGGAAGCGTCCTTCGCAAAAATGTGTGTGCAGAAACAAGGAACATTGGTTCTGGGTTCCGCTAAATTATTACAAATAAATGGTTACTCCTAACAAAAAAATGTTTTGAATCGGAAAATGAGTTTTAAGTTGATTCTTCCACTTTAAAATATATCGATACGCATTACATATTGAATTGTCTTTTATTGGCGATATACCTGTATATATTTGATGAAAAAGACACTTTTGCAGGAGAACAACAGACAAGTTCATTCACGTTGTAAAAAGCAATGAACTCATTTCATCATACCCTCTCGAATTCAGCCGTACCATTTCGACCTGAAGCGTAATCCCATTCAACAAAATGGTTTCCCTTCAAAATAAACTATCCTTGAATGAGCTTTTGTGAGAAATGCCCAACCCTGGTCTCTACGTGTTTGTCTGGTGGAGAATGCATTTCTACAAAAGAAATCAGAATTCGAATGATGAAAACTGGATCACTCCAGCACATGAGTCAAACTTTTAATTACTCACAACTCTTGTTTAGTGCAAGAAGTTGACGCTGGTGAATGCTGACTTGTGTGTAATGTAGTCGACCAATCTTTAGATTTAAGTACCATCGTTGGTGCTCGGATCCTTTTGATGGACAGTTATTGTGTGATTTTAATAGCCAGTATTTCCCCGCCTTGCTCACTGTTCTAGATAAATGGCACCAGCATGGAAAAGGACGATTAAGTTCCTTGTTTGGGTGCATTGGATAAATACGATAGATACGATGTTATATTTTCGTTTTTGATGCGGAAAAAAAATGCTGGTTGACTGTGGAAAGCAGAATAGTTCCAATACGTGCAAATTACTGAAGAAGTTCTAGAAACTTTTACGCATACTGTAAAATGAACATCAGTGGAATTTGTTACTGTTAATGTTCCAGACTGACAATTGTGTACAGCTCTGTATGCCACAGTTCCTGACTGTCTTTGAAAGCACTGTTCCCTCTTGAAGCTAACCGTAGTTTCTGCTTGCTGCACTTTCCTTCAACAACCAAGACAGGGCGGGCTGAGTTTGAGCATCAGCTATGGCCGAGTACTCACGATGTGGTGTAATTTGGGTTGCAGAAATTATTCTCTGGCTGCGTTTGCTATATCGCCCGCTGCATGTGACTTAGATTACACGGTGTTCTCCCACTGTACTTGCAGAGTGACACCTTCCCCTTGGTTTTTGGTTGACTATTAAGTAACTCGCCACATAATGATTTTGTCTCGTCTCCTCTGGCCTTGTGCAAAGTGTTGGTCAACAAACAGGCATTCGTCCGATTTGCAATGAAATACTGTCTCCATGTAGGTTGAAATGACCCGAGGGGGTTGTTTATTGATCTGTTGGAAACGGCAACTAATCATAACAGATGCTAGTGCTTTTGCTGTGTGAGGCCCCGCTTGACTTTAAATGCTCTTAATTCTATTTTAAGCCGTTTTATATCCATGTCCTGGGAGTGGAAGAGTTAGAACACAAAGGCCTTATTCCCTTATGAGTATCTTGGCCCGAGGCACAAATGTCACAACAAAAGCTATGAAAACCGACCAACAATTAGATGGCTTTAGCATCCATGTGAGCATGGAAAAAATCTGAGAAAAAAGATCCTGAGTTGGAACATAAACGCCAATGGCTTTGGCCACAGTGGAAATGCAACAAAGCGATACAACACTTTTTTTTTCTTTTATATTCTCAGACTACCAGTGCATTTGTAAATTCTTAATGTTCATTATTTAACGGTTTCTACAGCAACATCGGTGCCAATTTGTTATCCTGTATGTTTGTTAGCATTAAGTAGAGGAGTACAAATATCCGATTATCAAATTAATTGACAACTATTTTGACAATCAAGTAACTATTTAAAGTCAATGTTTAGTTTAAAATTGTCAAATTCCTCAGATTTCAGCCGTCAACAGTAATTGTTGAGTCCTTCATGAAAGCAACTGATTATCTTTTGTGCTTGATCATAATAATGCCGGGCTTACACATAACGATTTTCACAGTGTCAGTTTTTAGGGTTGTACCGGAGTTCCAGCGCGCTCTCTTGGCCTTATGACATTATCAAACGTGTTTGATATTATCACAAGTCTTTCAATCTGATGACCAATGGATGAGCTGTTTCAATTGCTGTAATGAATCACGTACACTGCACGCTCCGGGGGTCATAGTCATAATAATATAATAATAATAATAATAATAATGATAATAATAATAATAATAATAATAATAATAAATAAATAATACACTTGTGCAGCGGTACTTGATTACTGTTGCCAGCATTTGAGTTTAAAAAAAATGAACAAATAAAATAAATTTCCCTTCTGCCATATTTTCTTCATAACAGTTGTGTGTAATTTTTATTTTCCATGAAAATGTAGCAGTTTGATGTCAAGCCACAGTTGAGTCTTGTATGCAGACACTTATATGCTGCATGGCTTCTCCCCACGACTCGCAGTCTGCCACGTTAAGAGACTCATAAATGTTTCATCAATGTTGTGATGGATGGACAGGTGGGCGAAGCAAAGAGCTCCTCTAATTCAGTTGCTTGAGATTTTTCCATTCCTCTGGAAATGGGTCCTTTTGTGATCTCGCCATGTACACGTCTGGCCATCAAGCGTTGAAATTCCATCATAAAATGCAACAAATTAAATACGCATTTTTTTCATATTTTTTTTAGCAATTTCTTCTTTAGACATGCTTTTGTCCCAATTTGCAAAACAATTGTAACTTCTAGCCTAAAAAGTATGTTTTTAATTCAGAAATAAATGTTTAATATGTACTATAAAATATAGAATAATAATTACCACATGATCACATTTTGATTCCTTGTTTGTCATTTTGCCTGCAACAATAATACGGAACAAATCGAAATAAAAAAAAGATTGTAAAATGATTCATCCGTGGTAACACAAAAATATTATTTTTAATACACATGGCACTCAAAGCACATTTTATACACACATAGTTGTTTTTAATTAATTTATTTCTCATTGAAGACCATGATTTTTTTTCTAATGGAAATTGAAATGTAATTTGTTCAAATCTGTCATTCTTGACTGCAATCCTAACTTTCCATTCCGTTCTGTTTACCTGGTTGCTAGAGCAATGTGTGCAATCGCCGCCCCACTGGCTTTCATTGTTCTTTGAAAGCTCATCTTATTTGGATTTACCTGCTCATGTTTCCGAGTTGCCTGTTCAAAGCCAACTTCAGTCATTCCTTTAACCTCGCTGGTTTAACTTGAACTTGTGTGGAGACTGACCTCGCTATCGTCCTTCGACAGAGCCCCCTTATCTTTTGACATTTTGTTTTGTCTGCTGTCCCCCTCCCAAACACATCACAATGCAAATATATTGTATTTAAACTCTGTGTGTCTTGCCGTGAGTTGAGACCAAGATATGATCAAGTTATCTATGTCCGATCATTTAAAGTGCAAGTAGTTAATGGAAATCATTTTTTTTCCTTCTTGGCTGCTTATTTTACATTTATAAGTATTTATGTATTCTTTATCAGTACAGTATATGTGTATCTATGTATACAGTATATGTCAAGTCTCAAAATATTTTTCCCTTGGCAGAATAGTTTTTTAAATTTTAATTTTATATAAATGAATCTTAGGGACCTAAAGCAATAAGTAATAAACAATTGATTTTTTTAATATACCTATATAATGGCATTTTAATTTCGTAAATTAACCTTGCGTATAAGTTGATATTTTATTTTTTTAAGCCTTGTTATGAAACCCTTGTGGGGCGAGGGCATTTTTTTTATGCAGGCAAGTGTCTGGCTCTGTGTGCGTTTTATCTACTTGTTGCAACAATGAATACCTTTTTGGGCTTAAAATGTGCCTGCTGGGCTCTGTGGGAGATCAAAGGTGTGAGAATGTCAGGTGGTCCAGTTAAACTAACCTATATGCGGAGTGTAGAGTTACATCATGGGCAGCCGGGCATGTGAGAAAGGTGCCCGAACCTTCATTGCTCGTTTATTTGTGGACGGGAGCATGCTGTGTGGGGGCTGGTGTTGCTGTGAGAACCGAGTCGAAGAATATTCAAAGGTTGAGCATCTTTGTGCCTCTGATCTAAATCTGTCTCTAACTGTCTCGCTTTCGCCATCCCATCTCAACTCAACTTGATTTAGTTAGGACTGTAACAGCAACTGTATTAAAGAGCTTCCTTTCAGCACCTAGCATACAGGTGGATCTGAGGAGCAAGATTAAAGTCTCCAACAACTAGCATTAGATAAAGATAAAGATGTCCTTTAATAGTCCCACAATGGGGAAATTTGCAGTGTCACAGAAGCAAAGATATAGATCACACAGAGGCGGTGGCGTAATGTAGCCGTTAATGTATAACATTAGCAGCAGACATTCATAAAAAGCATGCAAATATACACAGTATAAACGTATATACACAGATCCCCATGGATATACACACTTACATCCCACAACATATACAAGTGTAAGGAAACACTCCTAATGTCTGTCCATGGTACAGAGGGGAAATAAATAAAAACACTGCAATGATAAAAAATATACTGAATGACAGCATGAGATGTTAATGACAACACTGAAATTCTAATCACGTAAACACAGGAGGTATGACGTCACTCATATTTGAAAATAAACAAGCAACTGTAATGTTCTGACAGCTGATAGTTCGTCCATTATTGAACCACACAAATACAAAACGACTAGAGTAATTCTCCTGTCCCATCGTCATCTCTTTTGCTTCACTCTACTAATTGCTCCATGGTCTGCTATTTAGCGACATGCCCATCCTTTGTTCTACACGAGGCCCGTTTCTTTTTTTTTTTAATCCCTCTTAAATGTAGCCTGTAAAATTCCACGCAAATCACAAATGACGTGCATGGATCATAAAAGAACTTCACATCTGAAAGAACTGACAAGTTGAGGCTGTTTTACAGCTGAAGTGCTTCATTTAAGATGAAGTGTTTATTTAATCCATAGTTGATTGATAAAAGAAAAGGAGCAAAAACAAAATGCTTGTGTGTTGTCAACGTGTTATAGCAGATAACTCAAACAAATAAAGTCTTGAAAATGGCTTCTCTATTACTATAATATATAATATCCAACTGATAGGATAACCGCTGGCTTCCTGCTTCTGCAAATATATCCATGAACAATTAACTTTTTGTGTACTTACTACAAACTATCTGTTGGTTCATCTTAAAAAGAAAAATAATTCTGTCCCTCGTCCTACTAATTTAGAGAGGTCAGTAGCTCACCGAAAACCGTGGCCAGCAAAGGTGTCAAGTAGCGAAGTAAAAATATTTCCTATCTTACTTTTATCTATACTTTAGTGGAGTAGTTATTTTCATCTTACTTTGTACTTCTACTCCTTACATTTTTTTTTTGCAAATATCTGTACTTTCTACTCTTTATACACACAAAAAGCCTCGTTACTATTTTATTGTGGATTGTGTTCATTCCAGTTCATCATTATTCAAAACACCAATCCTGATAAATCATGCCAGAATAGATAGTGATTTTATTGTGGTTGGATGAGAAGTCTAAACCTTTAATATTCCAACATTGTATTGGTTTGACTGTGATGCATTGCGTCTGCACGTGACACAAATCAAAGAGAACTCGCCACATTCAAACTAGTGCTGACGTATAACTTTGCCAGTAAGATTTCCGACTGTCCGATACAACTTTATTTATATAGCACAATTTTAACAGCTGAAGCTGTAACAGAGCGCTTTCCATATGGTGTACTATAAATTAGCGGGAAATTAGAACACAAATTAAAACACATAAACAATAGATACTAGCAGAACAGCGACATTCTCATGTTGCGTCGAAAGCTAAAGAATAAAAATGTGTCTTTAAACCGGTTTTGAAAGTGGACAGAGAGGAGGCTTGCCTAACATTTAATGGGAGGGCATTCCATAGGGAAGGACCGGCAACAGAAAAGGCACAACCCCCCCTGAGGCGCTGCATAGTCCTCTGCACCTCCAGCAGCATTTGGTACCCAGACTTGAGGAAGTGGGCGGGTGTGTAGGGGTGGAGTAGTTCGGAGATGTAAGCTGGGGCGAGGCCATTTAAAGATTTCAAGAGGAACAGAAGTATCTTAAAGCGAACTCTAAAGTGCAGTGGGAGCCTTTGAAGAGAGCCAAGATTGGGATTATGTGAGCAGTCTTCTAATTCCAGTTTAAAGGCGAGCGGCAGCATTTTTGGACCAGTTGGAGGCACTTGAGGGAGGACTGGCTGACTCCAAAGTAAAGTGTATTACAGTAATCTAGCCTTGATGTAACTAAGGCATGGATTACTGTTTCTAAGTGCTGTTGGGAAAGAAAGGGCTTCACTTTAGCCAGCTGCCTAAAATGACAGACGAACAACAGCACGGATTTGCTGATCTAATTTAAAATCACTGTCCAATTTAAAACCCAAGTTTGAGACCGTTGGCTTCAGATAAGATGTTAGGGGGCCGAGGTCAACGGGGTTAAAAGTAGAAGGGCCACTGGGACCAAACGCCATAACTTCTATCTTCCTTTCATTGAAATTCAAGAAATTATGTGACATCCAGATTTTGATTTATTTTACGTTATATTCTTACTGTATGCAATAGCTGTAAGTAACACAAATTATGTCAGCTTTCAATCTGTGACCGTCACATATTCAAAGTTCGGGTGACATACTACTTACCTCCCAATAAAGTTTAGTGATGACACGCTCTTGAAGTTGGACCGTTGGCTAATGTACTATTGGTTGTCATCACATGTTACGCTGTTAACCCCCCAGCCCCTGCAGAGGTGTTAAAAGTAACAGCACTCCTCATAGCAGCAATTAGCTTTCAGTCACTAAAAAGGTTTGAATAAAAAAAATCAGCTTCTTAAATTCTTACTGTCCAGACATGCAGCTCTGTGCTATCATGGTCCTGATTAAAAATAAATGAATACATAAATGTATACATAAATTGAGCGTCCTCTGTGATCCCTTAGAACTCAAGTAAAAAATGTGGGTTGATTCATCTGATTATTATTTCATGATCGCAGGATCAATTAGAAAACCTTGTCTAGTCTAGCAGGGCACATAAACTAATGAAAAGAAAATATTTGACTTGACTTGGCTTACATCCGTCTATGACTGACTGTTGGTGCATGTTAAGATGCTAATTGTTTCAGTTGCATAACACTAATATTAAAGCCAAATCTAGCATGTGTGCCTTGATATCCTTATTAGAGAGCCGGGAATAAAATATTGAATGAACTGTTGTGTATGCTATGATGATATTAGACCGCTAAGAACTTTTAACGTGTTGATGATCTTGTAAAGCCAAAAGATTGTTGGACGTGCTTTCTATACACTTTAGCACTATGGCACCATGACAATCCCGTCTCCCTGTTACTTTGCTTGTATAGAGAAAAGTCATGACTCAGAGTTGCTCCCAAAAAGGAACTCCACATCCACAGTGTGTATTTGGTTTTGCTTTTCCCTGGAGGACAAGGCACAAACCTAATTTTCAGAGACTCTGTTTAGGCGCCAAATGGCACCACCACAAATCTATTTTATCACTTGCGCAAACGGCACCCAAAACCCTTCGCTGAAAGCTAAACCAAACGGAGATCAGCCCCATGGATCCATTAGCTCCATGCTAACGCAACCCACAGTAACGCACAGGGCACGCCATATAAAAAACAAGCAAGCATTGGTAAGAACTTAATGAGACTTACGACAAATTGGCACCCACCTTTTGGAGCTCGGCTTGCTCTTTTTTTTCCAGTTTCAGCGGTGTACGTCATAGCAGGGTAGCTAACGAGGTAATATTGCTGGAATTGTCAATTTAATTAAGCCGAAAAACAATAGTCAGCAATGGTGGGTATGAGAACATATGACCCATTTATTCCAAACATGGGGTGCATCTGACTTTTAAATGGATACATTTAGTTACAGTTACTAGTTACCGGTTACTAGTTTCAGATATTTACAGTTACTAGTTACCTGTTAAAAATGCAGTTAGTAATGTAATCAAAGTGCCATAATATTAATGGAACTTGAATACTTTTAGTTTTGGATTGCTCCAATACCAGAAATGAATGCAATAATGAGCAAATCAATATGTTTATTTTTTAGATATTGCTCAGTTGTTTTTTGTTTTATGGCTGTGTAATACGCGTGGATGGAATGCTGGAGGAAGCCTGAGCATCCGCAATTCAAATCCAAACACAAGAAATGTGGAGGCACACCATGCAACAGCGAGAGAGATAGATTGGTAGATGAATAACTTCATCTGGTGCAGGACTTCATAAAGTTTTTCAAACATTTCCGCATGACCAATTTGACCATTTATTAAAGGTAAAAGAGAGAGGTTCGCATCTAACACACCCCAAAATCAACAACTTCTTGCAACCTTTGATTATCATCATAATTGCAATGACTCATGATCTCATGCCATGTCTGCATGTCACAGCACTTTTTGCGTTGATCGTCATTGCCACCATTCACAGTGTGTGAATACAACCTGCTGTGTTTGTGAATGTGGAATTGTGTCCCATCCTTGTCGTAGAACATCGTGTCCTTTCATGAAGATGACTGTTGCACCGCTGGATGTAGCTGCCTGCAGAAAAGATTAAATGTATAAGGTCTGCCTCAGCGTTACTTTGTGCCATTCCCCGTTGTCGTCCATCAGTCACACCTCGGCGTTGCCCCTGCGTTCTGCCACCCCATCGCATCGCATCTTGTGCCGTCAGCCAATTCCACGCAGCGTGTCTAGCCGTGGAAACTACTATCGAACGCTTTGAACTTCTTCAGATCGGTTATGATGTGTGAAGTGGCGCCCGTGTCAACCATCAGACCTGTTTTGTTGATGCTGCGCACCGGCTGGATATCTGCGTCACCATCATTCAAGTGGAATGCGTAATCCTTGTCACCGGAACCTTTTCGTGCGTTCTCCGGCCGTTGTTTACGCCTGCAATTTGAGTCGTGGTGCGTGCCATTCTTGCACAAACTGCACCACTGCTTACGTTGACACTCTCTAGCTTTATGTCCTTTTCGTCCACATTTAAAACACACAATGTCGGCACTTTCTGTTTTCGTACTTGGTTGTACTTGTCCTTTCATGACTTTGGCCTCAGATGCTGTCTCTCTCATGCATTTGGTGTCTTTGTAGCGCAGTAGTTTTGTCTTGAAGTCAGCAAAATTAAATGCAACATCACTTTGAGTTATGTGGGCAGTGAATGGTTGAAAAGATTCAGGCAGCCCTATTAGTAGCATTGAGATGAGAAATCCGTCACTCAATGTCTGACCGGCATTTCGAAGTTCTCTGATGGCGCTCTCTGCCCGTAAAATATACTCAATGATGCTCTCATTGTTAGACTTTTGGAGCGATGTCAACACCATGTAGAGGCTAAAAATATGCGTCTTGCCAGCGCCCGCATAATAGTTCCTCAATATTTGCAGTGCCTTTCGTCCATCATCTGCTGCCTCTCCCATCACCAGCGATAAACTTTTGTCATCCAAAAATTGTATCAGCTCTGCATATGCTTTGGCATTTTTCGCTTCAATGCCGGCTGTTTCATCATCTGGTCCATTTTCAGCAGGCTTGTACAAAATCACGTCTTTGAGGCCTTGTAGTTTCAAGTAACCCAAAAACTTTGTCTCCCACAGTTCGTAGTTTTTCTTATCCCCGTCAAAAAGGAGTCTACTCCAGCGGCTACTCGTCTCAGTCAGATGTCGACTCATTGCGCTAGCCATTGGCTTACTTGCGGTTATGCTCACTGGACTCGCAGTACGTTGCGGCTTCTTTCTGATGGTAAAGTCCCGGAATTCCTGCTTTTGTCCTGGCTTCAGTTGGATTCTGGGGACTTAACCTGTTTACAGAGTGGTGGTACGCAGCAGTAGTATTGTGTCCGACTATTTTCAGGATCAACAAACAAATTTGCTATTTTGACAGAGGAATCACTACACCCAACATGTCTAGTCTGATGGTATGGAAGAAGTGATGACTTTAATACAAAGTAACAAAGAATCAAAGGAACGGTATGTAACAAACATGCACGCAACACATTTAAGAGCACATCTTTAACATTTTAATACCTCTGTCCCAGAGTAGGTGCTTGAACCTACAGATTCTCTCATCGTGCAGTGTGCATATCAAAATATTACTCTTCGTTGCCACAGGTTAACTTCTTTTAGTTCCGCCAACAGCGTGACAAGCTCCCAAGCTGTCAAAGACATTTTGAAACGCTACGCGGGCTTGTGATGTTTAGGGAAACGAAAAATGTTCAGGTTCTGGGAAAACTAAAGCCAACAAATGTTTCACTGTTACTTCTGAAGTTGCCGACAGCAATTAACTTGAGTTGAAAAAAAAATAATTGTTGCATGCTGCGGCGCCATATTGCCTTTTACGTCATACAGCAGAGGCCAGGAGGTCTAGATTAAGCTCCTCTAGCAGGTTTAAAACCTGTTTATTTCATTAATGTTTGAGGAAGGCAGACTACATCATGCGTCAAGAGTAGTTGTGCAACGAATGATGGATCAAATTGTTTTTCAGATTAGCATAAAAAAAGATAATTAGAACTTGTTCAGATTTAGAATTTATTAGAATATATTAAAATTTGTTTTATAAAAAGTTTATGCTTATAAAAAAAAGTCAACTCCTGATGTCTAATATGGCCATTTATGATTGAAGAATGTAACTTAATGCAATGTGAGTCAGGATAAATTCGTATTTTATACGTGTTTTCTAAAATAAATGAAAAATAAGATTTCATTATCAAAAAGAACTCAAAGTGCAATTTAAGGCACGTTCCCTTTCTTTAAACATGGAGAGTGTATTATAAAGTAGTCTAGGGCCACAATATTGAAAAAGTTACAAATAAATTAATGAATCAATAATAAATAAATAAATAAAAAAAAAATAGTAATCAAGGAACAGCTGTTAACTTCAACTACCAGCCGGGCACTTGGTGCTATTGCTAACAGACAGTTGCTACTCACTAACACCGGAGACTTGTGTCGTGTCATACTATAACGGTGTAATTAGCTAGCGGTTTGTTAGCACCCTGAATTGGCGACTGAATATGATTTTGAGATGGCCTTGTGTTGATGTTGGCGGCAACTATCTAATGTCAATTAAAATTGCAATACGGTAAGCCGAAAGAGCAAAAACGGAAGTCAAGATTGCCGTTTTGCAACCACGCGGGCCAACTTCAAAGTAAAAGTTTCTTAAGGATATTGTATAGGCATCAGTTAATCAATGTATTATTTCGTAAGCTTTAGTTTGAAGTGCCCTGCAATTGGCTGGCAACCAGTTCAAGGTGTCCCCCGCCTACTGCCCAAAGATAGCTGGGATAGGCTCCA
This sequence comes from Idiotropiscis lumnitzeri, assembly GCF_059441095.1. Taxonomy (NCBI): domain Eukaryota; kingdom Metazoa; phylum Chordata; class Actinopteri; order Syngnathiformes; family Syngnathidae; genus Idiotropiscis; species Idiotropiscis lumnitzeri. Next base: position 30,077,765 of record NC_142391.1, read on the forward strand.
GCACCCCCCGCGACCCTAGTGAGGAGAAGCGGTACAGATGATGGATGGATAGTTTGAAGTTAGCCTTTGCGAGGGCGGCATGTTAGTTGAGTATGTTTGCAGCTTCATTGACATGCCGGTCTGAATGACGGTGTCGGACAAGAGACTGGGGGAAAAGTCCATTAATTTTAAACAAGAGACTGGGGAAAAAATCATTAATTTGCAGACTCATTGCCAAAATGCTCCCATACATGCGACCTAGGTGACCATTGAGGTTTTTTAACTTCCTCTGCTGCTATTATAGTGAATGAGGACTAGTCGTGTTGAACGAGCATATTTTTTTCATCAACCGTTGCGCGAATTGTACCCGGTGTAACCGTGATGCTTGACACCGTACGGATCAAAGATGATCCAGATGGATGTAATGCAGAGATGCCAGTCACATTTCCAAATAAAATATTTTTCATACTCAAATACTAAATAAACCGGAAGTACGGCTAGTTTATTTTTTTCTTTCACGGCCTGTGACCAAGTGGTTGGGGACCACTGTTCTATGTTACACTCGTAAATTCCGCAACGATTAAAGTGTACATATTGATTAGCTAAAGGTGTGTGCATGTACGTGGGTGGGTGTGATGGGTACTTCTGCCCCACTGTCAGTGGCCTCCTCCACTGTATGTAAACACAACCTTGCAGCTGTTAACGCCTTAGCACTCAGACCCCCCCCCCCCCTCTCTCTCACGGTCAAATGTCAAATGATGGTGTGCACTGATATAGCGCTTTATCTACACGTACTCTTGACTCAGTGTGGCATGTACATATGCACTGGCCATTGTGTTCATACCTGACTACTTTGGCACTGTAAAGTTTGGACTGAAAGTAGTGACTTTTTCTTCCAGCTTTTAACGCGTCTTAAAAACCAAAGCAAATTATTTGCAGACTCCCCCCATCCCTGCAGGGTCACATTCGTATTGATTCTTAGCTCCTCTTGTATTTCTATTCAGATGATGTTGTGGCACCAGCAGCATTTTCACTTCTGTATTACGCATGTGCTTTTTCCATTTGTTTATTCCCTACGTCAATGGTTATCTGTTTATTTATTTTATTTTTTATTCAGCCCTCGATCATGGAGGGTTTGACTCACAGCTGACAGTTCTCCAGATGAAAGGCAAATTGCTCTGGCTTCTTTGAGCTGTTTACTTGTCAGAAATGTTCCTTCGGACTACTTTCAGAACAACATCACTGAGATTATTATTATTAGCCTATCATATAGTAAATCTCCTAGCAAAAGCCTTAGAAGGGAATTAGCACTAGTCTTATTATTATGGTCATTTTAAACCATGAAACATCTGTTACTTTTAGGTCTGGGTATCAATTCAGATTTCCATAGTTGATTTGATTCACAAGAGCCCTATTCGAGCCCTATTCGATTCATGATTCACTTTGATTTTTTTTTTCAAGTTAGTTGAGGATTTCATGCTGTACCAAGCTTCCTTTCATGTGGAAGACGTTTTCAGGCGAACCAATGCTGCAAAATAGAAACTTCTTGCTCTAACTTGGTGCATCATTAAAAATATGAGTATTTACATTAAGAATTGAACCCAATGCATTTAGATTCATGATGTATGTTGTTGAACTGGACCTGATCAAAACAGTATAAATAAATTCCAACCACAGGAGAAAAAAAAAGTCTCAAAAACACACTGTAAACTCATTACATCAAAGAATCTGTAGCGCCCTAGTGGGACCCTAAACACAAAGCTAAAGACACAAACTCATCTCGGTTGGATGGATATCCATAATTATCAATATGACTCAATGTGGCAAACAAACAAAATATATGAAAAGGAAACTCAAATAAGGCTCTTCTATCAACAGCTAAAAGTTAAAACAAAAAATAATGTACAAATGTGTTTGTGTATACTGTTCCAATTGTTCTGCTAGTACTAGAGTATTCTTTTGTGTTCTTATGTGTCAAAGCGAAGAATACGTTTGAAGTTTGACATCCTCATGGCCGATGCCGCTGCTGGCCCACACCACAGTCCTGTCCTGTCCTGAGTTTTGGCTCTATGGTACGATGTCCTATGGTACATATGTTCGACAGTTTTCTGTTGTTAGAGGCTGTCTCCTGACATTGCCTTATTCGTTTCAGTTTTGTGCATTTCTTGCTTATTTGTCTCGTAACATGGACGATGGGAGTTTTTGGCTTATGAACGGTACACAATGAACTTGTTTATACTGCAGTCTTCAGGCTTACCTTACCATCTGCACATTCTCAACTTAAAAAATTCAGACCATGTGTAATTTTTTTTGTAAATTCTGTGGCCTTAATGAAAAGTTTTCAAGCGCCCCCTTTCAGATGACACTTGAGCATTACCACGTTTCAACACTCGAGGGCAGCACCTTGTTGCCTGCGGAGATAACGTACGTATAAGTAACGTACGTGTAAGTATAGCCACTTTTTCCACCGATACCAACATCTGGCCTAAAATCTGCCACCATGATTTTGCATTTGAGCCCCATGGTTACACACCCAGGTGGAGACTACATGTGCCTACCTGTCATTTCAGATGATCCCTTTCATATACTTTTATGATTCATTTATCAACCGTTAAGCCCTCAGTGAATGCCCTGTTTGACAATATGATAGTTAACTCTGTTATGGTTGGTCTCCCTACAAGTTGCCTGTTTTTTCCTGCTATGTGTCTCATGCATGGATGCATTTTCTGTCAACTGCCACCCCATCACACGCACAAGCATGAAAGTGATTCTATCTGGCGGAAGAGGATTTTGTGGTGTTTGCACATGGTTCGACAGATCCTCACAGACCCAGAGCCTGCTGCGGTACTCAACCGTGCCATGCTCCTGGGCCACATGCAATGTACTCATCAGGCCTAAAATAACTTGTCTTTGTTACCTACTATAGTTGGATAATCTTGTGAGAATCCATATCAATGTCATAGTCAGTGTTTTGTTAAAGGTGCTTGATTCTAGTGATAGAAAAGAAATGGTGCATAAAAGATACCGTAATGCCCTTAGATGTGGGAAAGAAAAGCCACAGTCACCAATGCACTTACAGTTCTTTATCGGGTGCTTTTAAGGCAACGACTCAGGGCCAGATGCTCAGACGCAAGCTAACTGGCCAACCCTGCTCAAACACCTGACATAGTTCACTAGGCCACACCCTTATGGCCTCAACATCAACAGTGGCTCGGGCCTCTACATGACTGTATTGGGCCATTATAAGTTTACAGAGTACATCATTGCTCAGTGGGAAAGTGGCCGTCTCACAACGCAGACGTTGGGGGATCGATCCCCAGCCATTGGGACCATGAGCAAGATACCGAACCCGCTGTTGCTTCTGATGCTGCGTTATGAGTTAGTAAATATGGAAACAGTATTAAGTGCTTTGAGTACCTAAAGTAGAAAAGTGCAATGCTAGTGCAAGCCCATTTACCATTTTAAAGACGTTGGCCTGACCAGGTCAGTACAAATTTCATGAATACAATGAAATAACGCGTTCTTGCTTTTTTTTTTTTAACATTTTATATTTGCTATTTAGTTTCATCTACTTAAATTTCAGCTGTCATTCATCTTTTTAATGCTCTGCGCACATTTCTGTGTACGTTGGATGAAATCGGTCCATAATGAATGGCTTGAACTGGATAAAAAGTCCAGATTATGTAAAATTTTCAGTTAGATTTTATACTGCAAAAAATATATTTTATTCTTTTTTTTTTTACTTTTATGCAGAATCTTTGGAGTGTTCATTTTTTTTTTTTTTTAAGTCTACAATCATATCCAGTCATTCATCTCACGTTTGGCTTCACTTACGTGTCATGGATAAAACGCGTCTTCTTCCCCAGTTGGTCTCTAAACTTAAAAAAAACAAAACAATCAGTAATAAAAATCACTCACTAATTATTTTTGCTTTGAATAATTATGTGTGTCCAATTAACTTGTGTTTCACCTCCCTGCTCCTTCCTGTCTTTGACCCATCCCTTCTGGCTCATCCCCTACTTCTCCTTCCACTTACCTCCTTAAGCCCTTTCTCTCCTCTCCTGCACTCTCTCTCTGTTTCTCTCTCTCTCTCTCTCTCTCTCTCTTCTCTCTCTCTCTCTCTCTTTCTTTTTTTCTCCCTATCTCCCTCTCTCACCCCCCCCCCCCCCCAACAGATGCTCCCAGCCGTGCAGATTGACAGGAGAGATGGGATGTGTCAACTAGGTATTTCACCAATCCCAATATTTTCACACAGCAAGCCCGGAGACCGTTTTGGTGTGGGGGAGGCTCGTAATTAATTATGGGGCTGTGGTCGGTGTGTTTTTTTTTTTTAAAGAGAGAGCCCTTCAACAGTAATCATGTTGTAGTACCGTGTTTTTCGGATTAAACAAAGATGCGTCTAATTTAGGAATTTTTACAGGTTATTGAGCTTCAAATTCCTCGTTTTTGCGCATGCACAAGAACAAAGTGCTGTCCCATTTCTCAGAGGGGTTGCTCTCACATCTGTGAGCAGCAACATCTTATTTACGGTTTCCTTGTTCCTTTCACCTACCCATTTTGGAAAACAAATCCACTTGTGTGTCGTCATAATTTTTGGTGTGCAGTGAAAATTATGACAGCCGAAACTGTTAGCAAAGTAAAATTAACTTAAGTCTACACAAAATACTATATATCTGAAAACAGAAAATTCCAATCTATCAAATTGCCATGTGGCTAATACTTAAAGTTTTGCGCGATACCAGCGAATTCTAATTGCACGGTTGTTAAAAGCTGCCTGAGGAATATATTGATACCCTTGTTTTTCTAGCAAAGAACTTAGAAATGGCCAAAGAACTATCAAAACATTAGTTCAATATTATTTTTGTGTTCAATAGTGTTTAATGATGTTTGTGTGTAAGTGTATTAACAATGTTTAAAATAGAATTTTCTTATTCTGCCTATCCTAATATTTTGAATTAATTAAAAAAAAAGGAAGATTTGGAATTTCTTCTGCCAGTTTTTCTGATTTTACTGATTTTACATTTTTATCATGGTACCGATATCAAAGTACTTTGTGGCACGTTGAGTATGGAATAGTCCTTTGCGATGTATTTACTAAATGTTCTTTTTTCAATTAGTGTGTGTGGATTATCTTCAGGTGTGATAAATAGTCTGAAAATTCTGTTGCATTGATTTAATAATTAAAATAATGCTATATTACAATCAACCCAACATTTTCAACATTTTTTCCCATTGACATGAATGAACGTGCAATTTAACACAATTTATTAAAAAATAATCTACTTATTGCTCGTAAAATTTAAAGAGGAGAAAAAGGGGAGGATGACTACAGCTCCCCCCATTGAAAACAAATGACTTCTTACATAATTACAGCATTTCTTTCTCAAAGGTTTTGGGAATGTATTTCTTTTCTAATTCATTGGTTCATTTTATTTTTCCCATGGAAACTTTTTTGTTTCTGTTCCCAAAAATGTGAAAAGTGGGACGTCAAGATTAATTTGTTACACAATTCTTTTATTTATATATATATATGTATGTGTATATATGTATGTGTGTGTATATATATATATTACTATATTATATATACTGTTTTTAATGTGTCAAAGAAGCACGACTTGGATGCATTCGTTAGTGTGTAAATATTAATTTTCTACAAAAATTGCATGCATAACCTGAATTTTATGTAACTAAAGATTCCACTGTATATTTTTTAATTCATGACTTAAAGATAAACTGAAAAAATAGGGATCCTTTTTATCTTTTTTTTTTTTTTTTAATCCGACTTTCCCCAATTATGGTCACAGATGAGCTGGTGCCTATCCCCGCCGACCTCGAACTGATCACCAGCCAAACGTAGAAGCTTGAAAAATATCCCTATGAATAACAACCATTTATAAATTTACTGTGATCCCTTTGTGGAATTTAAAGTCTTAAGTTTTTCATCATAGCTCAGTAGTTTCTGATTCCAATGAAAGTAAATTCCATTCACAGTGCTGATTCTCGGGCTAGCATCTCAGTGCCTCTAAAGAGTGTGCACCGCTTTTAGTGTCTGGTTTTCGGGACCCTATTTTTCTGCTCCTCTCACCCTGTTTCCTTTGTAGTTAAGAGGTGTAAATTGAATATGTGTTATGTTTTTATCAACTTGCGTAGGCCTCTTTAAACTTGCATTTAATATCTTTGGGTTTGGATTGCAACATTAGAATTTATGTGTGCAAAACTGCCTATTGTATTACGGTCTGGCTTGTCTAATACAAATTCGTTTATCAGATCAAAGCATCCTCTGTGTATTTTTCCCGAAAATCTCTTCATCCAAAATGCTGGGATTACAAGATTAAAAGCAAGCATTTTTTACACAGTTATGCAAGGGTGACTGCATCCAATACTCTAATTCTGGCAACATTCATGATCCCGCACTGGATCCAGTTATCAATGAATCCGGTGAGCGTGTCAGGCTCAGAGTGGAAGCCTTCACCAGTGTGGGCCAAAGGACAATTTACTGTACAGACTGACAGAGTTCAAGGCCTCCTGTTACCCAAACAAAAGTTGCCTTGACATCTGAACCATTACAAACAGAGCGTCCGTTATCGTTTGCCTTCTTCATCTGTGCCACTAATATTGTCGCTGTCTTCCCAAACTTTCAATATACTCTGCATCCTTTCTCTCCCTTCCCTCCTGGTACCTGCCAACGGAATCCCTCTGACAACATATTTTCTGCCATAGCTGTTCATGCATAATTTAGAATCCAAACAGATGTTTTGAATTGGCTGCTGTTCTCTGCTCATCTGTTTTTAATATATGAAAAGTAATAGTTGTGGACTGAAACAACAATTCAAAAGCAGATCTCAAATAAGTGCAGCCTGGCAGCTTTTCCGATTATCTCAGATATGAATTTGAATTCATTTCACGCTGAAATCAATCTCGCCGCCCATCTCTCTTTTGTTTTCCAAGCAGATAAATCATCTGTGGGTGATGTCATCAGACTGAAGGACTCATCTGCAGCGTTGACACCGGGGAGAGACAAAGGTGACGAAGCGGACGAGTGGGTCGACCACGGCAGTACAGGCATGGGCGTGGGCAAGAACACAACCTCCAAGCCCGTTGACAGTGGGAGCGAGGGAAGCAAATACGATGATGAGAGCAAACATGGAGCGGACTTTTACCCTCTTCCGGTACATGCATGCAATTTTATTGGCAAACATACAGTAAAAGCAAAGTAACTACATACTTGAGGCTGCGCATAAACGACGTGGCAGAGAATCACAATATTTAGCTGTATGACTACATTTACTTGGTTCACTTTGCATGTTATATGGCTCAAATTGGGAAAATTCAAAATACCTTCATGAAAACAAAGTCGCATTAAACACAATACTACTTAAAGAGAAAGTCATGTCAAACCTTTTATTTACAAAAATATGTTCTATGGGGCCGACTAGTTTAAACACTGTATCCAAGTGGCACGACAAGGCTAAATGGTCAGCTCCAGAGATGGATAAAAATGGGTGGCTTTTTCTGCTGAATTCACATTCCACAAACGCAATATTAATCACAATACCATGTTTAGACTAGCAGGTGCACACAGAAAATATTGTGACGATAATGGACTTGACTACCCTTTTAAGGTCAAAATCTTCAAAAGGTTTGGGTTGGAAGAGGTAGTATGCATTCTGTTAAATCAATATCTACATTTGAATATACACTTGTGGTAAAAACTTTTAGTACCCTCTGCAGACTGGTAATAAAAGAAAAACCCACATTGGACGCTCTGCTATATTCTGGGGATTATTTGCTACATCTGGCACAAGGTGTCTTGACTCTGTGCAGGGTACAGTAAAATCTCAAGATTATTAAGGTATTTTGGAAAGAATTGTGCTGGTAGGTCATGGGTCTTCCAGCAGGATAATGACCCTTAACACACAAGCTAAAAACAAAACGCCCAAGAATGGCTAAGAGCAAAACATTGGACAATTCTGAAGTGGCCCTGATCTGATATACAGTAAGTATTCTCTAGTACGGAATCACATTTGCATTTTCCATTCTTTCCGTATAACAGACTTTATGTGGGAAACGACCACGGTAAATGCCCTGTATGAACGTGCAAGTATATTAACAAAATATAGCTTTTTTGTCAGCTTTTCTTGCACTCACTCTCTAATTTTACCTCACCTCCCTCACCACACAACACAGCCGCGGGACGTTTCGAAGTCCTCTATGCCCGTAGATAGCGCTATTGAGCTAACCTTCACTCGAATTAGCGGTCCAGTTAGCGGGAGGTTTTTAGCACGAGAATAGTAAAACCATTCCAGGACATTCATTTACGCCGCTCTACTTCGTCAGTCAAGCCTCTGAGCAGGTAAACTGCCGGAATCGCAATGAGCCAGAGACCATTCCTTGTTTTGATTTGTTTTTACTTTGTATCCCGCTTGGCTTAATCGGCCGCATTTCACTCTCTCTTCCACGGTCATTACCATTCTTCTTCGTTTGGATGCCATGATCTACAGACGGAAATGTAAATGAATGAATTTTAAATCGTTCGCAATTTCAGTAAAACTCATGCCAAAGAAGTCATTTACATGTCGCCGTTTTGGATCAGATCATTGCGGAGCGGTCAAAGTTTTTCCCTTGTATGGACTGGGAACTGCTTGAGTTTGGGCTTCTCCGGGCTTCGCTATGGCTTCCGAGTTCAGAATATCGGAATTTCCGTTGTGAGGAATCGACCGTTAATGTAATATAGTAGAAAATTTAATGCATGTGTTTTTTTTTCAGATGAGGGAATTTCCGTTTGACTGAGGTCCGTAGGTGGGAATACTTAATGTAATCGCAAATACTGTTGAACATCCGCGGAGCTCAAACACACTGATCCCTTACAAGCACGAAAAGCGGGCCAAAATCGCTGTTGATAGGTGCCAATCTTATTAAAAATGACAGAAATGGTTTGATTGCAGTAATTGCCTCAAAATGTGGTGCAACAAATATCAAGTTAAGGCCATTGTCTTTTTTGTGCAACCTGTTTCATAAAAAATATAATGTATTAATTCAAAGGCAATACAACAGAGGCATCCCAACAGTTTAGTACATGTTCAATAACAGAAAGGTTCACTTATTTAAGTGGCTCGATGCCAAAAGTAAAACTTGTATAGAATACCTATTACACATTTATTTATAAAATACTTTTCAGAATGCCAATGTTAGCCAGATTTATTTATTTGAAATCATCGATTATTTCTAATTGCCTAATATTCTTCAGATGGGGAGTTTGGGATTTTTGTTAGCTATGAGATGTCATCATGAAAATTATAAAAAAACTAACATTATATAGAATTTGACTCTGTGTGTTGAATCTATTTGTATTTGACATTTTGGTTTTGTGTTAAATTTATATTCATGTACAGCACTTAGAGTTGTGGTTGTTTTGTGAAGGCCTCCTATAAAATACAGTTGACTGCAGTACAAAAATAGATAGGTTTTCCACAATATTGTAATTTATTAACATGCCGACCCACCTCTGTTGATCACAACACCATTGGTGGAAGTAGATTCTCAACTTTTGTGGTATGGATTTAGGTGATACCTTAACGTTTTGCCTCGAATGCTCGCAAATCTGTGAAAGCGTCCATTTTTATCTCTACTTCGAGCAGGCTTCACATTTCCATTCGAAACGGGCGTACGTTCACATGTCTACGCACAGTCTGACTCTGTGTTTCTATGTTCTTCCAACAAATATTTTCCGACCTTCCTCCAGTCCTAGCTCAGTATTTCAATATTGCTCCCTGATAACATAAGTGGCCGTGAATCCTGCTGATTTGTTTTCACCGCAAGGCCTCTCAAATGACGTGCTGCTGGCAACCACACAAACAATAAATGCAAAGGGGAAGGAAATGAGACAGAATCGGGGTTTCCTCCTTCGTTGTTTGCCTCCCCGCGTGACACCGAAGCTTCCAGGTGTTACTTCCTTACATGTGATAAAACTTTGTGCGTTTTTTCCCTACTCTGCATACAATCCAAATGCTTCTTTAGAAAACCTACACTACTTCTGCATGTTAATGCAACATGACACCTGCACCATCCTATACCTACAATGCTGTTTCATCACACTTCCTCAGCTGCCGTTCATGTGGAAATGCCCCCGAGATAGGAAGCTAGGGTGTGATGAAAGGGGTTGATAAAATGTAGGTCAGTGAGAGATCCATATCAGGGGATAAAATGTTACTCAAAATTAGTCAAACAGGCTTTTTATCATCACCACTTTTTGCCATTTAATTGATCCGTAGAAATGAGAATACAGTATAAAACATTAACTTAGGGGAAAGGTTAGTACCATCAACTATAAAAAAAAAAACTCAAATTAATCAACACAATATAGGTAATAGCTAACCGTCTTACGCATGTTTTAAAAGGAGTTGGAGGAAGTACGAACTTATCACTTATCCGATTTATTGGTCATGTGTTCCATTAAATGTACATTTGTATTGTTTATGCAAGTATAATGTGTTTTTAGAAACCGTTTTAACCATTATAAATCTTTGCTGTTAGGTGGTGGTAAATGGAGTAGGCGGAGCCAATGTGGACCAGGATACAGAGAATACTGAGCTGATGGCCATCTACACAAAAGATGTCCAAGGAGCAGAAAAGGTAACAAACAACGGAATAAAACATTACATGTAGCTTGCGACTCATTTTGTCGCTGTTATCAAGATGACTTGTGGTCACATGTTCTCAGTGCTGACTTGTAAGTAATGCAGGCTTGTAATAGTAATGCGCTGTAATAATCATCTGACTGCAGCCTAGCTTCAGCAAGAAACGCTGACCTAAATACACAGTGCTGTGATCAGGCCTTTTCCAAAGATGAGCTAGGCTGTAATGCCAATTTACGATGACAGTATCTTCATAGGCAAAATGAAGTTTAATCCTGATCCGTAACAATTTCTCGATCCAGGGGAACAAACCCATAAGAAGCATCATCTCCAAATAAGCAGATGCGATTAATTTGGTATTATGATGTTTGACAGCCGAATACGCATGTCTCCATGGGATGTCTTATGTGGAATTGAAATTGGTGCAGAACTGGACAAACAGAACTGGGTGTAAACAAGTTCCTTATTCCGAATTTAAGGTGATAATGCGTTAGGTCGTGGAGACAGAATTTGAGTTGGTCTCTTTGTGGTGGCTTTTCACTGATAATGTGCGGGTCTATAACATATCCCCAGTTATGTATCGGTTTTCGCTGTATACCAATACCATTGATTAGTGTTATTACAAAAGTATATTTGGACAAATAAGGTCTCCCCCTAAACAGACAACCCTGACCCTGCTAAAATGCATAGTTGTAGCTGCATCATACTGGTCAAAACGATACCTCTACCTCCCCCCACCATTTACCCATGTTGGTGGACATGTCACTGTGACTGGGTACTTTTCATTTCTGCGGCTGTAAAATCACAAGTTGGGTTGGAGGCTTTCCTTCCTTGTGTCACATTCTTTCTTTGATGTCCTGTGACAATTTATCACTTGAAAGTTTGCTTTCCCATATCTTGTGTGTGTATGTGTCGGTGTCTGTGTGTGTGTTCAGAGCTCAATGTCAGAGACGTTGGGCAGCTCAAACAGCCCTGATCCGAGAAGGATGGACATGATCTATATCATAGAAGATACTCCACCTTGGTACCTCTGTGTGTTTTTAGGCCTACAGGTAAACACTCCACCTATTTTATTTATTTATTTATTATTCAGAACATGCAAATGATATGCACCTTGTATATGAAAAATATAAAGCATATTAGTACAAAATAGATATTTAAAACAATATATAGAAGAAAAACAGCGAGGTAATTTCACTTACATGTCCAAAAATGTGTGGGAAGAAGACACTCTCACCGTTGGCTTTTACCTAAAATGAACTATCTCAGTGTGATGTGAAAAACTGAAATTCTCAATATAATTCAGAAGAAAACTTTTTCAGAGCTAGACTACTACTACCAAATAAACATACTGTAAAAGGAATACGTCTCTGACAGTGTCACTCAATAATGAATATTATTCTATTTTTAATAGCTGACTTTGTTTAATATGGCTGTGATGAAAGTCACAATATTTTTGGTTGCTACCACATTATGTTGGTGGTTACAGTTGCTTTTTATTATTGGCGTACACATACTGAAAATTGAACCTTATCAGAAATTATTTTAATTAAAAAGAAAATAAATGCTCGAGCACAGTCTTCACGTTCGAAAGGTTGAACTTGAATGCAATCACTGCAATGGAGCATTCTTTTTTTCAAGGTTGGTCAACACTGGTGTAGATTAACCTAATAAAGCGACCGCCAAGTGATTAATATTAAAGCTCGGTGGGAAAAATGTTCTGAAAAGTTATGTTGTGTCTAACTAGATGCCCATGTTGTGTTGGCAGCACTATTTGACATGTTTTAGTGGAACTATAGCAGTGCCATTCCTCCTCGCCGAAGCCATGTGCGTCGGCTTTGACCAGTGGGCCACAAGCCAGCTCATAGGGACCATTTTCTTTTGTGTGGGGATCACAACCCTCCTACAGACCACGCTGGGCTGCAGGTACACACACACGCGCGCACACACACACAACATCCTTCCTCATACACTTCAAACCCTGTTTTTCAATTCTTAAGCCCCCAATAGTGATGCTATTGCTATAATTTAAATCTTTGCCCCACCCTATCTTCTTCATACCATTTAAGTGAGTGTTTGAGTATAGTGCCTTAGTAAATGTTAGTGTGGTAGTTCTAAAAGCCCTATAGGTGGGCACACTAATCCAAACACAAAGATGTATGTAACTCCAGGCAGGTTTTGTGCGATGTTAATGATGCTGAAACCCAGTGTTTTGCTTGTTGAGTAATTAAACTGGAAAAGTAGCTTTTGCCTTGTCTGTTTGTACGCTTACTGGACACATTATTAGGTACACCAGCACAGTTGAATGAGAACCAATTAAGAACACTTACTCCATTGATAACACTGCTCAGTTTTGATAGACAGTCAGCAAAGTATTAGTGTAACTGTGTTTATTATTTAGATGAACATGCAGTAAAAAGGAAACTCCCCATTCTATCCATTTGTATTTGCTAGCCACCATCGGCAAACACGAGTCATACTACTCGTCAGTCAAACATTAATGTGCCGTCAGAGATTATCAATCGTGCCGCTTGAAATCATCCAATTTCATTTAATATGCCAGAAATGTATGACAACTATTTATTTGAATTTATGTATGACATGTACTGTTCTGCTGTCAGTCACTACACATCACTAGCATAAAAAGATGAGCAAAGATAGATTTGTAATTCATAAATAATGCATTATTGGCCAATTAAGTGACCTCAGATAATTTCCTGCAGCTGATGGCCTCTCACTGCACACCAGTGTGCCTTGGCACCCTCGGTGGGAATCATTAGATTAGTGATTAGTATGTCTTGCAGCTCGGAGGTTTGACTCTGTATGTTGTCCCTTTGCTTGCGCCAATTTTCTCCCTGTTGCCTCCCACGTTCCAAAAGCAAGCATGTCACGTCTATTGGAGGCTGTTCATGGGTATGTGAATGCTTGCCTTTACTTGCCATTGCTGGCGGGTGACCAGTAAACGCTGCCTCTCACTAAACGTCAGCTTGCATAAGCTTCAGATCACCTGTGACACCGATGGGGATGAGAGATGCATAGAATATTCTATGAGATTGTACAAGTTCTGATAAGTGTTTGTTTGGGTCCAAGGTTGCCTTTGTTCCAGGCCAGCGCTTTTGCCTTCCTTGCCCCTGCCAGAGCCATTCTGTCACTGGACAAATGGAAGTGTAACAACACAGGTTTGTAATCACGTCCACTTTTACTCTGTCAGTGATATGGCCCCATCAGCTTCTTGTTTTTCTCTCCTTAGCGATACTTGAGACAAACAGCACAGAGATTCTCCACACAGATCACATCTGGCATCCCAGGATACGAGAAGTGAGAACTAAGGGAAAAAAACATGCACACACATGAAACTTTTGTGGGGAAGTGGTTGGATGACAGCCAAAGCAAAATGGGAAATGAAAATGGTATTATGTGAGGATAAAAGACAAGACTCCAAAGTAAACATTATCATAACCTGTTATCAAATGTCTTGAATAACTGCTTACCCAACGGTAGCTGGAGAGCTGCCAACACATAAACACATGACTTTGTGTGGTTTGTTAATGCCCATGGGAATATTCTTCTTACGCATACACAGTTGAGTGACAGTTTTTTTCCGACTCAAAAACTTATATGAAAGTTGAGTCACACCAAGCAAATTGATTAATCAAGCGTTAAGCATCAGGAGCCATCTACAGGCAAAAAAAAATGAAAAGCAAATGATGACAAACAGGAGAGCCCTCAGTGCTCATAGATGTATTTTTAGTTATTGATGGCGGTTGAATAATGACTGCTTTTATTCACATCTATGACAAGTGTGGGATTGTGCTACACACTTAACCCCAAATGACTTACTGCTACATTCTTCAGATCCAAGGGGCGATCATTGTGTCATCTCTTGTGGAGGTCTGTATCGGAGCACTGGGTCTACCTGGGCTCCTGTTGAAGTATATCGGACCTCTGACCATCACCCCCACTGTGGCCCTCATCGGCCTCTCTGGTTTCCAGGCGGCAGGGGAGAGGGCTGGAAAACACTGGGGTATTGCTATGCTGTAAGTTAACACATTTACGTGTATGCTGTGTTTTCTGGCTCTGCATGCATACTTGACATACACAGAGGCAAGACTTGTAAAAAGACAAAAGGTTGGGGAATTCAGCTTGATGGTAAAACTTCAGAATAAGCATAGAATGCACTATAACTTTTCCAGGTGAACTTATTTGACCCTCTCTAAAGTTTTGAATACCGAAATTGTCTGTGTATAATGCGCCTCCGTGAATAACACACAGTCTTGGATTTCAACTTTTGTTGCTTGTATCCGTTTATAATGAACATCACAATCTTGAGATGCATATAATATATGTGAATTGTTTCAAAAGAAACTGCGAAATCCATTGGCAAAAACAGAAATATCGAAAAAAGCTTTATGGCATCGACTCAGTGACCTACTTTTCACTGGGCATTTTAATAAACAGCAACATTTTAATCACATCGGATTTTATCAAGTGCACAAACGAAAGCACAAAGAGTATTGTCAAGTATACAAACACTTAACCCGAAAATCTGCCAACTTAAAAGAACGGATGAGTTTGCTTGCTTGGCTGTTCTCCTGCACTGCGCTTGTGACTATCATCTCTCTGACTCTGGCTAACCGACCGACCGACCCAGGTACTGTTGGTCAATTGTTAGCTGTCGTCTTGGTTTGGATGTTAAAATGTGAACTGACTGCTTTAATACTGTGTCTGGTCTTGAGCCAGCAAATGTATTAATGCATTCATGGATCAAACACCTGTTGTGAAATTTACCCCTCCTAGTTGGAATGTGGACGTGTGCATGCAAAGTTCGCCTGGAAAGGTTGTAGTGCATTTTAGGTTAATCCTGAGATTTCACCCCAAAACACAACATCCCTAACTTTATGTGAGCATCTTCTATTATGCCATGGTGTGATGGCGAAGTACCTCCCTCAGGTTGTGACATCCCCAGTCGCTGTGTTCTGGCTCTTTGTGCCGTAGCTGCAGGGTTGCTGCTCCCGACCGTTGTAATGGGCTTGTTATTGCCACTGACTTGCTCTTTCTTAAGCGGTCTTGCTAATTGATTTGTCTGGGTGGCCTCCGGGGTCCTTTTGCAGATATACAAGGTTAAATGTGTTTAAACTCGTTGAGACGTTATTGAAATGCAATCATCTGTACATAACAATCAGTCACAGCCCAAAGAAGAGGCCTCAAGTGAGTTCTTCCCAGTATTTATACAATTCATGCACAAGTTTTAGGACACTGCACCCTACGAGGGTTTAACTGTTGCACGCTCACGAAATTGAGCATGTATATTAATGTACCGTATAGTGCCCTGTATACATAAGAATAGTGACACATTTGCTTGTGAGGTAGGTTATATTTTCCGTTACCTCTTTTATTGGTTGACTAGATTGTGACAGTTCCCAATGGAGCTTGCTGATATGTCACTGAAGTTGCACAGCAACTATATGTCTCCGGTTGTCTTTGTGTGCTGAAAGGATTATTCCATAGTTGGACTGTATACTATATGAGGATTCTTAACACTCAAGAAGCAACATTCTTGCTTTCAACAAACAGTTATTCTTGTTTGCAGGACTATTTTCTTGGTGCTACTCTTCTCCCAGTATGCCCGAAATGTCCACTTCCCTTTGCCAGTCTACAAAGCAAAGAAAGGCTGGACTTCCTACAGGCTGCAGGTGTTCAAAATGTTCCCAGTAAGTGCACCCTCAAGTCTGTCTCCTTGCTACGTAAAGGTTTGTGACAGATTTTCTTACAGTATTATTGCACAAGAATTTTATTTGTTACTCAAGACTGATTTACATCCTGTGTCACTACTAGGTTGGGTTGTTGCAAATGCGTGCCACCATGCAGTGTTTCTTCTGCCATCTCCTGGTCATGAAGTGAAGCAATAGTCTACGTCGTTGAAGTCGCATCTATTTTACAGGAATAACACGGAAAATAATAATTAATTTTGACAAATTCGAAAGGATGACCTGCAGCCCTTAATTTCTCGTTACCAAATCAACCAGGAATTTGTAGCTATTATAAATATTGTTGTAAATTAGCTGAAGGCATGATTAGGCCAAGTCTTTCCCAATTACACTGCCTGAATAGATTGTTGATGTTTTTGTTGTTGTTGTGTTTTGCTAAACTAGCAAGCATAACCAACATATAATCATATCACACATTTATTGCTTATTATTAGCCATAGGATGCACTTTACCATAGTTGCAATTCGATGAACTCATGTGCCGTAGTCCATATAATAATTTTCAACTTTTTTTCATCCCCAGTGGACTATCACAGTTGCAATAATTGTTGCCCTACTGTTGCCATGAACTCGAGGACATTTCACATAATTGTTTGTGTTAGCTTAATGTTCAAATGTATTTGATTGCCTTTCTCGCTTGCCTTGCACCCAGATCATCATGGCCATCCTGGTTTCGTGGCTCCTGTGCTTCATCTTCACGGTGACGGACGTCTTCCCACCTGAAAAGGACAAATATGGCTACTATGCCCGGACGGACTCACGCCAAGGGATTCTCTCAGTTGCACCTTGGTTCAAGATCCCCTATCCCTGTGAGTGTCACCTTGTAGCCACCAGTTCAACAGCATAGTCTTCAAGTACGTTTTGAATCAGGAGGGCATTCTACTTCTTTCGCCAGAAGAGAAGATGAAAACGTTTTCTCTAACTTCTTTGTTTTTCACCAATCTACATCATTCAGTAAATTTTCCCTTTCTGCTAGTATGATGTTTTTGTTTTGTGAGAGGTGACGAATAAATTAATAATACATGAATGGATAATAAAGCCACATTAAGAGTTGGAGGTCCGAAGATTTGAAACAGAACTTGAAAGAGTTTTCCAAGGAAAGGATTGAGCAAGAACATGTGTTTTGGCGCACATAATGAATTTTGAGTCTTTCAAGGTGATATACTCCCGAAAGTTGTGAGAGTGTAACCACACTTTCTGCCATCGTGCCTATATTAGTTGCTCTTATCGCTGGCTTTCACCCGGTTTGAGTCAAAGTGCCTTTCATCTCTTGTCTAATGAGTTGAATTTTTTTTTTTTTTTCAATCGCAAAATCATAAGATGACACACCGCTTTGTAGAAAAGGTTTGGACAGCCCTGCTTTAAATCATGCAGCTACACATTAGCCATATTTTGGTAGACTAGCATAATCCAATAAACAGTAGATCATATATCACGTGAAAAGCTGTGGGTTCAAAGTAATTGTTTTGATCTTTCAGTCCAGTGGGGCTTCCCGAGTGTAACGGCTGCAGGTGTGATCGGCATGATGAGCGCCGTAGTAGCCAGCATCATCGAGTCCATCGGTGACTATTATGCCTGCGCCCGGTTGTCATGTGCTCCTCCTCCTCCCATCCACGCCATCAACAGGTGAGCCTCGTCAAACCTCTATCATTTTTCCAAGGAATCTTTCTGATCTTTATCTTCTTAGGGGCATATTTGTGGAGGGCATCTCCTGTGTGCTGGATGGTCTTTTTGGGACAGGAAATGGTTCCACCTCCTCCAGTCCAAATATTGGTGTCCTTGGAATAACTAAGGTATTTGACACTCAAACAATCATTCAAACTTTCAACTGTAGACACTTATCTTATAATACAGTGGCAACTTGTGTTACGAGTGCCCCAATAAATGAGATGAGCTTTGACTTGGAAGGAAAAATTTGTCTTTCAAGGCTTCAAATATTCTGCCACAAGATGGCGACAGTAAAATTCAAAACATCTGGGTGCCATCAGTCGAGAAAGGGTTTAGTGGGCACCTTGGTGAATACGTCACAAGGATAATAAATGAGGCCAATGGCACTGATGTCGTCTTGTCCACAGGTGGGCAGCAGGCGTGTGATCCAGTACGGAGCCGCCATGATGCTGCTGCTAGGCCTCGTGGGTAAATTCAGCGCCCTGTTCGCCTCCCTGCCAGACCCCGTGCTCGGAGCTCTGTTCTGCACCTTGTTTGGCATGATCACGGCGGTGGGGCTTTCCAACCTCCAGTTCATCGACCTCAACTCTTCCAGGAACCTCTTTGTTTTGGGTTTCTCCATCTTCTTTGGTCTGATGCTGCCCAGCTACCTCAAACAGAACCCGCTGGTCACAGGTGGGTACAGTGGACTGACTGCAAATCTCATAAGATTTGCCTTGATTGTTAGAAATGCTATCCATTATTTGGAATTTGGGTTGAAAAAAAATACTGTAAAGGTTGTTGGATTGCTATACGTGTAAACTCAATGGGGGTATTAATAGATTTTATTACATCCGTGCCACCACCAGAGGACACCATTAAGTTAGGACCAACTCCAAGAGATCAATTCCTACCTAGATTTTTTATTAAATGTTTTTTTTATTCTAATTTTCTGTGTGGATGAAAGTTGTGAAGGGAAGGTTGTTTGCTGTGAGCTACAATATTTTTTTTTTATCCCTGTTGGCCTTTAAAGTATGTATTATTCTCGTAAATTCAGGTAAGATACACTAAATTAAACAGTCTTGGGCTCTTACCGTTGAAATTAAATTTGTTTTTGTTTGTTATTCTTTTTTCAGGCATTGTTGAGATTGACCAAGTTTTAAACGTTCTCCTCACCACCGCCATGTTTGTGGGAGGCTCGGTTGCTTTTATTTTGGACAATACTATTCCAGGTGAGTAATTGATTTATCCAGCTACTGCCTCAAAGAAATAGTCAAATGGATGTCATATCCATGTATATTGGGGGTCCTCGACTTACAAGAGTACCAACATTTGACATTTCAATGGGTATACAATGAGCTTGCTTGCGCAGCTACATAAATCACGGAGCACGGGAAGGCACAATACAGTTATTGACGTACACGGTTTATTAAAAAAAAAACTGATTTGTTTTAACATGCACAGAAACATTGCAAGCATAAAATAAATAAAATAATGAAAATAAATGTACGTATTAGTGTTTTTCATACAAATAACTGTATTCACTCTAATTTCACAACTGCGTTGGTATAGGTTAGTGATACACTGCGGCTCGTTCCAATAACGTTCCAACGCCCACTACATGTTCTGGAGGCTGAAATGACACAATGACTGGAGATGACGTTCACTTCTCGTCAGGTTCTCCTGAGGAGAGAGGCATCAGGAAGCTGAAGCGCGGCTCGGGTCCCAGCGCCGCAGAGCTGGAGGGAATGCGATCCTATGACCTGCCCTTTGGCATGGACTTCATCCGCAGGCACGCCATCTTCAAGTACCTTCCAATCAGCCCCACCTTTGCCGGCTACCAGTGGGGGAGGCTGCGGCAAACTTGCATGAGAAGTGGCGGACAGGGGGATGCGGGCAAGGAAGGAGGCGAGGCAGGGGATTCCCACGGCGAGAGTCTGGCGTAGCGTAGTGGATTCGCGGAGCAAGGGAAGGTACACTGAGAGAAAAGGATGCAATGGTGCAGCGCAGGATTGGGGAGCGTGTGGATGACACGTGAAGCACCGGCCTCTGTCTCTATCTGTCTGTCTGTCCGTCTGCCTGCCTGTCTGATTTCTTTTGCCCTTTTCCACTATGCTATTTTTAGCATGCCAATACAAGTTGCAGCCAACATGCGCCAGAAGATCTTACCATGTAGCGTCTGCTTGGTGTGTTTTCATGTGTGCTTGGTATGCACACTAACGTCATGGCTACGTGCATTCATTTACACTGCCACATACAATAATGACACAATAAATCCGCCAATTGAGAATTATGCAAAAAAACTTAATGCCATGTATGCAACCACATGCACACACACCAGCAGCACTACCAAAATTAGCTTAGCCCTACAGCAAGGAAGCGCATATAGTTGGTCGAAGCCGTCAGGTGCCATTAGCCCCGGCGCCGTGATTGTGATTGTTGCTGCCTCCTCAGTTGTGAATGTCACTCCACGCTTGGCTCGGAAAAACCCACAGAGGAAAATTAGGTACTTCCCGCGAAACAAATCTGAGTTCCACATGTCATATTTCACAGTTTACATATCACTACGGTTGTCAGTATTAGCCACAAATATATCTTAACATCGACACAAAAGGGATAATTTGGCAACATCGCTAATAGACTCTTCTCATGGGAGTCCTCCTGGAGTCATCTTCACTTCCGCTACTCGTATTTGCCCATGTAATAAGTAAAGTCAATAATGAATAACTTGAGCTGAACAAACACTCGGATCTCATTCAAATCTTCTGAAAAATGTGGAGAGAAATATTTCTGTCTTGCAACCACAAAGAAACCCCCGGCTGCTGTTTCCACCCAAGATGTTTCTGAAAGAAAGTCCACACTGATTTTTGTCCTTGGAGCGTCTTACACAGCAGCATTAGAGTGATCTTGTCAAGTGGGCAAACGTTTGCCAGAAAGACGGATGGGGAAAAGGCGCTGTGTTGCACGGTTACGTGGACTATTTCACTTCCGTTAACATTCTACCTCCCAGCCGGGGTGTTTCTTGCTCCATTATCTTGTAGTTTGTCTTGCACTTGTTTGAGGCTAATTGTTGCTCAGTTGTGAGAGTTAGACGGAATGATATTTCATCATACGCTTCGGCCTTCTTATTTATTGCCACTTTTGTAAATAATTAAACCATAATACAGTGGCACAATAGCAAATGGTTAGCACATCTGCCTAATGGTTTTGTGGTTAGGTATTTGAATCCGGGTTGTGGAGTTTAGTCTCTGCTCTTCGTGCTTGTGAGGGTCGTCTACGGGTGCACTGGCTTCCTTCCACAGTCCAAAAACTTTACTTAATCGAAGACTCGAAATTGCCGTTCGGTGTGAATGTGATTGTGTTTGGTTCTTTGTGTATTTGTGGCCTGCAATTGGCTAACAAATAGTCTGCGGTGTACCTTGCCTCTTGCTCCAACTCACCTGGGATTGGCTACGTGACCCGAATGAGGCCCTACGGAAAATGGTTAAGTGGTGGGAATAGATTAATTGTATTGTTTGCGTAATAACGCATAGCCAGTTCGATATCTGTCATACCACATTCCATTTCTGGTTTATGGTTAAGCGCAAGCTCTGTTGAAGATGTTCTGAACTTTTGGTTCAATGCCAGTGTTGGACTGAGCAGATTAATGCTGCCCGGAGGAGTTGTCACTGCGTTTGCCTCAGTGGCTTGGAGGCACAATCACTTCAAGGCAATTTGACACTTTTCTCAATGACTCGAAAACACTGATCAACTAATTTTTACTTTTTTTTTTTCCAGAGATATAAGTGAACTTTTCTCTTTTTTCTGAAGCGCCATAGCTAACGCATGGTGAAACCTTTGTCTTGCGCAAGCTTTTATATTTTTTAGGCGCAACTAAAAAATTTCCAAAACTACGTCCTAGAAATAGAAGTAAAGAATTGTTTTAAAATGCAAAGTGCAACATTTGCTGTTGATCAGTGTAATTATCCCACATCTTATCACATTAGCAAGTCCAAATAGCGTGAGTGAAGGTAACTCCAGCAAGAGCCAGACCTCCCCATTAACTCCGTACTGTACCTCATGTGGCCTTATCAGAGACATGTCGTAAATGCTGACCCCGCACATTTCAATGTCTCTGACTGTTTGCCTGGCTCTCTGACCCTCTTTTGGATCCTGTTACTGGTTTACAGGGTCACTTTACAGCCCAGCCCTCTATTCGCCAGCTCTCTTACAACTTTGTGAAACAACTGTAGTTTGGATCGGGCAACTCGAACAGAACAAGAAATTGTGGATGTTGTTTTCTGGCTCGATTGGATCGTCTGTTGCCAATGCTGTCAACATTTTTCACTCATGCTGTCAGTCTTCATCTTCATCCAGCATAATTAGTGGTAATAGCAACAAAAGGTAGCACAATTAGACTAAATTGCTTGAAAAGTGCAAAATATTGTATCCAGTTAATGTTTTTTTTTTTTTTTACTGAACCAAAAAGTTGCTATTAAATTGTATCTGTTACCAAAAACAAAAAGCAAATGACGTTCCCATAAAAACGAGCCTTCATTTTTCTTACCTTTCTATTTGTTTCGTAAAGTCATTTCTTTATTTATGGAAGGAATGTTAGTGTGCAAAGCTCTTTTGAAGCAGGTCTTTATGTGGCTTGCACAATGCTGAAAGTTTATTTATGATTTATTCGCCGCCCTGTCTTATAAAAGCTCACAATCACCACAAGCCATCGTCAGCTTCAGTTAAATTGAACCATTGTCCATACAAGGCATCACTTGCCATTATTGCTGTTGAGAATAAATAACTCTCACCAGATGTCAGCGCCTTTTTACTATTTTGTAACATTTTCAGGGTGCCAAGACGATTTCATTGACCTTATAATGCTTTCCAAACGGACCTGAAGACTGGCACATGAACCACATAATACTGCTGGGCCTTAACTCTCCAACTACCTGACTGTTAGTGGCCACTCATGTGCAGGGACATGAATAATTGCTGAATATTTTATTGTATGTGTTGTTGTTTTTTTTTTCTCAAACATATTTGTTCCCCACTTTTATCTTCTAGTTTCACTTTCACATCCCACTTTAACAGTATTTCACCTATCTTTAATGAGCCAAATCATATATTTTTCATAGCGCACCACCAAACAACTGAAATAATTATCCTGTCGAAATTTGTTCACAAGTATTCATTGTGTAAATCTGGACCTGTTCAATTGAATACAAAGCTATTACAGTGGTGCCTTGAAATATGAGTCTTGTTTGTTCCGTGATCAGGCTTGTAACTCAAAACGCTAACATCACAAATCATCTTTGAAATGATTATGGGGAGAAAAACAACCATTGTGTTTTTAATAAGAAAAATAGCACTTTATGATATTGTACTCTATAAAAACATCCATTAATGACATTATTAAATAGAATGTAAAAAAACGTCAAATGTTTTGCCACATTTCATTTTACTTTAATTCAATGGACATTGTGCTGCTCCTCCTTGTGTGCATGCCTTGGCCACCTGGGGGCAGTTTTATACAGACAAACAGATGCACTGTAATTTGAGATGCTCTCAACTCAGTCAGCCACAGTAATAGTTTTTTTCCCGCAGAGGATAACGAATATGGTTCCCATCATTCATTAGCATTAAACAAGTGCACTTTAAACTACTGTGCAACACCTGAAGAGCTCTCACGGCATAATGGTTGCAAAACATTACATTATAATATATCGGTTTATTGTCATTTCAATATTTCTTAAAAAAGATAAATAAAAGATG
Source organism: Idiotropiscis lumnitzeri (assembly GCF_059441095.1). NCBI lineage: Eukaryota > Metazoa > Chordata > Actinopteri > Syngnathiformes > Syngnathidae > Idiotropiscis > Idiotropiscis lumnitzeri. The sequence continues at coordinate 30,101,546 of NC_142391.1, forward strand.
TGCAGATAAAGGCCCTCCCCACCTGCAGTTGAGTAATAACGGCTCCTGATCACAATTTGCAGAACTACTCTAATCAATTCCACTCAATGATCCAAATTCTTAACACATAATTTACTCAGCTGTTCAATTGTTGCTGAAATCAACCGCAAAAAAACATTTTCATATGTTTGACTACAACATCATCATCGGTCATATTCACACTCGTGCAAATGGCACTTATCTCTCTCTCTCACACACACACACACACACACACACACGCCTTCCTGTGCTGTCCTGCAGCAAGTCCTCTTGTGTTTGGTGTACCTGTTTTCCTCCCCGGAGATTCTTAGCGTCATCGTTTATGGACGCAGGAGAAAACAAAAGGCCTGGTCTACTTATTACGAGCCGACCGAAGCTGCGGCTGTCATGGAAACCGACTTTGTTTGACGTGCCTGAACACAACTTCATTTGGATCTGAGCACCTAACTGTGTCCAAAAATGATGACCTGTACAAAACTGGACCTCCTTCATTGATATGTTTACTGGTTTAGTGACGAAGCAGTGGGTGGTTCTTAATAAGATGGCCAGAAGCATACAAAGATATCAGTCTCTTTCAGTTATTGTGAAGGGGATGCAACTTGTACAATAATCTTTTTGCTGTTCTATCTTTGTGACTGTTTTTGGTTGTTTTTTTTTTTTTAAATACAATTTTTTTGCAAGCACATATTTGTAAGAAAAAAATCATAACTTTTAATCTTAAATCATGCTGGAAAGTACACTGTTTGTTATACTTTTATTTAAAGGAAGAAAATGATTATGTTTGATCTGTTTTCATGACTTTTTGGGTTGCAAGTTAGGAAGTTTTCTTTTTTTTTTTTTTTTTTTTAATTTTTAAAATTGCTTTCATTTTGTTAAGACGTTACCATGAATACAAAATCAAAGAACAAGGCAAACTTTAGAGAATAGAGTATATATATATTTAACTTGCTTAAAGTCTTGGAAGATAAATTGTGAAAACTAATTGTAGCAACAAAAATGGTTTAATCTTTGTTTTTAATACTATTTAATAAGATGTCAGAGAATGTAACAAGTTTTTGTTCTATTCATTTTATACTAAAAGATAAATCTATGTGCAGACCTCTGCTTCCACATATGCAAAGCTGCAATCTATTCACTTCAACTGATGAGGATCAAGTTATTAACTTATGACTGACAAATTCATGGAAATTCTATGTCACTATGCGAATGAAATAGTTGTGAGAACGTCCCAAAATGAATGGGTTTTCAACAATGCACCTCCTTTCAATTAATAAAAAATTGTACAGTATGTCAAATATTTAATCTGGTTCCAATTTTCTCTCCACGCAGTCATTTTGTAATTTAAAAATGTTTTATGGTACATACAGTGGACATAAAAAGTCTACACACCCCTGTTCCAATGCCAGTTTTTGCAGTATGAAAAAAATTGACCAAGATAAACCAAGAGAGGGCGGCACGGTCGCCGAATGGTTACCACGATGGCCTCACAGTGAGAAACAGCATCGGTCGTGGGTTCGATCCCGGCTCCGCCCATCCTGTGTGGAGTTTGCATGTTCTCCCCGTGCTTGCGTGGGTTTCCTCCGGGTACTCCGGTTTCCTCCCACATTCCAAAAACATGCATGGCAGGCCGATTGAACACTGTAAATTGCCCCTAGGTATGAGTGTGAGCGCGGATGGTTGTTTGTCTCTGTGTGCCCTGCAATTGGCTGGCAACCAGTTCATGGTGTCCCCCGCCTACTGCCCAAAGCGAGCTGGGATAGGCTCCAGCACCCCCTAGAGAGGAGAAGCGGTACAGAAAATGGATGGATGGATAAACCAAGAGAAACTCATGAAGGGAGCCCACATCTGCCCCCATTTAAAGTGTTTCAGATTAATTCCAAATAAAGTTTTGATTCTAGTTGGCTTTACCTAACATCTCTTGCAAATGCCTGAAGACTTTGTGCAAACACTTACTGTTATTTGGAATTGTGCTTAATATTTGTATAATTCCCTCCAGTTTGCCTAAGGCCTCAGTTCCATCTGAACAAACAGCCCCACAATGCATGAAGCTTTCACGACCTAGGTGGGCTACAATGTGATCTCCAACCGTATATTTCTACTCCTCTAGCTAAATTGATCCTGCACGTTTTTCTACTATAGGGCATCCTCGGTTTACTATGGAGTTCCGTGTTTTTTTACACATAGTTGAGGTTTGTTAAATATTCTGTAGTAGGAAAAAGTCCATACAGTGTAGCACGCTTTGCAACACCGGAATTAATATGGCTACCCTAACAGTTGTGGCCCAGTAACATCCGCATAGGCTATGTTCGTGGGTCGACCTTGCTTCAAAACATTAAGCAACATGAAGTGGAACATCCACACATGTCTACTTTTGTCCACTTGGCTGTATGATTGCAAGTGACTCAACTCACTTCGTTACAAGATGCTGTTAACAGATGAGAAACCGTTTTTCGCAAAACAAGCTTCAGGATGTTTATTGCAGATTTAGCACTCGCACCTGAAGGTTACTGTCAAACTGAACATAAAAGAAAATAACATTAAACATCCATCCACAATCTAAAAAGCTGCTGCTCTTGAGGGTAGTAAGCAGGGTACACCCTGAACAGGTTGTCAGCCGATCGCAGGGCACACAAAGACGAACAACCATCCTCGCTCACAAACACACCTAGAGGCAATTTAGAACGTCCAATCAACCTACCATGCATGTTTTTGGAATGTGAGTGGAATCCAGAGTACCTGCAGAAAAAACACGCAGGCACGGGGAGAACATGCAAACTCCACACAGGAAGGCCAGAGACAACCTATTAAAAAAAATAATAATAATATATATATATTTATATATATATATTGGGGTGGTGATGATTGCTTTTTGTCATCCAGAATTGTGCAGCTCGCTTTTATATTTTTACAGGTTGAAATGGATAAGAGTTGTGATCTGCATTTGAATTTAGGTGATAATCACTGTTTCAGACACTAGGTGACAACAGAACATGACAAACCAAGCCAGGAAACAACACGCGTTACAATGCTTGCCTCTCCGATATTATGTAGACAGGCTGAAGTGGTTGGGCAAACAAGCTGAAACAACAGGGCGTTGCCTATCTGCAACTTTAATAGCCACAAAAAAGCCCTCAAATCTTAGATTCTTATAGGGGAGTGAAGATCTTGTTTTTTCTATATACAAGTGCCAAAATTCAGCCCACTCAAGTGTCCCTTTAACTTAATTTTAAATAAAAGCAGAAACTGCAAATAAAGTCACTGATCATCTTTTATTAATTCAAAAAAAGTCTGACAGCATGACCCACAATGAATATTGTATTGTTGGACTGAACTGGATGTTGTTGCATGTAGTGAGACTGAGGCTTTTTTTTTTAGTTTGTTTTGGGTCTCTGAGGATCGTTGTCATTCTTGAGTGCAGTGAGACAACAGATGTTAAGTTTTTTTTTTTTTTTGCGTGAATTCTAGTTTTTAAATATACATATATATTTTTTTTAAAAATCTCACATACTCTCTTAAGTGTCTAGGCGCAAGGGTCACGCAACCCAATTTGAGCGAATATGCACTGTTTTACTGTTTTATTACGTGCGCGTGCTCTTTCCGAATAACAAGAGGGGTGCTCACTATTTGGCAGCTCGTCTCGTCCATTGTTCCAAGAAGCTTTCATTCAAGTGTGAGCGAGTCTCGCGCACAATAGACTCGGTGAGTCGCTGGGGGGCCCCGTGCGCTGATTGGCTGCCAGGGAGGCGCGAGCACCGCCGCCTGCCACGACAGATGTACTCGCTCTGTCCCAGTCTGAGCTCCACGTCGCGGGCAGGCAGAGAAACGGCGACCGTGGGCGGCCGAACCGAGGGGTGATCTTCACCTACCTTCTGTTCAACCGGCAACTCAGCAAAACGTCGACGGGAGAAAAACGGAAGAGAGTCCTTTGACGCCGCCGACATCATCGTCGTAAATTAGGGTAAGCTGTTCTTTGATACGAACACTGATTACTGACTTGACTGCGGCATTGTGTGTGCGTGTGTGTGTGCGTTTATGATTAAATTATTTAAAGGCTTTTTACCGAAAACAGCCACACTTTCTTTTTTTAAATTTTTTATTTAGTTTAAAATCATCCTGCGTAACACCTCGTTCATGGGATGCTAGCCCAGTACAATCATCATGAAGTGTGGGCTGCGTCTAAAGCTAGGAGATGCATCAAAGTGGCAATGTGCCTAGACTGTGACTGGTTATGTAAGAATGAGCGTTAAGGTTACAATTTCTTCGACGTAAGTTTAAAAAGCCTTAGTGTTAATTTTCCCTAAAAATGACCATTACATACAATATATGAGAGATTTGCCGTTGACTCTTCTATTAGATACATTTTATGTGAGTCCATGATGGTATAGTTTGTACGTCTGTTTTCAATTCCCACTTGATAGTGTGGTCGAGCAATTGTGAACGTTGTCTGGGGCCTGCAACTGACTTGACAAGCACTCCAAGTCAGCTTTGATAGCCTCCACTGCCCCAGGACCATGAATAGAATAAGTGGTACAAACATTGATACATATTTTGTGTGTGTGTGTGTGTGTGTGTGTGCGTGTATGAATACTTTTACGATGAGGGATGCTACAATGCCACTTTTTCAGACTTAGTACGAGAACAAATACTTCGATGGTTAATGGCGTTTTGTCATGCATTTATGATTAAATTGGGTTATGCGTTTTTTTTTTTTAAATAAAATATTGTTGAAAAAACTAACACAAACCTCTTGTGAACATTGGGCACATTTTACTCAAATATGAGACATTTTACAGTACGATTCTGACACTTCAACATCCAACAGTCTTGTGACGCATTTTATTCAAATGTAGCTTGGTGTCTGAATCTAGGTCACTATGTAGAAAGAGTACATGAAGTATGTGAGATGAACAAAGAAGAAAGAAGTCTGAATGATATTAGGTATGAATATGCTACCGTTTCACCTCTGTTAACTACCAAATAAAGTGATTAAAGGAAAATACAAAATGCCATAGATTGTGGCGCAATGCATTGTAGTCGCCTAATTCATAACCTCTTGGTTGGTACAGCCCCACTTTAACCTGTCACACAAGCTTTAAACACCATCCATCCATCGTCTATACACTGAGACACTGCATAGACAATAAATAGCAAGATTAATTTTTATGTACTCATTCACAAGATATGAGAGGCACTGTGGTCAAATGGTATGCAGGATGTATAAATTAAACATCATGTTGGTGCTGAGTTTGAAGTACATTCTGCTGCGGTGGTAGCATCTTTTCACAATACCTAATTTCTCTTCCAGTCACGCCTGGCAAGCTTTAATTGGCTCCCTGCTATGTCTAACGCGAAGCAGGAGGAACTATATTTTTAGTTAAATGTTTCTGCGGTTGCTATGACACTAATGTCAATAGAAGCAATCTGGAGAGTTGGGAGGATTAAAGGGGTCGGGAGGAGGGTAATAAAAGCTATTCGTTTCATTAAGAGACCCATTGCGGTAGAAAACAAAACAAAACAAAAAAATAAGCAAAAAAAAAGCAGGCATGTGTTTTTGTCGTTTTGAGGCCAGGGTGACAGGGAGTTAGAAGACAGAAAATCGTGGTCATGAATTTTAATTACATGCAGAATGATTTGCGCTCTTTCACAGTCACACACAAACGAAAAGTTGGAAAGAACAGACTGGAAAAATGGTGAATCTGTTTGTAGATGCTGCTGCTGAGGAGCAGTGGGCAATGGCAAAAAGTGTGGGGAGGGGAGACAGACGCTGACGACTGGCTGATGCTGTAATGAGCCACGAGGGATTTCAGTCTGCTGATATGACCATTCGAACCCTTGACTCCTCCTCTCATGTCTCGCTCAAAGGCAAACAATCGTAGATGTTAAACCTGTTAAGTATCTACAATGGCAAATCCGGTGTTGTCCACACCAAATTCGGTTGGACCCCATAAACCCAGATTGTGACGTCAAACAGGCGTTATAATGAGCCCACAACCATGGCTCCCGCTAACCGGAGCTGCTGTTTTAGAATTCACCTCCGTTTTGTAGCTTGACGCCACCTGTTGAGGTGTGACATACAAGTGTTGAAATATTGATAGCGCTGGGCTGATTGCTTTTCAATATTTAATCCATTTCAGAGAACTGATTGACAGGCTCAGATTGTGTCGCAGCAGTGTGTCAGTGTGCCAAAATGGTGGGCCTCTGTCTATGGGTGTCGTTGATCTGTGGGTGTGGGTGCTAATTCATCTGCGTTGACATTGGATTGAGGAAGTCATGACCGCGTGCCGGCTTCCTGTGCGACTGCTTGAGCAAAGGAGGAAGTGATACAGCGGAAGGGGAGCACTTCCTTTATACGCCCTCACTTGCCTCTGTCTGTTTGCTTTTGCTCTCTTGAGACACACAAGCACCTTCATGACAACACTGCTCAAATTTTGATATGCACGTACTCACCCTGGCTAATTATTATGCCTGCTCTGCTGCATTTTGAGCATCTAATTTGGTAATTCAATGAGGTCTTGAGGTAAAAGTTACACATTTTTCAAGATATGAACATTTGATCAGCCATTTTTTGCCTTGACTTTTTTTTTTAGTGCAAACTGGAAATATGAAAACTGCATGATGTCAGATCACTCAATTCACTTCATTACAAGATGCTGTTATCAGATGAGAAACCATTTTTCACAAAATGGGCTTCAAAATGTTTTATTGCAGATTTGACACTCTCACCCGAAGGTTACTGTTAAACTAAACACAAAACAAAAGAACATTAAAGATGTATTTTAAAAAAGTGCATATCCTCTGCTAGTTTATTGCTCACAAAACAACATGTGAATGGGCACAATAAACAAAACCCAAGTGTCAAGTGTTAATCGAAAAGAAGACGCTACGTGAGGTGCATTGCCTAAAAGGGACACTAAACAGCGGCCGCAATTTACATTTCAAAAGATGAGTTTACACAAAAGTCTGCTGTTGGATTTAATGGCACAGACCCGATTAAATGAATATGGAATGGCGTGTTGTGGTGCTAGCAGGCTCGCCATCATGTTTTTTCAAAATTTCTGAAAGACTACTTGACCAAACATATTATACATGCCTGTAAGAAAATTGCCTTTCACAAACCTAATGCTGGAGGTTTGGTTCCCAGTCTTCACAGTTGGCTGCTACATCTTGCGATCTCTGTATAACAATTTCTAAACTCATTTGATTGACCTTTTTAACCCACATGTGCCCTTGAAATAGTATTAATAATATTTCAAGGTAAAAGTAAATGTAACCTTTTTAATATCTGGTGTTGCAACCCGAAAAACATGTTTTTATCATTTTCAATTGAGTTCGCCAGTAATAACTCGAGTGTGGTCACCCCCAGAAGTACATTGGTGGCCATTATGAAACGGTCTTTCGTATATACTAGACAAATTGCAAAATGACAAGTTTTTTTACTTTTGCCATCTAGTTTAGGCAGAGGATTTGCAAATTTTCCATGAGTGGTGCGAGTGTGCGCATTGTATTTGTGTCTTGGATTCAGTTTAATTAATTTTTTGGTTTTAACTATTTGCTCACAAACAAGATTACATGAAAACCATCACAGTTCAGAACAATTTTGGTATGGATGTGGATAAAGGTCTGGCTTTTTTAACTATGACATTGCAAGATTATTTATTGTCATTTCCTAAATAATACATGAGTGTTTCCCACATTTCTTCTTTTAAACAATATTCTCTCTGCTCAGCATGTTACTTGTTTTTCTTGAATCATTGGCGGTGTTCACATTACAGACGTGGCATCAATTCCCGCTCAGTCCCAATCAGACGGTGGTTGACTAGCAAATGTCAGGCTGGTGAATGAAAGCCTTGTCCTTTGTGATTTAGGGGAAATGTTTCAACACCATGTGGAGGATTCATCCTCTGCTCATCATGACAGCTGTTCACTCAATTCCCATTTTGACCTATGCAGTGGTGTAAACACTTCGAAATGTACTATTGGTAGTTTTCCACTTTTGTTGCATCATCATGTGTTTGGTCTAACTAAGTGAACTCATGCGCAGATTTGGAAAATGTCCATGTTTGACTCATGTTTCAGTATTGTGAGCTTGTGTGTCTTTAATTCTTTATTCATCTGCTGGCTGCGTGTGCTTTTGTTGGAGCAGCTGAAAAAACCATTTGGCTTAGCAAGTTGCACATGTGTCCCTGCACCTGCTCACCCTCACAGAAGTTTCTTTTTCCATGTCGGCATGAACACACAGAAAACAAATCAGCATTGAGAAGGAAGTGACATTATTATGGTGGTCAAGATATCCAACTTTGTATGTTCGAGTATGTTCAAGTATGCCATGGAATCCCAAGTGTTTGTCTCTCGGAGGAAATACTTGCCACACAATCAATCTTGTGTTTGGGCTCCTTTGTGCTCTTCCTCCACTGGTCATGAGGAGTCATGAGACAGTGGCGATAATGATCAAGCACCTCTTTTGTGTCTCCCATCAGCTCCTCTCATGCAGTGTGGCCATGGATGGCACTCACAATGGGGTTCAGGTCGGAGAGAACAAGTTCATCAGCAAGTAAGTGACTCACTTTGGATCACAAGCCACCACTGTAGTGTGACAAAGGTTGGATTTACTGCAAGTTCAGGTGCCCAATTTCGATTTAAAGTCTTTATCTGATTGTTTATTAACATGTACATTTCTGTGTTTATACTGATGTAACACATGAAACCACATGCACAGGCGACAAGATAGATAACTCCACACCTAGTAGGAAGCACACCGAAGTAAACAGTAATGCACAAATAATACCAAGAAATAATATTACAGAGCGTCTTAGTTGGCCTGGCCTGACACTTCCCTTCCACTGATGAAATGAGGATGACATCCACATTACTCCACTGAAAGTCATATTTAATTGTAGATGCTTTTGTAACAGAAAGTGACATTTGATGTCAAGGAAGTGTACGTAATGAAGGAATATAACTTAACTGGGGTACAGTACAAGGTTTATATGTGTGTATATAACTTTAGCCAGGGTTATTAGCAGAAGTTATGGCCAGCCTTCATTTTTGTACTGTATGTTTTTGCTCTGCTGAGTGGCTATTAAAAAGCACAGGCATCTGGAAGCAATTTATTGTTTGAAGGTAATGTTATAAGATAAGTATAAAATTGTATTAAAGTGTTTTGAGATCTCAGTTTGTGGTATATTTGCGGTTTAGGCAGTGCTAAACATTTTGGCATGTGTCAGCTGTTTGCAATTTTTCGCTATTCGCGACACGGCCGTATCGTTTGTCTGTATTTCAATGTGATTTGTGTGTTTACTCTGCGCATACTGGCACATCAGATTTGCTCCCACTTTTGAGAGGATTCCAATCACACAATGTCCGATTTCAATTCTGCATTTTTGTATTTATGCCTAGCGTACTTGAACTATGCAGTGAAAATCTCACCAAAGAGACACGCTAAAGCATGGTGCTGAGTCTATCTCTGTCTCCAGGGCAACCATCCTCTCACATCTGAAAACATACAACCTCTACTATGAAGGACATAATCTACAGCTCAGGCACAGAGAGGTCTGTATGCTTACCACATTGTCGCTCATTTTACAGACACAGCCTTCAATTGAGTGGCGTGTAATTCATTGATCCCCTTAACAGGAAGAGGGGGAGCTAATCGTGGAGGGATTGTTGAACATCTTTTGGGGCCTGCGGCGGCCAATCAGACTTCAGATGCAGGATGACCACGAGCGCATCCGACCCCCTCCGTCCTCTACATCCTGGCACTCTGGTTGCATTCTGGACAGTCAAGGGTGAGACGTGCACGCTGATCAGGTTACGCCACAATGGCCGGAAATGTTCTCATGTTGAAGGTCACCGGCGGCAAAGATACCGGTACACTTCTATGTTCTCATGATACATTAAAAAAAATAAAATATTTATTCATTCCATGTTTTAATTAGTAACCAATTATTTTAAACCATAAATACATATTTGTTTTGCATAATAAAATGTTTATTGTTAGCATTTTTGATATTATTTCAAATAATTTATGATCTTTGACCAATTGTTGAACAAAATTAATACAAAATACATGTAACGTGTTTATTCTAATAAATCAATTCCCATTTTAAATAAAAATAAATATGTATTCCCAAGGCTTGCTCAATGCATGTAAAATTGTTTTACATTTTATTATCAGAAATTTGATGGATGGTTATGGTTTTACAGTTCACTGATGTACCGAATGTTGCGATCAGTTAGTGTAGACTGTGTTTAATGGATTTAAAATTTACAAACATTAACAAACTATCAATCTGTGACTTTCTTACAGCTCCCCAAACAGCACGGACGGTCAACAAACGTCACATGAGACTCCGCCCACTGTGTTGGTGACGGCGCCTGAAAACCAATCGGAAGACAACGGCGTGATGGAGGAACATGCTGAAGGTGAATTTCCTCATTTGCAGGGCACAGTGAGCTTGATAAAGAAAAAAACCCTTGAGGACGTTTTATGTGATTGTGCGTCACCCGTTGACCCAACAGAGGACACTGAGACCTCAGCTCAGCTGCTTAGAACCAAAAGTGACGCCGGGGTCCTAAGGCGGGTCCACCGCCGTTCCCCTAGCGACCAGAGGAAGATCCGACGCCATCGCTTCTCCATCAATGGTCATTTCTACAACCACAAGGTGAGGCATTTGAGGAGCAAATCACATGAACACAGACAATTAAAAAAAGCATTGATGACATGACCGCCGAGTGCTCCTATCACAAGTTTTCTGAGGTAAACGTTGCCGCATGGTTATTTTTAGTTTTGTGATGCGAGCTAAAATTGGAGCAAATAAGCCATGCTTGAGTGAAGAGGGGGAAAAGAGGCACAATTGCCAATGCACTTCAGCGTTTTCTTATAAGTGACAAGCAACCAAAGACAAATCCCAAATGTAAACACTCGCAAGGTACATGAAGCAGATGTAGAAAAATCAGAGCTGGAATGCTTCTGACTCACTATAGGCCTCGCCCCATGAAAGGCGAGCAAACTCAAGATTTAAGACTCATTTATTTATATGCACAACATAGCACTAAGCAATCAAATTCTTACTTTTTAAGTTTTACTCCATTCATTCAGAATAAAACATGTAAAATGAGCAATTTTAAATCATGAAACATCAATACTGAAGGCAAAAAGGGGAGCTAAATGATGTGCATAAGTACAATTTGAAAATCCATGACAATTAAAAAAACAAAAAAAAGATCTTGTCTAAGTAGTCCCAAAAGAAAAATCTGTATATAATGTGCAAAGTAGCAGGGATTCAACTGTTCAAATACGGCAGGTTGCAGAAGTACTGCACCATGTAAACGTTCAAGTGGACTACAAAAGAAAAATATTGTGATGTGCGTTTGACAGATAATAATGTCATTTGGTCTGATGGCGTCTGGGTAGAAGCTGTTTTTTGTATCACGAATGGATTTCCTCTTAGTTGCGCTTCATTTCTTTTAATTCACTTACTTTGAGTTTATATTCACATTTTACAATAAAGTGCCATTTTTATTTCTTTTTAAATCATGCAACAAAATATTTTTGAGAGTGTTTTCGGAATGGAATTCATGTATGAGACTAATGCCATTGAAATTGTAAAAATTGATGTGACACGAGTAAATTGAGTTTATGAGCTTGGTCGTCTAACAATTTAAACTCGTTAGTCAGGGCCGTCCTGTAATCAAATTCATGTTTTGATATTTGTGTCTCTCAGACAGCCGTGTTCACGCCTGCTTTCGGTTCGGTGACCAACGTACGCATCAACAGCTGCATGACCACACCTCAGGTGCTGAGAGTTCTCCTGAACAAGTTTAAAATTGAGAACAGCCCTGATGACTTTGCACTCTATCTCGTCCATGCCAGTGGAGGTGAGTGATAGCACTCTCGCCCTATATATGCATCAGCATCTTCTTTTATTAGGTACACTAGCTCATACCTCGTAAAATTTACAAGCTTATAGTCCGTCCATCCATTTTCTAAAGGACTTGCCTGCTGACCTTGAGTTAAAGGGATATTAATTGATCTCCATTTTGAGTGTGGGCCTCTAGTTGCTCATCCCAGTAGAACCTCAAAATGCCTGCAAAGTTGCACAATGTGTTTTTCAGAGCGAGTGAAGCTGAAGCGCAGTGACTTCCCTCTGGTTTGGAGAGTAATGCAGGGTCCATGTGAGCAGGTGTGCAAACTGTTCCTCATGGAGGAGGACCTGGGAGAAGAAGTCACATATGATGTAAACATCTACACACAGAAACACCAACTACAAGTCTGGCTTTGTTCCTGCTCGCCCATGTGCGCTTGTTCTCCTCCACTCCATCAGGTGGCGCAGTATATCAAGTTTGAGATGCCCGTTCTGCAGAGCTTCATCACCAAGTTGAAGGAGGAGGAGGACAGAGAGGTGCAGAAACTAAGGAGAAGGTACAAAAAGTTGCCTACGCATTCACACTATATTAAAGGTGATATTTTTCAGTCACAATTTTAAACAAGATACACAGGCATTGATAACATTCTGTGACATGCTTTTGTCAAAATAACCCAAGGGTCAAGAATTAGTTAACAGGTTATACACCCAATTTCTTAGCCTGTTTTTGAGGGGGAGTCTCATGCAAGCGATTAACTGTATACACTCCTATATACTGCTTGGCCAGTCGACAGTCTTGACTTTTGTTACTAAAACTAGGGTGAGTGGTGTGCGACTATGAAGCGTCTTCTACCTACGGTGTGTTGGAAGGGAAATAGGCAATGAAATTATTTTTATTTTTAGGCAGTGCTTCATAAACTACTGCACTGTGAGTACGTGGGTGTCAGTGAACCCATCTCCAAACACAAATAGCAGCCCCACAGTGTCAACAACTTCATCATGCAATCAAGTATCAGACGACTACCAGAAGATAGTCTTGATAGCTTCTGCTAAACGTTCCATCCCAAAAATCTCAATGCAGCTCCGCTTACCTTTTAGCTCCGACATGATGGCAGATTCATAGCCCGTGTCGTAGAAATGTCTCTGGATCTTTTTGCCCTGCCTAGCTGATCATGTCATAGGTGGAGAAACTCAATCCCGGCGGATATTTTGTAAATTAGCGGAAGTGGGCATCATCAGTCCGCCAATGAGTTCCTGTCTGTATTTCAGGCCGAACCATGAAGGCCCAGTCCGTCCCTCGCCGCGAGAGCCAATCGGCATTGAGAATATAATTTCCACCTCACATGTAGATGGCACACAAGCAGACACGCAGCCAGATTGAAACCTAAATAAATAAAGCAGATGTGCATAGCATGGTGATCAGTGAAATAAAAACAATGTGGGAAACATCATTGCCATCTGTCAGACCGAAAGGTATACAAAACTGTTTTATTTTTTATTTATTTGGCTGCGTGTCAGCTGTGCAGTACCAGTAGTGGACTTGCGTACCACGTGTGTGATGCCATCTGGCTAACTCGGACCGACTGGGCGATCCTGAAATACTGACGAATGTCCATCTCTATAAATTAGCCACACTGTTAAGTAACACTGAAGTAAAATTGCCAAAACGGCTTGCTCACAGACACAGTTTCAGACATACGCAGATAACCAAAGATTTATTTGCGTTAAATGTACACTTGATGAGTGGGCAAGCACGCCACAGTCCTACCTTTCAGTGTACAAGTCATTCAAAACTACATTTTCCCAAATATGTCCCCTTGAAGACACACTTCATTCATTACTGCTTGTATTCCGCAGGTACAACATCCTGCGCTGCATCATAGAGAAGCAGCTCGGCTGTCTACCGGAAGGCCCCGCATGTATGTGAACAGCAGCTACCGCCAGCATCACGTCAAAGTGTCGACTACAAGCTTCAAACACCCAAGACACGGGGCAAACGTGACTGCTTTGGATCGCTGAGACACCAGGTTACGTTGCGCGTGAGCATTTCACAACATAGTGTCACTCAGGGAAGCTGATTGGCCAGCCGTCCATTGTGCTAGTTCGGGTCGCATGTGAACTGGAGACTATCGCAGCTGATGTTGGGTCAAAGGCGAGGTGTACCCTGGACTGTTCGTCAGCCAATCACAGGGCACATATAGGCAAACAAGCGTTCACTTTGAATTGAGAGTCCTTGATGAGCGTAACCTAAAGAAACCTGACTGACCTCTCAACTGCGACCCAAATTTGTTTACCACTAGACGATGACGCTACCCGCACTGATTGTCTCATGTTAAGTCCATTTGAAGCACAAGCATCATATCATGCTTTTTGTCAAGTGCCTGCTAAAAATTCACCAAGCACAAACCAATAACTACAAAAATGTTTCCTCTTCGTAAAACTCAGATGATGAGCACAAAGGCCAAAAGCCTCCCTCTGTACCCACAATGCACAGTGGTCATTTTTGTCTACTACTGCGTGTAGTTGAGTGGTTCACCTTCAACGTACAGGTACGCCTTCAAATAATTCACGCCATTGACATTCGTCAGAGACAAAACACACATTCCATGTACGGATATGAATGTCATGTTGACATGTTCAAAGCACAACAAAAGACTTTGAGGCTATTATTTTAAGCCTGGTGCACAACACAAGACTGTGTGTGTCTGCTTGTCTTTGGTGTTACTATTCTCCGTTGTTAATGTGTGTGTGATCCACACAGCTTACACGCACAGGCGGGAGCTCGAGTGGAAGTAGGTCAGTGAGAGTGTCGAGCGGCGCGCACACAGACGGCGGCATGTTGTCTGCTGCATAAGTAATATTTTTTACTGCGATACCGCTAAACCGCTGCAAGGTGTCCGCTGCACTCGCTGTAGGACGTCTTTTTAGTGATCTTGTAGTTTTCATTTTGACCCGTAGTGTACTGTGTAGTACTTACAAAGTCCTTGCAAATGTCTGTATGTCATTCTGAGAATGTGCATGCTTTGTTTCTGGCCTCTCTTGACTGCTTTTTTTTTTGTATGACTTCTTAGGCAGAGATATGAAATATTTTATTCCTTCACATGTGAACAACTCATGCTGATGTGAAAATGTAGGGCTGAGGATGTGGAATAATGATTGTAATTTAATTAAAAAGACATATGAGAAAAAGATGTCTCTGGTTAAAACTTTTTGATACTGTATTTCCCAAATAGTGGTTGTCACTCTAAGGGGTGTCTTTTCCTTGCGTTTTTTTTTTGGAGCACAGTCGGTTTGCACTTTTTGCACCATAGAAAAAAGAAATACTTCTCTCCAAGCGCCATCATTGTGGCCAACACCAAATTGCACTTGCGCGGTGTGCCTTAGTGGGCATCAAAAACAAGACGATGGTTTGAATCCTAAAAACTCTGCATAGTTATCGTAATATTATTGTAATCTACTATAACATTATGCACACTTTGGACATTAAGAATCCACTCAAGAGAAACTGCTGTAGACAAACTATTCTTTAAAGAGTACGGTTGAATGGATTTAACTTAAAAGTTAAATACAACTGAAATGTATGCTGGCAGCGATTGTGTCCTACTGGAGCGAGCCCACTTCGAGAATGACTGGGTGGTAGCCAATCAGAGCAGAGCATCCACTTCATTCGACGTAAATGTTAACGTTGAAGTAATAATATGTTTGTAACATTCCAAAAAATGTGTTCAAATGGGAAGTAATAATATGTTTGTAACATTCCAAAAAATGTGTTCAAATGGTGAAAATGTAAAAACTATCTGAAATCGGATCGGATGCAGATGACAGATGTCGCACCACCAAATTTTCCCAGCAAATCTTAGTGGTGGGTTCAGTCAGATGACTTTTTCTGTCCCAATGATTATCCAACGAATGATCTTGCGGACTGATTATGATCGTGCATTTTGGTTTGGTATCTTTGCCATCAATTTGCACCAAAAGCCTGTCCCGCCTTCAATGGCGTGAATAAACGTTCCAGTGTATGTGGAAATTCTGTAGGTTATGTAACAAGCTCCCCGCAATGTTCACTGCACTGGTGGACAAACATTTTTGTTCAAGGGCCACATTTGAATTTTCAAACAGACATATGGCTAAATTAATATATGGGGGAAAAACAACAAAAAGAAGCATAATTAATATAATTATAATTTAAAATAAATACATTGTAATTGACCAATTCAAATGGTTAAATGATTGCAATAAAATGAGGCCATACTTTGTCTACACCTGAGCTAACGTTACTCAAACTGACAGGAATATCCTCTTAGTTGAGCTTGTGACAAGATGTTTTGCTGCCTCATCGGACAATTAAGAGCATTCATTCAAAATTAGACCATTAGGTGTTTAAGTCGTACTGTCGGCGGTGCAACAGATTAGCACTCTGCCAGCCAATGAACGCCGGGCTGATGATCCCACTCGATGTGACCGTCTGAAGGGTAAGTGGCCGACCCTGAAACACACGCCAGCACGCATAGACATTGCACACACTTGGCGATTTGCAGGAAACACGAGAAGCGGCCAAAACGCCAACCAAGTGAGTGCGCCTTCATTTAATTTCAACTTTTCTACCCTATACACTTTGAGATGAGCCTGTTTATGAAACTGCAGAGACCACCGGCAGACATTTAATTCACATCAACAAATCATTGAGATGTTTTTGATTTTCATTGTGATTCTGACAAGTCATTTTAAAGTCCTCATATTTTTCTTGTTATCGGTTGATGTTGCCAGTGATCTCTTCATTTTTCCCACAACAGTTTGTTTTTGTGTATTTTGGTTACAGAAATATGTATCATATCACCCACAACATTAGATACACTTGCACAATCTCATTATTAGAATCATGAATATGATTTGAACAAAACAATCTGCCTTTCACAAAGGCAGATTAAATAGCAGCACCACTTTAGATTATGCAAGGGTACCTAATTAAGTGTCTGGTGGGCAAAAGTGGTTGGACTGAACCTTTCCAAGTAACCAAAGAAAAAAACTGATGTGCTAATTAAGAACAATAACCTGTCTTGTGTGCTATTGAATTGTTTACTGAGAAATTTGTTGCACCCACTCAGCAGGATGACATCACATTTGTTTGTGTTGGAAAGCTCTCACCTTGTGAATGAACAACACTGTAATTGGATTATTGCCAGTTTAAATTAGCCACAAGTGTGTGCGTGTGCGCGTGTGTTGATAATAGAACAAGTGATGTCACTCAGTTTAGGACTAATGTGTTCTTTCCTATTGTTTTGTTTTCAATAATTTTAGGTTGTTTGAGGCAATATTATTTGCAATATGGACATCATTTCAGAAGGAACAGTTATTGTCCATTTATTGTCATATCTTTATGTATTATAGCTCAGGGTACGAACCAAAAAACAATTATAGGCACTCGGGATTATGCAACCTTGTGTAAAGAGTGTGTCTCCATTTAGAAGGATTATTAGAAGCTCTTCAATAATCAGCGTGGCAAAAATAACAAAGCCGTGCTCAGAACACCTTGACTGCCTATTTTTGTCTTAGGTAAAATTAACTTTTCTTATATTGGGGGTAATTTATTTGCTTATAAGTGACAACAGTCCTGGAGCATTTGTGATGGAGACATATACTTTCATGTAAAGACAATGGCCTAAAAGTATGTTTTATTTATTTATTTATTGGTGTTTATGCATAATAATAAAATTTTATTTTCAAAATTTGACATTGCTCTTAAACTGAAACATACATGATGCATAACACAGATCATTTCTATTGCCAATTTTGAGTTAATAGGCCTGTGACATACTACTGTACAATTGCAAGCAGTTCACACACACGCACGCACCCCCTCACACGCACGCACTTACACACATGCGCTTACACACACTCGCATGTGTATGTACAGTTCACAGGCAACAGTTAAATATTAAAGTTTATATTGCTTAACATTACAGTAGTCTAGTAGGACTAAATGGCCCGTCATCTGCTTGTGTAATTTTGTTGGTGTAATTCTGTCACCTCTCACTAGAGAGAGCCAGAGTCCTATGCTTTTATAGTTTTACAGAATGCAAAAGTATTTTTTGTTCGAAGTCACTGATCTCTCCCCACAAGCCTAAATACTTAACACAACCTTGTGTTAACAAGAACACAGGCTTATTTTGTACTGTCAAAATATTACATCAACTTACTCAAAGTCACTGCTGAGGATTCTTGCAGATCACTAAAATGATTTCAATACAAAACAATTGGCACCATCTATTGGTCAGGAAGGGAATTCTGGCCAGGGTGCACCTTGTCCAACATACTGTTTTAGTCTTTGTATATGGATACGTATACATACAATTACTACAACAATTTTATTTCGTTTATTCAATGTATTGTTTCAGGTGATCTGATCATGTCCAGGCTACAAAAAGTACCACTGACAGTGACGTTGTGTGTGCTGCTCTTAGCCACACTGAGCCCCAGCTCGGAGGCCCGGCGTGGTGGAGGCTTCAGGGGGGGTTGGGGTGGCAGCAGACCAGCCTACAGACCGGCGCCCCCCAGAAGCAGTGGCCCGAGTGCCGGTAAAGTAGCCGGGGCTGCGGCAGCAGGAGCCATCGGAGGAGCCATGCTGGGCTCCGCCCTGAGCCGCCCTGGGTACGGGTACGGGTATGGCGGAGGTTACGGTGGCTACGGAGGTTATGGGGGCTACGGAGGAGGTGATGGCTACCCGCGCTACGGAGTCAGGCCTGCGTATGAGCCAGAGGGCTCTGGAGATATGGAGTACTACGCCGGAGCGTCCAGCGGGCCCATCTACAACAGCATCATTGTTGTGATTGGCTCGCTTCTCTCTCTGCTGCTCATTATGTGAAGCCAGGCAGAAGATAGCACAAAGTCGCAGCAATGTCATAACCCTTGGAACAGTTATTGGGCCTCATCTGCACTGAAACCACCCTTGAAGACAGGAAGTTGATACAGAGCTAGTCTGCAGCGGCAGGCTGTTCACACTGGTGACTATTACAGCAGGAGACTAAATGTAACTTGCAATCTAAACTGGCTTTGATCTACTATACAATATATTTTTAAAAAGATACATCATTTTGTACTATTATCATATCAAAATACCTACTATCACACTGAAATTATACAAACCAACGGAGCTGGGCAGCCCATTCCGAGGGCAGACCGGTTTGAGCCTCCGGCCCGGCCAGATGCCCATTTTTGGTGTGTGTGTGTGGGGGGGGGGGTGACAAATTAGAATAAAGGGTATAATGAACAAAGGCTGTAGGTGGATTTTAGTCCGGCCCATGAATTGGCTTTCGTGCGTGTGACGGGCCAATTGATCAAAATCGCCTCAGGACGCATCAAAAGCGTCACGACCAACTGTTTGTGTATGAAGAGACGTGAGACAGCAGGGTGAGTTCAAGCGTGCCTGTATTTCCTTATTCTGACATCACGTAACCTTCGCCTCCCACCTGCTACTGGGGCATACCATTACAAGAGAGGGGCAATACACAGAGAGAACAGAGGTGAAGTTAAAACGTTAACCCACTTCAGTTTGACAAAACACTTACCGCCATAATAAACCCATAATAAGGTAAGTGGTGGTAAATTAGCCAGCTAAGGATTGTTATTGGATTGTGATATTTTCGGCCCCGTCCCTATGCTCTGGAGCAGGTGGAAGGAGCAGGTTATGGGATGTGAGAATAAGGAAAACAGGCAGGCCTAAACGCACGCTGCTGTCGCCCGTCTCTTCTTACACAAACAGTGATGTTTAAATAAACCTCTGCTGTTAGCATCTCTCCCATGTTGGTGTCATGCACTTTTTTTTTTTTAGGAGGTCAGGGGCTGACAAATTTTATGAATCACACTGGAGGGTTGAGGGTACCAAGATAGCGGCTGGAGGGCGGGGCACTGACTGGCAAAAAGGGTCAAGTGCCCAGCTCTGCAAACCATCAATGCAACAGTACGCAACTATGCCTCCTCTATCATCTGGAGCGGTTCAAGATCAATACTAGAGCTGAAGTTGTAAACGCACTGTAGTAGGTGATTGCATCTATAGCTACAATACGTAAACATTCACAATCTGACAAACATTGCACAGTGTCTGAGGACTTCTGGCGATCTTATTTGCGCATGAAGGTGTACTTAATGAAATGTCTGCTGTTTGTAAGTGCAGAAATGGAAATAGATGTTGCATTATGAGCCCGTAGCTCTCATGATTGGAGCGCTAAAAGTGTTCACGAATATATTTCAGCTTTTGTTCAGCCAACCAATACAATGCTTGCTTGAAATAAATCTTTTATGGTATCATGTTTTTTTTGTTGTTGTTAATTGTTCCACATTTAAAGCCAAATTACAAAAAATTAAGTTTGACTATGTAGTGTATTTGTTTTCACAGTAGTTTATGTATTTTTTGCACTTGTGTGCCGAGCGCAGTCTACGTTTTACTGTCTGTGGCATAGCAGATTCCTGTTCAACACCAACACCAACGAGCTGTTTCAGCGTCCAACTGTGGAATCAAAGGGTAAGAGAAACTTAATAAAGTCAATGAAGCAAAAATTAATCAATAGCTGTGACATTTGATCCCTTAAGGAGGCACTGCATTACAAACTGCCAACAATGTGGAAAGGATATTGCCACGTGGACTCTCGAACACTTCAGTTTACACAGTTGGTCGCTACATCTACAAATGCAATTTAAAACCACCAGGCAGAGCGAATGCCATAGATCAACAACAGCAAGAAATGCCACCGGTTTCTCTGTGCTTGAGATGCCCTGACCCAAAAAAGAAAAGTGTACTGTGGTCTGACGAGTCCAAACTTCACAGACAGAGAGAACAGAGGGGAAGTCAAACCGTTAACCCACTTCGGTTTGACGAAACACCACCAAAATAAGCCCATAACAAGGTAAGCGGATTTGAATAGTAAATTAGCCAGCTAATGATTGTTATAGGGAATGTGGGTTTGCCCCAACCCTTTTGTAATGGTTTACCCCAGTAGCAGGTGAGGAGGCGGGTTATGGGTGAAATACAGGCAAGCTTGAACGCATGCTGCTGTCTCACGTCTCTTCTTACACAAATAAGGATCTTTACATAAACCTCTGCCGTTAGCATCTCTCACGTTCAGAATGTATGGATTCCAACGAACACATGAAGAAAAGAAGCAAATGAATCAAAACAAGAGCGAAACTAACATGTCCGAAACAGATAACCAGCGGATGACCTCCGTTGTGTTTAAAAAAAAAATAAATAAAATGCAAATCAGTGATAGAGTTACAGGAAAGGGAGTTCCACCATGTCTTTTATGATGACTTTTCCAGCAATCCAAACAAGATCTACTGGACGTGCGCAAGAGTCACACGGAGGAAATGCTTGGAACTACAGACGGCAGATGCTAAACTTCAGTGTTTATCGGCAACATGTTTGAACGTAGATTCACAGGGCTGTTATCTTAAGATCTTCTGTGGTCAACCCAAGGTCCTTGTCCGGTCATTGATACAAGTCACAATCTTTTCCCCCATAAATTGGAGATTTTCTAATTAACTATTGTGCTCAAGCATTTTGTTTCATTTTTCTCCATGTGTCATGTTTTAAGAAACCCCTATTGTCAAAAATAATGAGTTCTTGAATGCTGGTCCGCCTCTGAGTTGTTCCAACATTGCATTAAAAGTCCAAAAACAATATTTACTCTACTGATGAAGTCTCTCTCCCCCATTGTTAATTTTTATATAATTAAATAATTTAAAAAGATTCTCAGGAACATATGACATGAGTTCATAAAGTATATGTAAAACTTGCTTTTTATCTTGAAAAGTTGATTTGCTTTCATAAAAAGTATTAAATAAAATGTGGATTTTTGTTTCAGAATATTTCACATTTTTCATGAAAAATGGAAATAGTCTTTAGTAGTTTTCCAGGGTCAAGCTGTTTTCATCATAAAGGCTTTTGTTACTGTACGAGTGTATAATTTAATATTCTTCAATGCCATAAAGTAAGTGTATCAAGTAATTACATCTATATTTTTTAACATTTAAAAAGTGTGATATCGTCTACCTTTTTAATAAAAAATAAAGTGTGATATCTTGTTCAACACATTTTTCATTTTAAAAATGTAGTCTAATAATGTACGCTTGCACGTTAAGATTCAGCATTTTGAATAGATTTTCCAAGTAAAAAAAATGTCAATAAATAATAAAAAACAAACCACAACTGGTGCCCAGATCAAACTCCGGACTTTAAAGTCTGAATTGGTTTCCCAAAGCAAAATGTTTATTAGCACAGAAAGAACTTTGAGGGGGAACAACGCTGCAGCTTCTCAACAATGAAGACACGTTGGAAAAAGCGTCTGAAAACAAACATGGTGGACGGTTTTGTAGGTCACAATGGATACACGGGAGGAAATGAAGAGGAAGTTAACGGTCGCAGCAGGATACGCGAACAAACACAGCGACGATCATCTTGGGCTCAGAGCTACACACTTTTGGACCGATCATGTTTTGTTTGACAAGATGGCCCAAGGTGGACTGCATCTTCTCATGATAACATGTTTGTGTGCCGCTTATTGAGGAATCATTTTTCTTGCTCTTTGGATGCAAATGTGGATGCAAATGTTATCTTAAATAGCGCTTCATATCATTTCAATTTTATTCAATTCAGGTGGGACCCAAGAAAGAGCGCATTCCAATGCAATGTATTCTTCCCGGGTTCATCGCACAATCGGTTGAGATAAATGAGTTCAAAATGGGAAAAACGCCAAACAGTATGTTATCATGTTTTCCCCCAAGCTGAAATTTAGCAGAGGTTTCCGTAGCAGTATCTATCTATTTAACAATTTCTTTTGGCTCCGTCTTGAAGCCTTGAGTGCGAACTTCCTGTTGCATCCTGCTTATGTAATTAAACTCGGAGATACGAACTTCAAGGGTTGCAATAAGTCTTCTGTCAGCCTGGGTGATCCAATATTTATTAAACTAAAGCGGGCTTTTGTGATTTATTCAAAGGATTTTATGAGAACTGTGACATCCTTATGATACTTGATGGAATATTT
Organism: Idiotropiscis lumnitzeri; assembly: GCF_059441095.1. Taxonomy (NCBI): domain Eukaryota; kingdom Metazoa; phylum Chordata; class Actinopteri; order Syngnathiformes; family Syngnathidae; genus Idiotropiscis; species Idiotropiscis lumnitzeri. The sequence goes on from NC_142391.1 coordinate 30,124,464, forward strand.
ATTGGTTTGGTATGTAGCCTTGAGCAGTCAGTGTCAGGAAAGAAAGGAAGGAATAATAATAAACTCTGCATTCAAGCAAAAGTTAATATCTGGGTTTAATTCAACCAAAAATGGTATGGCAGCTTTTATAGTGTTACCCACAAAACCTGACCATTTATAAGAAAAATAGGGAATCAAATACCATTCTTTTTCCAGCAGGCATGTTACAAATCATTAAGACAACACAATTAGTTTTGATTTTTCGCTATACAGTGTCAATAGTTTCAGTAGCAATGTTTCTTTTTTTAATTTGTTTTCCTCGACACTGTTGCACAGCCACTTGTCGCTCAGCAGCGGTCACTTGACTTAATAATGCATTATCAAAGAGAGAAACCCATTTTAAACACTTCCAAGATTAGTCAAAGATTTGTAAAAATAAATCAATAATGCGAATACTGAAGTGCTCCTGACGGCGGCAAAAGGCTAAAATGTTTAACCTGATATTTGAGAACGAAAAAAAAAAAAAATCAACTGGTTGCATATATGTGGCCAACAAAGTTACGTTTTAGTTCAATTCATGCCATTAAAGTTAAACCTAACCCCACTTGGAAACCAACAGCCTGGGTAGCACACCAGGATTTAGGAATAGGGTTTGTATTTAAAGTCAGTGTTAGGTTACGTTTTTAGGGTTAGGGTTGGTTCGGAGGTCTATAAAATGGGTAGGGGTAGGGCTATGGTTAGGGTTTGGGCTAGGTTCGAACCTGGGTCAACTGTACACCAAGCAGTGTCATTAACCATTCGACCATCACAGCTGGGTTACATAATAGGGTTTAAGAATAGGGTTTATATTTAAGGTGAGTGTTAGGTTACATTTTAGGGTTTCGGGTGAGGGTCGTGGCTTTGGTTGGGAGGACTATAAAAACACCATTGGGGAGGATAATTAATAACACTGGTTTGGGTGCAGGCGACCCTGTTTCCAATCTTACTCGGCTTGTGTTTTTATAGCCTCCTAAAAAAAAAACAACCCAAACCCTACCCATACCCCTAAACCTACTCTAAAACCGAGCACTAACTTTAACATTAACGCCAACCCTAACCCTAACCCAACCCTCAGCAAACCCCTGACCATCATCTGAACCCTTAAAACCTAACCTAACACTCACCTTAAATATAAAACACAACTTTGAAAACAAACCCCACTTTTAACCCTAACCCTACTTTGAAATTAATATCCTACTTTGAAACCAACCTTCACATCCTACTTTCAAACTCTACTTTCAATCTCTACTCTGAAACCCTCACCCTTATTTTAAACTCTACTTGTAAACCCTAACCCTACTTTGAAACCCAAACCCTACAGAGGTGTGTAACTTTTACATCCACTGTAGCTAAACATCACACAGAGGATGGCGCGGCCCCCCTGCAGCAGAACGTTCGGTTTGACCTGAACTCTTTGTCTAGTGTTATCCCAAGGCGATCATGATCACCTTTTGGCCAAGCCCTCGCATACGTGAGTCACTCTGGCTTCGCTGACAAATCTTGTTGGAGCTTGTGTAAGAACACTGGAGTGGTCCCAATTTCTGATGCGCTTTTTGCCTTTGCAGGCAGCCCGCCACACTGTGCACAACAACGACGCAGCAGCAGCGGATGCTTAGTAACTCCAATCTGCACGTCCTCACACGCGTGTCTCCGGCAGCGACATCTGATAGGGTGTGTGCGGGCGAGCATGCTTGTTGTCTGCAAAATCACTTCACAATCCACGCCAAGAGCAATTAGTGGTGAGGAGTTGCAAGCGGAAGAAACCTGAGCTTTGAAACACACAAGTGGAAATTCTGATTAATTGAATGCATCTTTCCAGTGTTCTGACAATTGGGATCCACCGGAAATGCACCAGCACGAAGGAAGTGGTTTGGGGAACAATTGGGATGACTTAAAGTTGAGATTGTAAAGGCCATTGTTTACTTTGGTTACCAAAGTGAGCTTTCAGTCAACCTTGCTGATGGCTCACCACTAAATTCATGCAAACCTAAAACTTTTTTGTTCTCATCTGGTCATTTTAAATGCAATTCACATAAATATTTGCATTTATTACACGTTTCCAGCTATGCTATGCCTCCCTCGCCAAATATTGCAATTTTGATCGTCTACCTAATGAAAATTTTAAAATGAGGAAGCGGCTCCAAGTTTCATCACTTTCTGTTTTATTTTTTTTGCGATCGGCTGCAATGTGACTCAAGTCAAAGTCAATTCATCAATGATGTAATTTTTCTTTTTTCAGCACAGTACAAGGGAGACCACACAGACCTACGAAGATTATGACTTTTTTTTCCCCCAATTCCGGTCAAACTCCAAATTATCCAATTTGTTTAGGTGTTCAACTTTCAATTCATACTAAATGCGAATGCTCCAAAATCCAAGTTAAATCTTAGGAGGCCACCGCAGCAATGTGTGCTAATGCTGGTCAGGACTATGAAACCTGTACCCCGCCCTGAACCACTTGATGACAGCTGACAAATGCATGACGACAAGTTACGGCACATCAAGCGTACGAATCACGTGTAAAAGTCCTTACAGCTCGTTTCATTTATAGTTAACAAGTACTTTGCCTTCCCCACTCATCGACAATAAAATGATTTGTGGTTTCAGCAAGTGGGAACTAAGAGAGGTGGTCTTAAAAAAACACAGAATGTGCACAGCAGTAAAACTCTCACTATTTGTCAGGGAACCTGACAGCGGGACGCGGTAATACGATAGCTCGTCACGATGGAGATCCTCCAAACCAGTATGGGACAAAATGATTAACGAGTATCCCAGAGACATAACGGGGGCGAAGTCAGCGTCTAATAGGTGATCACAGGGGATCCTGATTGTTTGGAACATGATCGAGGGACATATGATATTCACGGAAGGCTTATTAAAATCATCAGCGGAAAAGGCCAAGAATCACAAAGTTACATTGGCAGAGAAAGCATAGCAAGCTGGGAAACACTACTTGGCTTCCAGTACATGTGAGCATGTGACTTTCGGTAGGGACGATTATAAATGCAAAAACAGATATCAAAGTCGATGTTTTCGAAAACAGTCAGTGCAAACAGTCAAAGCGCACTTTATTTTTGTGTTGTGTATACGCATGCGCCAATATGTCACAGCCAAAACTGGAGGTGGCTCACTTTGTGTCGCGTACTTTTGTGTTTTTTCATCATTTTTCCATTTTACCAGCTAAAAACATCTAGCGCGATGGTTTGCATGCTCCAAGCAGACCAGCTGAAGCTCACCCAGTCAGCTTTAAACTTCACTTTAAAGTTCTGATACTGGTTTAATAATCACTAAATGGTTTTGGTTATGAATACATTAAATAAATGCAAATTGAATATAAACCCAGAAAGGGTTCTGAAGTCTGCAGACTCGGGCCGATTACTGGAGGCGAGAGTTCAAAGCCAACACGGTGGATGAGCAATTAGCTGTATCAAGAGAAAAACATGACAAAAACTGACATGGTCTTGAATAATGACTGGGGAAGGGATCGGGAAAATCAAAATCAGTGTCAAAATCGGAATCAGAATCAGAAAGGAGGTGAACTAATTTGTGGCCATCTTCAGAATCAGAAAAATCAGAGTGTAAACATCCAAAAGTCCAAACCTTAGGGATGGTTATATAAGCAATCAGCTCCTGATTTCATGCATGCGAACATGACACCGTGAATTTTCCTCATTATTTTTTTTTTAAATCAAATATAGAGATCAGTCATTTTATACCAGCCTTCATTCTTTCTTTCCTATATTGATTATTCGACTGAGAGTAGTAAAAAAGAATGTTAAAAAAATAATAAAGGCCAGAGAAAGCCTCCTAGAGCATCTGAAATTCAATTGGGGTTAATCAGGGGCACTTTGAAAGGTTGCATATGTGTGCTGATTCCTGTTAACTGGCACATTTTTCATTCTGAACTCAGCCACGTCCCCAGAGTCTGTGCACTTGAATCTTTTTCGTCCACTCTTGAAAAGAAGAAAAATATTCAAAGGAGTTATAAAGGTTATAGGTCACCTTAAATAGTGGAAAAAGTTTTTAGATCATTTATCTTGGTCTCGTTATTTACATCAGAAAAGTGTTCAGATAATTTTATCTCCACTGTACATGGATGGATGTGTAGATGCCTTTACTGATATACCAAATATTAGTCACAGTTTTTTTTTTTTTTTTTTTTACTTTTCTTTTTACGACACATTTGACTTATTCTCATTTGATGAGTTTAGATACACCACACCCTGAAAAAGAAACTTATCACTTCTTGCATCTGATCTGTCTTGTTTACCAGTCTGTGTTTATATCACATCTGCTCGCAGGCGCATTCAGCTACTGATATGTCGAAGCTGCAGGTGCGCACTGCAGTTTGTCAATGTGCAGAAAAAGTGGCAGAAACGGCCATCGCTGATGTTTTCCCGCGTCGTTTCCCGTCTTGTCGCACGTCACTTGAGCTCGTTTTCTGGGGCATCAGCACCACATGCTAATCACTGAAAAATTGTAAATTTCAGGCTAATGGGTTCAAATTGTGCAGTCGGTGTTGACGACGTCCGCCAAGTCACACCTGCTCGCACAGACGGTAAGCACACGCCCATTTGGTCAGTGAATTAGCTGAAAACAGATCCAATTACTCACGAGTGGATGGGACATAATGTCCTCCTGCTTTTTGCTCATGTGGTGTCTTCCCAGGGTCTGCGGGATTTTTTAGATTTTTTTCTTAAAGCCAAACCATTGCTTGTTTAAGCTTAATTGCAAGGACGCTGAGCTTTCGACTCTCTTTATTATTCCAGCGTAGAAACTTCCCCTCAGATGTTTCCATTCGTTGCTAATAGTCGCTGTCGTCCGTCTTATCTGTGTTACGCATCAGCCACGAGCTGTAATGAGCAATGATAGGCCTGTTTGTCTTTTTGTGGATTTAATCTTCAATATGTTTGCTTGCTCTTGTCAGGGTCATCCGTCAGATTCATAATGAAGGTCTGGAGATGAACTCAGAAGCCGGAAAGGTAATGTGAGAAACTTTAGCGCTTCCTCCTTATGTTGACACAATATGATGACAGACGTGCCATTTGTCTCACACAACTGATCTGACCCATAATTATTTTAAAACAGGATAAGTGAGCAAATTAACAATGAGCAAACAAAATATTCATAATCTTTACAAACATGACAAATACGACTATGAACATCTTTGCACATACATTACACTGTCCACAATTAAAAAGTATGAGTGACATTAAGTTGAAAAGGGAAGTTGGTTACATGGTGACAGGTTAAGCAGAATATCACTAAATCACATTGCACAACATTATAAATGACCTGGATTTATAAAATATACAACTAAAAAAAACACAAGTGTGACTCTGAAGTCCTTGTTTGACCGGGTACTTCATTTTATGCATGTACCCGAAATGCAATGAAGCCAAACAACAACAAAAAATGTTCAAGAATGAATGAAATGTACTTGTATCAGCAGTACTTACAATTATTTTTGGTTTACTATAAATCACATAATTTGGAGATGGACTTCATACTTTCATAAATATTTAGCGGGTTATTGCCTTTGGTTTGGTATTGGCAAGAGAACTTCATTCAAAACATCATCTTTCACCACATCGACCATCTTGACTCACATCCATCACAAATGTGATAAAAACGCTTGAAAACTCAACGCTAAGCATAAACGTGCCACATGTGGAAAAATATTCCCGACTGTCACGTGAAAATAATTAGGTGTCACAAACTGGAATCTTTTGTACCTTCTTCAGATTTGTGAGATGAAATGTTCGGGTGGATTCCAGGACCGACCCAAAAAAAAAAAAGAACAGTTGCTGTACACCACAAAAATAAAACTGCACACCACACATTAGTCATGGGGCTGAAATAACACGTCTTTTCAAAAAAGCGGCTGTACAATAGAATCCAAAACAAAGACAGCTCCCAGCAGGATCGCATTCGCTGCTGCTGCTCCTGCTGCTGACCACAAATTGATGAATCAGCTGGTCCCAACTGTTATTTTGATGTCTGATCTCATCTCGTTTAACTTTAAAAGCTGTCCAGAAAAGACTGTCACAAGGTGACTCAAAAATAGGGAGAGTTTCTTTTCTTGTCACAAAGAAGTGGGTCAAATCTGTTGGAATAATATTGCATTTGTACCCAATAATAAAAGCAGAGATTTATGAGGTCACTGAGAGGCAAATAACAGTTAGTTAATGAAGGTCAGTGAAAATGTATTGTTTTGATCATTGCTTGTTAATTAATAAACAAGATTATGCAAGCGCTGCACTCCCAAATTCCTTGGAACATGTGTGGATTATTATTCACACCGCCCTGGTGACCAATCAGTAGATGTAACTAACAGACACATTGATGGACAAACACACGCAAATATGGCACCCCACAAGTAGCATAGAGCGCTAGTGGTTAGCATGTCTGCCTCACAGCACTTGGGTTTGAGGTTTGATCATGTCACTGGTGTCCTTGTTCTATGCCTCGGGATTTCAAAGTACAGCAGCTTCCTCCCACATTACAATAAAGAAACATGTTAGAATCGGAATAATTCATAGGTGTGAAACACACACTTCACAAATACGCAAACAAATTCCGTTTTCTTCGAGGAAGGTTTATTTCTGTTTTTGCCATTTGACTCACAATGGAACTGTTTTCGTCAACAATGTAGTAGCAGTGAGCTAATATACAGCGAGACAAAAAAAAAAAAAACTATAATACATCACAATTTTTACTTGGAGGAATTTACTTGTCAAAAAGAAGCTGTTCCTCTTACCCCGGAATTCAAATGGCAGCGTTCTCGCCTTCTCTTGCTAACATCTCAACCAGTAGCTAGCTGATCACTGACAAACAAGCACATATGATTTTCCCTTTTGTGCCACTGAGTCCCGACAGAACCATTAAACCCCCACTTCAGAATAATAAATTGTTCTATCCCATAATTCAAATGGTAGAGTCATGAAATGCCGATGCTAACATCTGAACGAGGAAGTAGCTGCTAGCTAACAAATGGACGGAAGAAGAAAAATGATTTTCCCTTTTTTGTGAGAATCGATGATGCTACGTTTCATTGTAATAAAATGCAGTTTGTAGCTCAGTTTTGGAGTTGCTTTAATCCTTTGGCGGAAGCTCTTTGAAATACGTGGAAGTAAGCATTCTCAAGCTTCTTGCTGTGAGGCACCAGTGCTAAAGTCTTCATTGTTTGCATTATTTTTCTTGACTGATTGCCTGTGAGATATGACTCATTTCTTCCTTCCACATGGGCTCCATTTTGTAGTCAGTGCAAGTTCAAATGCATTTTTCCTCCATGGTTACTGAGTTGAGTGACACCTGGAGCCCGGGGTCTTTTGTGGGTGAAGCCTGGGGGCCCCTGATCATATGGTCGCCCTCTGTCCTTGTGGCCAATTTACCCTGTTTACACGATAAAGTCCACGAGTGACTTTCCGCTTTGTGATTGTCACGGCAGCTCCCGGCGTCCACCTCCCTTCCCTGGGGCAGGTACGAGAAAGTCTGGGAGTTGATATCCGGAACATCGCCGGATATCAGTGAGTGCGAGTCCTGCTGGGAGATGGCTGAGTTAAGTGGACGGGGCGCGGCGTCCATGCAACGGAAGCTCCTGTTGTTGCTCGTCTTCTGGCTCCTGACACCCATCTTACAGAAGAGGCACTTGATGTTTTCCACTAGCTGGCGGAAGACGGCTTTGCGCAGCAGGATGTAAATCCACGGGTCAAGGATAGGGTTGAAGGAAGCAAAGCGAATGGCCGTCAGGTCGGGGTTTTTGTCCAAGCGCAGTTCTACCGCAGGCTTGTAGAGCTGGTTCAGAAACACCTGAGCCTGTAAATGGAGAACGGAGAAGCGACGTTTCAAAATTCTGGCCAGCAGCCCAAAAAGAACTATGTGGGACAGGGTATGGCAGTGCCCTACCAGTAGATGGCAGTCTGATTAAAAAAGCAACATACACATTTAGTGACAAATTGTCCATTTTTTCTTTTCATTTTAGAAATTGGTAAATTCATTAATGCAAAAGGACACTGCAGTTAAAACAAATATCTTAGAGTGGTGATTCATTTGTAGAATGAATGTGCACAAACAAACAGATCATATTTTTTACAAAGCTGTTTTTGAAATCATTTTCAAATTGTGTCTGTGTGACTGCCTGTGCACTGTAAAAAGCACAACTTTATTTTTTCGGGTGCTAATACAATCAATTAAGTTGGGATGTTTAAAATGCACCAATGGCACCAATTTTAGTCAGCACAACAAAGCAAGCAAATGGCTTCAAAACAATTTGCGCAGTTGTTTTTCCTTATATATTTAAGTTGGAGGGACAATACAAGTGACAACAATTCTAGAAACACTTATTTATTGCGAAATGTAGGAAAGCCAATTTTAACAACAGCAAATCTTAAAATATTTAGTTAAATTGCCCAACTTGAAATTTGATCAAACTTTGTTGCCTTGAAATTTTGAGCTCACCCAACTTTCCCGCTTCTGTTCAAAATTCTGCCAGGCACGTGTCTCTATGAAGTGATCAGGGAAAAAAAAAAAAACAATCTAAGAAATAATTCCTATACCTTGCGGCAAATTAACTCAACTCGTTTTTTTCAGTCGTGAATTTTTATTCTGAACCTCAGACTATTTGTTATCTACTTTTTGTCACAGAGTGTATGGAAAGACCAGTGGCAAGCATGGCCTAGAATCGAATTGCGGGCCGACCACAATAAAGTCAAATTGTGCTTAACTCGGGAAGTTCAAAGTAAGAACAGGAAATGTATCTGCATTTGTCTTCAACCGCAGTGGCGTTGTTACAAGAAGAACACAATGTTTTTTACCATCATTGAAAACCAACTTGTTGTTCAGTTTCCAATACTTTTACAAAAATGTATTTGGACCATTAAGAAGTCAATGTTTGATTTCCACTAATCAGAAACTTTATAGGTGAGGTGCCTTTTTATCAATTATTTAGTGTATTTGAAAGGTTTAAACCAAATTTCATGCAGCAGTGCATCAAATGTATTCAAGAAAAGCTAGAGGTATAGCTTTTGTATTTCAATGAACTGCGGCATACTTGACGTTTGGAATGCCCAGGTTTCATTTCAATATTTCTTTTGTTTTTTGTTTGTTTTTGGTGGGGGACGAGTCAACCTTGACTGATATGGCAGGTTTAGCAGCGTTTTTCTGGGTTTAAAAAAAAAAAAAAAATTTTTTTTTTTCTAATGCAATTTTAATGGCCATGAATTATATGCAAATTTTTGGGGTCCCTATCCGCCGCCACTGTATTCTGAATATTTTATATCCATTGTGTATAGTCCTTTTTTTTTTTACAAGTTGTTTTTTTTTTTAGTAGACTATACAAATACTCTACTATTGACATGCAGATTGTTGTGTAATGTTTGGTAACAGTTCTACAATAATAACAATGTTTTGTTCTGTTGACTCTGAACAGTTGTTTCCAACCTTTGTTGCGTCAAGGCAAAAATCTCACAGCACAGGACCAAGCATAACGATGACAAAAAAAAGTTTTAGCCAAAAAATTATGAAATAATGATCAATTTATTGACAGTTTGACTTAAGCATCTGGTCCTGTTTGGATGTGGGAATCATATAAATAGATGGGCAAATATATATTATTTGTAGTTAATAAGTAATAATGGTCTAACAAATTTGGTGAAACCGTAGAATTTTCTACGGCACCTGATGGCACACCTAAAGTTCCGTGCTGAATGGTTGGGAAACGCTGCTTTGATGCAAGCAGCATGGCGATGTCGACCTCCAGTTATACAACTACCAAAAGTGTCCAGATAATTATTCGATCATGTAGGATTATCTGCGGTTGACGTCTTGCATTGGAAAACCAGTGAAAATAGATCATCAAGGAGTGGTGTGCATGCAAAATTGTCCAATTTCCCTTTAATTGTCTAAAAATTATATAAGTGATGAGAATAAACGCGTGTATTCACCTGTAGCCATTCATGCAATAGATTTTCCTGTGAGTCTATCAGCGTCGTGGGTCAATTAAAAGAGACGTATATTCGCTTGAAGATGGTGCGTAATGTGTGCTTAAATGGCGCCAACTCACAACTAGCGGAATGGAGCAGATGAGCACCACTGCCGAGGTGCCAATGAGCAGGATGACCATCTGGATCTCGGCACCTGCCAGGCGCCCGAAACTTCGGCCCCTCTTGCGCGAGTCCACGTTGCCGCGACTCAGGTCGGTGCCCAGCGATGTCCTGCGCACGTAGCTCCGGTGCATGCGGATGAGAGCCCCGCACACCAGCACGTTGCACAGCACCGTGGCCAGGATGAGCACCGAGCTGAAGCCAGCGTACATGAAGTTGAACGCCGCGTCGCTCGTCTCGTTGCTCCGCCACTCCAGGAAGCACCAAGTCTGCGGGTACTGCTTCTGGACGCGGCCGAAGCCGAGCACGGGCAGCGCGCAAAACAGCGCGTTGGACACGTAGATGGTCACCAGGGTCAAGCCGGCCAGCTTCTGGTCCACGTAGTCGTTGTAGAAGTACGCGTGGTTGATGGCCATGTACCTCTCCACGGACATGGCGCAGATGATGCTGAGGCCGGCCAGGGAGAAGAAGATGAGAGTGAAGCCGAAGTACTGACACAAGGGCTCCCCGCCGGGCCAGGCGCCCTTCACGTAGGTGGCGATGGTGACGGGACTGGCCAGCAGCGTGCCCAGGAGGTCGGTGACGGCCAGGCCGCACACCAGCGTGTAGAAGGTAGTCTCCTTCTGCTCCTTGCGAGACTTGCACAGCACCGCGATGGCGATGACGTTGCCCACCACCCCGAAGATGAACATGATGGACGGGATGGTGGGGATCATGGGGCGGCCGGTCATTGACTGGCCGCTCGTCGCGCTCTCTGTGCTATCCATTCCCCCGGGAAGCTCCGGTCTTTCTTACGAACGAACTTTCTCCGCGCGCTGGAACCTCCGCTCAGGGGCAGAACACCTCGGTGGCATTGTTAAAAGTCCCAAGAAACGCGAGTCCAAAGTTACAACAGAAGAGACGAGCATCTGTGGTGAGACCCTCAACAGGAGTGAGAGATGAAGTCAGGCTCCACACCGCGGTGACTTCATTCAAACACTCGAGTCCCTCCCACTTGGGTTTCTCTCATGGTTATCATGTCAAAAAAATTGGAACACCAACCAGTGGAGGGAAGCCATCACGAAAGAAGGTATAGATACTAAGGTACTAAAACAATATGTACAGTACAATTAATATTTAGTGTATTAATCAGTTTACAGACAAACATAATGCAGCATTTACAAACTCAAGTGGCATGTCATATTAGTTGCATTCGTTTACCTCTCTGCCCGTATTTGGTTCATTAGATAAAAAATGTATTCTCATCTCTGCTTCTTTTCATTCAGATTTTGTGCTTTCATGGAAACGTCTGCTTTTTTTTTCTTCCAAGAACACAAATGTATTTTTATTAAATGACCTCATCAAATATTTGGTTCATTTACTTATTGTGAATAAAATGAATTAAAAACATATTTTACAATTTGGTGTTTTATTAGTTTGGTAAAAACAATACCGGGAAATATGTGAATGGATCATTTCAGTATTAAAATAAACGTATATCGTATTTTACATATATTTATTCATTTTCATATGATTGTATTGACTCATTGCAAATACAGATTTAAAACATTGTAAAACGAAAATATTGATTTTGTACATTTTATAGTTTGTCTATTTCATTAACTAATTGGTAATTCCATTACAAAGCCAATAAATATAATGACATTTAAAACATTTGAATGAATATTTTATCACAACAAATCCATGAACATTTATTTGACTAAATAGTATCAAAGTCAGAATAATGTTATGCAAATATGTATATTCTTTCAATTTATTTAAATTTGAACTTTTTTCGTTTTATTCTTCATTTAGAAATAAAAATCTGTCTGTTTCAAAAGTCAAATGTAGCCCTTGAGCACGTTTGCACACTTTTGTTCCAAAAACATGCTGAATTACCTCAATTTTAATTCAGTAATTTCAATAGTCTTTTTTTTCAGTGCATTAGTTTAAAATTTGTAACCATCAAAAATGATAAAACAGAGTTATTGGGTGTTTATTACAACCTAACTTTGTGCAGTTCAATTTGCGATTGCATAAATTTGGTTCTTTTTCTTTTATGACTATTGTTGACTTGGTCGTTCTGCACCGAGTAGCCAGGACAGAGACATGTACTACTTTCCTATGTCACAATGGGTTCTGTTTCTGGTTATCATCACAAATATCAAGTTCACTAGCCATAACAATTCCTCAAAAAAGCAAAACAGACTTAATCCTGAGATTTGCAGGACATCACACGGCATAGCCGCTTGTTTCTCGGGTTTTGTGCCACTTGTTTTGTTGTTTTCTGTTTGACTGACTTTGGACTGTGCCGCTGAGAAACACTCTTGTTACTTTGAAGTTATATTTGACGTGTTGGAACACAGAGCATGACAGTTGATTGAATGAATGACCTAAACGAGCCTCAAGTAATGAGATGCATTTGATGTGATGGTTGCTTAGCTGTCATGATGCCAAAGCCCGCTATGCTACTTTCCCTTTTAACATTCCAACAAGCAGCCATTCCAAAAAAAATCCGAATGACAGAGTTGCAACTAGCACCTTATCGTCGGCTGACGAACAAAGTAGCTTGTTAAACATACTGAAGCTTGTTCAGTTTTTGTTTTGTTGGGACGCAAATGGAAAAACAGATTTGAGGAGCACCAAACATATACTTTAGCTTGCTGAACACTAGTTTAAACAAGATTTATACATGTGTGTATATCAATGGGCACAGATGCACAAAGTAACCAAAATTTTATATATAGACATTTGAAAACAGATGTGCAATGTCACAAGAAAGTATGCTAAGCATGATTTTGTATTTACATTCTATTTGTAGGTGAGTGGACAAAACTGCTAAACTCACCAATTTACAATGTATATCAAAAGTCTACACACCCCTGTTCACCGCCAGGTTTTGTGATATGATAAACGAGACAAATCATTTCAAAATGTGTTCCTCCATTGTGTAACCTATAACTTGTACGACAAAAATATTTTTGATAAAATCAAATAACTGAGATCATGCAACTGTGGGTATGGCCGTTTTCAGAATGAACCAATCCCGTTGAAAGTCAAAATTAGTTAATTGGGAGTCAGCACACACCTGCCACTACCTACCGTGCCTCAGATTAATTGTGTTCTAGTAGGCTTTTCCTGACATTTTTGTAGTCTTACAACACAAGCCACAAATTACACACCACCAGAGGGATCTTACTATCAAAAAAAGATTAATCAGAAGAAGGGTACAAAAGAATGTCCAATGCATTAATTATATCATGGAACATAGTGAAAGTGCTCACTATCAAGTGGATAAAATATGGCCAAGAACAGGATGTCCCACCAAAATTGAAAGACTGATAAGACAAGAAGAAAAATTGTCAAATTAGCCAATAGGCTGAATGCAAAACTGAAGGAACTGCAGGAATATCTGGCAAGTACTGGTTGCTCAGTAGCCTATATGAGACAGCAATCTCCTGTCAGGTTCATATGTGTGCACTATGGGGTAGGATGGCAAGAATAAATGGCACTTGATTGCTCCGTAAAATGCGCGCCACATATCCACGAATTAGGGGGAGGAAAAACCTTATTTGTACTGACGACCAAGTTACCGTAAATCACTTCTTGGACTCTATAGACCACGGTTGCCACTAATGGGTTTAGTGGTCCTGATGCTAAATTGCCACTTTATGTGCTACTAAAGCAGACTATTTGTGTCTTCTGCTGGAGGCCTTCCACATCCTCCCTCAGCTTGCAGAAGAACACGTTGGCCTCGGTGTGGCACTGCCTAACGTCATCACACTGCGCGCACTTGGAAAATACATTTGTTGTGTTCTTTGTTGCCAGGTTCAAACCAGGGGGGAAAAAAGAAGTCTTTGTTTGAATTATTGTGAAAAGAAAAATATTTTTGGGCATGTCATTTGGTGTATGCAGTTCTGGGAAGGAACTACATACAAAAACTTTTTTTTAAATGTATTTGTACTTTGAATATTTATTTTTCTTGTCTTTTCACTTTTACTCTCTTATACGTTTTAAAACTTTTGCTTAAGTAAATGAGTCCAATCATCACTACTACGTTTACCAGAATCTTTTTATCCACAAGAATCTGTACTTCTAGTTTCATACAGGACAACGCCCCCCCCTAAAAAAAAGTTCTTTCTTTTCCAAACATAATTGTTACATAACGTTGTATGAGTGAAATAGCGTATGATGTCAGAATCCTGTGCATGCACCGTACGTCTGTCTCGTTTTGAGCCTCTACAGAATGCACTGAAAGCAGATTTGTCTGATTAGGCCATTTAAGAATGCACTTTTTCCCGGAATATTTGTGTGTCGCGGTCAGATAACCTGCAGTGTGCTCGGACTACTTACAGTGGAGTAGAAAAATAAGTCGCAATCAGTGTTCCTGTTCGTAGCGCTCAACAATCACACGCTTTTATCCTGCTATGTTTTGTATTGTGGTACACTTTGTGAAGGAGATGAAAACATCCCGTTGTGTTTAAATTCTGTGCTGCACAATTGCTTCATTGTAACGTGGAGGTTTTGTTGCCTTGACTGAAATATTACATTTTGTTTAAAAAAAAAAAAAAAGTACTAGCTTGAAAAGGAGGCAAACTTCAGTTAGCGCTTCTTGTTGGCGCTGTGAGTCATTTCCCTGCGAGTGTACATGTTCGTTTGAGTTTTGAAGCTCGGTGTAAACCGCCACTTTATCACCTGATATCATGTTTTGGCCAGAGGGGTTTTTGACGGAGGGGAAAAATAAACATCGGCTTTGTCGTCAAGTAGTCGAAAAGTAAAAACATTATCTATCAGGGCAGGCGCAGACAAGCCTGATTTCCAGCCAGGTTTTAAGAGGGCAACGTGCGCACGTAGGAACCTGCATTTTGGCAACTTCAGTGTCTGACAGCATTCGAATAGAGACACAGACATCTTGTCCTCAAATTGAAATGTTTCCTTTTCGGGAGAAACACCGCTGAGATGTGTACAAAATGTTTTTTAATTCTCAACAGGCATAAATGAAGACAAGGGAACAGAGCACCTTTGATTAAACTCAATCTTAAAGAGGACAAATTTTGAAAATTGACCTTTTTAATGGCTTGTATCCAAATACAGGAGAGCCTTGAGGTACAAGTTTATTTTTTTTCAATTACCACACTTGCATCTCAAGTCTTTCCCTTTTGAAATGATTGGAAATGGTGTTCATTCATTCCAGCCCCCTCCGCAAAAAAATTAGACTTCCCACAATCATACAAAAATATGACTCTAATTTCAGTTTAGGATACAATATTTATATTCTAATCATTGTTATATTTAGTACTGAGCAGTGAAATTGTTTCCATCGCTGATTTCTGTTCAGTGTTCAACTGAAACAGCCCATTGGCGTGACTTACTGTACATGTGCCAATTTATCTCATTGGCTGTTGAGGTAGTTGTGATTAAGTCCTGTGAAAACTGCCTAGCAACAGATGGCAAGGAAATGTATGATCACGTCAGAGGAATTCTCTTTTTTTGTTTGTGAAATATTCTAATGACTAATTAAAAAAAAAGAAAAAAAGTATCATTTACAATAACTACCCATCCATCCATTCTAAGCATGCTGGAGCCTATCCCAGCAGTCTTGGCACAGTCGGCGGTGTACACCCAGAACTGGTTGCCAGACAATCGCAGGGCACACAAAGACAAACATTTACGCACACAATGACACCGACGGATAATTTAGAGTTTTCTATGTGAATTAAAAAAAAAATTTACATACTGTTTATGTTTTTTCTACTTAAACATTTGATATTAAGAGGATCGTCGCTGCACTGCGAAAAACACTAATGTCCATTTTTTTTTTCATTAATGTGGTTTCCTCGTTAGATATCCCATGAACGTGAAGATATATTTTTTTTAAAGACAGCATTGGACATACGTATTTTTCACAGGACAGTGATAATATGATAAATGCCAGAAACATGGTTTCAACTCCCTTGAGAATATCTAAAAAGTATCAATTATTTAAATTAAAATGAAGACTCTTAAAGCTTTTGTATGAGAACTTTTAGCTTATTTACAAGAGATAATATATGATCAGCAAAGTATATGAAATGTCAAAAAAATGTAAGAAACTCAGTAAATACTGCTAATGCTGGAAAGAATTAAAAAAAAAAAAAAAAGAAAAACACAACTCGGTGTTCAGTCCATTATTATCATGCTAGATATGTTTATATCAGCTTGAGTAGATTTGCTGATAACATCCTTGGATGTGATCATAGTCAACATAACAAAATGCAAAGTCAGCATTTTCTATGTCAAGTGTTTAGACTGACAATAACATTCACATGATGTCAACATGAAAACAGAATCGGCACAAGTGTTTTTCTCACATTATTGACATGGGGCAAACGTCAAACTGTATTTGCTGCAAATGCTTTTATGTTTATCGTCAATAACTGATGTGCTGGACAGTAAGTCAACACCTACCGAGATAACTGATGCTGTCAGCCTGTTAGGAGAGAATACGTCCAGTGAAACCTTTGAAGTTCCTGTGCATGTGTGTAAGTGCATCATCTCAGTAATGTGTGCTAATTATTAACTCAACATTTTTCCCTCTCTTTTTTTAGCGACACTTACATGGCCGCAGGCTCTAGTTGTGTGTGTGTGTGTTTGGGGGGGGTCATGATGATGCATAAACTATGTGTTCTGCGACGCTGCTTGCTTTGATGTAATTTGTAGTCTATCAAGGATTTTTTGCCTTTTGTGGGGCTTTAACATACTCCAAGTCTCATGACATATTTGCAAACATGATTGTATCCTGGCAAAAAAAAGACTTACTATGTTAGGGTCGGAAAGCAACGCTCCAACATGTAAAAGAATGGTCACATTGTATGTGTATGAATGTTAATTTGACAAGAAATAATATTTGAAAATTTTAAATGCATTTTAATCAAATATAGGTAATAATTGGCATTTGATTGGCTTGAAAAAGGCCATCGTGTGACTTGAGAATTTCAAATTGCCATGAAATAAAATAAAATGGTTGGAAAATTAACCCGAACTTACCACAAAATATTAGCAAAATTTACTTCTGCTTCTTGCTAAAAAAAATGCCTTAAATTCAACATGAACAACTACCATGTGAAACTGTTATCTCGAAACGATGAATTTATTCGTACCTTCAGTTTGCTCATCAATGTTCCTTAAGATCTGCAAATGTTCTAACTGGCAGTTCTTGGAAAAGGGATGTACGCGTGGACTCTTTTGAAATAAATATGATTAAATTATTAAATTCCAATCAAGTGCAGTCACCTGGTGAGTCATTGGATTTAGTGGGAGTGCTGCACCTTCGGGTCAGTCCGACGTGCACGGTTTGTGTGGACAAATATCACTCCCAAAACTGTCTCCTCATAACCAATTGACAGATGGTAAATTTTTCTTCATGTAGAAAGAATAAACAAGTTAACAAGCAACACTATTAGAAAATGTCCACATGGGGAGGGGGGACAATAAAAAATTTCATAAATTCATACAAATCAGATTGAGTGTTTTCAAACGAGAGCACAACTGAAGGAGGCAGCATCCAAATCGAATTTGGAAATTAATGAATGATATGTTTGACTTAATGAGCAATGCGGGGCTGTCAGAACAAATGCTGCGCTTAACTCCTTGCAAGCTAACAGGCAAGACAAATGAAATGCAATTCGTAATCTGCTTACAAGGATAAATATGAAGTCATTTTAACCTTGATGAAGAATGAAATATCAAGAAGCCATTCGGCACATTTTGCAATCCAAAAAGTCCTGACGAGGAAATTTAGTTTATGTTTGCAAGGCAAACAAAAGTGCATGGAAGTCATGTTTGTGGTCATAAAGTCCCGCGAAAAGAACAAGACGTTCGTTCTCAAAAGTAAAATCAAGAAAAGAAAATGCCGTGATAAGGACAAGGCGGTTCTCTGGTTAATATCTCTAACCAGCTGGAATAGCAACTGGCACTCCAATTTCCTGAAGCGCTGAATGTCGCACAGTAACACAGGGCCACTTTCCAAGTTGCACTGATAAAAACATCCGCTTTCTTATATTTATTTTGTCGAAATAAAGTTTGCGCAGAAGGCCTCCTCGATTAGCCATTAGAAGTTGATCCAATAGTGTTTTTGTCCAGCTTCAAATGGTACCACTATGTACATCAGCAATCAGATTTTTTTTTTTGACACGATGTTCCAGCTGAATTAGCTCTCCAAGCACCGACATAACCATTTTATCCCCAAAAAGTATACGCAATATTATTTCAAGCCAATATAACATCATGCTGAGTTAGAACATTAATACTGCACTAAAACATTGAGGTGGGAACTGTACTTAAACAAGGACTCAAATAAAATTAAGTGCACATTAAACAACAATTGGACCAAAATACTGTAAACATTTGAAAAAAACGATTGAATACAAATGTATGTACTTACAAGTTAAATACAACTGAACTTAACAAATGTAATGTGCTGGCTTAAAAGGCAAAGTTATGCGGTTGTTATAAATACACGCAATTAGTTTTGACTTGCGTTCACTGCCACCGTACAGTGTTTGTATCTGACTTTTCTGTTGCCAGTCATTCTCTCTGGAAATACCTTCAATTGAATTTTAGGCAAACTCCCTCTCTGTCCACTTTTAAAACTCGTTTGAGGACACAATTTTATTCTTTAGCTTTCGACTCAACATGAGACTGCCCCTGCTCTGCTCTTCTTCTGGTGTCCACTGTATACGTCTTTGTGTTTTCATTTGTGTTCTAATTTCCTGCTAATTTATAGTTGACCATATGGAAAGTGCTTTGTTACAGCTCCAGCTGTTGTGAAATGGTCTGTATAAATAAAGTTGTATTGAAAAAAAACACTGTTTATGAACCTACGTGACATTTGGTTGAGGACAAAAAATGTAAACAAGCTGTTAGCATGAGACTCACATCATGTATCAGATCTAAGCGATAAGATGGTGAAAGTGTGCTCTCTGGGACATAATTTTGATTCATCGGGGTTCAAGCAAAAAAAATAAATTAAATTAAATAAAAATCAGTGGCATTAAAACGGTTTCATCTGGATACACATTGGTGTGGACTCCAAAGTAACACAACATGATTGGATAATGTTTTGTATTGCCCCCGCAGATTTATTATCTGCACAGATCTAAACAGCATTACACATGATGTCAAGCGATTCATGTTTTGATACGGGTAGCGGCGGCCTTTCAAGAAAACAGTACACACGTCAGCACGATATAATGCATTCATTGTGTTTAACGCTCATAACTGAATTCCTTTGCCAGCAAAGAATCCCCTTTCTCCAGATTAGTTATCAGCAAATTCTTCAGCGCAATAACCCTTTCTTCGCCCCTGTGAGAAAACTCCCCAAGATTCCCAAACGCACCAAAAGGAAAGGGAATGGGAGGATGTGATCCCAACATTCCCTTCTTTTTTGCTTCACATGAGAGTTCACATGCATGATGACAAGACTTGCGCAACTGAAGCCAGTCATTTGAATTACTTTTAATTTTGGACTTAGCCCAAAAGATACAAAACAAAAACACAAGCATGTACAATATTAAAACAGACTAAGCGATAGTTGCAGTGTAGAACCTTTAAGCCTGCTGCTGAAGTGCCGCCTTGGCAGCGAGTCGCTCCTGCTTCTCTTCTTGGGCCTGTCTCCTGGTCTCGTGCTCCCTCTGAATCAGCTGCTTCCTCTCGACCTCCCAGGCCCCCAGCAGAGTCTCGTACTGATCCAGGTCTGGTCTCTCCACTGAGGGCAACAGCTGTCGGGCCAGATCGGTCGCCAACGTCCGAAAGTCGGACACGTCAACTTTTCCCTGAGTCTCCAGCTGGCTGACCATCGCCTGGAAAGAAACAAATACATTCGGCTGGATTTACACTGACTTGATGCCTCTTTCCAATAATTTTGTCTCCATGTGCAGTTATTGCTAACCACAAAGTTCCTACGCCCAATATTTGGCAGCAAGTCTCCACTATCTGGAGTCGGCACTTGACTACATGGAAACCATTATGCCAAAGCCAAAAGGTTAGTGGAGCTACACCGTTAGGGTGGAGAGCGTTATCACAATTAGCTTCTGATAAGCAGTTCCAGGAGCACAATGTATGGTTAAATGAACCAGTGGTGGATTCATACAGGTGCCATTCATTTGCAGTCTGGACATGAACGAGTGAGCATCTCGTTTTCTGGAGTCTCCAATAACACCACAAGTTGCTAGTGTTGTTGCTGAATGTTTTGGAGTTTTTTTTGAGGCGGAAACACTTTATTTTTTTATTCATTCATTCGTATATTTATTTATTTTTTTTAGTTGGAGCACAGTGGCTTCTAACCTGAAACTTTAAGGGCACACACTGTAAAATTGAAATTCAACGTGAACATTCATCCCACTCATTTTCATTATATTAATGAAAAATGGGCTGACGTGCAGAGCTGAAGCCGAAGCTTTGTCAGCAAAAGAAGAATATCCAAGAATAGTAATAAAAATAAATAAAATCAGCAAATTTACTGGTACCATTAGGAGCCCTGTGATGTGTTGAAAATAGTTGCTAAGTTAAAAAACTGAATACACTTGCTTTCATCACATTCCAGACTCACATTGCTATGATAACTAAAGGCTGTACAGGTCATTTGCACGGGACAGAACCGCCCCACAAAACAGTGTGATTTAAACCAAGCGGATTTTAAATAGTGTATTTGCATTTGAAAGAAGAATGTCATAGACCTTTTTTGAGACCTCTGAAATGAGTTAAATTGTGGGGAAAAATGAATAATGCAACTCCTTTAAAAAAAAAAAAAAAAAAAAGTCCATCCCACCTTGAATTTGCTGTCATATTCGGAAAGCTTTTCTCTCTCCGCCTGGTCATCTTCATCAACTTCTTCCTTTTGTTCTTCCTCCCCTGCCGACTCCTCTTCTGACGAATCAGATGAGTCAGACGAGTCGGATGAGGTGGAGGACAGTCCGAGCAGCACGTCCTCTACAAAAGCCAACTGAAATGAACAAAATAATTAATTTATCCTCCAGGACATGCTAAGACACAAACTTAATAAGATACTGTTGGCCGGCGTGTGATATTTGACAGGTGACCTCCGCATCTTAATGCAATCTTATTGCTGACCCGAGGCACTGGGACCTAATGTCGATATAATATGTCCGGTGGTGCTCCATGCGCACTTGCCATTATTGTCTGTCACAGTGTATTTGGCCTATTGTGTCAGGGATGCTTAAAGACCCACCGGGCCGTTCTGGGCCTGCTCAAGATCTTGTCAGAATACAGCTGAATTATCAAACTGGACCTGACTGCGCAATAATGAAAAAATGACAACGGGTGTGTGTCCCATCTCAGTTGATTAATAGCATCAGCAGAGGAGGATCTTGTTTGGAAAGATGAACAAGAGAATTACAGGGCATTCTGGGTAATATTTGACAAAAGATTTACGAGCAAATCGGTTGGAGCACAGTGACTCCTATTATTATGCATGGTACCGCTGTTGTTGCTGTCCCAGGTCTTTAATGCTGGGTTGAGATTTCATTTAAAATATCACATTCTGTAAGTCCTCATTTGGCTTTCATTCTAACACAAGTGACGTAAATGGTATCGTTATTTGAAATTTGATGTTCCCAAATGATGACAGTGTCTTATGAGATCAATATTTTCTCAATGATAATAAAAATGTTACTTTACAATAAATGTTAATCAAACCTAAAACATATTTCAAAAGGAAAAGCATTTCTGTTCTTATCAAATCATACAAAAGTAACCATTCAGTCCGGTTTTAAATATGGTTGCGTTCTGTCCATTGATTTGTCAAAAGTATTTGTGAAAATGGTCATTGTATTGTCCAACTGATCCATACAATGTTATCTTTTATTACATTATCTTATTCATAATAAGGTATTAGAATAAACCGAAAATGCTGGAAAAAGTATGGAAAACTAGAGTTGCATTCAACAGAGCAAAAAAAAAAAAGAATTACATTTGTGTTTGCTCATTTATTTATTAGTTAGAAGCCATTTCCTGGTTTGGAAAGAAGATGACAAGGCTGTAACATTTTTTTTATTCTGTGGTGAGGAGAATGAAGAAAGATGTTAGGAATAGGTCCCCACCATGTAAAAATTCTGGTTAGCATTGCTACCACGGTTAAAGGTTCTGGGTTGGAATCCCAGCTCGGACCTTTCTGTGGAGTTTCTATGTTGTGCCTATGCTTGTGTGGATTGACAGTACACACATACTACTCACAGGAGACAATGACTGAACCCTGCCGGAAATAGTACAAAAATCTGGGAGTAATAAGTAAGTAAAAGGTTTAGAATTGGCCACCGATTCCCCAAGATGCTGACAAAGCACTACTTTTATTTAGATGAAGCGCCCAAACTCACTTCAACATAGTTTGAAATCAGATCCAGAGTGTGACAAATGGACGTTAAGTGTCCTGTAATTCTTCATCCTTGTATTTTTACAGAAAACAACGTCATGAGAGTTTTTATTAAGACACCTTGGGAACAGTTTTATAATGGTTAAAGAGGCATTTTTATTATACATGTAAGCCATTCGGATGAAACATGTTCAGTACTTACCGAGTCTTTGGAGAGTTTGAAGTCAGCGGGCGAGGCAGCAGCACTTTCCATGACGGCCAATCCTCGACTCATATATCCTCGCTCCCAGAAAAGGGGCATGCCTTTGAACACAGCATGGATGCCCTCCTGCATCTCCACCTTGCCTGAGGAATGCAACATACTTAAACACCCAAAGAGCCATTTGGACTGTCTGAAAAAGCACAGGGAGACACAAAATCTTTTTGATATCTAGCTGAAGATAACACAGCATAATATCGCTGGTGTCAGGCAGAATCCTTGTACCTCCAAAATCGGTTTTCAGCAGTTTGTTTGTTCAAGCATTGATATTGCAGGGCACAGTATTTCCAACACTTTTAGATCAATAATTTGTAAAAATAAATAAATAAAATAAAAAAAATACAACTTACACATGTGGATTGACTAATAGAATAGATTTGTGAGAAAATATAAGTCACCGAATTGTAACAATTATGTCTAAGACGGTGGTCTTAAATGGGCTGTCACTTGTATGGCACTTTTCTACCTAGATAACAATGAACTGCAACAGAGAAGATGAAGATGGATTTTGCCATGAATTAAAAACATTTTAAAGCGTACTCCCAGTAAGGAAAAGCCCCAAAACAAGCTCCCTCTCATACGCTCACCTAGCAGAAAGTTTCCCAGGAAGCGAGCTGTGAGGCCTACGCTGTTGTCTTGCTTGAGGCCGCAGATAAGGAGCGACGCTCCCAGCGCTCGCTCCTGCGACACCTGAGTACACATGCATGTCTGACGTCATTCAAGAAGAGACCCCTTTTTTTTGCAACTACAGCTTCACTGCTTTGTTGCACTCACAGTGAGCTGAGGTCTGGTTGCTAGGTAACTGGCCAGACTGTACAGAGACAGTATCTGCGTGGACGGAAGGTCAAAGGCCTCCTGGAGCATCAACTCCTCCACTACGGAGGACGCGCCTGGAAATGGATTCAGCACAACAATAGGAACTTTAAGCAATGATATGGAAACATGGTAGCCCTTAACACAAGGGGTGAGCAAAGTTTGGAGCTCAAGCGCCACATTGGATTTTTAAAACGATTATTTTTTTGTTTGTTTGTTTGTTTTCCAATAAAACCTATGTAAAATTGCTTATTTTAATAAGATAATTTATTTAAATTTCACAACAATATGAATAATTAATTCAATTAAAATTAATTATACAATTGTTCAATCAGATACATGTTAATTCACGACGCCGGAGTGCGCCAAAATAGTGACATTTTGACCCTCAAATTTGACAGTAGAAGTACAGTTTTCATCCACTTGTGCATGAGTGACCAATAAATTTGTTGATTTTGTACCTTAGATTTTTTTTGTTGCTGTCCAAGTTCTGGTTCACACTTCAGCCCATTTATGAGCAATTTTGTCAAAACGAGTGGACGTAAATATTTACTTCGCATTCAATTAAGTTCAATTTTCTGTGCAACCTTAACTTTTCTTCTCCCAGTTAAAAAAAAAAAAAAGAAAAAAAAAGCTTGTCTGGAGCCCTGATTAATTATGTTAATTTTTATATTTTGATTTTTTTGTATTTTATTTATAATTGATCAAATAAACAGCTTTTAATGTGAGAAATTAAAAACAACAAAACCAATAAATGCATTTTTTTTTTTACAAGTAATAAGCTAAATTAATGAAACATTGTATACAACAAATACATTGGCCATTCATACTTAACCAAGACATTTTGGATAACTGTATGCTTTGTCAGAACACTTTTGGGGGGGCTATTTGCACTTTCCGTAGGCATCCCAAAACCTTTGTGCATTTCTCCAACTGTACAATGCAATCTCAATGGCTTACTCTTGAAGTCCTCGTCCTTTAGGTAAGAATCAATGAGGAGGTTGAAAGTGAAGTTGTCTGGGAAGATTCCATACTGGACCTACAAGAAATACACTTTGATATCCATTTCTTCCTTTGCACACAAAATTACATTCAATGTACAAACGCGCTGTATCATAAATAGTGACAAATTCAAATATTATATTATTCCATGATATGTGTGTGGCTAACGTCTGTTGTTTTTGAGCCATTTGAAATGACACAATAACGTATGCACCTTGTTTTGAAGCGTGTACAGGGCCTTGTCTCTGGCACCATATTTCAGACATTGCCTGATCCAACTGTGAATAGTCCAGTCTCGAAGGTACCAACAATTTGGACTGTGACGGAACCTAGGTGGGTAACAAAAAAAAAAAAAAATGAAAAAGAACAGACAAAAAGTTGTTTTTTTTTTTTTTTAAATCATGAAGACCCATATAAATATCAGCATGTGTATCTAGTACCAACAAGAATTGCACTCAGTTGACCTCTAATAAGACACTTAAGTGATTCTTACAGATTTATACATGGTGAATGCTTGAATTTATTTCCAACATTTCACACAGCATCATGTAATAATTATTTTGTATGGTCATCTTTAGCTTAAAAATAAATATACTGAGACAAAAACAAGCACGAAGTGACAAAAAATGCTTCATATTCCTTATTTCCCCAAAAAATGTAGTTGGAATTTTCACACAATTCGTCCATTCTCTGTAACGCTTGTCCTCATTAGATTTGCTTGTGAGCTGAAGTCTATACTAGTTGCCTTTGGTTGGGAGGGGAGGTTATACCCTGTCGAATAACTGGGCACATATAGAAAATCAATAATTCACACTCACTTTAACACTAATGGAAAATATTGAGTTTTCAGTGAAACCACACTGAGTTGTGATTAAAACCCCCAATTTCCTGACTAAGTGGGATGCTAACTGCTCGTTGACCATGCTGCTGATGAGGCAATTTTCAACACTAATAAATGCTAAATCAAAATACAGCAACTAAAAACTATTCATTTTCATCCTTTGCAACCCTCCAAAATATTTTATGGAATTCATATGAGTATATTCAGTGTAATCCTGTTAAGTAACAAATGTGGTATTGACGCAAGCATTTTAGCATTATTATTTAGTTATTTCAGCCTGTTGTCCATCAGAACGCATGCGAACAGAGCATGCGAACGATCGTATAACATCTTAATGTCATAACCAGATTTCCAGTGGAAGGAATAAACAGGAAAGGTGGAAACAAAGCAAAGCATGTGAGTGGGAGAAAATCAAAATGGACAAAGCAAACATACATTCCAGGAAAACACAGAAAAAAGCTTGCAAAAGCATAGCAGTGAGCTTTGACTGACTTGTATAGGTAGTACTCGGCTTGATCCACCTCTTCTTTGCATGATATATTGTCTACAAACTGGAAATCAAATACAAACAAATTAAGCTAATGAAAGCCGAGAAAATAAACATGAGGTATATAAAAGTTCAAACTTACCTGTGACACAGTCAAGGAGCTAACAGGAAGATTCCTCTCATATGTGCGATCCATGTTGGTGGCCAGCAAGGCTTTTTTATTTTTTTTTTTAAATAAAATAACAAATTAGTATTGGCTCTAACAATTTATAAATTTCAGAGAGTTCCTGAAATAGATTAACTGACAACCAAAAATCTGAAGTTTGCAAATGTAATTAGCCGTTTTAGTTCCATAATTGGAGCCCATGCTGACGCGCACAATGACAAAAGTGGAGTTACACTGCTACCTTGTGGTCTTTGCAAGTTCTGCAAAACCATAAAACAACAAAATAAGAGAAGCTCTTATTACATTCCAGTGCAGTGCAACTAAATGAGTGTAAATGACACTAACATCAATAATTTCCCCCAAAAATTTCACCATTACAGTAATGTGACCTATAACATGTATAATTTAATTGTAATGTTTTATTTACTTTTTTAAGGGCTGACTTTTGCCCAGCTGCCTTTTGGGTGAAAGGCAGATAATAGCTAATTTAACTTTGACACCAACACATACACATACACATTGAATATGAACCAAAAAACGGAATATTTTTAAACAATCTAAATAAAGCAATAACGTTTTATTGCTGTCACAGACCTATGAATAATGAAAAACAAGATGACATTATTTTAAATGGAATTGACTGCTTGACATAACAGTCCTCTCATGGACTTATATGCATAACAAGCATGCGCTTTAGTCAATGAATGAAAAATTGTGTTGTCTTTACCCAAATTCTGAGGATCCTTTTCTCTTGCTTCCCACAATGTGGTGTCTGAATAAGCCGCTGAAAGTAACCATCTTCTCGCTGTAGATACACATTGAATTACTGTTAACACAGAGTTAAAAAGGCCACTTGTTCCACCTGTGCAATAAAAGACAAATAGATGGACTGACGCTGCTGTTCGCAGCAGCTAGCTAACAAGAGCAGCGGACATATTTAACGCTTGTTGATTCAACGTCAAAACCAACCCACAATCCCACAGTCCACGTCACAATACAAACTAAACATGAAACATCAACACTTAGAAGAACACTCACCTGACACTGATGTAGATAAACGTTCAACTTTGACAGCAGCAGTCATGCAGCGTCTCAACAAGGAGGCGGCCATCTTTGGACGATACCACTACTAGTAACTTGGAACAAAGGGGTGTCAGGAAGAACGGGACTTCCGGTTTAAACCAAAATTGACCCCTTTGTGAAAAGAGAATCGTTCACTTTATTTTTAGACTATCAAGTTGACATTCACCCAAAATAATGTACAGTTCCAGCACCGTTGAATCGACTGACAACTCTCATAAACTCAATAAATCTGAACTGTGTTTATCCAAAAAATATATATTTTGGTTTGTAATACGTGCAGTTTAAACTCGAGCAAACGTGTTTCATCGAAAATGCTATGTCTCCTATGGTCACACAATGGTTAAAAATATCCTCGATTACATAAATAACAATACCAACCCGCACATTTAAAATAAAAAAATATTATTATTATTATTATTATTATTATTATTATTATTATTATTATTATTATTATTATTTGGGAAATAAGATAGCAGCTGTAGTACTGCAGTAGTACTGTCATTATCATTAATGTATGTATTGTGTTGCAAATTGTCTCTTCTTTCAAGTCTGTTGTATGAAAAGTGACATTAGTCTAGCTGTCTATTCGGATGAGTCACCTTCAGGAGAATTGGCTAAATATCAATAGAGGGAGCTGTGTGCATGGAGAAAAGACAAGACAAGAAACTGAAGCGCAAGGCTCACTGCTATGTTTGGATGGCTTCCTGAATAATATCAGGATATGAAAATTGACTAATCATGTGATTTTTCTACTCTTTTATCTTATTACACCTGCTTGTTTTCTGCAATTCATCATTTCATTTTAGTTTGCATAGTGGGGCCACCGACTCAGTGAGCCATGAAGCACTGTGCTGGCCCTTGGTTATAAATATACAATGCAGCAACTCCTTGGCTGTGTGTCAATGGAGGTGACAGGTTGAATCAGGGGTGGGGACACTGTAGTTGAACAAAACATGGAAGACTTTCAGCACCCTCTTGCTTGCATGCCGACCGCCAAAAACAGGAAGCGCTTACCTGCGTAGGACACAAGTCAAAGGAAATCAGTGTTTGGAAGCACAAAAAGAAAATGCAGCTCAAGGCAATTTTACAAAATAGCATTCAGTCAACTATATGCATACAGTGAGAAACTTAAGGGCTGTTTAGATTACAGGCATTGATGTTGCATTAAGGAGAAAATCTCAATTCTCATCATCACCACCTGAATAATCACTTCCACTCGGGTTTCTGCACACAGCAGAGCACCGAAACAACAACTCTCAAAAACACTGATGACCACCTCATGGCAGCTGATTCTGGACTCCTTACCACTGCCATTCTCCTTGACCTGACTGCAGCCTTCAATACCATCTGACACACCATTTTTGACATCACCCACATTCCATTGAACTGGATTGAATTGATCTTTAAGGCCACAATTGGTTCATCCATTCAAGTGCTTCAAATCCATCCCCTCCACTGTTACTTCACTTGTACCTCAGGGATCTGCCCTGGGGCCCATCCTCTTCATCATCCACCACTACCACACACACACGCCAGACTGACTTCGTCTCTGTTGGCAGTTTATTCCATTTGCATGAACTCTGTGCTCCACTAATTGACCCAAGTCTTGGCCCAGGAGTTCTTTAATTTATTCATCATTCGGAATGAAAAAAAAAAATCTTCAGTTTGGTTTCTCTCTGAGCCAGCGGTTGGGATTGAAACGTGTAGGTGAGGAAAGGAAAGGAGGATGTGAGAACTTCCTCAAACTGTTTGCAGTTTCACCTTGTGGAGCACAGTGGTCGACAGTGTGTGGAAAAGAGAAGCTGCTCTTCTGCATTTCATCTGATGAGAACGGGCAGTAACAAGGTGCTTACCTGGAATATGTGCTGTCTGTGGACAGGATGGAACATTGGCTACAACGGTGTACCTTCATACTGTTTATGACATGAAAAGGGAATCTACAGTGTTCCCAATGCATTTATTTGTAAATGGGACCTAGATTATTGTGAAGATTTGAGCTTTTAATATAAACTCAAAATGATACTGTTTCTAAATCGATATTTTGCCACATTGTCCACCTCAGTAGGCCACGGTTCACTTTGTACCCATCGCAAGGGTCCAAAATTGATGGAAGACCACTAACAATATTTGACAAGGACATCCGCAGCCAACTTTCAACAAATCAATTGGTTTATTTGTGTGAGTGTAAGGTCAAGCTCAAGTGATCATGGTTTTGTTAGGCGGAATGGTAAGGCCTATCAACATACTATTACATGCATTGAGTTACATTTTGACATTATTAACTGTCATGCAAGTGTGATGAGAAGTTCACTGTCCTTAAGTTATTCAAGTGTGAACTTAAAACTTTACTTTAAAATAAATATTGCTGTCAGTTGATGATTTAGAATTGTCCTGGGTTATCTCGTAGGTTACCATAGGTCTAGAACTTGCTTGATTTTCAATTCTTCCCACAGTAGAACTTATTACGCAGTAAATTTCATACAGCACATTTTATTCTAAAAAGTCTATATTTTGTCCCAGTAAACAGAGTAAAAAATTCAACATAAAATTGACTCTTCTGTTTAGTGTGAACAAATATAGACTTTCTGGAGTAAAATGTACTCTATGAAATTGTCCGTGTAGAATCCTTGTAATATGTGACTAACCTTAGAGCTGGTGCTCTCTGGTTCTGGAGGTGCGCCATTTATATTTTGTCTGCCCGTTATTGGCAGTGGTGAGGATGGGGATGGTGGTGTTGGGATAAGAGTAGTACCTTCGTCGTTGCTGTCATCATTGGATTATTACTGTTGTTGATACTGCTGTTGTTGTGCCCATTGTTCTCCCATTCTCTCGCTTGGTGTTCAACCCCTCTTTCCTGTTTTCTCTCTTATCTATCTTCATTCCTTCTACTCTCAGAGCCTGGGTTGTGCTTGAGGTTTCTTCCTTAAAGGGAGCTTTTCCTTGCCTTCATTGCAAACTGTGGATGGGTTTTAGTTATTTATTTATATACAAATACTTGATATTTATAATGTATGAGGACTCTTGTGCCGGAACTGTGTAAAATTCCTTTGAGATACCTTCTGCAGTGAATTAGAACAATAATCAATAAAACTAAATACAACGAAAGGAAAATTGTCTAATAGGATATTTCAGAAATGGACAAGTGTGTTCAGTATTTTATTGCGGCTCAACGTGTGTATGCGTGCATGAGTTCTCGTTAACGTCCTGCTTCATTTGCATATGCATAACACTTACCATTTTAGTTTGTTTGATTATTATTGTTTGATTTGTCTGGTTTTGCAAATACATCACCTATGTCTTCGAAAGACCCTTATTATTTCTACATTTAAGAATTCCTACACAGAATTGTATTCTGTTAGTCCCACACAAAAATATCAAGTTGACAGTTTAGTTAATTTGAGAAAAAAAATCATTCACATGAAAGAATTTGAGGGAGACATTAAAAAAAACAAGCTTAAAAAACATCCTTTTTGGGTGTGTCATACTATTTAATATTGGATTTCACCACGATTGTCTTGATTGAGTCGCTGAGCACAATGAATGCTTACGTTGTGACTCATGCACACATATGAAGTCTTTGTGTGGGACACCCGCTGCTTGTTTTATCACAAGCAAAAAGACAGAAAGGCAGAGAGGTGTTTTCTCTTCCTCTTCCTCTGCTTTCAAAGGGAAGCAGCGGGAGGAGACAGGCACAGAAAAGACGTTTTTAATACGTGGACATGCATTCAGCCTCTGGGCTTGTTCGTACGGTAAAAATGCTAAATGCATTTCTGCTTTTAATTTAAAAGAATCATGTTTGGCTCCACCTGCACGCTGCCGTATTGAAACAACATTAACCAGGCAGAAAAATAACAAAATGAGAAAAAATGCAAAATCACAGTTTATTTTACAATAATTCCAGTAGCTCGCATGTTTCCAAATCATCCCCACCATATATACAGTGATTTACAAGATTATTAATAGAAATACCATAAATACGCAATATAGCGGCAAACTCTATTTTGCAAACTTGTCTCCGTTCAAATCAATGTCATGTTCGATGATAAAATGTCTTGCACCGTTTGAAATATGAAATATGCCATGCGACATACAGTACAGTGCTTTCTTTTTGCAAGAATAAAAGATATGTGAATTTGAGGTGCGGCATTTATTTATTCATAATATCTATCAGTGCACAGGCCACTAATTAAGGAATTACGGTTATATGCTACTTTTTCCAAAAAGCCGCGTACTTTTTGCTGTAAAATGTTCAATGTTGAAAATACCTGAGAGCAATTCTAAAATATTATGTACAAGATGTATTATTCACAGCTTTCATTACAACTGTTCATTTTGCATTCAGCTCACATTAAGCACTCTTCCTTCGCTCCTCACACTAATCACAAAAAAAGTATTCGGTTTTAAGGGGAAATGTCAGGATCAACCAAAAATGTACTAAGCCTTAAGGGGAAATTAATTCAACATTCTCTAAACGTTTGCATGCACAAGCAGTTTTTGCACAACTAATTGTTGTCCAACATTGAGCTAAAGACAATAATTGAAAAACAGGTGTTTGAGGCATGAAGTTTTCAAAAGATGTCCATCCACTTCTATGCCTTTCTGTGACTCTTCCAGTCTCTCTCTATCTCATTTGCAAACATTGAACAGCTGCATGACATTAAGAAGTGGAGAGAAGGGCAAATTAAGTTCACCTGGAAAGAGTGCATTGAATTTTAGATTGATCTGGAAATCTAACCCGAAAGCTACAAAATAGGCATTCTCTCCTCACTCTTCGTCGTCCGCCTTCACTTTTTCTTCCGTGTCTGGCAGTCCTATCGATTCCCTGATGATATCTGTGCCTAATCTGCTCTTTGTCATATCGTCAAGCTCCTCTTCTAGCTCAGACTCATCAGCATGGTCACCTGGATCTCCATGACTTCTCTCTGACACCTCGTAACGAGTGCGCAACTCAGTCCGTCTCCACGTTGATTCCAAGCGTCTGTCCGGAGCTGGAGACCCCCGGCCTCTCACCTCCCCACCACCCGAGGGTTCATGTAGATCCTCGTCAGGGCTGGATTGACTGTGTCTGTACAAACTCTCCTCATCCTCCTCTTGGCAAGAGCTACCAGGCACGCTCTCGCCATCAGACTGGGGAAGATGAAGACCCGAAAGGCCTGGGGGCTTCTGGGAAAGGTCAAATGGCTCTTTTTGGTTGAAATGGCCCAGGAGGCTCATGGGAGAGCTAAGGCAGAAGCGTCCCCGTTGTCGGAACACTGAAATAACAGAATGAAGTCATTAAAACGAATGGGGACATATTATAACCTACCGCATGCTTTACAAGTTTTAAATATGTATTAAAACGCAATGTATTTAAAGAAAAAAATGGGTATGTTTAACAGAACAATCTGTGGTAGGTGTTTGCTGAAGTACTATTTTGGGTACATTTGGTATTTAAAAATAAAGCCCAAAAAATTGCACGTATAAATATGTATAGAACATACGTTATAAAAATGGAACGTAAAATACAAGTTTAAAAAAAATGGTGCGTAAATTACTGCTTAAAATTCAAACATTCTTAATGATTAAAAGCAAACGTGTTGACCTAAAAAGTTCAATACAACTGAACTGCAATTAGTTAATTATTTATTTATTTATTTATTTATTTGTGGTTACATTAATGCCGCTGACAGATAATCAGCATTAATTAACATGACGGATATGCGCTTTGGTGCTTACATCTTTCATCCAGTCCTCTGTCCATGACACCGTGCTTCACCTTCATGTGTCTGGTGAGATTTCCCTTCAGCGTGAACTTGCTGGGACAGTAGAGGCACTTGAAGGGTTTGCTGTCCGAGTGGAGGTGCATGTGGCCCATGAGGTTGTGCATCCTGTTGAATTCCTTGCCGCAGAGCTGAAAGGCAAACAGGCAAATGTCAATTATCTGCTCGTCCATTTTCTGTAGCGTTTTTCTCCTATTACGTTCACTGGTGAGATGGAATCTAACCAAGCTGACTGGGCGAGAGGCGGAGTATAACGCTCGATTGGTCGCCAGCCAACGCAGGGCACATCTCAATGACGATTCACACTTACATGACAACTAAGGACAATTTCTTTAGAGTTTTCAATTAAAGTAACAATTTTCGTAGCTGTCACCTAATGAAATGTCTTTATACAAAGCATGACATTTGGGATGTTTGCCTCTGCCAAATTTCTTTTGAATGACGACACGTAATCGTGAATGAATGTGCAGGCGATTCCCCTCTGATACACCCAATGCAATCCCCCTCGGAGCTTGATTTCCTCGTCCCCTCTCCCTCTGTCTTTTCTCCCTCTCATCAGCTCGCGCAAACACACGCACAGACACCCCCACACACGCACACTCACGCACTCTCACACACAAACAGGGGCAAAACAGAGGGACTGAGCAAGAGGAAGCAACAGAAGGGGGAAGGGCAACTCCTCCGTTGTCCTTCCTCTCCATTCTCTTTTATTAGGGTGGTCCTTTCCTTCAGGAGGAGAGAGGGACTCGGACTGTCCGAGAGGACCGTGAGAAAACAGGAAGCCCCCCCCCCACTTCAAGCAGCAGAGAAAGCGAGATGAAATCTATTTGCGGGCCTCGTTCTCTGGGGAGGCGGGAGGCCATTGTTAGAGAGGCGGTTTTGTGCGCTGATATCCTTCCTATGAGTGAGGAGGCTGCCGCTGCCAAAAGCCTCCCTGCTATCTGGTCATGCTCCCAAGACTTCTTCAAAACAGCAAGGTCAAGCGCCAGAAAGAATCAATCACCGTGGCTCCCTTTAACACTTTTCAGGTACTTTGTAGGTTGAGTTTACACCAGTAGTGGGCATACTTCAGTGTGCCACATTTTCAAATCGGACTGTTGGGCCAGGTCTTTCAGAAAAGGAAAAAGTTGAAATGTGCACGAAAGATGTGTGAAAAGGATTATTTCAATAATATAAAAGATCTATAATCTGTATTATCTCTAATTAATTTAATTATAACGCATTAACAATAAAAGAATTGTCGAAAAAGTTGAAAATATGAAGAATTATAAAACGACATAAAAACTATGTTGTAAACATGTGATATTAATTTGGATAAATTCATTACTTTTTAGTGTCACTGTAATATCACAGTGTTTGTCAAATTATTTCAATAATAAAACAATACTTTGTTCTCGTATTTAAATCTCCTGAAATGTATTAAATGTTCATTACATTTTTAAATGTAAAATTTAAAATGATATATTTTTATTAAAAATTTAAACTATCGTTGTTACTGCCACATTTACAAATATTTAATAAAATATAGTTAGTAGTTGAAAATGCTTGAACTGTTCACCTTATTGAATTTTCCATTGATTTGTTATTTGCAATAAATGAATTGAACAACAATTTAATAAGATAATTAAAGAAGCAAAAAAAAAATGAATACATTAATTTCAATTAAGCAATTTGGGTGCGGAGGGTCGGCTAAAGTGATGCAATAAATATTACAGGACGGAGCATGACCTTGTTTCCACTCACCTTGCACTTGTAAGGCTTGATGTCAGAGTGGACAATCATGTGGGCCTTGAGCGTCTGCTTCTGCACGAAGCTCTTGAAGCACTTATGACACTGGTAGGCCCTCACGTTGGTGTGGATGAGCACGTGGCGCTTCATGTTGGCCAGCAGCGTGAACTCGCGGCCACAAATGCGACACTTGTGCTCCTTTACGCCCTGGTGGCATAGTCAAAGAGTTCAAGAACTTTACTCAACGGGAATATGGCCCCAAAAAAATAAAAAGGTTGAACTGAGAGAGAAAATGAAGGCAGGAAGTTCCACGTACAGTTCTACAACAACATACAAGTGACTCAACTTTTTTGCAATATGAGGTATTGCTAATTTTTTTTGTCCTGAGTTGTAAAAAACTAGCTCAGTTGCAAGCACTAGATGGTGGTACCCAACTTTGCAACAAGCAGCAGTAGGTGAACAGTTTAATGTGGCACAAAATGCTAATTTTGCCTCGCAAACTGTAGTGCAAAACCATTTATTCCAAACCTTCATGTTATGTTTTGGATTTTTTTATTTGATTTTTTTGCAAAAAATATTTAACATTTAACATTTTCTTAGCGTTCTATCTTGTTCAAGCCCGTACTTATAAAAGGATTTAACTTGATGAAAAAATGTGTGCTAAAAACATCATTGATGATTGATCAATTTATGCAGATCAAACTGAAAAATATTAAAATTAAAAAAAAAAAATTGCTGATTTTATTGTATTCATTTATGAAATTTGTACTGGTACAGTTAGTGATCTTCAGGCCCATCCTGGCCCATCGACTCATTTTAAAACTCAAACGTGACCCCGAGCACCAAGATTTGCCCAAACCTGACATAGAGATAATGACCAAAAAAACAAACAAAAAAGCTCCAGGAAAATAGTTTGATGAATTGTTTGGATGAAAAGCAATGCGTGCACATCAACCTTTTACCTACTTTATGAGTGAGCGTATGCTGCTTGAGATGGTGCGACTGGATGAACTCCATCCCGCACTCGCTGCAGATGTACGGCCGGATGTCTTTGTGCTTCATCATGTGGTTCTGCAGCTGACTCGGGTACTGGAACGTCTTTTGGCACTCGGAGCACCTGCAGCAACAACGCTTGACTCATTATGCTGAATTTCACTGGCCACTTAATATTTGTCCAATAGAAAGCCAGAAAAAAAGGTGCCAATGGATGCCACATTCATTGACCCTGCTCCTGCATTTTGGTGACGTAGACTCTCTACGCTTTACTTTACTTTACTTTACTTTAGCCAATCTATAGATATATGTATATGGAATTCCCAAGTCGTTCTTCTAAGTCTCAATGTCTCACCTGTACAAGGTGGGGCCGCGGTGAGCAGTCAAATGTCTCTTGAGTTGGGCCAGCGTTGGGAAGTCGAGACCGCACTCGACGCATATGTTCTCCTGGCCTTTCTCATGCTTCAACTCGTGAGCACGAAGCTCACTCGGGTATGCGAAGCCTCGGCCGCAGACGCTGCAGCTGGTGGGTGGGCAACCGAAGATGTTACTTACTTGCTCTTTAAGTTGAGTTTTTTACGTACATGTCAGTATGTATTTCCACTGAATATGTACCTATAAGGCTTGACATCGCTGTGCTGCATCATGTGCCTCTTCAGGTGGCTGGTCTGTGTGAAGGCCTTGTGACACACCTGGCACTTGTGCGGCCTCATGCCCTGGTGGGTGAGCAGGTGTGTGTGCAGGTGGCTCAGCTGCTTGAATAGCTTCCCGCAAAGGTGACACCCGTGGGGCTTGATGCCCTTGTGGCCCAGGATGTGCGTGACCAGGTTGTACTTGGACGTGTACGACTTGTCGCACATGCGGCACTTCCACCGCTTCTGCTCGCCGCCCACATCCACGTAGTAGCTGTCGTCCACGTGGACGTCGAACGCGGGCTTTTCGCCGCCACGCGCTCCTCCTCGAGTGGGAGTGTCGCGAACTCGGTGTGTGGGCCTGGCGTCTTCCCTGGTCGGGAAGGGCATGACTGGGCCCGGCAAGAAGAAGGGATACGGGATGAGGCTGTGATGGAGAGGTGGGAAGTATGACGGGTGGATGAGGAAAGGAGGTGGGGGCCACATCGGCGGGGGACTGAGAGGCTCCCGTTTCACCGGAACTGGGGCGGCAACGGCGGCGGTCCTGCGATGAAGCTGCAGCCTGCTTAGCTCGATCATACCTGGGCCAGTGGGTGAGGCGGGGACGGGATGAGTCGGGAAGGAGAGGTGGGAGATGGTGACTGATTTGGGGATGCTGCTTTCCTCCTCTTCTCGACAGTCGTGGGCATCCATTTTAAATGGAATCCTTTTGCATTTTTGGGAGCCTTCTTTCTGGCCATGACTGGGGCTCTGCATGGGGAAGAAGTCAGGTGGACCCTGCAATGGGCTACCGCTGTCTCCAGTGGGATAGCTTGATGACGAACAATTAGGGGCCTTAATAATGATGGAAGGTGGGGTCACATAGAACCTGTGCTGATCGGGATGACGAGCACCCTCTCCGAATCGAGGACTTGTTGATGGTGAGAAGTGGACTGTTTTCATTTTGACCCTGTGGAAATTGAATGAACGATATTTTTTTTCTTTCCATTTTAAAAAATGATTGATGCAATAAATAAATAGATATGATGGTTTTTCAGACTTCCTTAGGTTGGGTTTTGGAAATGAGAGTCAGTCAAGATATGTTAGCTTGTTAGCTGCCCCAAAAGACCATTAAATAACCCATAATTCTTTAGACTCACAAAGACAGCTGACCTGCTCGCATGAATTGTTTCTTCACAATGGAATGTCGCCAATGTCTGGACTTAAATTCCATAGACTCATTGAATAAAATGAAATGGAAAGTAAGTCTGAGCTCTTGACTGGTACTGTATCTGGTTAAGTATAATTCTTGGATCTTTTACAAGTCCAAATGACGTGCTTTCAATTCACAACTACTAGTATCTTTCACTTCTTACTTTCTCAAAGATCCCCTAGCTTGAAATTAGGAACTTTGTCTAAAGATCACCTGTCACCTTTTCGCTTCTCCATTGCTTTTTTCTTGTCTCTGTTCATGTTTTTTTTGTATTCAGGGAAGAACTTTCTTTTATCTCTTCCACCCATACACTCACCTTGAACCAGGGATCCAAACTAACTTTTTTTTATACGGAGCACAGTGGCCTCTGACATGAAATTTTACAGGCACAAGTCGAAAATTTAAGGGCGCACACTATAAATTGACTTATATTTACTATATTAATAATCAAAGGGCTGTAGGCCAGGATGGCCGAGTGGTCTAAGGCGCCGCGTTCAGGACCCAGTCTCCCCAGGAGACCTGGGTTTGAATCTCGAATTTCCCCATTGTGGGACTAATAAAGGGAATAATATTATTATTATTATTATTATTAGTGCTGAGCATAAGTTTGTCAATAACAAAAAATTGTCAAGAATAATATCTATCCATTATCTAATCCGCATATCCTCACAATGGTTGCCGGCGTGCAGTAGCCTATTCCAGCTGTCTACGGGCAGAAGGCGGGGTACACCCTGAACAGGTCGCCGGACAATCGCAGGGTACATAAAGCCTAACAACCATCTGCAATTACAATCATGCCTAGGAACAATTTAGAGCGGGGGTCCTCATTCCTGTTCCTCGAGAGCCGGTGTCCTGCTTGTTTTCCATCTCTCCCAGTTGCAACAAACCTGATTCAGTTGACCAGATAATCAGCAAGGTCTTCAGAAGCTAGATAACAATCCTGATCATTTGAATCTGGTTTGTTGCAACAGGAAGAGATGGAAAACAGCTAAGATACAAGCCATCAAGGAACAGGATTGAAGACGCCTGATTTAGAGTGTTCAATCAGCCTACCATGCATGTCTTTGAAATGAGGGAGGAAACCAAATTACCTGGAAAAAACTCAAGCAGGCACAGGGAGAACATGCAAAGTCCACACAGGACGGACAGGGCTGGAATTGAACACACAACCCACTCACTGTGAGGCAGATGTGCGAACCAGTCAATCAGTGTGTCACATTCAAGAATTTTTAAAAAGATTACATGCACGAGACGTAGACTTCTCAGGGGCACCACCATTCTTAGACCAACCTTTAAAACAAACCTTCATGCACAGTTTCACCAATTAGTAATGAGATTTTGACAAGAGTAGATAATTTAATGTTGATAATAAAATCCTGGTTATGATATTTGCGATCATCATTGCTATTTGCTGTGACAGTTTATTTCAGTTTTGAATACCAGTGTGCAATCAAAATGTGTTTTTTAATTCAAATATGAGAAAATACATAATGTACCTTGAAGATCACATTCACACTATAGTCTCAATGGCCACGCCACTTCTATAATTACAAGAGCCAAAGCGATCCAATACAAGATGAGCATTAAAGTTCGTGACTTTACAAAGATAATAATTCTCAACTTTGATGGACACTTATGGAAAGGTATTCATTTAGTAATATCGTGTCAAGTTTGTATTGATTGCAGTCGCCCTCTCCCCTACTCAGTAACATACTAAAATAATGGAACAACCTCTCAGTAGCACGCATCATGATATTGTTTCCTGACTATCCGAGAGTGAGCATTGTTGTCTTCGTAAAGGCAAATTTAGTGCTACAGCTTTGGTCTTAAATCTCACCAGATCAGCAGGTGTACCGAATAATGTGAACAACTGCATCAGCTGTATGGACATTTCTCCACAAAGTGACGGAAAGCGAGGAGGAAAACATGACAAAAAAAACTGCATTGCTTGCATATGAGTATGCTGCACGTGATTCTTTCACCTGCAAAAAAAATGATCAGAAGACATTTTTGCAGTCAAATGTTCTCTAGTGTGTTACATGCGTCTTGTTTGAAGTCTCATTCCCAATGTAGTCTACATGCTCGCCAAACACTTCATTTAAAACCAAAGCCCCTCCTTGTGCCTGTGTGAGTCTCCTCCAATGTGTAAGTGTACGCCATACCTGGCCAAGAGTTGTTTTGCTGTGATGCCGTGGCTCCGTGCGGCCGTTCTCCCTCCCGCGCCCGCCTGACAATGCGCGGCCCCTCCACAGATGAGCTTTTTTGGAGGGACTTAAGAAAGAGAACAGGAACAATAACTTTGTTCTCATTTTTCAGATGAGTACCTTCGGAGAGAAGGAAGGAAGGGAGGGGAGAGGAAGTCAACAAGTCGAGTGCCTTCCTGCAGAAAAATAAGGAAACACTAGATAGACATCTCCGTTTCTCGATGAAATAGGGATTTGGAGAGCTTTTGGAGGAATGCAGGGAGGGCCCGGGTGGATGTTTCTAAAAGAAAACAATGCACTTTGAATGTGGAACAGCACGCAATCATGGAAGATGTACCGTAAATACTCATCGCTTTCATTGCATAAAAGGGGAAAACACAGCTTCAGTGTTTGAAGTCACCGCAAATTTGCCAAAGCAAAATGCGAGTGATGAAGATCTGGACCACAACATTATTACACCTGCACAGTTCAATTGAGTGAAATTAGTTTTATGTCTCTCCAATTAGGTAATAAAAAAACTGATTCTGCATCATGATTAATTAATTTGGGCTCTTTTTGTCGCGTGTGACTTGATCAATGGGGGATATTCTAATGTAGTCAAGCCGACTAACTAGAAAGAGTTTAACTATTACTGTAGGTGACTCAATAAACTGCAGTAATTGCAATCGTTTTTCTGCCGATTGTGAAGCATAATGTAGTGTAGGTCTCCAGGGTTTGCTGCAGCATTTATGTTTTAAATACCCATGACTCAAAGCACTTTTTTTTTTAATGAATTTTATATATATATTCATATATGAATTGTGTTTTAGCATTAAGTGAATGGACTTGAAGACAATTTTATGTGGTTGTTACAAACACACACGTAATTCTCTTTGTTTTATTATGTTAATTTGACAGTAAACTCCACCTAGGAGTCACATTAAACAGAACAAGGCCTGGATTTAATGGAATTATATAGAATTAGAATTAGAAATCCCTTTATTGTCATTGTACTCAAGTGTGCAACGAGATTAGAGTATATATCATTTTATCACAGTTAATCTAATATAAAATTACCTTGATTTCTAAATGCCTTGTGGACATTTTGCTTTATATAATATAATTTAATGTAAACTATTTTTTCTTATGAGATTTTTTTTTTTTTCATTTTTAAGATTAAAAAAAATCCCTAACTGTTAGAAACACTGAGCCAATGTACCAACATAGCCACCAGGAGGGGCAAATGCCCTTCTCATCACACTCCACCAAGGAAGTTCAGATCACAAAAGCTGCAGAAATGTCCGGCACTTGTGCGTTACATTGAGAAAATGAAATTTTCTGGAAAAATTACATTCAGTAAGAATGTGTTATGAAAGAAATAAGCCATGAAGAAACTGAACAGAAATATCTGACACGGTGCTAAAAGTTAGTAATAGAAGAGATGTCGTCAGCTAACCTGCGTGATTAATCAGAGTGATGTGCCAAGTGAGTGAGTCAAGCGTGAGTAATTGAACTCATATCATTGAAAGAGGCAAACTGTCCTCTTTGGTTTGTGGCTTGTCATTAGCTGTGTTAATTAGCTCATGAAGCCAATTAACCTAAGGACCTGGACAATGTGGGCTTCAATCCTTGCAAGAGATTAGCAAATGAATGCTCGTGGCTGTGCATGGGCGTGTGTAGTCATTTACGTGTAGCCAAATAAAAATGCATCACATATAAATAAAAATGATGACAAGTTTGTTGCATTGCCAAAGTATCGAATCAGTA
This sequence comes from Idiotropiscis lumnitzeri, assembly GCF_059441095.1. Classification (NCBI taxonomy): domain Eukaryota; kingdom Metazoa; phylum Chordata; class Actinopteri; order Syngnathiformes; family Syngnathidae; genus Idiotropiscis; species Idiotropiscis lumnitzeri. The sequence goes on from NC_142391.1 coordinate 30,165,836, forward strand.
CTCCAGTACTCTGCATCAGCATGTACCGGCACTCAAAATAAAAGTGGCTCAGTCAAAAACAAATTGTGCAAAAAAATGTGGGACATACAAATAGACAAATAATGAAAAGAAAATGCAATTTTGGTACATCAAAATGAAAAGAACAAACCCATTTGGCAAGAAACATGAAATATAATAAACACGTGATTTGTTTTAGTAGGCTACATAAAGTGATGCGGTGGATGGGAGTGCGACAATAGTTTGGCATATGTGAAGAAATAAAATTTAGCCATTTAAAACAATCTCAAGGCACATCACCAAACAAAATACAATTTTATTATGTACCTTCTGTCATCTAGTGGAAACTGTTTTCATTACAACGTTGGACAAAGACAACATTATGTCCATCCATCAATTTTCTGTAGCGCTTGTAGCGTGTTGGAGCCAATCACACAACAATGACAAACATGACAAACAAGCATTCACACTGACATTCACAGCAAGAACAATTTCTTCAAGTCTTCAATTGACCTTACGTCCGTGTTTTTATAGAAAAAGCAAGGACCCTGCAACCCCTGAACGGTAGGATTGTCATGCAAACTTGTCATGCACTGTGCCACCTGACTGAATTATGTGGAGGAAATAAATAATTTGGAGATCAACTGAGTAAAATTGGGTGATTTCTCACAGCACAGTTGGCGATCTCTCACATTACACTGGCCCAGTGTGAGTAAACTCTAAAAAAGTGGTTGGATTTCATTAAAAAAAAAAAAAAAAACCATTCCACGACGACATCACCGCACTTTCCTGCCTTCTTCTAATTTTACCTTCCTGACCTGCTTGACTGGCGGTCATGTGGAGCATGCACAGTCACGCACTGGAATGATTCATGAGGCAAACGGTGCTCCAGACCCGTGCTGACCGTTGACCTGACCGCTGGTCACTTCTGCCAGCCAACTGCAAGCGACTCATTAAGGACTCCTAAGTGGCTTTTGGCTTTCGGTGGCACTCTTAAAAAGCGGTCCGAGGTGTGTATATAAGACATCGCAGAAGTCGACCAGCAAGTGGAAGCATCAGAAACAGACTTTGACAAGCCATTTCAAGACTGGTTAAGACTTTTGGCTTTGTGTTTCTAGTGTTTCATATTTGAAACAATTTAAACAATTGTTCCTGTTCTTTCAGCAAAGATGAGCGGAGCAGCCGTGTCCGTGTGCCTGTTTTTCCTCCTGTCTGTATGCTCAGCATGCTACATCTCCAACTGTCCCATTGGAGGGAAACGCTCCATCATGGATGCTCCGCTGCGCAAGGTGAGCATTTCAAAAATATTGCTGAAAACAATTATTTCACAGCGTTTATATTTGATGATGAAAGTTCAGTTTGAATTATTTACTATTAGGATTTTTGAATTACCCTAATTACATTAATGTGGTCGCGAATCAATGTTGCCACCACATTGGAATGTTTGCAAGCTGTGTCAGCCGCTGTGCAAGCAGGCCAAGAAGACACTTCGCTATGTTATCAACAAAGCTGGGCAGTCCAGCTTTCGGGGGCGGAACCGTGAACTAATATCTGTTTGCTTTCAGTGTATGTCATGCGGCCCCGGCGACAGGGGCCGCTGCTTCGGCCCCAATATCTGTTGCGGTGACGGCTTCGGTTGCCTGCTGGGCTCCCCGGAAACGACACACTGCCTGGAGGAGAGCTACCTGCTCACCCCGTGCCAGGCTGGGGGGAGGTCCTGCGGATCTGAGGGAGGACGCTGCGCCGCTTCAGGTCTCTGTTGTGATGCAGGTATGTCATTCATTTCAAGAAATACAAAAGAAAGCGAGCTCTGTGCAGTACGCTCACGCGGTCCACAACATTAAGTACAGTAAGACATTTGAATATGTAATAAGGAGCCATAGACAGATCAAGAAGTCGTTGCTAAATGATGAGGCAGTGTGTTTTTTTTCCTAGCCAATCAGAGTAGAATGGTAATGACAACAATGAAAATTAAAACTTTAACCTAACGTAAAAATTATTTTAATATTCTCATATTATTTTGGGATTTTGTGCTACCCTCGAACAGTTGCATTAGTTTTTCTAATCTTGATTAATTAAAGGTTCATATTTTTGTTGACATTGTAGTTTGCAGTGGATATTATTAGGAAAATAACCTCCGTAAATCTCATGAGCTACATTTGCCTTGTGAAAAGGTTCACAGCGTAAAAAGCTGCAAAAAAGCTGATAAGAAAACAGAGTGATTGCACTTCTCCCATAAAGTACTTTCCCCCTTGCCCTCGTTCAAAGAGAGCTGCAGCGCAGACCAGTCGTGTCTCTTGGATGAGGAGGCGGACGATCAAGTTGGCCAATACGACGGCGGCGACCCCGGTGACATCATCGTGAGGCTCCTCCATCTGGCCGCTCATGCAACCCCTCATCGACTCGGTCAGTGAGTTGATACTGAGGGGCGGGGGCGCCCGGTAGACCTTTAGTACATATTAGTAGTTGTCAATTTGAGCCTCTTGTCTATTTTTATGTATGAAAACAGGGGATGGATTCTGACAGTCATCCGGTTATCTTGCATTGAAATAAAGTTTTGAGGAAGACTAAAAAGTTGTGTTTGTGAATCAACTTCCAAAAATCCTCCATCCATTTGTTTTATATAGCGCACATTGAGTTTGTGTGCGAGCTGGAGCCTATCCCAAATCACTTTATTCATTATTTATTAAGTCCATCTCATTCTTTAATAAACCTAACAAGCATGTTTTGGGAATGTGCATGGAAGTATGAAGAGAGAGCCAACACAAGAAATCGGAACATGCAATCTCACAGAAGGGCCTGAGATGATATTTAAACCTCTTTGCTGATCATGCTGGCCATCAGAAATCATATTTCCTCTTCAGACTGACTCAGCAAAAAGCCTTATCACTGCACTACTCCACCAAACGCACATTCATCTTTATTTGCCAGCAATCTTGTGCGTTTCGGTGTTCGTGTGTGAGCAATATCAGTCATTATCTCCTCCAAGAGGTCAACTTTGATCCATCTGTCTGCACTTTAAGGGCAAATCTTGCACATTTTCAAAGAGACCACGCTCGACGATAAACACACCAGTGTACAGAGCAGAGTGAAACGCACTGATGGGGGATTACAGAATAGTATTGATCTGCACTGATTGAATCTTTCTTTGGCAAGAGAAACATTCGCACCTAGCTTATCTCCATTAATGACCTCATCGCCGGAGTAAAGTTCACACACTCTTCTCTTGCATACACCTGGTATGATGACTCTAATTGGAGCTTGTGGAAATTTACAGAAAGTCTATGCAAGGCACAGATTGGAGAGAGAGTAGTTTAATGGACATTTCGAGAAAGAAAAAAAAAAACGGATTGTTGTTTTTTTGTTTTTGTTTTTTTTTTTGGATTGACAACAGTAGTATTACTTGTATGAGTTAAAATTAAAAAAACACTTAATTTGACCCAAAAATAGAGCCTCGAGTAATTTTCTACAAGCATTAATGATGATTTCCCAAAATTGAAATACATTAAATAAAAATTTAATAAAAAAAATAGTCAGTATTTTGAATGACTGTCAGTATGAATGCACATTCTTTTTAAAAAAACCAGCTCATTTTTTTTTTAAATGAGCATTTAAAATGTTCATTTGCTTATTTAAAAACAATTGAGGATAAATCATGTTTTGTGGGTTCCAGTATAATTGGTTTGCAATTGTTTTTTTTTTTGTTGCTGCTTTTTATTTTCTATATAAATTTGATTACAGTATGAGTTTCAATATTAATAAATAGTTATATTAAAAATAAAAATACATTAATAAGGGTGTGTTTATTTTTTACTGTACTGCATTTGTACACGTATCACATAGTTTCACATAAACTACATGACTATGGCTTCACGTGCATCCATGATGTGTCATTTAAGCGCAGCTCTTTTGGAAGACAAAAATTCGGCTAAATGTAATACTTCGTGTCGGGCACTTCTTAGGGTACAGGCCACAACAGTCGGTAAGTCTGTTCAATGGAAAGAGTTTTTTTTTTTTTTCAGTTTACAGAATTGTCGAACTACACATTAAATTCACTTTATTTCGATTACCTCTTTGCCTTGACCCTTTTGCGCCATGAGAGGGACAGAATATTAGAAACATCCTACCTCCTTGTGTCTTATCATCTGCAAGTGGCCTGCAGCCTCTGTAATTGGAGACAGCTGAAGTTAATGATTGTGGTGTGATATGGTGTGTGTGTGTGTGTGTGTGTGTGTGTGTGTGTGTGTATATAAGTCAATGCAATAGCTTTTTGTTCTCTCTACCTTCAATTGTCTGACACCATGTCTTTCTCTGGAAAATACCAGCTGGAGTCTCAGGAGAACTTTGAGCCTTTCATGAAGGCCATTGGTAAGAGACCTGTTCTTTTGTCACTTATCAATTTAAATGTGCTGGTCTATGTCAGCTATTCATTAGTTTGTGTTTTTTGTTCAGGTCTTCCTGATGAACTCATCCAGAAAGGCAAAGACGTCAAGAGTGTCTCTGAGATCGAGGAGAATGGCAATGACTTTAAGGTGACGGTCACGACCGGCACCAATGTTCTTGTCAACTCTTTCACCATCGGACAGGAGGCTGAGCTCGAGACCGTCACTGGCGAGAAAGTTAAAGTAAGGCTAAAGGATTTATTCAAATAGATGTATCCTTTTAATTGCCTTTTTTTTCTGACCTGGATAGTTTAATAGTAGTCGAAGTGTGTTGTTTTTTTTCCCTCTAACTTCATTTGCATTAAATCAGTAGAATTTGATAGTTAAAATTTTAATTTGGCCCAATTTAATTACAACAATTATTTCCGGTGTCTCATGCTTCAGTTTGTCTTAACACTATTCTAATGTTGCTTTCTGGGAATGATTAAAGTACATTTTTAATCAGCATTTAACTTCTGCCGCTCTGGACAATGCCACCCTCTGCTGTCAACTGACATTGACGTCAAAGTGCGTTCAGGCTCATATTCGGCTCATGTGATCAAACCAAGAAAACAGGCGAGCAGTGATGTTGGCAATTTGAGCTTGAGGGCGTTTTATCAATTTCAGTCAACAGCAGAGGGTGGTATTGTCAAAAATGGCAGCCTTCCGTGAATAAAAAAAAATTATCATATTCCACAAATTGAATAGTAATCTGACTAGTGCAGACACGGCTTATTGCAAAGCTAATCTTTGTTTGAGCTCCTTTAAGGAAATCTTTACATTGACCAACAATACTCAAAATGGTGATTAGTTTCTTGTGGATTTAATGAGGTGAAAACAAATAATGCTATTTAGTTCTGCAGTAAGTATTTCAGCCCATTGCTAAATATCTTGAGTCACGGAACTTGCCCCCCCCCCCTTTTTTTTTTTCTTTTTTTTTTTTTTTTTTCTTTTCGTTAGCGCACCCAAAAATTCCCCAACCCTGCTTTGGTGTCATGTCATTTTAAAAGTACTGTTCATTGTCTGCCGTAATGTGTTGCATATTTCTTTTTATCAGGCGGTGGTTCAGCGTGAAGGCAACACGCTGAAGGTTTCCCTGAAGGGAATCGAGTCAGTCACACAGCTGGTTGGAGACACAATTGTCAATGTGAGTTTTGTTGCTTTGCAAGTTCACAAAAGGTTGCATATGTCCACATTCTTAACGTGGGTTTGATTTTTGTATTTTTTATTATTTTTTTTTTTTTCAGACGATGACACTCGGTGGCATTGTGTACAAGAGGACAAGCAAACGCATTTAACACTGCGATTGGCATAATAAAAGGATTAAAGGCACATGTCTGCATTTTTTTTGTGTGAAATCTTAAAGATTTAACCCTAAGACCCAAGTTTTTAATATAAGGACTTTCATATCCCCCCCCCCCCCCCCCCAGTGGCTGACCCACACAATTTGTAGCCCTCCTCAAAAAAAAAAAAGTTGAACCCACCTTGCACTTCCTGTATAGTGGCTGCAAGTCAGTGGTACTAAATTTTATGATGTACAACATTAAAAATGGTATCTTAGCAGGCTTGAGTGTTAATTACAATTTTTTTTTATTCCTAAATTTGTATTTAATGTAAGTCATTGTAACGTGACCATGCAAAAAACTGCTCAAATTACGTTGGGAACATTTTGTTTTTTGGGGTGGCGGGGTTCTCTTGTAAAATTGGCATATATATATATATATATATATATATCTTTGCTCCCTCCACGTCTTGGCAGCAAAGCATTCCAATGATTTGTATGGAGTAAGACTTTCCATCTTATGATTGGACTCGGCTATGTGGTAACTTGTCTGTGCCGTGAAAGGAACGTGCAACTCCCTGTACTTCAGTACTATCAATGGCTGCCAAACAAAGTTGGCATGCTGGCGGTTCTCTTCACCTTGCAATCATAGACATACTGTTTTTGTTTCTTGACTATCCTAGTTGTCTTTAGGCAGCTTAGGTAACCAGGGTACATCCTGAACTGGTTGCCAGCCGAACGCAGGCACACATAGCCAAACATTCACACAATCACACTTAGGGACATTTTAGTGTTCACTTTAGTTGCTTGTAATTAAATCTGAAGCATGGAAAGCTAGTGCGTAACACAACTACCTCACAGTGGTGAGGTTCTGCGTTTGAATTTTGGTTCGGGCCCTCTTGCTCACCAGTCACCCAGGTGAAGACAAACACTATAGAAAATCCATTTCTTTGCACATGTGTAATTTCTCTTGGGGCGAAGTCAAAGTGGCATGCGAATCACCTGCTATCATGCTGCGGAATTGTGGAATGTGCGAAGGACACACTTGAATTTGCTATTGAATTTATCAGGGCATTTTTAATGTGAAACATGAGGCAAGCATGTGGAACTGACAGAGGGGAACACGTAATAGTGATGACATTCTGAGATGGTTTCTTCATTTCCTCCTGTGGAAGAGATTCTTTATGCCTTCCTCCATGGATTTGGGTTCGTGCATCATAGTCATGGGTCGGTTCTTCAGCGCTGCCTCTCTCATGCTGTGGTAGACGTACTCATTCTGCTTGAACATCCTCAGCTCCATCTCCGTTTGCACGCGCATTGACTGAAGGTGGGGGGGAGGAGGAAGTAGCGTCAGAGCACTGTTTTGATCAGAATTTTGCTTCTAATGACGTTGAAATTGTCACTGAAGTTCATTAGACTGCTGTAGGCAAAATACAGACTCATTGCTGAATGTAACGTTTTTCCCTGTGTTCAGGTTACACAAACTCAAAGCAAGAGTCAACGGCAACAGCAAAATAAGTTTGACATTGGCAAAGAAAATTAGGCACATTTTTCATGGGTGAAAGCCATGTACTCAGGACAGTTCATCCTACAAATGCATGTTCCATCCAAATTGGGCGCCATTTTTTTTTCCAGAAAAATCGCCTTTTTTCTTACAGTTCATTTATCAATAGAAAACTTTTTTTTTAGCACTATGACTTATTTTTTGGGACATTTTTACTTTATTCGTGTAAAATTCTCTATTCCCTAGGAAACAACTCATAGTTATTAATATTTATGATTATTGTTGTTATTATTTGTCATATTTAAAATGCACATTGAAACTTGTCCCGCATTTCTTCCCCACACGTTAAACAATTTCTAGCTGCAATTTTTTTTGGTCTCATTTCAAACTTCCTTGTAAAATTATGACTAGCCGGTTTTGGGTGTGGGGGATTAAATTAATCTAGTAGAATTCTGACTTGAAATTCAAAAAAGCACCCTTTTAAAATGTAACATTATATTCTGCCTTTTTATTTATTGTCTAGAAATTTGTATTTTTTTCTTGTAAATTACAATTTAATTGTCATAAAATTGAAACTTCAGTAATAATATACCATATAAACTTTTTTTCTCACACCATTACACATTTTTCTTGTAATATTATTACTTTTTTTTCTTAAGAGAAAAAATATTGTAACAGTCTTAGAACATTACAACTCAACTCTAGGCAATACAACATCCTCATAGTAGGAGGTTTCTTTGGATAGTTGAAATAAATCTAATATTACTCCAACCTTGTCTGTTAACCTTGTCAAGGGACACTGATCAAACAAAAGAACATTTCCTTCCGAAAGATTTAATCGTCTGATACTAACAATAATGGAATTACAGCTCAAAAGCGCAAGGTGACCTTAATCCTGAAACTGTTTTCATACCTCTAAGTCTTTGGTGATGGGATGCGTGGGGCCGTGCGTAACCATGAGAATGGCGTAGGCCTTGCAGATCATCCCGTGGCCCACCTCGATCATGCCGGCTTGCCAGTGGGTGACTCCTGCTCGCATGGCCGCCATCCCCAGGGTCGGATTGTTCGGGTGGTACAGCTTCCTGTCCGTCATGCCAACATTGCAGTCATCCACATCATCATGCAAGATTAAAAACTAAGCCACCAGGCAGTGCTATTGGAATTGCAGGGATCCCCAAATAACTAAACTGAACCGTTCCTCTTTTTAGAGTGCATTCATTGGAGGACGCTTTGGACACTTAGAGAGGGTGGAGCTAGACACTGCTGTGCGTTGATTGGTCCATTGGAAATTATTTTGTTATAATGGAACAAATTGAATGGAAAAACAACAACTGACCTTTCCCGAAGCCACACCTGCAAAATGCAGACTGAGCAATCACAATAAGAAACTACAACTTTATTCCAATTAAATTGTATGTTTTTCTCTATAAACATTTCATACAAAAGTTAAAAAAAATAAAATAAAATTTGGAAATATTACGATTTTCTTTAAAAATGATCACTTTATTCTTGTAAAATTTAAAACCAAAAACCTAAGTTTTTCCTTGTGATGTTTTAATTTAATTCATAATTCCTCATTCAAAATATGCTTAGTTTTTCGTGTAGAATTAAAATACTTTGTAAAATTACAATCTTTTCTTATCTATTTTTTATTGATTGTTTTTCTGATAACTTTATTCTTGAAAATAAATATTTTGACTGTATTCTTCTTAAATCAAATTTGAAAAATTGTCATTCCTGTGACAAGCCTAAACGAAAACGAGCAATGTCATTTTAAACTACCCGGCACTGCTTCTTAGTGTCTTGGTGAAGACTCTTTTCTACTTACATGTAGCCATCCACCATTTTGCGGGCGTATTCAGCAGCATCTTCAAAGTACTGCAGGTAGGCCTGCACCTCGCTCATGGTGCTCCAAATCCTCAGCAAGTAGATGTGAGTGTCAGCAAGTATGGGCTCTGTCTTCTCGATGCACTCCTTGCAGATCTTCACCACCTAAGGAAATGCAAAACGCTGGGTGACAAGTGCAGGCACTCGTCTCAAAGAAAGGGAGAAGCCAAGAAGTGCGAGGTCACCTCGTGATAGTCGCCCTTTAATCGGGCCTGGTCCATCTTCTCCAGCATCTGAAAACTGTAATCTGTTGATTCTTTCACTTGCTCCTCTGATGGCTAAAAGAAGGCAGAAAGGAGAAATGGTTGATTACATTTGAATTCAATCGCCACATACCTGGCGCTGCTTTTTCTTTTCTTTTTTTTGGGGTTTAAGTTCTTCATCTGTTTTTTATTTAATATAGAGCAGGGATTTAGATACAAATTTAAATAAGCATGTCTCTTGAAGGGTAGTGGATGCAAAGAGCTGCAGGTAACCTGTGTGGGGATTGGAGGGTGTTTGGCTTGGTTGTTTGGCCCGGCATCTACCAGAGGCCTAGATAAAAAAAAGTTCGATTCTTATCTTTTCTTGCAATGTAATGGGTTTTTTCATAAAAAATTCAGTCTTTTCTTCTGAAAAATACACTTTTTCACATATTAAATGTTTTTAATTTTCTCAAACCACCACTCCAACCTTATCCTTATGATATTAGGTTTTCAAGACAATTCAGAATTAGTTCAATAACACTTGTATTCAGACTGATAACCGTACGAGTATTCACTCTTTTAAATATTCACCGATATCAAGTACAGATACCTCTATTACTTTTGATATATAACATTTAATTTAACACAATGACAAAAACAAGACTTTTCTTTCCGCCGCAGATGATGATTGACCCAAGTGTCAAACTACTGCAGCATAGTGCCAACTACTCCCCAGCAGGACTTACAATTTTTGTATATTTCTATTTGCATTAAGTATCTGTGGCTTGTATTAGCAGCCTCTGTAGGTACCCAATACCTTAAAATAAGGCCGGTATCGACCCGATATTGATACCTGATATGCAATAAGAACGACACTATTCTAGTGGTATTTTCTATACTGTTTTTAGCTGTTTGCATTCACAGATAAAAAGCCTAAGCCAGCTGGAATTAGCCTTGCTTTAAATAGCCTGTGTCTCTTCTCATGTATCCCTTATCAGCGGCGACTATGCTGCCACTAAACATAGTGTGAGTGTTTCCCCCAAGTTTAGCTGTTGGATTTTCAGAGGAGACAAAATGAAAGGCCAACCTTGACGCCATCCTGTTCCCTGCCTCCCATCTTCAGGTCGTCCTTGATGCGCTCCTTGCAGTGGTGGCACGTACAATCGAAGAAGTACTGCGTCTTTAGCAGCCTCTGCCTCTCCTCCGACACGTTGATGAAGTCCACGTAGGAGACGGTCAGCTCCTCGCCCTCTGCGATCTTACCCAAAGAACGCAGCTCGATTCTGAGGAGCGGCGGAGAAACTCTGTTAAATCACCGGTTGGCACACATTTAAGGATTTATTACTGTTTTAAAGGATGATTTGATTATTTGTGTGATGATAAAATCTTGATTCATGCCGTGGATTTTAGTACAATCAAGTGACTTGTGAAGGGAGGAGGGAAAAGGAAATATTAGATTGTGTTCGTGTTATAATTTTGCTCGTCATCATTTTATTCCTAAATACATATAGTTAATATTATTGTAAGTGACTGTAACATTATGCACAGTTTGAACATTGCCACAGCTCTCGATAAACAATTAAACAAACTGTACATAAGTAAAAATATATTGCACCGACACATTAAATACAAATGTTGAAAACGCTTCTTAACAATTAAACAATGTATTTATTAAGTTAAATTCAACTGAACTGCCTTGGCACGGTGGATGACTGGTTAGCACGATGGCCTCACATTGCAGAGCTCATCGTATCAATTCCGGCTCCGGCCTTCCAGTGTGGGGTTTGCCTGTTTTCCCCCGTGCCTGTGTTGGTTTCCTCCGGGTACTTTGGTTTCCTCCCACGTTCCAAAAACTTGCACGGCAGGTTGATTGGAGACTCTAAATTGAGTGTGACTGCGGATGGTCGTTTGTCTACGTGTGCCCTGCGATTGGCTAGCAACCCGTTCAGGGTGTTACCCCGCCTACTGCCCGAAGATAGCTGGGATGGGCCCCTGCGACCCTTGTGAGGAGAAGCGGTACAAATAAAGGACGAATGGACAACTGAACTGTACTCCACGTGTTTTTTTTTCGCATACCACTATTGCAACATATTGTTGCTTTATGCTTTATATGTCCAACACCAGAATTAATTCTACACTAATCTTTTCCATAGCACTCACACTGTGCACACAAAGTGACAAAGCAGCTTTTGTGTGGATGAGATAACAGCTTAGAAGGCAGATTAATGTGAACATAAATACAAGGAAAATATGCTCTACGGAGATGCTATACTTTATATAGGAAGAGGTTAGCATCTTCATACGTGTGTTAGCAGAAAATTGGGAGGTAACTTCAGAGCACAAAGTTTTTCATAGTCTAGACAAAGCACACGCACAAGGCTAAGAGGTAACGCACCTCCGTTGAGAATGATACAAAGTATTCACAGCTGACTGACTGAAAGACAAACAAGGAGCCGTTTTACACACACACACACATACATCCAATAACACGGACACATAACACTGATTCACATTGAAATGCTACACTCCCAGGAGGTGTTAATCAAAGGTCCAAGCCTGATTGACTTACTTGCCGTGGTTGAGGATGACAGTGCAGTTGGGCCAGCAGTCGTGATTGACCAGACACAGATTGGGAAACAGGCCCACCCCCACGGCCTGAAGCCCCCGCTGGTCGCTCACAGTGAAGCCATTACAGTTAATCTGGGAGGTACAACAGAGGGAAATTTCAGTTTAAAGGGGATTTATTTTTTGACAGAAGCATGGCAACCAGTGTGCGCCTACGGCCCCTCTGACAACCGCCAAGATTCGCACCCAGCTGTAAGTGGGTGTCTGACTGCCTATTTCAAAGTATTGATGGGGGAACGGAGCAACACTGTAAAATTTGATAACTATCTAGTGTTCCCATCTTTGACTATGTTTACAGGCAATACCTCTTTAAAACCTGAATATTGGTAGTATTCAGATTTTTCTGACCATGTGAACCCAAATATGATCTTATTTAGCGTTTTAAAACAAAACCTGAATAAGACCACTGGGCTTCCCCTTTTCTAACCCCAATACTGGGTCATGAAAACGTGGTTGGGTTACCTTCAAACGGGACATTGATTTGTGTTTTGTGCATGTTCTTCCGTTGTCCGCAAGGAATCTTGGGATTTGTACCCCATATAAATCTTAGCTTGAATAACATTAATTTCTCTGCTGCATTTTCACATTATTTTCTGTCTCTATGGTGAAAATGACACAATGAGTGTACATATAATACACAAGCAGAGGTAAACCTACATGGCAAATCTCAGAAACGTAGCACAGCGTCACATTTTTGGAGTGTGGAGGAAGAAAGTGACAAACGGAAAAGACATCTATTTGCATCGCAATGTCATTGCGTCGCCGTTTAAATCAGTTTAAACATCGGAGTAACTAATTAATCAGAATACTGTGTTTAGAATAGTGAAGCAAAGAATTTTTGGGTGTTGACTTCCCCCTTAACTGTTAATTTGCATGTTATGGATGAATATTCATTTTCTTTTATTCATTTAATTATTTTTTTACAATTATTATCCCCCCCCCCCAAAAAAAACAGGGATGCACAGTGGACGACTGGGTAGCACGTCGGCCGCACATTACAGAGGCCCAGGTTTAAATTCCGGCTCCAGCCTTCCTGTGAGGAGTTGCAGGAGCATGTTCTCCCCATGCCTGTGTGTTTTTTCTCCAGGAACTCCGGTTTCCTCTCTAACGATCCAAAAATATTCACGGTAGGTTGATTGGACACTAAAATTGTCTCTAGGTACGAGAGTGTGATTAGTTGTCTGTCTTTGTGTGCCATGCATTTTGACAGGCAACCAGTCTAGGGAGTACCCCGCCTACTGCCCGAAGACAGCTGGAATAGGCTCCAACACGTCGCCGACCCTCGTGAGGAGAAGCGGATAAGGTGATGGATGGATGGATAAAAAAAACAGTAAGATACTGTTGTAAATTCACTGTAAACTTTGTCACAGTGTACAAACTACTTTGTGGTATCATTTCTCAGAAGAACTGCTTTACGAAGTGACTTAAAGGGTAATATTGGTTCCACGTGTTGCTATGAAAGTTCTAGTTCAGTAATTATCATAAAGACATTATTGTTATAGTGCTTTTTGTGAGCACTCCATTGCAATTAGCAACCTCTGCTCAGTTATCACTCCACAGGGACAACCAAGATCATGGAATCATTTGCTTTAATTTTGTGAAGAAAACGCTCACCAGGCCAAAGACGTGCGAGATGACGTCGCTGGTGTGCTGTTTGCTGTTCCGAGGCCAGTAGTCCAGAAAGTTATGGACATCCACTTTGAATTCCTTCAACTCGTCCTCTGGTATGTCTTCAATGTGGTCCTCCAGTTGGTCCAGCGTGGTCAGCTGCGTGTCTGACACCACGCCTCCGTCCTTGTCCAAGCGCCACATGATGCGAGCCACCAAGCTGCACCGAGGAGACAACGGCACTTGATTCATTTGAGTGTTGCCTTGCGGGGCAAGAGTGAAGGCTCTCAGTAGAGAACCAATGTGTGCCGGATGGTTTGAACATGAATGTAATTATTTTCTATAGCAGTCGACCTCATCGGGGTCACGGATGAGCCTGAGCCTATCTTAGCTGACTTTTTGGCATCCACTCAGAGGGTACTTGTAGGCAACCATTCACACTCACCTTCACATACTTTAAGTTTAGAAGTGTTCTTAACTCACCGAATGTTCTCATTGGGCGCCTTGCCATAGTTTTTGATAGCAGCACATTCTTGCTTGTGTTCGGCCCAGCCGGCCCGCTGACAGGTGCGGTCGCAGTAGTGAGAGAACTTGCACTGTCCGCATCGCTGGAGTTTGTCTTGTCTGCGGAAACAGCTGTGGCAAATGCGCTCTACAAGACTGCAAAGTATGGACGGTGTTAACGTTATTATTTTTAAGGAAAACTAATCAAATAACTAAGTGTAAAATTGAAAAAAACATTTTCGTTAACAAAATAAATTTTAAAAATGTTTTTAAATGAAACAAAAATTACATTTTAAGTTTATGAAACTAACAATAATTATAGTAAAAATGGCCATCATTTTTGATTTTGTAACTTAATATCACACTAGCGTTGAGGTTTCATTTTAAATGTATATATTTTGGTATTGCTGTACGTCCGTACAAAAGACAAAATGTCAAACAATTATTCGACATGTAAAAAAATCTAAAACTAATAAAAACTAGCGTTTTTTAAAAAAATAAAATAAAAACTAATAAACCTGCTCGAAAAATGTATTGAAATTAACTGAACTAATAAATAAATAAAGAAATAACTATTATAACACCGGTTCAGGTACACACACATAGTGTATTCATTCATCTCCACCAGTATCAAGATTCAATTTGAATATTTATTTTATTTGATATATCCAAGGACACCATATTTGGCTGGACACAAAAAAAATAAAACCCTAACAGACTTCACAGGAAGTAAAAACCTGGCCAATTGCATTTATGTACAGAAGCAAGGAGTCACATTTCCCAAATATGGTGCCAAATTATTATTATATTATTATTTGGTAACCTATGTTGAATTAGAAATCCCCCACCTCACCATAAGGCAGTAGTAACGTTATTTATCACGATGGATCAAAGCAGAAATGAAAATAGTTGAGCAATTAACTAGTTTGGAGACATACACAGGTGGCTATTGGCTAAAATACGGTATTATCTCCACCAAAGTGTGATCTAGAAATCTGTCTATCCGACTCAGAACAAGATTTCTAAAAATCTTTTGTGCTCAGACATGTGTCTTGGGTCAAGAAAACCCAAATTTCATTTTGAAGTGAAGTTGCCGCTGCAGGCTCAGTATATGTCACCATATAGGGGGGATCCATTCCTGCACATTATAATGACATACAGTATAAAAAATAAAATAAAATAAAAACTTGTGGTTATACCATGCAATTGTAAAGTTATTCTACTACACAAATTTAAGGAATAAATGATACTTATGACCCCCCTCCCCTAAAATTCATACCTGTCAAAGACAACAGCTGCCAGGCTGGGTTCAGAAAAGATAACGTCCCCAGCCCAAAATTCCTTGCTAGCCTTCAGACCCCTCCCCTTTCCAGGTGAGTCAAATATTGCCACATTCTCCATAGCTGCGGCACTGCTTCCTGGAATGCTTGAGCACAGACGGTGGAGGAGGAAGAGAGGAGCGTCTCGCTGGTGGTGGCTGACTAAGTGGTCAGTTAGGGGCGGGGCTGCTGCTTAATCACAAACACCAATCCTCTTCTTTCAAAAAGACAACTGCACATTGCATGGCAAAGGTACAAAAATAGCCAGCAACTTGTTCAGCTGGACCATCAACTAACAGAAGTGGGTTGGAGGGCTTCTGTCTAACAAATTGGACAACTCTGTCCAAATCATTTCTCAAAATATCTTTCAATCGGAACAGAATTACTCTGTATAGCATTCCTTTTTTTATTCGTTTTGCGTTTTTTGGTGGATGTAAGTATGGGTGAACTTAACAGGCAGGAAGACCCCCATGGCTCCCATGAGTTGGTAGGTGCCATGTTACACTGTGTTATTTTTGTCCCTCACTTGTGTCTGTCTGTCAGGAATCTGAGGTGATGTTGGACAGCTGCGAGATTGACACACACATCCTATAGACAGGCCACCAAAAAAGTCTGCCTCCACTGTTAGCGCTTTCTATCATGCACGTGCACACACACGCGCACACACACAGGCCAAGTAGTAACTATAGTTGAGGGATCCTGTGACAACCAATAAACAACCCCCAGTCTGATGAGAAATGTTGTTAGCAAATTAGCACCAAAAAAGTCCATAATTCCATTTTTTGTTTACATTCTTTAATGTACATTTTACGTACATTTGGTTGCTAAGTGTATACGGTATGTAGCAGGAATGAAGGATACTAGTATAATATGGCCATCGAAAAGCTGAATTAAATACTGTATACATAATTGCTTATGAAAAGTTGGGGATATCCTGGTGAAATTTCAGGATGAACTATAGTGTTTAAATGTGAACTTAACTTGACCCTTTCTAAACACTTTAATGCAAGCCTAATTGTCCGCTGAATGAGTTCTTTCGGCTCACAGCTTGGTATTTGAGCTATGGAAACAGTTTAATTTGTAAATAAATCTGATTTCATTTTTTTCCCTCTAATTTAAGTTGAACGTGTGTAAGTGTTTTCTTTAAATATATGGAACTGCTTTGCATGGGGCAGCTCGGTAGCCGACTGGTTAACATGTCTGCCTCACAGTGCAGAGGTGCAGGGTTCGATTCTGGCTCCGGCCTTCCTGTGTGGAGTTTGCATGCTCTCCCCGTGCCAGTGTGGGTTTCCTCCGGGTAATACACTATCAGTGTAGTGGTACACTTGCCTGACTTTACTCTGTGATGGTGTCTGTGTGTGCCCTGTGACTGGCTGACTACCAGTTCAGGGTCTATGCTGCCTTTCGTCCGAAGTCAGATGGAATAGGCTACAGCATCTACCGATGACCCCGTACAGCAGGGGTCTTCAATCCTGTTCCTCGAGGGCCGGTGCTCTGCCCGTTTTCCATCTTTCTCTGCTGCAACACACCTGAATGATCGTCATCTAACTTTTGTAGACCTTGCTGATTATCTGATCATTTGAATCAGCTGTGTTGCAGCTGGGAGAATTGGAAAACCTGCAGGATACCGGCCCTCGAGGAACAGGATTGAGGACCCCTGCCGTACAGGATCAATGGTGTTGATGATGATGATGATGACACACACAAAGTACACGATTCCAGTTTTATGATGTGCACGTTTATTCTCTGAATAGTCATGCTAATTGAAGAGGTATGTCATAAAGAAACTGTGACAAGAGTAGCGAAGAACGAGCGCAGAAAAAAATGATGCCTCCTTGCCTACTCTTACCCAATCGTAACATGCATGCTGTTGAGATCACAACTCAAAGAAGTCAAGGTGCGAGCCTGTGGCAAAGTCATTATCTAAAAGAAGCCTCAATAGCTTGGTTGCAGATTCACGGCAAGGGTGTAAATGATACTGGATGCCGGTCAACCTCCGAATATTCTCCTGCATCTCTGTGTCCATTGGCCCTGGAAGATGACAATGAAATATCACATCATTCATTTAGATAGTTTAGATAAATTAGGAATAGGTGAGCATTTGTAACATTGAAAAAAAAAGAGAAAAAAACTGACGTGATGTTTTTTAGCACATTTAAACTTATCAAAACACATTTTTAAACATGTTGGAGACAATTGATAAATAAAGAGCAAGCAGGCATAACATTTATTAATTTAATAATTAATAATTAATTTAATAACATTAATATAATCATTATGTCTGTGTATGTGTGTATGCCATTACGAGGTGGGGCCTGGCAGGCTGACGTGATGTCAGCGAGACTGTGTGTGAGTGTCTGGGATGAGCAGAGGCAGACAGCAGCTTATTTTTTTTATGTTTTATGTTGTCACATTATTCAATAAACAACTGAAAGTCGCATTAGTGAGGGTGGCTCTCCTTTCCCAAATGCAAAGGCATTACAGTGAGTAACTATACTGGAAATCAATTGCTTAAAAACCACAATATACCAGGGGCGAAAATGGAGAAGCACAAAATAAAGAAGGAACACTGCATTCATTCATTCGAAATTTAAGTGCGCACATACCCGGTGAGTAGCTGAGCACTTTGACATTGGGATTCTCGGCTGCTAGCACCCTAAACATCATCTCCCTGGCCGCTTTGGCGGTGCAGTAGAGGACCCAGGAGGGCAGCGCCTGCACTGCAAATGTTGACGAGCAGTTGACTACGCTCCATCGCAGTCCAGCTCTCGGCGGAAAGGCCTGCAACACTCCTGCGGTCAGCGCCAGCACGGAGCTAACGTTGAGGGCCAGGTAGGAATTGACCAGGTCGAGCTCGGTGAAGTTCTCGAACGGGGAGATGTCGCCCAATGAGGCTGGAGGGGAGAAGAAACATGCTCATTTTGAAATATAAATATATTAGGTTTGTTTTTTTATGTTCGTGGATCAATATAATCCGTGCTCAAGTTCTTTCATATTTTTTTTTAAATCACATAAGGCAATGCAGTTTTTAAATAAAAAAGTAGCACTGTTTGTATTTACAACCATGAAAATATGAGTATTTCACATATAAGTCGCAGCCAGAACAAGACTAAAAACTACTTATCCCCACATGCCATCAGGCATAATGAACAATTTACATCACAATCAGCCAAGCACACTTTGAAATTGAAACTTTTGACGGCCTGCAAACTGAATTACTTGAATAGTCAAATGCAAATAAACTGTTCATTTTACTTTTTTAATTGACATTATTTTTAAATGGTTCTTATGTACATTGCCTACAAATGGCAACAATTTTCACGATCATCAAGTGCTCCTTTTTTCTTAGCTTTTTATATTATATTATTTATATATTTTACATTTGCTGTATATGTGGAAGGAGACTGACAAAGTAAGAATGTCATTGCTTGTAAAAAAAAAAATAGGCAATTTTGCATTAAAATTGTGTCAATGCCTAGTTGTCGCCCCCCCCCCCCCCCAAAAAAAAACAAATAAAGAAAGAAAGAAAAAAATATGTAATTCATTCAGGGATTTCTTTCAACATAACCTCAATCAACATTTAATTTGGGAATGTTGCTCTCTATAAAGTTTAACATTTACTTTGGAATTCAGTGCTTTCAAAATTTCACATGACTCCCACACATGATTTCCACTTTTTTTTTTTGCATAAAATTACTTTAAAATATCATATAAATTCAAAATGGCATTATTATTACTAGTCAATGCCCTCTGGAACAAATATGCTAACTCCATGCAGTCATTGTCTGCTTGGTAAATTGTCTAATCTACGATATTTTGTTGGATTCCCATATTTACATGGTAAATAATATGGCAGTACTTTCTTTCATTTACACAAATTCCTGACACTTTATGATTGAAGCAACTTTTCACTTAGTGGCTCAAGTATGCATGGAAAAGGAAGTTGTATAAAAAAAATTGCAATTGGTACAACGTGCTCATATACAGCCACATACTGTAAGTTAGCCTCACCAGCATTATTGATGAGAAGCACGTGGTCTATTTCTTTGAGGCTCTGCTGTCTTGCCATGTCCACAGTGTCCGCCACACCCTCTTTGGTACTCAAATCTGCTGTCAAACAGTAAATGGTCATGTCCTGGATGTCCTTGAGGTTTTGCAGCAGTTCCTCCTTGAGCTGCTGCAGCAAAGGCCTTGAGCGAGCCACCAGCAGCAGCACGGAGCCCGGCTTGAGAGAGTGCAGCACCTGGAAAAACACATGTCATTGACTCCTCTCTTATATTTACTTCCCAACCAATATGCTGACTACTTACAAGGTGTGCTAGTGCCCGTCCAAATCCCTTGGAGGCTCCTGTGATGATGCACATGCACCGTCCTAAACTGCTTCCACTTGCATGAAGAACTCCAGACATTTCTTCGAACTGCTACCTTGTTGAATGATGTTCAAGCGAAAATGAAAGGGAGGCTGCAGGACAGGAAAACTCTTACTCGTGAGTTGAATGTGAGCGCTGCTGTACTTTTATAGGCCTCAGGAACAGGCAGCACGAAGGGATTTCGTGCTCTATATTTGACGCTGAAAAGACCTCAAGTCTTGGCTATAGTTTTTATATTGGGAACTAATGTATTATTTTACCCTCCGGGTACTCCGGTTTCCTCCCACATTCCAAAAACATGCATGGCAGGCCGATTGAACACTCTAAATTGCCCCTAGGTATGAGTGTGAGCGCGGATGGTTGTTTGTCTCTGTGTGCCCTGCAATTGGCTGGCAACCAGTTCAGGGTGTCCCCCGCCTACTGCCCGAAGATAGCTGGGATAGGCTCCAGCACCCTCCCGCGACCCTAGTGAGGAGAAGCGGTACAGATGATGGATGGATGGATGTATTATTTCACGTTAAATACAATTCAAGGGGACAACATTTGCAGGGTTATGAGTTGAACTACTGTCAAATTAAACAAAACTAATGACTAACCCAGCACGTTCCACTATTTTAGAAATATTAACTCTGCTAACTTTGATTGAGAGAGGAATAAATGTTCAGAAAAAAATCTTGAGAAACATTCAAATGCATTGGCAGGCTGTCAAGTTCATGCAAACATAACCGGTGTGGTGATGCCATATTTTCATAATGTAGAGCCGCTTTATCCAGGTAGAGATGGAAATGATAGCAAGTTGACAAAATGGGGAAATTAAGGGTGAAGCGAAGATAAATCTGCACATCATAGTTAAATATAATTACCAGAATCTTTTTTTTAAAGAGTGAAAGGAGACAAGCCAATAAAAGTTGATTTTCCTGCCTCCATATGAACGCTAGAAATGAGCAAAAACAGAAAAATATAGTTTCTTTAAATGTATGTTTTGCATGAATAACTTCATCAGATCAGATCTCTTTCCAGTATGAGCCCCACTTTTGATATTTAAAGAGTTGCTTGTGTCTCCAGTTTGTGAGTGATTTTTTTGTACTTTAAATCTGTGATCACGTGGCCGCAGTAGCTATTTTTACAATGCTTCACTATCAGATGGTAATAATTTTCTGAAATGAACCTTGGTAAATCCAAAAAGTGAGGGAAATTACAAAGTCACACTCATTTCATTTAAAAAAAAAAAGAGAAATGTTTTCTTGGAACTGAGCACGAACACACGTAAAGCAGTCAGGGACCAAGAAGAGCTGGATTTTAAAGATCATGGCGTCCTCTTGTGGCTTACTGACAAAAAGCAACAGTGTGGAAAGTAGGCAGCATTTTTCTATGCAAATTTACTATGACGTCATTCGGATCGTGTTTCAGCTCGAGTACAGATGTAAATATGTTGGTGTTTCCAATAATCACTGATAACATACAGAGCATTCCGATATCTTCATAAGGTACACGGGCATTTTTTTAATGCAGAGTTGGGGAACATAAGACCTGTAACCATATGTCGTCCAGAGGGGCACTTCAGCAAATTAAGGTAATCAAAATATTACATGCAGCTCTTATGTCTCATAGTCACAAAGAGACAAAACATTGGAAACACGGCTCAGTAAGATGTACGTAGTCGCCATTGCAATTAGCACTCGGGTAGAGCTTCCTTAATCATTTGTCGAACCAATTTCTATATCCATCCCATCCATCCATCTGCACGTCCATCCAGGCCAATCTCCCGTGGGAGAGCGCCTACTGGCCGGATGCCAAAAGGGGGCGTTTGCATCATTCAGCCGGAGGGGCGGGTCCAAAGGTGGGTGTGTGTCTCTCAGCTGATGCGCGTATCAACCGATCGACTCCATCATCAGCATCCGACGCTGACAGCGGTCGAGGACGGCATCCCGAGGTGCACCGACGCGCGTCCGCATCGCACGATGATCGGGGCCCGCGGGACGCGACACTGACAGCGGAACAACAACACGCTGCACAATAAGAGTGAGTATCGCCTGTGACGACGAAACGCATCGCTACGGTTTCTATGCACGGTCGCTTGGAGGTTGGGAGGGGTACAAAAAATACACATATAGGCCCATATATATTTCATAGTCATCAATAGGTGGTGCGTTTGAGCGAGGCCCGTGAATTTGATTCGGGGTTTAGGGTGGCGGAGAGGATTCCACGCGTGGGGCTGCAGCCACGGGGCCTAGTGAGTGCGTGGAAGCGCGGTGCAATGAGGGCTCGATGCGGATGCTGCTATAAAGCCGCCCTTGCCGCCCAGGGATGCAGAGGGAAGCGTGAGAGAGAGATAGAGAGAGAGGAGAGTCGTGAGGGGAGGGGAGAGCGCCACCAAGGCACCTATAATACATACTATTCGACTACTACGACTACTACTACAACTCATTGGACTGCTACTACAGCTACTATGGTCACCCAGGAGGAAGTAATGATGGACTGCTTCTAGCATGTCTTGTTTTGGGACTGGACTTGTTTGTGTTTGATTTGACTCAGCTAGCATAACCCCTCATGCATAAAAATATTTTTTCATTGCTACATAGAAGCACATTTCAGGATGCTGCAGTGCTGCACAGGCTACTGTTTGAACAAAAAAAATCTCTCAGCAGAATTAATTAAAACTGGGCATTATTTTTGCATTTCACTGACTGTTTTATGAAAACTGATCATTTTTAGAAGCTACGCGTTGTGGTACATGGTTATGCCCATACATTTACATACCTTGGCAGAATTTGTGAAATCCTGGCAATTTTATGGAAAAATGACATCGTGCAAAAAATGTTGTTTTTTTTATTCATTGATAGTGGTGAGGTGAAGCCATTTGTTGTCACGTAACATTTGTTTTAATCATGAACTGGAATGGCCCTGCTCAAAGGTTTTACACGTAACTCTTGAATGTGTGGCCTGATAATATCCACATACGTATAATGGTTATAATGGCTATGAATGGTCAACTTCCACATGCGACTGTTTGGATTGTAATTAGTGCGTGTGTATAAATGGGCAACGGCCTTCAAAGCTCTTGACGGAGCCCTACTTTCTCTACATGGATGCAAAAAGATGTCTAAAGATTTGAAAATGCTACTTGGTTAGTATTTCAAATTCTAATAATGAATCAGAAAATTTGTGTTTATGTTGATACCAAGACACGAGGAGGCAGGGTAGAAAAAAATTCTATCACAATTGCACGAAGAGTTTTTCTGTTAAAAAAAAGTATCTTAAGCTGAAATTCAGAAAGATTTTACTTGTTTTCTTCAAAGAATGGTGCACGTCTTACAAATTATGCCAGTGTATGTCAAATTAATGGGCACACCTGTTCATTTACATTATTATTAGTGTCATAACATAGCGCATTATACATTGCAACTTAGGTCATGGAAAACAAGGGGTTCTGTAACCTCTTAGCATGCCTGTGGGCGCCCATTTAAAGTAAACGTTAGAATGCTCTCTCATGACTTGCTAATTTGAAGATGAATTGCATTTTCATTCTGGAGATACAAATGATAAATAATCCCCGCCAAAACAAGCTAATGTTCATCTTAATTTAGCATGTTAGCATCCTGCTATCGGTGAGAATGTGCCTCAGATTGTTCCTCTGGTGATCCCTTTCCAAAGATTTGAAGCTCAGTCTGCGTGAAAGCGGCAAAAACATGTTTTAAGCAAAATCACATCATAACACGGAGGCTGAATAATTAGAAATCATCCAAAGAGGATACACTTTCATGTCATTCAGCCAACACCAAGCGAGTCTTGTCTGCTCTCCATTCAGTCATCTGAATCTAATCCTTTTAATGCAATAACAATATTGTATAACACCTCTCATTTCTCTGTGTTCCTCTAGTGTGTGTGCCCCCACTACCTGCATTAGGTTGTGATGACCCACACTGCATCCAAATGTTTCTGTGACCCTCCTCAAACCTGACTCCTAACCACTAACCCCTGACCTTTGACCCCCTCACTATGGGCAGTGTTGGCAGTGGGGTGGCAGGCGAGCAGGAATTTGCCATGAAGTCCGTAGGCACGAGGACCACGCTGCCCCGCGCTCCGCCTCTCTCACGCCGTTGCCCTGGTGACCGCAGCTGCAGCGCAGAGCGTCTGCCCCGCCCCCCCGTGACTATATCCGACGGGACGGCTTCTAGCGACGAGCGAGGGAGCATTAGTATCGGCACCGGCACCTGTACCGACCGGCCCACTGAAACGGCCTCCACCACCAACACGGAATGTACCATGGCGGCGCCCAACAACAACAGCCAGCTGGAGTGCGGCAACGCGGCCCTCAGGAGGGAGTGGGAAAGGGAGAGGCAACGAGAACGGGGGAGAGACAGGGACCGGGACCGAGACTGGGACCGGGAGAGGTTGGATAGGGAGCGGGAGCGGGAGAGGAACCGGGAGAGAGAGCGGGAACGGGTGGAGAGAGAGAGACTGGAGCGAGAGCGAGAGAGGGAGCGGGAGAGGGCCCGGGAGAGGGAGAGGGAGAGGATCGAGAGGGAGAAAATCGAAAGGGAGCGAGAACGAGAACGGGACCGAGAGAGGGAGAGAGAACGAGAGAGGCTGGAGGGGGAACGACTGGAACGGGAAAGAGAGATGCAGGCCGCCGGTTTGGATGTCTGCGGGAATGTAGTGGGCCGAGGAGCAAACGAGAAGAGCAGTGTTGGGGTGAACCAGCATCAGCACAGAGAGATGGTAGCGACCAGAACCGACGGTGAAAACAACCAAGCGGCACACAACCCACCCAAAATCATGGCAGTGTCAGGAAAACTGGAACAGGTACTTTTGGATACCCTGTGCTCTCTTACGCTTTATTCAATGAAGCTTTGTCGATCCTTTCCTCTTTTACACTGCAAAAAAAAAAACAGCCTTAAAAATAAGAACAAAGCATTGACATGAGGAATATATTCATTTAAGCAAAATTGTCTTCCAATGCAACGGGTAATATTTGCTCTTAAGCACTATGATGTCATTTTCGGTTGAGAGCAAGTGGCAAAATGTCGTCCCTCTGACGTGGATGAAAACTGAGTTAATTTCAAAAACCTCTCTGAACCTCTCTATTTTTACTACTTACACTTATGGAAATATGGTTCAATATTCAATTTTGCTTATTTTAAGATACCAGTAAATCAAATCTCAAGGTACAATACATTGCTCATTAAGGGAAAAAATATTTCAGTAAAATCCTCAAAAACTGCCCGATAAGAATCTTGGCAGATCAAAACTAAGCATAATTTGCATTGAATTGCATTCATTAATCAATGGTTATATTTTAGTGTGTCGTTCAGGGCAACCGAGAAACAGTAGCCTGTACTCTGGCTAAGTGTAGGAGGGTAGATCCTGAATTGATCAGCTGTCACTCACAGGACAAACACTCAACTGTCTGGAGTCTTGGTTTTGAACTAGGAAAGGAAGTATCCTGATGAAACACACACAGAACATGAAAAGACTTTACAGATTCAAAGCCAGAAGCTTCTCAAAATAAAGCACCTATCATCCACTCCAATGAATGCATCAATTACTGAAACGTGTCGGTTTGAATGTGGGGAGATTCTTTTCCCAGTCCAAAGACAAAAAGTACTGACAAAAGTTAGAGTAGTGCCACTGCTCCTCCCCATCGAGAGGAGCCAGATGAAGTGGCGCGGGTTATTTGATTCGGATGCATTCTGGTGAAGTGCACCAGACTCATCCCACTGGGAAGAAGCCCTGGGGACGACCCAGGGTACATTGGAGAGATTAGGTCTCCCGGCTAGCCTGCGAACGAAAGAGCTAGATGAAGTGGCTGGGATTGGGACTGCTATCTTCTAGCTTCGCATTCCAATTTATGGGTCTGCCTCTGGTTGTCTGTCTCTGTGTTTAAGTCCAGTGATTGGCAGCTGATCAGGTCTGCAGGGATAGGCTCCAGCTTCTGTTGAGCCTGGACGGGATCAGTGTACCATAAAAGGAATGGCTGAATGCATCCGTTTCTGCTGTAGCTTTATAGTCACTGATGATATGTTAATTTCATCCTCCAACTATCTATTTCCCAGGCAATGCAGAGAGACTCCGGCCTCGTCCGTCCCTCTGCCTTCAAACCGGTGGTTCCGAAGAGTTTCCACTCCATGCAGAACCTTGTGGGCCAGACAGGTGGGGCTGGTAGCGAGGGCAAAAGCGAGGCAAGAGGCGAAGGCTTCTGTGAGGGGAGAGGTGGCAGGAGAGGCAGAGATGGTGGAGGGGGAGAGTCAGGAGAGGTGCCAGAGGCCCTGCTCCTGGACCAGGAAAGCCCAGTGAGGGTCAGCAGAGGTGAGGGAGCGGGAAATCCTAATGAGGTGGTTCAGGGGGGGATGTCCGACTCAGGCAGGAACTCTCTGACCAGCCTGCCAACCTACACTGCTTCGGGCTCAGGTTGTGGACCTCCAGCCGTACTTGGACCGCTAAGTGCTTCTACAAGCCACATCAACAGGTTGGGCATGGCTGGGGCGGCTGTGGGCTTGGACAAGATGGAGAAGCCCGGCTACCAGGTAGGCACTCCTATGGACCGCCATCCCAACATGACATCATGATTAGACACATTTTTGGATTTTGTCTCCAGAACGGGCTTTGTGCCTCAGACAGCGGTCGATCTTCATCGGGGAAGAGCTCCTCGTCCTATCAGAGGCTGAGTCACATGAGTGACGCACCCGGACAGTTACGCCCCTCTCCCTCCTCAGATGATATCATCCAGGACCTGGAGGACCGCTTGTGGGAGAAAGAGCAAGAGGTCAGTATATGCAGGGGTTGGTTATTATTTCATTATTTAACTGCATGCTATACAGGTATCACTATGTGTAACTAACCATATTCATATTTTTGGAACGGCAGAAGTGATTTTATTTATTGTATTTTATTTTCATTTGAAATTAGGATCGAAAGATACTACTTCCGGTTTAAGCTATGTGCTTTTATTTTGAATGCGAACTTCCTGTTCACTACAATTCACACGAAAGGTAACTTAAAGAGTACGGCCAAGAGTTTCATATTGACCGTCAGAAAAAAACGAACATTTCTTTTACTAGCACCCCCCCCGAAGAGGGAAATATTGGTAAATATTGAGTGTTGAATGTGAAATATGTCAGATAATTGTTTGCGTGTGTTTTGAAATGTGTTTCAGCTCTTATGGTGATTAGGTTTGAAGGTTACACGGTTATGGATAAATGTTGCTCGAAAAATAAACCGCAAAATCATCAGTAGAGTCTCATCCTTGGTTCGGAGGGCATGCTACACTTTGTGTGTTACAAAGATAACCACGTTACAGATTTGCCACTGGAGACTCGGCCTTTTTATTGTGTTTGACTGATTGTATTTTCACAAATAACTGTCCTAGAATTGCTAAACAAACGAACCTAAAGATGCCCAAAGCAAAGAAATCTCCTAGCTTCACCTATCTTGCTTTATGAATTATATTTCCGAATGCCTTACTCGACCACTAGGTGCAGCACATGCGCCGCAACCTGGACCAAAGTGAAGCCGCCATCATTCAGGTGTTTGAGGAGAAGCAGCGCGTGTGGGAGCGACAGATGGACGAGCTGAGACAGAACTATGCATCACGCTTGCAGCAGGTGATGTCCCCTTATACTCTGATTCTAACCACTATCCTTAAGATGTGACTGCACGTTGTCCCAGTCCCACTTCAAGGTGCAAATTATTGAACATGTTGTCTTATATTATGTAGAAGTACAGGATATAGTTTGGGATTTGTCATTATAGTTAGTTTTTATTTTGTTGTACACCTTAAATTGGTTGCCAGCGTTAGGTTTAATCATTTTAAAGCATCAGCAATTGATATGTGACACATGAAATGTCTGCTTATTGCAAAATGGCCACAAAATTTATTGCGTGTTCATCTGCAGGTTACGCGGCGCGCACAGCGCTCGCAGACTGCCCTGCAGGCCCAGATAACCCGTTTGTCCCAAGACAAGAGAAGACTACAGGAGGAGATGGCAGCCCTGCTTGCCCAACGAGAGGAGCTGGAGAGAAAATGTCTAGATTACAGAAAGGAGCAGGCTGACATATTGCCACGTCTGGAGGAGACCAAGTGGGAGGTGAGATACAGTTCGAGTACTTGACCCAAATAAAGTGTAACCTCCAAATTCGAACACAGTCCCATTCTGTGGTGCTGATAGTTCAATAACAATGTTTCCCATTTAAAGTATTTAACACCTACTTATCAAATATGAAGAGAAGTTAACCACTTTTTAATTGTACAATAATGTCTATAGTGGTGCCTTGAGATACAATAAATGTAAAAATACAAACGTACGACACAGAGAAGTGGAAGTGATTAAGTCACACGAGGCAAGGTTCAAGCCTCATGGTAAGGCGAGAGAGCCCACGTCAGTCAATTGTCATAAAATAGAGCGAGAAAATGTCATAACTGTCCATCAACACCAAAATAAAACAAGAGTGTCATGATGCCCTCCACCATCAGAATATTAGACTTGTAGACTTCTTGCAGGTGTAATGGCTAAACCAGTAAGTGTCAAAGTGGTGGTTTATCAAAATGGAGCAAGTGAGTGTAAATTTGTAAAAAAAAATGTTTACAGATTAATTCAGCCTTGCGTAGAGCTCAGAGAAATGAAAAAAGACACTAACGTAAAAACTCACCTCCCTTTGTCCCCACTAATGTGGCAGGTGTGTCAGAAGGCCGGCGAGATCTCCTTGCTGAAGCAGCAGCTGAGGGAAAGCCAAGCTGAGGTGACACAGCGGGCTGGAGAGATGGTGGCGCTGAGGGGCCAGCTCAAGGAGCTCAATGCCCAGCTGAGGGAGCAGGAGGAGGCCATGCTTGGACTGAAGGAGTCCTACAGCGCCAAGAGTCTGGAGCTGGAGAAGTGCGAGGCAGACCTGAGGAGGACTCTGTCAGAGGCCAGTTCTAATTTCACTTCCTGTATTGTCATGGAAAACGACCTTTTAGCAACTTGAGAATATAAAATATGCTCCGGAAAAGCAAAATATTAGAAACATCTCTTAAAAGGCAAAACATTCATCTTGAATGTAATGGTAAGATTCATGAACTATGAAAGGAAAAAGAATGAAGATAACAAAACACAGGAAATCATTTCCAATAAGTGCAACTGCTGGATGTAGAAGGTTTCCAGTAAATCCAAATAATTGAAATTCTAATCCGCAAAATCCATGCTGGGAAGGAGTTCCGGAAGCATGTCAAAGTGGGGATTGAACAACATTCATCCAAAGTCAAAACAATTTGATGTGTTGTGCTGGATGAGCTTATAAGAAGCTTACATAAAATATGCATATGTGCACTTTATTCAATAGCTGGGGGTTCATCAAAATTAAGGCGTGTCTTGAAATCTTTACTTCGCCCATTTGTCCGCTGTTTTTTTTTAACCACAGAGAAACTTCAAACATGTAAAAAAAGTTTCTCAAAGTTTCTTTATTTACAACAAAGAACATATTTTTGTTCATCTATCTGTGGCAGTGAGTGATGTACAAGTGACAGGCAGAACAACGAAATGCTGTTGGCAGCAAAGCACTTCAAATGGAGACAATCATGAACTCCCAGTAAAATTATTTAAAACCACCAAACCAACCACTGCCACACGAGGCTCATCAAATTTCACATGGCCAAACAAATTACACAAACTATTATTAAACTCACCGTTTGGCATTCACACAAAGCAATTCAAAACCCAAGTTTGCCCCCCCCTCCCCCGCTTTAAGATTACGGTACCACCGTGTTTGATCTTTTCTTCCTCCAGGTGTCCATCCTGCGAGAGAAGCTTGGTGTTTTCGAGGCAGAGGTGTTAAGTCTAAAACGCGCCCTGAATGAAGTCAGCAGAGGAGCCGAGGTTGTCATGAGCCCTAACTTAGCAGCTGCGGGCCTCTTGCCACCCTGGGGAATCGTCCACTGCCCGCGAACACCCAGTGATCAATCGACCAACTCCCTCACCCCTACGGCCGACACCCTCCTGAGTCTTCAGAGTGACGAAGCCAAAGCCCAGCGACAGGAGGCTCAGAGGCAGCAACGCGAGGAAGCACAGTGGCAACAGCAGCAGCGTCAGGACGCCCACGCGCAGCAGGACATGCAGATGCGGCAGGACGCTCACCTGCGCCACGAAGCTCAACTCCGCCAGGATGCGCACATCCGCCACGAGGCTCAGCTGCGCCACGAGGCTCAGCTGTGTCAGGAGGCCCAGCAGCGGCAGCAGGACGCTCACTGGGACGAGGCGGGCGAGCTGCGCAGACAGCTGGAGCAGCTGCAGGCTGCCCTGCGCCTCGAGCGGCAGCAACGCGAGCGCCAGGCCCTCAACTTCGACCAGGAGCGACACACCTGGCAGGATGAGAAGGAGCGGGTGCTGAAATACCAGGCCCAGTTGCAGCTGAGCTACGTGGAGACCCTGCAGAAGAACCAGGCTTTGGAGAAACGGATGAGCCAGCTGGGAAGCAAACCGAGCACCGCATGCACCGTCCCCACCACTACTGTCACCAACACCTCCCCTTCCTCCTCCTCCGGATCGCCTCCGCAGTCGCTCTCAGCTCTGTCTCCTCAACCACCACCATCCCTCCCCGGCCCCATCACCCTCACCCTGTCCCCGCCCTGTGAAGACCAAAAGGGCCCGCCTTCTCTCCACCAGCTTGCCCCTCCTTGGGCAGGACCTTCACGCCTGGAGAGGATAGAGTCCACTGAAATTTAAAAACACATGCAGGAAAACGCTCCCAAAAATGCCCTGACACAACACCACATCACATCGTACTGTAAGAGCATTTCTGCGGACAACATACGTAAAAAAAAAAAAACAAACAAAAAAAAAAAATATTTGAAGGTACAAGCCGGTGATTAAAACGGGAAGCGCATCTATTTTCTAGGCAGCCTTTCTCTGACAAGTTACACACCACTTTCCTGCATTATCAGAAAAAAAGTGTGCCACACTGCAGGACAACAAACTGACAATGTTTAGGTGACAGCACTAACACAGCGGTCGTTTATTTCATGCCTGTGCCAGGAAAAAAAGACCAAGACAATCAGGGATATTGTCAGAAATTGCAACAAGAGTATTATCATTCTTATTATCACGCGATATTTATTATTTACTGTAAGTCTGTGTCAGTCGTATAACGTACAAGTAGAACTAGTGGTCAGAGTGTGTGACGTTAACCTGCATTTTTGGCCAGAGAGCGCCTTACTCCATCTTTTCCAGCATGTGTAAGAGAATAAGTATTGCTGGGATTTAAAAAAAAAACAAAAACAAAAAAAATCTAGTGTGAATTGAATTTTCAGTGCTTTGATTATATATATATATCTATCTATCTATATAGGTCAATCACTTATTCCACATTATTCCACACTGGACTTTTTCCATTCAAGTTGGTTTTCATTTCATGCACAATGTCCAACATGCATGAGTCAAACATATCCTCAAATACAACAGAGCTTATATTTTCTAAAATAATACTATTCATAATAAATTGAATATATGTTTAGCTAATAATCAACCCAATCCAAATATGAGGAGTTTAAAGAGTTTACCTTCACTTGCGGTGACTAAAAATGAACCCTAGAGGTCGGTGTTGATCTATAATGGTGCTCCGAGATGACTTTCTTTCCTCCTTAAACTGTAAAACAGTGGAAACAAAAGAATGGAAGCTCACCATCTCAATTTACTTAAAGTCAGGAAATAAATCCCAAAGTGAAAAAATAGAGAATGTATGATATACAAGAAATAAATATTTATAGTTATAGATTGTACATTTGTGTGAATGTTGAAGTGTGCGTGTGCGCGCGCGTGTGTGTGTGTGCCAGTTTAGAAAGACTGATGATAGAGGGACTAGTGGCAATACTGCAAGTAAATCTATATTAAGAAATAATTAATTGATTTTTGTTAAATAGAGTAAAAGGGGCATGAAGGGAAGCAGGTGTTAGATTTTGCGCATCGATTTAACTGCATAGTTTATTTAGACTGAACAGTGGGAGCATTCAGCCTAACTGCACTACATCAACTTCAGTTAACATGTACATTAGAATCCAGTGTGAATACCATGGCTTTTATATGTGGTGTACATGCCAGCATACAAAGATGTTGCTCAAGAATATTAACGTATCGCTAGGGTATCACATATTATCATCTTTATTACTGTTATTATAAATATGGTAAAATGACAAAGACTATGTGCCATTGAGTTTTCCTTTGTGTTTTTTTAACTGTATATATAGCCTATTGGCTTGTCATATGGAGGTGTAACCATAGCAACCTTGTCCAAAAAAGAGAAAAGATGCTCCTTTTGATGTTGGTGATAAATGTAGTTACAGTATTGCATTGTTTAGAGAGCAAAATGCTATCAATTTTATACATGTTTCAGGTTTATTGTTTACAGTTATGTTATTTGTATTGTTCTGGCTTGATTAAAACCACATCTTTGTTAAGAACAGCTGACTGAATAAACGTGAATAATTCAGCTTTTCTTGTTGAACATTTTATTCAGTTTTACTGTGATATATATATATATATATACATATATATATATATATATATGTATTTATTTAGATTAAGAAAGAAATGATTGACACTGGATCAAAGTAGCTTGAAAATGGATGGAAATTATTTTGCTACTGAAAAATTGCAGGATTTGATTATTTTAACCTTTGTGACTCAAATTTATTACACTTAAAACACGTCAATAGTGTTTGTTGTTTTTGCTTAAATCCCTGAATAAACTTGAGACCTTATTAGAATGCTCAAATATTGATTTTGTTTTTATAATTTCACCCCTTTAAATGCCGCGTTAATCATATCCAATATTTGATTTTTTTTTTTCAACAAAAATGAATTGTTTTCCATATAAATCTTAGGGTGTGGGTCTTTGGCTTTTTGGGGTGATTTTGAATACGTCGAATATTAGCAATTACATTAATTACATTAAATTAATACATATTTTGATATAGTGCCAATCTCTTTTGGTCAAAACGTCCCATTCTCCACCATTAAAGCCATTGTTAGCGTTATAGCTGGCAAAAACAGAAGAATTTTATGCCTTGGGCTACGATGAATAATGGGATGGAAAACACTAGAACTGTCTCTCACTACCGTTCGAAAGGAAATCGCCAAACAAGCATGTTTGGCGACGAACTTGTGACAAAAGAATACAAAATGACGTGAACATAATAAGACACTGGCTTACAAAAACATTCACAAAGGAGTAGGAATACCTCCTACAATAGACATTAGCAAAAGCTACGAAAAGCTGACAGTCAATTTATGAGGAAAAATGTGCACACAAAAAAAGTTAAAAACAAAAATATTTGTGCCATTTGTTAAAACTCACTTCAATCACTGGCTCGGCAATTTGATTTGGAAAAATATAATTCGAATAATTTTGACGTTGCAAACTTTGTACTTTTTCGTTCAACAATAACTATAAATTAGAATGTGCAGTTAAAGTCTACATCTACGCAATTTCTTTTTTAAGTGAAACGTTTGTAAAAAGTATAAAACAATCAACTCACATCCCCAAAACATGGCAATACTATAAACGCCTTTCACGATTGCAGTTTGGCCCTCGTCGCATTCCGTAGTTGTTAGCATTCGAGCTAGCTGACTGTGTTTACGGAATCGTTCTGGCTACCAAAACATACATAATTATCAGTTTTGAGACCTCTCCTTTTTTGAGTAAGCATTATTTGCTATCTGTCACGTGTGGTCTGTTAAAACGCTGTCGTTGATATATCGCTCGTGCAACGAGGCAATGGGCAACACTTCTTCAATGACTATATTAAGCCTATTTAGTCAAATACACTTATGAACGCGATTTATGTTGACTATATCCCTTCTTAATTTGTTATCTAAACATCCTTGTGGAGGCGTGTTCCCTTGACCTGTGTTAATGAAAAGTGAGTCTGTGCTGAACTGCTTAATGGTGCTTCTTCCTTGACCTATATCTCTGAATTGGATTGTTGCATTTTTTCCTCTCAGATTGGAGGATATGGTCGTCAATCTTTGCCAGCCACACTTCAACACACACATAAGTTGCAACAAGGTATTCGATTATCCTTCTTTTTTACGTCTGTGGTTTGGTAGTTAAAAGGTGAACACGTGGATCAAGAGTTTTAATATCTTACAGAAGCAATGCTTACTATTTAACTAAATGCACCATGTATTTTCGATCTAGCATTAATAACGCGCATGTGTGAATTCAGTCGTGCCAAATCATAACAGAATGTGTCTCAATGCTTTTTAACACATTATGCAGGTGTAAAACTGCATCCCTCACTTTTTAAAAATGCATCCCTCATGTGCAAGCACAAGTTGACTACTGTGCTGTAGCTATGCGTGAAGCTGGCTTCTTACATGGCACCCAAACATGAACCCAACCTTGAGATAGTATATATGTAATATGTGCACTAAATGCCCATTTAATGTCACAAAATACTGACCTAAGTTTGTAGTAGGTATACCGTAAGCACAAAATGTGAATTTGTGCCTCAGC
Source organism: Idiotropiscis lumnitzeri (assembly GCF_059441095.1). Taxonomy (NCBI): domain Eukaryota; kingdom Metazoa; phylum Chordata; class Actinopteri; order Syngnathiformes; family Syngnathidae; genus Idiotropiscis; species Idiotropiscis lumnitzeri. The sequence continues at coordinate 30,200,022 of NC_142391.1, forward strand.
AAATCAAGAGAAACGCTAAGTTTGAGGCTGTGGACTGGGATATGTTAGCATGATATTTTCTTTTGGACTTTGAATAAGGTGCAAAAATATTCTGGGGGGGGGTCGTGGGGCATTGTTCTGCTGATGAATGGAAACACATTTAGACATTTAGAGTGCATCTCACTCTTTTGGGGAAATACAGTTCTGACTGGAACTGTATTTCCAGACCAAAGGTTTGATAGTCAATTTTTACCATTTATTGTAATTATGCCTCAAGTTTATAATGCGCTATCACAACTCTTGCATGATCGAATGCAGTTTGACTGCTTGAGTAGTGGCACATGACCACATTTGTTCTTTTCCCTCCTTTATCCAATTAACTCATTTACTGCCAATGACGGCTAAAGACGTCAAAGATCCTTTTTTTTTTTTTAACTCGGCTGGTAGCGAATGAGTTAAATGTACAGTGTGTCCTCTGTAAGGGTACAAGAATCTCGGTAGACTTGGGAAAAGGGAAAAAAAGCGCAGGGTGGAGGTGGAGTATAAAAGAAAATAAAGACATCGAGGGTCACAGTGGTGTGTGGGAGAATGAATCATTGCTGACCTTATGCTCTTTTATTGCACTTTTGTCATATAAGAAAAGCTGTTTTTTTACACACTCGTTCTCTCTTGCAGCTTCTGCTTGAATTTATTTCTTCAATGGTTCTGTCACCTCACCCTTGGACGCTTTTCTCAAATTTGAGGGTCTTTTAATCATTTCAAATGAATGCCCGGCATCCTTGTTTGACCAATTAGTTTGTCTTGGGGGAACAGACACATGGATTGCCATGTGGCACATGTCTTGATTGTTCACACCTTCATATAAAGTTGAAATTAGTCCAAATAAGCCTTTTTCACTGCGGAGAGGTATTGTTCCCTAAAATGTAGTCCGCATAAACATTGACTTGCTGTCACATTGTGTTCTAATTCCTGATTGTTTCCTTCCTGTCCGACTGCAGCTGTGTGCAGATGGGTATGATGTCACAAACCTTCTATCAGGGGATCCCGCTCTCCGGAGACGAGGCTTCAAGCTGGAGTACTTTTTACGTCCTCCTGTGCAGGTGAGGTGCTGCAAGATACTTCATGGCTAATGTGTCTCACTTGGCACCGTCTCACGCTTGTTTTTTTTTTTAATTAAGGGGCTTTGTGTTTGTCCAAGTCCAATAGGAAATATTGAAAATGTAAATAATCCCTTCCAGGATCAGACTGTCGCGATTATGATACTTTTCTTAACCAGACAGGTGGACAACATTTTTATATTAATAACTCAAAGGGTTTGCGCAGGTCCCACAGTAAAAAAAAAAAAATTAAATAAATCCTGCAATACCTCATCAATAAAAATGAAGCATACCATGTATTTTCAATACAGGTTCTTCTGCGCTGCTCAGCAAATGGTTTTCCAAAAAAAGAAACATATTCTTGCTTCAAGATGTTTATTGGTCCCTCCTGTAATATATGTACTGTACAGTATTTGAATGTTGAAAGAACAAAATCTGGAAAATCTTGCTGTTGTGTAGTTTCTTCAGCCTCTAGCCCCACACAACAGTATGAAAGATTCAACTGTTTTAGGTTTTTGCCATGCTATTGATGTCAAGGTATAGTTTCAAAAGCAGAATTTTGGTAGAAAAAACACCAAACACAGTTAAAATTTAGTAGAATTTTGCTTAAAAGTGGTAGACGGGCAGGTAAGACAATTATTTCTGTGCTGAAATGTTACATTGCTAAAGATGGTGCATTTTTAAAATGTCAAACTTTTTTTCATAGAAGTATTAAAAAAAAAATAGAGTGATTGATGCGGTGACAAATGTCTAGAGGGGTCTTAGTGCTTGTGACGTGAGCGTCTTCCTTAGATGCCACAGATATTCGCAATTTTGAATTTTCCATTCCTCGTTGTTAACCGAGCGTCCTCGTCCATCAGGTGACATTAAGGTTCGGCTTCCAGGTGGAGCTATGCAGAGTGGATGTGGAGCTGTGGCCTTGGGGCATGGACCGAGGACAGTGCAGCAAGCGACTGGAGATCAGCACCAGCTGTGGTCCGCTTCCTTCTCGTCATTTCGGCCAGGATCATTCTAAAAATGGCCTTCAGACGCAGGTGCATCAAGAGCAGAGCAGCGGGAAACAAGAGGAGTGCTGTCAAACTCGTCAGTCGAATGTCCACCAGTGGACACTCCGGGCTCAAAAGTGGAGTGAGAAGACTTCCGATGTGCCTCGGCAAAGGCCTCATACTCAATCAGGCAGTTCTGAGCATGAATTTAAACTTGTGGGCCGATGTGAACTCAAGGAGGAAACCAAAGTCAGTTTTTCCCGTCCTCCTTTTCATCTGCGGCCTCCTTTCGTCTCCCCACCTCCTCCTCAATCCGACGACGGTCGGCGAGAGGAGCTGTGGAGTCGAGGACACCTTTCTTTGACCTCCGTCACGCATCTCCGCGTGACGCTGCCTTTCGGCGGCTCTGCGTCCGCTCTGGGTCTCAAGGCTTTGGCGGTTTGGGGGCAACCGGCTCGTTGCTGCCCCCCGGAGGAAGTGGAAAGGATTCAACACGCCCACAAGGCCAGTCAAAGACCGCTCTGTAGACCTGTCCAGGCTGTCAATCAAATTAAGCAGCCCTGCCCGGACATAGCTCCAAGGTAAATACTTTGGCTTTATACTGATTGAAGTGCCATGAAAAAATATTTGCTCGCTTCTGAAATTCAAATTTTGTTGTATAGTTTCCCCACTTTAATTTTTAAGATCATCAAACAAGACAGTGGAAACCTAAGTAACATAAAATGCTGTTTTTAAATGGTGATTGTATTTATTAAGGAAAATAATAATACGAAAAGCTACCTGGATCTGTGTGTAATAAAGTGCTTGCCCCTCCTTGTTATTCATGTAATCATGAATGAGCTGTGGCTAGTCACCTTTTGAAAAGTTGATTTTTACTGACCACACCCAAGTCTGTTCAATCGAACAAAGTGAAGTCGCCCAAAAAAATCTCAAAAAGCTTTAACAAAATGTCACAATCAGATGAGAAGTAACGTGATTTACATTTATTAGTCTGGAAAAGGTTACAAAGCCTTTCTCAAAGCTTTAGGACCAAGGTGGGAGACATGATCCACTAATGTGGAACAGCTGGACCATTACCCCAATAGTGCAGCAACAACTCATCCAGGAAGTCACAAAGAAATGACAATATCTGAAGAACTGCAGTCCTCCCTCTCCTCAGTTGAGGTCAGTGGGCAAAAATGGCGGAGTTCCACTGCAAAAATCACTGCTGACCACAAAGAGCATAAAGGCTCATCTTACTTTTCCAAAAAAGAAAAAAAAACCTTGTCTGTTCAATTGACTTGATTTTAATACACTGAATTTTTACTTCACTTTGACACCTATGTCTGTATTTCCATCTGATTTTAGCGCACAATCTCTCAGTTCCATCCCAGAGGAGTTCCTTGATCCCATCACCCAGGAAGTAATGTCACTTCCCATGCTACTTCCGAGCGGCGTGTCGGTAGACAGCAGCACCCTGGAGGAGCACCAGAAGAGGGAAGCCTCGTGGGGGAGGCCAGGGAGCGACCCGTTCACCGGCGTCCCCTTCACTGCCACCTCCCAGCCACTCCCCAATCCCCAACTGAAAAGACGAATTGACCATTTTGTCCTGCAGAACGGTGGCACGAGGAGGGACGGGACGACAGGGAGACAAGATGAAGCTGAGAAGCCAAAACCCTCGAGGTTGATCGGCTCTTTGGCGGCAAACAAAAATCACTCCGTGATGGCTGCCGCAATAGAGGACAATGTATCGGGACAGTCGTCGGATCGTGGAAATGTTGCCCGTGACTCAAAGCGTTGCAACCAAAAGACAACACTAGACCTTCGCAGAGGGCAGAAACGACACCTGAGTGGGTCAGAAGCAGATGTACAACAACTCCTACCTCAAGCTAAACAATCAAGAAGTGATACAACCCTTGGTGAGACCATTTCAGATACATGTGTGTGTGTGTGTGTGTGTGTGCTCTTGCATTGATCGTCTGGACAATGAGTGCCCAACAATTAACTTGTTGGCCTTATCATAATTAAAACAAAAAAAAAAAACAAGTTCTGAAATTAGCAGATAACAGAAAACCTTTAGTTGGTTGTTTAATTTCACACTTGAAGGACGGGTAGGCACTCCAGTGACTATTTGTGTAAAAGCAGTTCAAAAGTACATTTTTCATAATATTCTCTGTATGTGTCCTTTATTCCTTGCAAATTGTCTTCATCAGGGCCCAGCAGCAGCAGCAGCAGCAGCAGCAGCAGCAGCAGCTCACATGAACAACATCTGTCAGCTAGCCTGGACGACGCCCTCTTCTCCGTCTTAAAGGGACGGCCTTCCTTTACGTCAAACTTGTCCATGTGGAGGCCTGCCCCTCGTCTTGCTGAGTCGGTAGAGGCCTCAACTCTGCGTCCTAATGCTGCAGGTGGGCAATGCGAAATAGTAAAACATAATTTTACAATAAGTTCAGTTTCACAACAAAATGCTATTACCGTTCACTCCTGCTGCCGATGGCGAGGGGAAAAAAACTTGGATTACTGACACCAAATCTCCCAAAAAATATGATTTCCTATATTCAGTCATCCACTTTGAACCGTACTTGTACTTATATCACAAACTATGAAAAAAAAGAAAATAATTTAAGATAATTTCAAATCTACTACATATTCTTTAATGTATTCAGGACCCAAAACATTTAGTGATTTGTTGACCAGTAGCAGAATTTTAAAATCTATTCTACAGCTGACTCTGAACGAGTACCACCCTTGTCTCCATCTATATTTTTCCTAACTTTGCCCTTTTCTGTCGTTCCCAGTCGAGAAGACTTGCTCATCGTGTTCCCGTGTATTCTCCCCATACTCAACGGCGCCCTCACCTGTATACCGGTTGCTCTGCGGCCACTTGCTGTGCCGAGCCTGCTTGCAAAGTAACTCAGCCCCTGCGCTCAACTCCGTCGTCCCGACAAAGTCATCCTCCGCTCATATCCTGTGCTCTACCTGCCGAAGCACCACGTCTCGTGGCGACATCGTACTCGTGCATCACTAGTCTGCCCGAAGACAGCGAAAGGAAACGATTTGTTCTCAAGGCCAAAGCACAGGAATGGTGTTTGTCCCTGCTCATCACTACGTTCTCAGGCTTATAGAGGACGGAAAACTGTTGCGTCAAACTGTTTTGAAAAAAAAATTGAAATACTAGTATTGTCATATTCCCCCCCTTTTTGTAGTCTTTTCATTGAGCGCTGCAGCCTTGGTTCAGGCAGTTTGTGCACACACAAAGAGGCGTGAGGAGAATGCAGCATAACCAGAGGCTAAATTCATAAAGATGGGAGTATGGAGGCCGAGGCTTCATGATCTGCTGACCTTCCAGTTCCATACATCCACCATTGAACATTTCAACCGCTATTTAGGATGTTTAAGCATGTTGCAAAAGTTAAACGGTACATCAATATATTACATTTAGTCTGTAATGAAGTAATATAACGAGTTAACCTTAAAATATTTGTTAGATTATTGCAGGTATTGAGTCTCGTAACGCACTACCTATCCGCGATCACAACACGCATTTAGTCACACAATTTAAACAGTGTCTTACAAGATAAGCGATTTACTCATGCACCTACCATAATCAGAATGTTTTGGTTCACTAGGAATGTAACGTAGCCTGTACAAAGCTGAAAAAAGATTTCAAGACTTGCACATTACAACCACATTGACAAGCCTGTTGGTCTCCATGACAACATCAAGCATAATCAAGGTCGTGAACCTGCATCCGCTCCTGAAGAGCCGCATACAAAATGGCGTCGATTGGGGAAAAAAATGTCGGCGCTTGAAAGACTATAAAATTGTCATTTACATTTCCTTGTACTTATGCTGAGATTTTAAATGTGTTCTAATTAAAATGTATGATTGTTGGACTGCATTTTGAAAAATCTACCAGTTTGACTCTTGTGGAGCTCTTGGATGATCAGTTTTTACTCTGGTATTTTTTTTAAAAGGGCCAGAAGGGTCAGGTCATTCAAAGATGAACAAAATATGAAAAGTCGTTTATTTAGAAAACAAAATAATTCATTCTGTAGGTTGTTATTTAGAGCTTTTGTGTTGTTTTACAAAATGGTGTTAAAAAACTATCTCTCTCTGATATTCAACTCCATATGGACGTACAGAACTGACGGACCGTGATCAAACTAAATGTAAGGAAATAAAAACAGTCACACTTTTTGCTTCAGTTCAATGGGCATTGCACTGCTTCTAAGACAGACATGCCGCAATAACATACAGCACATGCAGATGCTCTCAGCTCCAAGTAAGCTGCTGTCATAGTTGTTCTTTGCAGAGGATAAAGAATACATGCATCTTAAATGTTTTAAAATTATCTGTCTACGTGTGTTGCTCCATGGTGTTCAAATCTGCAACAAATATTACAGGACTCCAGTGGTGGCAAGTAACAAAGCATAAATACGTTGCTCTATTTTTCCCCAGATAAGTTACATTTTTATATATATATATATATTCCTTTTTTTTAACATAAGCATTGCTATGGGAACAACACACACACACACACATTTACCCACCACTCCTGCTGCCCCAAGAAAATTAATAAAAGAGGAAACTTAATGATCGAGGTTTTCATTCCATTGTGCCACGTTACCAAAACTTGTATTGTATACGGAGTGAATTTTATTAATCTAATTGCAATCCGTATTCTACTTTTTTTTCGTTTTGAGGAAGGTTGAATCAGTATCTCTATCTTTAGCAAAACATTTTTTAGTAACTGTACTTCTACTTAAGTACAGAACACTTCTGCCACTTCTACATGAGTCTTGGTTTAAATAAACGCACTTAACTGCTAATAAGCAAGACAACCCCAAATTGGTGTGCTACAATGCAGCACATGCAACACAGGTGGATTTAAAATGCAAATTTTGTTTGGATCATTAATAGTCCTGAAAAGAAGGCATCAGGGGGTAATAAGAGTGACCTATAGGTTGTGACAAAAGTATTTTTAGTTGTTGATTGGACTGCGTGATCACGAAGTGCTCAATAATACCTGACCAATTCTTGATCAACAGTGTGAAAGGTTTGCCTTTTTGTTTTGACAGTTTATCCTTTGCCAGCTGCATGATTATTGTCGGTTTTTGAATACAGACAAAAACATTTGTTGCCGTTGGTGCGGATAAGTGATGCGCAAACACATCCGCCGCGACCTCTCTGGCGCGCCCGTGACGTCACGGACAAGTGTCAATCAAGTGCTTAAAAGCGAGGAAGCGAGCGGTGAGGCATCCCGCAGCAAGTAAAAGCTCAGCAAAGCTCAGCAATGGCTCGCTCCTCCATGCTCCCCCGGTGCGTCCTGGGACTCATCGCCCTCTCCATCGCACTTTCCTCCGCCTGCTACATTCAGAACTGCCCCCGGGGAGGAAAGCGAGCCTTGGCCGAGACAGCACTCAGAAAGGTGGGAAATTAGATTTTTTTTTTTTTTTTTAATTTATTTATTTTTTTACCTTTTCTCATACTGTTCGTAAAAATTCTAAAATATTGGAGTGCTTAACAATTTTTCATATTTTGTCTTTCTATGACTTTTGTAAATGATTAAATTAATAAATTCCGAAAATACCCAAAAATCAAAAGCTTTTGAAAAAAAGCCTTTATAGATAACCAAACTTAATTATAAGAACACAAAAACTTGTTTTTTTTATTATATGCATATATGTGGTGTTTGTAATGTATTGAATTTATTGAATATATGAAATGAAATATTTAAGTAAATTTTTTTAAAAAATGACATGACTAATTAAACTAAACTAAATTTAAAAAGACATATATTCGGTGTGCATAGCTACATTATTACTATGGTCTCTTTTTTTGTTAATAGATGGTTCATATATATATATATATATATATATATATACACATGTACTGAAACTTGTAATAACAGTATAATAATAAAAAAAATATTAAACTGCTTGAATTAACTAATGACAATTTAATAAATATCAACAATTTCCAAATGTTTGGTCATACATTTTTCTTCACTCATTGACAGGGTTATGAACACTTACTGATAAGAGAATGTGAATTCAAATATGTTCCTAATAAAAGATAGAATAATTCAATTGAAGAAATAAAAGACCTGCACCACTGAGAACAAGCGTGGGCTAACTCCATTTTGGTTCATTTACAGGAGAGTGATTTCAAGTTCATGTCTGTTGCTCGATGACTACTGAAAGGATTTAGTGAAATATTGATCAAAACATTCATCACATCTCTGAATATTTCATGAAAGATGATAAATAACGTTTGCTTACACTAACATTCTCTTAATGCAATCATGGGCTGCACTTATTAATATTGATGGCTGAAACACAAGTTCTATCATAAAATTAATATGTTTTTATATTTTTTTTTTATTTAATATTTGTTTCCTTGCTGAATATTAGTTGTAAAATTCCAGTGTCTTATCAGGAAATCTTGAAAATGTACAGAATTGAAAAAAGGCTCACCCGTGAACATCACTTGACCAAACTCACAATACAGGAGAGCTGTGATTGGCTGTTACCTGAGAGCAACTGTGATGTCATTTTCAGTCAACAACAAAATGCAAAATGGTCACCTGCTGAGATGCCTAAAAACGGGTGGATTTTGCACTTTGATTCAAATTCATCAAAGGCAATATTAATCAGAAGGCCGTGTTTAGATTAGTGGCGCCTAAAACAAATTATTGGAAAGAACATTTTCGACTTGACTTTAACTTTGAAATGACATCAATGAAATTACCCCACTCTTGTTCTCAGCAGCTCTTTAAAGCTAACATTTGTAAAAGAATGTGAAAAACGTTTATTGTGCCCTTTTTGTGCCTTGCAGTGCATGTCATGTGGCCCCGGGGAAAGAGGCCGCTGCTACGGCCCCAACATCTGCTGCGTGGACGGCTTTGGCTGCCTTTTGGGCTCCCCGGAAACAACTCACTGCATGGAGGAGAATTACCTGCTGACCCCCTGCCAGGCCGGGGGGCGACCCTGTGGACTCGAGGGAGGCCTCTGCGCTGCTTCGGGACTCTGCTGTAATTCTGGTAAAAATAATGAGTGTTTGTATGCACGGTTGGTGTTTAGAAGAACTACTCCATTTGTTTTTTGTTTGTTTTGCAGAGAGCTGCGCAGTGGACTCTTCCTGCCTGGGGGAGGTGGAGGTGGAGAATCCAGCCGAAACCTCTGCAGGAAGCTCACCTGCAGAGCTGCTTCTGCGCCTTCTCCATGTAGCCACCAGGGGACAGACTGAGTACTAAAACATTTGTCCTCACAGCAACTCACTTAAATGCCTTTGAGACTCCAAACCTGCAACCTACACTCCATTAAGGCCATGTGTCCCCAACCTTTATTGAGCCAAGGCGCAGAATTTACAAATAGAACATCTCACAATGCACTGCCAAACAAAAAAGTAAAAAAGAAGTGAAATAATGACGTTGTGTCAGGGAATTGAATTGTTCGGCTTGTTACGATTTGCCACTGCCATAGATAGACATTATTTGAAGTAAATAAATCATTTTGAGCCCACTGGATGAAGTGTGATTGGGAATCAGTGACTTGAGTCGCATCCAAATCAAATAATGTTTTGTCAAACGAACGCCTTGTGGGTTGAAAAAAAACTTAACTCCCCTCTTGCAACACTTTGAAATGAATGATGGACATTTAATAAGCGCCACAGTCTTCATTAATGTACATACCGATACTCATATTGTAAACTAACTTTACCCCCAGTGCACCTCAGCTTTCAGGTTTAAATAATGAGTACAAAAAGTCATCGCTGTTTGATGCCCTATAAAGCCGGACTACAATGCTTGAGCGGTTTGTGTATGTGACATGTGACTGTTGAGTGAAAATGGAATAAAAGAACTATTGAATATATATATATATATATAAAAGGAGTGTGTGCTGTATTTGTCTCACCCAAAGTCAGTTGGGAAAAAAAGCTCCTGCTCACCTACAAAAACCACGACAAGAACGAGCAGCGCAATCAAAAAGGGGACAGATGAATGGAATTTTTTTTTTTATCACAATTCTAGTCCTTCTAAATGATTTGAATAATGAACGTCTCAGAGCGGATGTGTTTCAGCATGTTCCACAGATTAAAGTGTGTTTTGTGTCAGTTCCAGCTTGATTACAATGAGGCGCCTGTTGGATTTTGTCAGTTAAATTGTTGAGTCAGAGCCATTCGTAGCACACTGATTCACATTGCTGGCTTTATATGCGGCTGACTGGCAGCTGGTAAATGTTCCAAGACTTTATTGCCAGCGGGAAGTTTATTTGTGCCTAGTCCAACATCCTTGCACAATGATGTTTCAAAGGCAGTTGTGCTGTACCTGGGCCTCAACTGGTCTGGATCAGTCGGTTTTGCGCAACAAGAGGATTTGAGTCTTGGTACACACCAAACAGTAGTCAAAATATCCATAGTTTACTTGGATATTTATTTTCTGACTCTTTACATCCGAAAACATGTCTCTAATTTTCTACTCTTTATGCGGTCAAACTACCAATATAAAATTTGAATTTAAAGTCTGCACTCTGCCCTCAAACTTGTCTTGAGCGAGTGTCCAAATTTTACAGTTTTTTTTTTGGGGGGGGGTGGGCTCATTTTTCTCGTTCTCTTATCTCTTAATTGCCCCAGTTTTTTTAATCTTTCATTTAAGTACAGGACTTAAATCAGCACTTCTACCTGTTTATTTTTACACAAGTAACTGTACTTCTCCAAGTACAGAGTATGAGTATTGCCGCCTCAGCTCACGGGTGAGTTGGACATTGTTCAGTTTTACACCACAAGCACAATAATGAAGATATATTTGAAAGCCTACATGCTACGTAATACCTTCTGACCACTTCACCGTTATTTTTGGCAAGATTTTTGATAAAGCCTGCGTATCGTTTCATATGAGTGAAGCCTACCTCCCAATTTATAAGAATGCTGTTGATGTGGGGTTTATTCATCAATGAAGCTGCAACCTGTCAGAGCCTGTTTGAGTGTTGTGTTGTTCACCCGTCGCTCTACGTGGGCAGGTACTCAAGCAATCTGAATGTATAAAGAGTGGAAGATCACATTTTCTTCACCATGTTTTCTGCCATCATGCACCTGAAAGTTATTGTGGTGACTTTGTGCCTCGTTGCTTTGGCCATCGACTCTACTGAAGGTAATCGAAACTCTAAATAGAAAAAAAAAAATTAAATGCAACTTTTAAATGCATTATGATGAAGAAATGTGCAGTTTACTCATTGCGTCATCATAATTCAACAACCTAATTGTGAGGTTAATTAATGGCTAAGAGTGTATTATTTCTGAAAAGGTATTTGATACTGATTTTGATGATTCTACGCAAACTTGCATTCTTCTTTCCTTACTTTATAGAATTTGTTCTATTTTTTTTTTTCAATATATGGAGTATTTGTCAAGTGAAAGATTTTTATTGTTTATTACCCTATTTTTTTAAAAGCTCACCAAGCATTGTGTAATAAAGTAAACTGCAATACTCAACTGCTTCTTTTACAGCTTGACATCAATACCTAGAGTCTGTCCTTTTTTTTGTTGTTTTTACTTTCATATATGATGCTAATTGCCAGTAAAATAAATTTAAAAAAAAGAAAGGACAAATTCTCTATAATTATAGATTTTTTTTTCGTTTTTTTTTGTAAATGTAAAATGTAGTTTCTGTGAGTTTTCATTTTTTAAAAGGATATTAATTTTGACTTAATTTGTTAACGAGTTAGTTTTAGTTTTTTCATTAGTTTTCATGAACTTTAATAACCTTGGCCCCAGCCTCAGAACCGTGAGGCAATGTACTAACCACTCTGCCAACATGCTGACTTGAGAGTAAAACTTAATCAAATAAATAAATAGCTGACGAATGTTTTTGATCGTGCATTATAGAGGAAGAAAATGGCTGAATGGTATTTATTTGAGTCAAATTGTTAAATTATCATTTTATGTGATATTGCGACTTACTGGCATAAATGGAGAGACAATTCAATGCAGTGTTTTAACACGGCATAATTCCAATACTAATTATTATCATTACATAAAAAAAAGAATAGCTTTCTGACAGTGTCATTAAAAAGTTATCATTATTATCTCTGTAAGGTCAGACTTTTTGATACAGCTCTTCCATTGCTCTCATTAGTGCCCAAAATTAGTCCACTATTCTCTTTGACAAAGGTGATTGATGATAGTGGAGCAATGAAATGTCGACTCCATCTCGATTTGTAAATCTATCATACATTTTCAACAGAAATCCAGCGCATCTTAACGGATTTAGCCATTTCACTCAATGCAGCCTTTTTGTTCTCCAATTATAGGTGGCATCAGTAAATGCTGCGTGAAAACCAGAAAGACCATCCCCAAGGCAGTACTCATCAAAGTCCAAACATGGTACATGCAGGACAGCAGAGGAGCCTGTAACATTGACGCTCTCGTGTAAGCTCCACCACACGTTCAACATCACTTTAAAAAAAAAAATCCATTATAGTCCAGTAGTAGAGGAGAGTAGTGTATGTTGTAGATATCCACTGGGCTTAGGGACAAAACTTATTGAGCTCCACGAATGTCCCAGAGTAACAAGATGAGTAATTCTTCTTAGTAGAGCATAGCATGCGGCTAATCCTCTGCTTGTCCAATCACTGCCTGTCAAAGTGTGTTTACGATATATTCTAATACAAAGATTCATTTCTTTCTTCGTGACTCCACAGCATATTTGCAGGTGCCTGGAAAAAGCCCATTTGTGCGCATCCCAGCATGGAGAAAGAGCTGAACAGGTTTCGGAAGATGATGGAGATGAGGCTGGGAAAAGCACATCGAGCAGGAGTGTGAACATCTCAATGTGGCTTTATTTACGTACGCACATTTTGCTTCCATTCACCACGCATAATATCATTGCTGACTTCTCATAGTCAATGAATACAATTATGGTTTCGGTACATTCCTGTTCATGACTGCTCCTGCTAATATAGCCTGGGGCTTGCAGCACTTTTGGGTCGGGTAAAAAAATGACGAGCCATATTTTTCTTTTTATGATGCCAAAATCACGCCTGTAATACTTTTTGCTGGAATCACTTTACCTGCAAATAAAGTCACCCATACTGTAGTGAATATTACTACACGGAATATAATATGTGTCATTTAGTACTTTCCTATTAACAATTTATGTATATGGCTCACTTTTAATATGAAGTCACAGGGAGAACAGGCAAATTCTACACAGGCAGACCGGAGCCAGAATCGAAGCCAGCACCTCTGCGCTGTGAGGCCACAGTGCTTACCAATCGTGCCACCTGTACGAGAAGTCATGATTTATACAACAATAATTGGTTCCATTCTTATATAAAGGGTCGAATTGACCCTATAAGAAGACAGACAAGAAAATACTCAGGGTACTTGACATGAACTGCAGTAACGTGATCGACCTTGAAGGTACTAGACGACATATGGACCAAATCCTTTGTAATCTGACTGCATGGCAAAGAAATATAACTGTTGAATTATCCCTTATTTTTATCAATTATTTTTTCGAATGAGGTTTCCCAGAAGACTAACGTACACTGTCCTCTGTGCTGTGATCGTCACAAGGTAAATTGATAAACTGAGTCTGAAAGCATGTTTTTCAAGTGAAAAAATGTGGCATTAATGTTTGGACCTAGCATTCAGTGTGGAAGGTTACATATTCATTCATCTTGCTCAATGACTTGTTAAGCGCTGCCAGTTGGGTTTACACCAAGCAAAATATTGTCAGCCATTCATTTTTGACTAACAGCTTCTATTACAGTGTGTAATGTTTGATTGTTTATTATGTACAAGTAAATACCACCCAATAAGTAAACAAGATCATTCTATATTTCCTCAAATCGTATCCATCTCTTGAAACAATGTGTGTCCAAACTAGACACTTGGTGTGTCTTCCAGTTAAGACAATTAAATTTTTTCCTCATGGAAAATTGCTAACCAAAACAACAGTGCTTATTGAAGAAGATACATTCTGCAGTCTCCAATATGTTGACTTTACCACGTTGCAAGAGAAGATGACCTCGGAGTAGAAATGTCAAAGCTCCACAATGTTGTGTTGCGTCCATGATTGTGTTCAGGAGAGCGGCGTAACATATTTGCTCTGTCCAGTCGGCCTTGGTTGTAGCTGTTTTGTTGTTTCTCCTTAATGGACTTTTTTAAATTTTGGGTCAAACTCCACTTTATCCTGGCATAGATATGATTTTAATGTTTATTTTGAAGATGAAAAGAACAAGAAAACAAGAGACTTCATCACTTAACCCCTGTTTTTCATATTTAGAGAGAGGTTGGAAGAAGTCCTGACTTCTGAAATTCCATCTCTTTTACATGTTCATATAATTTATGTTTCTATTCTGCTTCCATGATAATTCATAGTATTCTGAGTGTATTCCTAAACTTTGTGTCAGTTTTTTTTCTGATGTATTACATCGTCTAGTGCAGGCGTTCCAATTCTGCACTCACCACCACAGTCGTGGCAAATTCAAAGGCAAGAATCCATTGATGACGTACGTTACTATTTAACGAGCACAATATAAGCTTATCATGCATCTGTTGTTTCGTAATGAGCAGGTGAACGATAATTCGCTTTTTAAAAATATCATTATTTTCCACATGTTCAACATTCACACCATTGAAAATAATTTCTCCTCATCACAGAGTGTGGCAGAAGCTTTTATCGGCGTCTACGTGGGTAAAGATCACGTGTTCTCTTGGGCAAATTCTGAAGCCAGCAACATTTGCTGAGATTTACCATTTCTATTGGAATTAAATATAAAGCCATGTATGAGAACACATGATGCCGTTATTAAACATATTTTGCATGGCGTTAAACTAGACCGACTCATGTATGGGCTTGGCATCTATTAAATTGTATTTAATCTACTGAATTTTCATGAGCGTTCATCAAAGGCAAGGCGGGTTTATTAATACAGCGCATTTCAATTACTTAACACTTACTTAACCCTGAAGCATTCATTGAGATCCCATTTCATACCTAAAGTCATGTTGGTCTTTTCCATACAGTAAATTAAAGACTCAACCAACAGAATAAATAAATATCTAACTAAATGGCCAAAAATGCCTGCTGTGGTTTCTCATTTGCAGTCTGTCTGGTGGACGTGTGTACTAGTATTAGCATTTATCGGAAAAAAACAAAACAGCGGGAAAGACCATAGAGGCATCACCAAATTACACATTGCAGCACAGCCAGCAGATCAGAACTGAGAACGGTTATTACATTATCCACCACTCGGTGGCGCCGTTTCGCTCCATACTGGAGTTAAGTGTATTTATGAAAATACAGCACAAAAACAAAAACTAACACACACACACAATGGCCGTGTCAGGATGCGTGAATATTTATTGAAAACCAACAATGCTATAAGAGTGTACAGCTTGTTAGGAGAAGCCCATGCTTTCTGTAATTGTTATCATATAAACTTCTAACAAGCAAGAATCACTCTATACAGAACTGTCAGGAGTATGTTTACATAAGGAGAGAACTGCTGCTAGAATTCCACGTCCAATGTAAGTTGTGCATAATCAATATTATTCTAACAATCTGTATAGTATATATTAAATGCCATCATTTTGTCAAACCACACACACAAAACAACTACAGGTTAGAAATGCTCCAGAACAGACTATGATCGGGTAAAATAAAGATTTGGTGACTTGAATATCAACAACAATCTTCCAGTTTCGCATTGCAGGACGTTTCCGAATCCAATAAGAATTGTTTTAAAAAGTTTGGTTGCAGGTTTCCTTCTGAATATACACAATTAAAAAAACCTCAAGTAGGGTTATTAGGCAGCTTGATACAGTGTTTTTTATGTAGTGTAGCTTAAAAGACAAACATAAAACCCAGCAAGCACTATTAAAAAAAATCTATTTGAGACACATAGAAGCCAATTTCCCCAACGTTATCCTAGGCATTGCAAGCATAATCCACATTTATTTTAAAACACAAGTGCTTTATTTTTCTTTTAAATACTGACCAAAACATCCCCAAAAGGCAAAATCTGGATTTCTGAGTTGAATCATTTGAGCGGAAACTCAATGAGGCTCTTAGAAACGAATTTGCTACCTTTTAATATAAAAGATGACAAAAGTAAAATATAAAATCCTGACCTTAGTTTCCACCAAGCAGTTCAGTATGGAAAAGTAAACCTTGGTCAATACAACATGTTCAAGCACTACCCATTCTGTACCGCACCACTGCCTGTGGTACCTCAGAGTGAAATTTGATTTCTAACAAGCAGGGGCGGAATGGCAGACTACTCACAACTGTCCATTGATTGATCAACAGTTTCTTCTTTCATTTTATGACTTGACAGAATGTGAAGGAACCAAAAAAATACCACAGAAAAAAATGAAATATGGTAGATGACAGCTGGGTTGCATGCTTCCACCGGCAGTGGATAAACTAGCCAGATTTGGGTTTTAAGTGACTCAACACAACTAAACAAGTCTTAAACCTGCCAAATAGACGAAAAGAATAATCCACAGTACAACACTGCTTGGTGGAAAACAGTTTTAAGTGCATGGGTTGTGACACAGATCTGATGCGGTGAGAGGTAACGACGCTGTGAAAAGTGGATTAGGCTTGCAATGATCACCTATCGTTTTCACGGCCCGCCCTACTCCCCAAAAAAAAAACCCTGCCCATCATCTGACACCACGAGAGGCCGCGGCCGTCTGATTTGTGAGGCGTACACCCTGTTTGCAAAACTCTAAACCATATTTACAGTCACTCGCTTGAAAAACTTACCTTAAAAACTTATTAATATCAAAGTGCAAAAGAAAACAATTTAAAAACACAAGTACTCTTTGATTGCCTTTAAAAGGCAGACAAGAAGAGCGACATTCTTCATATAATTACATCTACAATAGCAGCCTAAAGGGATAAATGGAAGCTGAATAAGGTGCTTTAGCTTGTGCCTTCCTGGGGACGAGGGGGACAGATAGTGTGCGTGAAGTTGTGAACACTAATCTCAGGTCAATTCTTGAAAGTCAAGAAGAAACTAGTAGATCTGGACTTGATGGTGGTCTAGCTACAGCACACTACAAAGGAAGGAAGGCCGACTGGGGCTGGACAGAAGTAATCCGGAGAGCGGGGAGGTGCTCAGGCAGACAGATTGTTGGCCAGCTCAATGAGCGCCAAAGCACCATGGAGACGCTCCCGCTGCTCCTGGAGGCGGCGCTTGGCTGCTCCTCCCTGGCTGCCTTTTTCCTCCTCTCCCATCTCCTCTTCTTCGTCATTCTCCTCATCAGACAGGAGGAACTCCATGGGGTCTCGCTGCTCCTGATCCTGCGCTCTGGCTTTGCCCTGCGCCTTTGCCTTAGTGGTGGAGGTGGTGGTGGTAGGGGCACGCTGCTCTCGGGTCTGCCAGTACCTGCGAGGGACCACCAGCAATTGAATCCCTTAATGTGTAGTGCGCGAAAACCAACTCACAGGCATCATTTGTCAAGTGAAAGTTGTCCTTACTTCGCCAGCCACTCTGCCACTGCCTTGTTGTCCACAGACTGCGCCTTGCCGGTGCCCTCCTTTGGCTCCTCCCTCCTCAGGCGGGAGAATGGATGCTTTGGGCAGTGACGGTTGGCGTGCGTGAATCGGTTGCCACACTCTGTTGACGAAACAAAGTTGATGTGAGGTAGCAATGGTCCAGTTAAATTTGATTGTTTAGTGCAGCGAATCTCAATGTATTACGTACACTCCTCTAGTGGGACATTAAGAACCACTGATGTAAATGTTCAAACTGTGCATACTGCTTAATTTATCTATTTTTTTTAACCGCTACATCTGTTAAGTACAATTCAGTTGTATTCATACCAAACGTACAACAATTGCATTTAAACTTTTCCAGCTGTTTGAGTTGTAGTCACTTACAAATTTACATGCAAAACAGACAGTATTAAAATAGAAACATTTTTTGTGGTGTCGATTGGATAAGGAAACAGCTTTACGCCAATACCTATTTACTCATGCGGTAAATTGTTAATCATTTCAGGAACTTCAAAATATGTAACACTGCAATTCAAGCATATTCACCCTGCCGGAAACAACCGATGAAGCCACATCAAGAGGCATTGCAGGTACAAGCCTACAAGTCTTTAAAGTCTATCTTGTTTTTAATTTAATGTATGACGATAGTCTGTTTTAATCATTGCACTTTGAGGGTGTTGTTTGGCATGTTCTGCGTAATGAAATTCACTGTCGTGTTTTTCCATTATGTTAACTGTAGTTAGTATCTCATCAAAACACTGGTTGGAATGACTGAGCACGCTGTCAGCCACTGGGAAAGCACCCAGAAAGTTCCATGTCATCACAGTGTGCTACACTCATGCTTTGTAAACTCAAGATGGACTTATAACTATGGTTTCAACAAAAATGGTACCTTTCTCCGAGCATACAAAGGGTTTTTCCCCAGTGTGCAGACGCTGATGGGTCTTCAGCTGACCACTTTGGACGAACGCCTTGGTGCAGTTAGGGTAGTCGCACAAATACGGTCGCTCACCTGGAGGGGAAAAGCATAGGGCTTTGAGTTGTTGTGGAATAGATACTTATGCTACGCACCCATGCATATAAATGCATTACAAATGTGCTTTACGCATGCATTATGGCTATCTCGACTCACCTGTGTGTGTTCTTTTATGGGCTTGGAGAGACTTTTCCCTAGGGAACACCCGATTGCAGATGTTGCAGCGGATACGGCTGGAGGACGTCTCCCCCTCGTTGATCAGCTCCCGGACGGTCTCGGCTCTAGGGCGCCCTCTGCGGATGCCATCCTGCCCATGACAACAAATACTCATCAACATCTTACAATTTCAAACACAACATACATAAACTAATGGAGAACCAATAAAAGAGCTCTATCAAAAAAAGATGGCAAAATATGTTAATGCCTATCTATGATTGGCAAGGTCAGGGCGGTATCAAATAAATAATGTTTGTTATTGCAGCTAATCGAATGCAAAAATAAATCAAAACCTTAACCATCAGAAGCTTAATCTAACCCGAATATAAATGTCTCTTTTTCCAAGGGTGATCTGGCAAAGATGCAAAGTGCAAAAAACGGCACATCCCATCATAACGACCTAATTGAAACATAAACGAGCACAACAAACAGGAAAGTAATCATAAAAGAGTTATACACCAAAGTCCCCAGCGTTTGGTCTTTTATGTTTTTGCTCACGTGCTAACGATCTCGCGAGAGGTCCAACAACACTCACTTCCGGTTAAATTTTTTGGCGCCAGGCGAAACGTCATAGATACGAGCAGCTGCTCCACAAACCAGGAAGGGGTTTAAATCTTCTGAGGCACACCCTAATGCAGGGGCGTTTCTTTCATTTATTTTTTTTTAACTCAAAATACAAACTAAGTTTTCTATCGTATTAAAATCATATTCCCGTTACTACTTTATGTTCACAGCATTTATGCCATTTACGACTGTTTGAAAATACTTTGTCATACCTTCTGGTCGGGTGAAGACGCCGCGTCCGCGTCTCCGATTGTCCCGCCTGGAGACGAAGCCCCGCTCAGCGAGCCCGGGCTGAGTGTCACATTGTGGGCGTTCTCCCCCCATTTCCACGGGTACACCATGAAGTCGCTGAATCCTGGGCTCGCGGGCGTCATGGCCTCGACCTTCTGGGGCTTTATTGGGGTGGTCTTGATGACGGACACTAGGACCCTCTTGGGCGAGTCGTTGCAGAAGATAACGTGAGGTTGCTTGTTGTCGGTCATTGTTTGAATGTCAAAACTATCGGAAATGGAAGAAAATACGGACGGCTTTTCTATCCCCCTCCTCAGTAGTTAAATTTATTCCCCCAAAAAACGGCGCACCGTGTTAATCCGGGCTAAATACGTCCTTCATTTCCAATAGGCAGAAAAAATAACTCCGTCCTCAGCTACTGTCCATCCACAAAAGTTTAAAAAAAACAGCTTGAGTCGGTTCTGGTACTGCAAGTCCAGTCTGAGCGGTAAGCGCCCACACAAGTGATTACACTGCGTTGCAAAATCGCGCCCGAGCAGTAAACACACCAATCAGCGACATCGAAACCCTCCCGTGTGACATATGCGACCAATAGGACGAGCCAACTTGACCACTAAGCGAATGGCAGGCCAGTATACAGGAAGTCATGGCGCTCAGTTGTTGTGATTGGTTGAGACCGTTTTATCCAATCAGGTTTGAACAGTGGGTGCGCGCGCTCGCGCTCGACCACCCTGATTGGCCAAGGAAGCGGATGCCACCACACGCGCGCCCAGAGTGTATCCAATGAGAATGAATGGCGGTTCATTTTACAGCGCAGATGAGCAGATGGTGCCATTTTCCCGCGTACGCGACTCCATTGCTGTTATTACGTTTTGGTGTCAATTTAAAGGCATACCCACAAAACGTTGGCCCCGCCAGTTACGTAATCATTTTAAACCGGAAACACCCAGAACAAAGGAGGCACTGTGACAAACAAAAAACAAAGCAAAATAAAAGCAGTTTAAGTTGATATCACTTTCTGTCCATAACGACTCTGATCTGATGCTTAGAAGGTCATGATCTAGTAAAACGCTGAAGGGGATACAGTTTTTCATCAGTGCCACCTGAGTGTATACAGGACCACGCACTTCCGAACCGGATTATATTGACAAAATACATGCTCTTAATATAATCAGTTTTGATGATACATGTATAAAAGAGCCAGTATTCTAACCCAATAATACTGGGTTTGAAGCAAACAAGAAAACACCCAGATACTAAGATTTTTTCCCCCAGTGCGAAATGCTCTCTTGCTTTAAAATGATCATTCAACGATAGCACAAAATCTGCAAAATAATATTAGGCCTACTCATGCTGTAGTTTTGGGCCGTCTAAGCGCAACTGCGACGTGGCCGCCATCTAGTGGTGACTCGTGATAATACAACTTAAAACTGCAGTCGATCCCTTTTTATTTGCAGTTCTGCACCTACGGGTTCGCATTTTCACAGATCCGCCCCCCCATCTTTTTTAAATATTCACCCCCCCACCCACACATTTCTCCAGTTTCTTGGGGGAAAACATATTGAATATTTATCAGTGTTTTTGAAGAATTAGTTGTTTTTTTTTGTAATTTTTTATTAAGGCTGCTAGTTGGCTATCGCTGTTCTAAGTGATTTTATGTCGGCAATACAAATGAGAATTTACTTGCTTGCTTTACCTGGATATATAAAGGTTTAATGAATAGAATTAATTATTATGAATGATTAAATGTTGGGACAGAAAGAATTAATAATTCAGTTTCCTTCTTTTGATTATTTTCTTTGACTTACAAACACAAAACATCCTTTTGAGTCACAACGACATTTGTGGGAGTTCAAATCCCTCAACATTCTCAGAATGAATGCATGGAAAGTGGGTAGTTGTATGTACGCTTGGAATGCCCATGTTCTGACCTCAAGATGATTCTTATATATTATCTTTGTTCTGCTTCTTTAAAACGCATTTTGACCTGCAGCAACCCTTCCTTCATAATCTCCTCATCGATATAAATCAATGTAGCGATATATCTTTATGCAGTCTAGGCAAATGAATGTAACAATATCCACTCATTAACCAAGCCGCTTCTCCCCACGAGGGTCGGGGTCGTGCTGGAGCCTATCCCAGCTGTCTTTGGCAGTAGGTGGGGTACACCCTGAACTGGTTGCCAGCCATCGCAATATAAATAAATAAATGTTAATAAACCTGGGAATTATGTTTGACATTCACGCCCATCGTCGAGTGACGTCAGATTGAAGACCGTGGATTAAATCGGGGTCCCGGAAAATTCCAATTTCCAAACTCCATGAATGCAGCATGAGAGCTGCATTTAACCAGTGACGTCATCCCCAAATCTATGCCACAGCTATTTGTCAGGGGGCGTGGCTGTTTCCGAACACACGTGCAAAACATTTATAAAAGTGGATGGAACTTGTCGCGCTGTTGGAGACTTGACCGTTTGCTGGTGTTTTGTTGAAAGAGGAAAACGGTGGTTCGTAAAAACTACGTTAATAATAAGGCTTTTACGACGTGAATCCCAAAGGTTTTTCTCCTCTCTTCCCCTCCAGATTAAAATGCTGCCGGACGCCTACGGTTGCGCTGTGGCCAACAGGTTCGGGAATCTTCCCGACGACGACAGAGACCCGCTGGACTTAATAAGCGAGGTGGAGAGGGAGCAGGAAAGAAAGAGGAAGAAGAAAAAGGAGGAGGATGAAAAAAAGGCCAAGCAGAAGAAACCTGGCCAGAAGGAATCTCAGCGGGACAGACGTATGCCCATCATGAAAACGACGCTTCCAGAACCTGTTGCAGGTACATGAAACAATGCCATGTGCATATTGTGCCACAGAACGAACTCATTTCTAGACTGAAAGTCTGCTTTGTCAGATGCTCCCGGTGAATACTGGCAGGCTTTTAAGGCCAATGTTGTTTTGATAGTCCAAACAAGCTCCTATATCAGAGGTGTCCAAACTTTGAGAAATGAAAGGATGTCAGGGTTACCTTTTAATTCTTCAACTCAAATCTATTAAACATGCTAAAATCGATCCATTAAACAATTAAGTAGTCCATGTACTATAGTTATGTTAAAAACTACATTGCAGCTTTCTGTTTAAAATGAGGCAAATATTTAAAATTTTCAGCATTTTGTGGTGGCCTGGTCTATATCCCATCAAAATTGGTCTACTCTGCTCTGAACACCACCCGAATCTGGTCTCATTCAACCCAAACGAGCAATC
The DNA here is from genome assembly GCF_059441095.1 of Idiotropiscis lumnitzeri. Classification (NCBI taxonomy): domain Eukaryota; kingdom Metazoa; phylum Chordata; class Actinopteri; order Syngnathiformes; family Syngnathidae; genus Idiotropiscis; species Idiotropiscis lumnitzeri. The sequence continues at coordinate 30,222,815 of NC_142391.1, forward strand.
TGCTGTAAACGGACACTTAAAAGAAGTTGCTCGATGATCATTTATATATGGTTTCAAATTAGACTTTGGCATGTAACAGAAAGTAGTACAAATCAGTTTTGCCTCTGAAACCAAAGAGAAATGTAACTATTTTAGTTGTGAGTGGTTTCTTGCGAACAGGTCAAATGCGAGGATAAAATGGAGGACAAAGTCTGATGGTGAGGAAGTTTTTTAGTTGTAAAAAAATTCTTTTATTATTATTATTATTATGATTATTATGTGTAAGGAGAGAAGGGCGTCCAGGTCGCGGACGGAAGACGCAGGACGGACTGGGAAAAATACTATACGTCTTTATTTGTATAGCATATTTCACAACAGCTGCAGCAAAGTGCTCAACATAGAGTGTAATGTAAAATGTCAATAATTCAATAAAAAAACGTTGAAAGCAGTAATTTAAAATGCATAGGGTAAAATGTCCATCTTTGGTTTCTAGTGTATTTGCATCAATTATTTAAAGCTATTTATCTACGAGTAGTCGCTGGAGGTGGTTGCACATGGGGAAAGTGGAAGTTTTTTTTTTTTTTTTGAATTGGCATTGTTGGTTGTGACAACTGTTTTTAATATGCTTCTCCAAATGTCCTGCAGTGTATAGTTTGGATTTTCTGCACTCCATAGGAACATTGGAACTGCAAGAAATCCTGAACTGAATCAAAAATTGAACTGAATTGAATCGGGCCCTACCGAGCCCTCGTGTTTGGCTTATATAATAATGTACGTGTTGCCAGATCTGATGAGTAAAATAGGCATCAGCAAATGCGAGGATAGAGGTGGCTGGTGACTTTTAGTCCGTTGAGTGACTCTGTGTGTGTGAGGCCATCAGCAGCTGGTGTATGAATGTGGTAATAAGGCGTTTGTTTTGTGCCGGCTGTGCCTGTTCTTGACCACTTGCCGGAGTATTACAAAACATTCTAAATAGTTCAGTTAAAATCAGTACATTACCTTGTATTGGCTTTTGTATTATTACATTGTGTCATAATGGTCTTGCTAAAAGAAATGTAACCTGAAAGTGATATTCAGAAATTGTCAGTGGCAGGAAACAAAACAAATCTAATTTTCATCTATGCAAGATCCTATAATGCGTCATCATGAATAATCACATCTTATTGGTCACACGGATGCAAACCGGAAGGTTGTCATGTGGACGAGTGAGTGTGGAGTGAATAAAGCAGCACAAATAAAGACAAATTCTAAACTGCTGCTTAACTGTAATAATTAATTGGCTACTCTTGCAGGATACAAGAGTGCCTGCTTGGTGAAGATGCTAGTGAGCTAGGCCAAATACTCTTCCATCAAGCAATGGTGTGTTCTGTTTACGTAACACCTTTGTCGTCAGAATGAATTTTTGAGCAAGGTGGAACTATATCAATCAGCCCAACCTTATCCTGCTAGTTGCTATCGTTTATAACACGCATCCGTTAAAGACCACTAAAAGGAGCAAGCAACCCATCCAATGTGGGTGATACAACTTCAAAATTGTGTTCTGTTATTCTTGGTTTTCTAAGCAATGTTGTTTTTGGGGGGAGGAGCGATTTCTTTTAATTTTTCACCATGTTTAGTCCGCATCTCCCAGTGGAAAGTATTTACATTGTAGATTTTCTCATGTTAATTGGACTGAGTTTGTTGGTCAAGGCAATTTTATGATTTGTCATGTCAACAAGAGATGGAAGTTGTCTCGTGATTGGAAGCCATTATTTGGTTGGTGTAATGAATCACATTCTCTTTCTAGTTTGCAAGCAGCCAGCCGGTGCTGGAGAGGATGGCAGAGCAGCGACAAAAAGAGGCTCGAAGATGGCAGTTCACGGGGAACGTAGGGCCAACCCAGCTGTGTACCCACAAGAATTCTCTGTCCCCAAGTAAGTTTCCAAATCTTTAGATTTGTTAGGAGTCATTATGTAATTGTGTGCAACCTTTCACACCAAATACCACTTACAAAAATAAAATACTTGGCGCTCCATGTACTACCACAATCAACATTAAAATACACTAGGTATACACGTTCATCAAAAACAGGTTTTATTCCTAAATTGATTAATATATTTATATTTTAAACTGCTGTACAAAGTAATTCTTAGTAATCACTTAGCACGTCACTTTTCTGTGCTTCAGTGTTATGCGGGTTTTTCCAAAATATTAATTACAAAGAAATGTCATATATTTAACGTAAACCTTAAATACAACTGAACTGTAATCACTGCACTATTGTAAAGTAACGAGACCTAATTCTTTCAAAGGCCTTCCAACAATCAGGATATTGAGCCGAGGAGCCGAGGGGGAGGCAGGGGTGGGAGAGGAGGAAGAGGAGGATATACAAGGAACTCTGATAATTTTGTCCCCAGGGGCAAAAGAGGATATGACCGACACAATGGAACGTAAGTACTTGCATACCCCCTTCCCTCAACACACTTGGGGAGATTTTTAAGAGTTCTTTCATTGTTGCCCCCGACTATAGTGGCATCTCACCTGATGAGAAGAGGGGCGGCCGAGGTCCCTGGAATTGGGGTTGCGTGGAAGAACCTGCCAGGTGTGCGTCTATCTGTCCATCCACAACACTGTCATATTGTCAAATTTGATGAGTTAAAGGGTTATTTTTGTTTTTGAAGCGAGTTAATGGATGTGGCGCCTGACGCTCAGACACATTCTGCTGAGGCTCAAGCACCAGTGGAAGAGAACCAGAACATGTGAGTACCACATACAAATATGATGGGCCCGACATATCGACAATGTCAATATTTTAGTTATGTTTTGTTCATCGGTTTTTCTGCCTGTATAAAAGTTGCTGTAAAATGCCCCCCCCCCCTCCACTAGTGCAATGCCTGAGGATGGAGAAATGGTGGTTCATGTTGCTATGGAGATGACTCTTGATGAATGGAAGGCCTTGCAGGAGGTCAGTCGTCCAAAGATGGAGTTCAATATCCGCAAAGCAGACAACACGATTCCATCAAAGGCCAAAGTCATCCACGAGTCGAAACATGCAGATGTGAGTATGCAAACATTCAGACAGACACTAAATGGCCAAGTAATCCTAGTTTGCAACTGCCCCAGTAAACTTTGCTTAACTCGATAAAATGATATAAAACGTCCCATCTCTCAATGTTAAAATAGTTATGGCCCATGCACATCTGCAATTGATGGAACAGATCAACTAAAAGGTCCTCTTACACTTATAATAGAATTTTGGGTTATAGGCGTACTCTCATTTAAGATGGATGACATCTGCTGCTCAAAGGACGCCTAAATACTTTAGTCTACTACAACCATTGTAAATCCATTCATCTGGACTGTAATAACCAGCTTGATAAAAGCCAGGATTTAAACCCTGATCGGTGGGCGTTTTTTGGTCATTTACAATTTGATCTTCAGCATCTCAAGGAGCATGTAGGAGAAATGGACGACGAAAGTAATTTCCTGCGCCGGTCTGTGAATGACATCACCTCGCTGCTGGACATCAATTTTGGTAGTCTGGGACGCCCATCTCGCGGGGGTAGAGGCAGGGGTGCTCGCGGTGGTCTGTCCAGCCCGCCAGAGAGACCCAAACCCACATTGGAGAAGGTAAGCATTGATGCTGTCCTTCCTCGCTTTGTCAACAAACATCAGTTTGCCTTAGTCAACCGGTGGCTAATGCCATACTGCTTGATCGCAGGTGGGTGAAGCGGCGCCTGACCCTGACAACCCAGAAGACTTCCCAGCATTACCAACAGGCAGATGACCAAGTTCACGCTTCATGGAGCTGGTGTGGGGAAATGGGTTGCACTTTAAAACACTGGTCAGAAAAACAGTTTTCATGGTTCTGCTGTTCGCAAGGTTTGGTGTTTTATTACTCTGGGTTTTTGTTCCCATTCACCGATGGCACTGAGCTTATAAAGACTTTTGCAAATATAATTGGTCTTTAGTTGTTGTTTCTTTTTTTTTTTTTTTAATATATATATATATAGCTCCCCCCTCCCAAAAATTGTATCAGCAAAACAAATGTCAAACTGACTGAACAGCAAGAAGCAGCTTGTAGATCTTGGGCTGCGCAGAGCATTATTATAAATTTTTGGGCTACTAAACAGGAAAAAAAGCAGAGAAAGTTGTACTCTGAACCATTTCAACCGCCGCGGAATTATTATTATTTTTTAAATCTAAAGCATAGCCTGTGTTTCTTCATACTCGGTTCATTAAATGTTTTGATAGCACACGATAGTTTCATGTAATAAGTTGCATGACTTGGTTGCTGAGAAATGCAATGTTTTGGTTAATGGCGAGTTTTGTAATGCATTCCTGCCAGCAAAACACAAATAGCCCGACTAAATGTTGTTTTACCCACATAACTGTGAATTGAGTGATCTTAAGGCAGTGTTAACACATAGCAACTCACTCGTCAATTTTACGCGCCAAATGTTTTGACACCAGCATGATGTGGAACATTTTCTCGATTTAAAACGTGACCGTGACCAGAAAACGTTGTCAAGCTGATCCCATGTTCTGTTAATTAGTTTTGCTGTCTGGTAACCAGCTTACAGTACTTAGACTGTCTGTTACCTCGTTTTCAAGATATTGACAAAAAAATGTGTTCTAGAAATGTTTTTTTAAATTTTAGTCCAGTTTTACATCTTTCTGGATCTGTATTTTCTGTCGGGAGTTTTACTCTCTACCTCCACACATAGTTTTGGTAGCCAATTTTTAACTTGATTCTCACACATGCGTGATCAACAAGTTCCTATATAAAATAATTTTGTGCAGGCACATAAATGAAAAGGAAGACCAGGGTTATTTTTTCTTTTTTTACTTAAAAAGTGATTATACAGTATATGCTTCAAATCAGTATTCATATAGTGGATATATCCCATTCGGACGGTTTTGATTAAAACAGTACAAAATCTCTACACATTTTCCAAGTAGGTAAATATTTACAGTCATGAAATGTAAATGAACATCTCACAAGTGCATAATAGTATTGAGATAATAGAAGTGTGCATGATATTGATATCTCTATGAATAGACTGTCACTGAGGATTAACAATCAGAAAATGACTAGGACCATATGTTGAATATAAAAATTAACTTTAAAGGGTAATACGATGTATGTGTTTTAGACACTTGCTGTACACAGACGGTCGTAAAATGTTTCAATAGGAAAAAGTCACGCTTCAGGGTTTCCACATCCACCGGCTCACCGAAGCAAAGGTGCTCTTGCTTTAGGTATGGAGTGACTGTGGAGAACAACAGAAGAAAAATCAGTAAAGGAAAACACTTGAATTGATATTGAATTTTGTCTGTTTTATGTTGCAAAGACTTAAAAAGCATTAGAACAAAAGACTGAATAGGAGATGGATACCACAGTTTAGAAAATCGTTCAGATTGCAAAGCATGGCGGGCTTTACGTCCTCTCGAGGCGGCGGGTCTGTCGTGTGCGAAAGAGGAAGAAAAATAAGATGAATGCCACATAAAAGCAGGAACAGGACGGTGGAGAGGAGTGACAGTAGCGGGCGTAAGAAGGAACCAGGGAAGCTATAGCCAGTCATACTCCAAACAACTTTTGTCTTTGGAGGACATGCAAGCAGTGCTATTGAAAGGAAGTGCAGACAGACTTGGATACTTTGCAGGAAAGATCGGTTCTGTTCCGTTGGGTTTTATGTGGCAGCAGCTCAGTGTAAAGTATATTGAAATAACATTCATAATGAGGAGACTCAACACTGTGTGAAACCATCCAGCTGCTGCCAAAACCCAACTACAACTAGCAGGGCTCTAATCTAACGTTTTTTGCACTGGTGCACCCAATGTAGCTTTGGAGCACCAGCACTAAAGTTAAGTGCAGGCAAATTTTTGACTATCAAATTCCAATATGTGGTTTCATTGTTGGTTTGTTTTTTTTTTTTAAACAAAATTGCTGTGTCTTTTTTTAGCTCGTATTGATTGGTAAATAATTAACACTCTGGTCATCAAAGTTCTTTATTTGAAGCACAATTCCACAAGCCTGGTAACTTAAAAGTATTAGTGCTTAAACTCTTCTGTATCGGTGTTGGTTGGTTAGGACTTTAGAACCTGTCAAGCCTTAAAGGTGACGTCACTAGTTTACATTTTGGGTGGCCATTTTGCCACTTGCTGTTGACCGAAAATGGGCCATTAGGTACTGTGATGTTATTTTCAGTTGACAGTAAGTGGTAAATGGCCGCCCTCTGAGATGGATAAAAATGTGTAGATTTTGCTGTTTAATTAATATTCCACAATGGCAATATTAATCAGAAAACAGTGTTTGGAATTGTATCATCCGCAACCACTTCCTGTCGGATGGTTGTAGCCCACTGACCTTGGCCTTTCTGAATAACAATTTTTGCGATGATTTGTGTTCCCAGAAACTGATAAACGATGCAGATTCTTGTGCTAATGTTCAGCCCATTCAAGTGTCCTTTTAAGCAATTATTAAACATTTGCCAAAGGGTTTCGAGTTTTAACAATAGGTGTCCACAATTTGTTCAGAACCCAGATGTGCCGAATGTGTCCAAATGTTTAAACCAAATGGAGGCTTTTTTTGGGCATACCATTGGAAATTTAGTGTGCCTCGATACGTGAAATTGGTCGCCGTCTAGAGCCCTGACTAGTGTTAAAGAGAGCTTGTCCAAGAGAAATGTATTGTGTGTCACAGTATGTCTTTAAGTGGGTTTGAGGGGAGCTTGCCTGCAAGTGTGCCATGTTTAAGTTGGCGGGAGTGCACGTGTTGGCCGCATCTCTATGGCTGCCACATGGCTCACAACACACTGGTTCCCTGTCGCTGGCCACTACATGCAAGTTGCCAAGGGAGCCGACCAGTGGGTTGCGACATACGGAGCTGGCAGAGAGAGGGAACGTCTTTCAAGTTGGGCTCCATGAGTGGCTATAGCCTCTGGGTTCACGACATATTAGGCATTGATACAACACATTCCTGATGCTAGAGTTTGGTTCAGTTTGGTAGGAAGTGAAATTTGCTGCCCTCATCATTAATTGTTTGAAGTGTAAAAGGGAGTTTTTGGTCACAACTTCATTGTCACGCTGGTCTGGAATGTCCACAATAGACTAGTTGTCTATGAAAATGTGGTCATGTTGTACAAGAAAGCACACATTTTCTGCCCAACTTACCGTTTTTCATTTAATTGCGTCAAACTTTTGATCTGAAAAGTGTTTTTCCACTTCAGATGTTAACTGTTATGACTTCACTTCTGCATTAGGGTCGGGCAAAGAGACCACAGTGTGTTCCAACTTGGGTTATGTTGTCGCTGTAGTAATGGAACTCAGTCACAAATGGGAGGACTGCAACCTACCAACCCCCTCCTTATTTAGTTCCGAAATACTTAAACATATCCCAGCTGACTTAAGGCAAGAGACAAACTGAAGGCAATATCCTGGACAGATGGAAGTAAAATTGTATGCCATACTGAACCAAATCAAACTTTACTAATTGGCAGATGTGCGTCTCTAGTACTACCATCTAAGTGGGATCCTACCTGCGTGCTATTCCACTGGCAGGCAGCGAGGTTCTGGTTCTTTTCGTGGTGTCAGAGTGGTCTGACAGAGCCATCGAGTTGATGCCAGTTTTACAGCCCTGCACGCTAGCCTGAAGAACGGCCCTGCTGCAGAGGATATAGGTCATTGCTACCATGTTTTAAATCGATTGGTCGATCGGTGCGTGATCGGGATATATTACATGTAGCAAAAGCTTACTTGAGAGACTGTGACGCTGACCTTGTGTGAATCTTATTCTCTTCTTGCCTGTGAAAACAGGATTTATGTGACTGTAGAGGTGGCCAAGGCTATGCAGAGTGACTTGACAATTATTTTGCACTCATTACAGTCAGGTGAGATTAGCAAAGCAAAATACTAGTAGGGTAAATGCACAGTGTAATGCTAGACAACGCCTTTCTTCAGACTACAGTAATTAACAGAATTGTCATCAACCCTGCAAAACCAAGTTGTAATGCTTGACTCAATTGGCCACTTATGAATGTGGAAATCTAAAATTAACGTAAAGACAGACGGGATGTTTCTAAAGTCATGGTTGGAACTATTAAAAAAAAAAAATCCTGCATTGAAAACAAAGGAGGGTCTCTGAATTTTAAATTAAAGTATTTGAACAATAAGAATAATCACTTCTTACAGCAAAATTGGCATTGCACTGCCAAAAACGTTACTTTTAGGCATTTCAGGTTTTCTTTTCTGTCAGTCAGACGGTACACATTTAGTGGTACCAGGCATAGAAATGAACAAGAAACAAACAAAAACACAATGAGCGATCTAATCATTTTTCCTATGACTGTATGTCTGAGTTGGGTTGGGAGTTAAAGAGGGGGCTCACTTACAGCATTCTCAGTGATTGATCCAGAATGGGGGGACAGCACACATTTTTTGAGGGGGTTCACGGGCCGGTGGAACTCATAGAAATCCTAACCCGTCTATACAGAAATGCAGGATGGAAGAAGGGAAGCCATACACAATCCACCACAGGGCAAGGCTACACAGGGAGGAGAGCAGCATGGCTACCAGCCATCTAGAAGGAGGACAAATCCATCAAGAGCAAACAAAAGAAAAGGGGGAGGGAATAACAAAACAAAAAAAAAGGGGAGGAGGGACAAGAGACGACTGGGCGGGGCACAAGGTCTACGATGTTCTGCTTTTATAATGGGACTGGATCAATAAAATAATGATTCTCTTTAGATATGTCTTAAAAGCATGATCTTCAAAAAAAAAATACGCTTCTGCAAAATGATATGGTGATTTAATTAAATAACTGCAGTTAAATTAATAAGTGTACAGTATAATTGTAAAACAACAATACAGACCGAGTCAATCTCATTGGAAAATGAACTCATTTTCCACTATGTTGCATCTGTCTTAGTATGGCAAACATGGCATATTGCAAAATATACAACAAAGTAAACTCACTGACCACAACATTAGGTACACTTCCATACGCTATTGAGATGATTTATTACAAATATATCATTTTAATGGTGAAAGTATACCTAATGAAGATTCGGGTGAATGCATATATGAATAATAACCCAAGCTCCAGGTTTACACTTGTACTGATCCAGTCTCAGTTTAAAAAAAGAAAAACAGGCCGTTAGGCCATGTGAGCTCCGCCCAACATTTAGTGAACATTAGACACAGACAGATTGAAGACATCTACGAGGCGTGTATGAGCGTGCATGTCCGAGGGCGTCGTGCCTGTTGCCATGCATGGAGTTGGGGGGCGGGGGGGAGCAGAAAAGGTGCTTTTGCATTGTTTGAAGTGAAATATGACATGCTTTTCAGTGTTAAACAGTGAAGCCAGATAGTGAGAGCTCGATGGTTGTATAGCAACGCTGATAAATCACTGAACCGAAAGCGCAAGCAAATCTCCACCCTGCCACAGTGTTCTCTGGGGAGAAGGGCACGTGATCCCAGCACAACACTGATTGTCTGTGAGACTGAATTATTACTACCACCACAATTATTTTTTTTTTGTTTCAAGGCGGATTAAATTAAAGTCAGATATTTTGCAGAAGCAAAGACAACAGTGCGTGGTTTATTACTTGTCCCCATCCCCGCCCCCCTGCGCATATTTGGGTTTTGATGACATGTAGGCGACACCGGGTAGATCTTCCATTTATTTCCACATACAAAGAGGTGGCCAAGGTTGGATTTTGAAAAAAAAAAATGGAATTGTCCTATGCATAAAAAAAAAAACATATAATACATGTCACATACAGGGCAAAAAAAAAAAATCTTGAGCAACAGTGTGAACACAGCCATCATTTGAATGTGGCTTGAATACTCCTTCATAAGGGGATTTCGAATCCAATTGACTCTCACATTATCTCATCTATTATTGCATAGCATCATTGTATGTGTCAAATGTTGCCCAGTTGGCATCCATTGCAGCCTGGTCATCCTGGAAGGGGGATTCCCCCATCTGTGGTCCCTTCTCAAGGTTTCTCACTTTTCCCCTAATGGGGTTTTTGAATTTTTCCTTGCCCTCCTGGGGGTTAAGATCGGGGATGTCGATTGTGGTTATGTAAAGCCCTTTGAGACTGTCTCTGATTAAGGGCTATACAAATAAAATTGATTTGACTTGACACTATGCTAAAGTGAGGATCAGGTGAAATCTCATTTTAACATTTGAGATGATTGAAAAAGCCTTTTCGAAAATAGAGGTAATGGGTGACGCTCGTTTTAACTAATACGTCATCTTCACCGGGAGCATTAATGAATGGAATCGGAGCCCCAAACACTTAAGTCTATTATGCTGCAGACCAATGGATAGCTGTTAGCAAATACACCCGAACAGCAAGTCCATGAGAGGCAAGAGTAATTGTAGCGCATCTACTGTACTTATGCATATCCACGCCGCAGCAAAGCCAAAAGGGAAAAAAAAATATTAAAATAAGCCATCCATTTCAACAGGAACAGTATCTACTGCAGCTTTTAAAATGAGAAGTGACATGCTCTTACCTCCTTCAAACCTCACATCCATTTCATTCCTGTCCACATCACCACTCTCTCTCAGCTATCTTTTAAATGACAGGCAACACACTGGCCAGAGCGTGCCTGTGAGGCCGCAGCAGAGCAATATCACCTGCCTGGCACAGGGACAACAGAGCCACATGGGAAGATTGGCAGTAGCCAGTCAACCAAGCTGGATTTACAAGTAATGATGGCCAAAATCTGAATCCATTCTTTGCTTTTCGATAAATGCCGTGCTGGGTCAAGTAGATGCTGGAGTCAACTACAGGGCATTATGTTTTGTGAGGCTGAGCAAAGACTATTTTCACGCGTGCATCCATGTGCATGCTGAGGAACACAATCACACAGTGTGATTTCTCTTCACATTTTACTTTCACTTAGCAATGGAACTTTATATATACCCTGCCAGTCATACATATAATATGACATTTGACTTTGAAAAAAAAAAAAATAGTACCGTCAAGCGACAAATTTTTTTTAAAACTAATTAATCGCAGAAATTACATAATTGATCGCTATTAATCTCAGCAGAGTATTTGAATACAAATGTACTGCATGATCGGTGAAGCCAATCCCAACTGACTTTAGGTGAGAGGTGAGGTACAACCTGGACTGGTTGCCAGCCAACAAGGCTCTAATCTCCAATCAATGTAACATTGTAAAGACAATAACTATCTCAACTCCGTCCCAAACGTGCGTAGATGTGACAGCAGTGTGAAGCGCTTTTTAGGGCCTTAATAGGTGGAAAAGCGCTATACAAGTGAAAGACCCCCCCCCCAAAAAAAACATTATTATTTACATTGTCCAGCCTCCTATTGACCACACGAGCAAACACCCCACTTGCCTTCTTCCTTTCCACACATCTGACTGAAAAAGCCAAATGCCTTCCCTAGTTACATTCTCCTCATCCACTATTTGACTCTCCTTTTCCTGACATATAATCAATCACGACTAATAGAATATAGAAGGGCGTACATTCCTCCTAGACCTAAATGCTATTTAATCCAAAGAAACCAGATGAGGTCTATTGCAAGAATACTCCGGGGTCACCTAGGACATTATGTAGCAGCAGTAATATTGTCTTCGGGGTGCTCGACCATTTAAATGATCAAGCGTGACAACGTCACAGGGCAAGTCACATTTTTGAATGGAAAATAATCACATTTGGGTTGACTGGGGTGCTACTCAACAGTGGAGCTCCGTCTTAGTACTTACGATAATGAGCTTGAGGACCTGGCCTGCCTCTTGCTCTTCAGGGCTCGCAGTTTGTCACCCTGCGTCAGGCCATTCCGGTCCTCGTCATCATCATACTGTGGATTTGACACCACCACCCAAGAAAAAAAACTAAAGTTAAAAAAAATACATGATACAATGTGTTCATTAGAAATCTTTTACACAAAAAAAAAAAACATGTACAATTTCCATCTCTCCTTTCTTGGATGTCCTGTTCTTGTTGCTGCCGTTAATGGTTATGTCATCAACTCCAGAGAGGATTCTAGTCACGGCCAGTTTACTATTCTTCCTTTCGTTTAACATCTTATCCCGGAAGACATCTCCCTCTGCCCATAGACTGTGTTGCTTCCTGAAAGAAAACATTGCAAAACATCATATTCGGATTATAAGAGTGCAGAACTTGGCTGCAACCGGCAAAGGCGCTATAGATTTGGTGTCATCGACCTTGCTGTCAAAAGAAGGGCAACATGTCAGCTACGGGAAGTTGCACTACGTCCACGCAGACCTCTAAAATGGCACAACTATATAGGGCGGCATAATATTGATCCCTCCAACACTTTCACGGAAACAGGATTTTAGAACATTCACACAATTGAGGAAAGTTCGGTAGCACTCCCAAGATCAGAAAATTATTTATTATTTAAATGAGTTAATCCCTGTGATATTTTGTCTTTTTTTAATGTTAGATTTGTAAAGCATTAGCATCCGTTCCAAATATGTTTCATTACATATTTGTTACTGGTTGCTTCTGGTGAAAACCCCAAAGTCTTTTTCCAGTTTGAGTTTAAAGGGGACATTATAATATAATAATATGGCTAAAGACAAATTAGCCAACGTATACGTTTCTGGCATTCAAAAATTCATATAATCTGAAAAAAAAAAAAAACATTTGGAAAATAGGACTCCACTGTGTACAAAGATATTTTTTTTAATCATTTTATTTGTGCACCTACTCTTCAACAAAGTTCTGCTGAGGCCCGATGATGGACCCTGGACGGCAGATCCGAATCCAAGCAATGACTTCCGCCGCTGTCATGCGGTAATGCTTCATCATGTAACAGCCAATCAGAGTGCCGGTTCGACCCAGACCAGCTGAAATAAACCCACAGAGTTGTGGAGAGGACTTAGTTGATTCACCATTGTTTATTCAGTCTCGGTTGTGGTTCTACCTTTGCAGTGAACAGCAATGGCTCCCTCTGCATTCTCGCAGATATTGAGGAACTTTCTGACAATGGCGTCATTGGGCGTGCTCCCGTCCACAAAAAAGAGGTCATGATGTTCAAAGCCCGAGTCGGTGAAGCGCCTGGCGTCATACATCTTTTTGTTGAGCCGGATGACACTGGTGATGTTGTGCTTCCCGAAATACGGGATGTAAGACTCAGGAGCATGCAGAGGGTAGCCTGAAGTTAGAAAACAAGAGATGTGAGGGTGAGGTCCTGCCTTTAACACCGTTTCAGAAGCGGCGCGCGCTGGACGAAACTTGCCGTTCTCTATTTTGCTTTTGGGATGAGGCCCGCTAAACGCAAGGAACTTTCCCGGAATTATCCAGTTTAAATCTCCATTTTCGGCCCTCTCGTAGTGCTCGTATTCCTCCACGTCAAAGTTGGAGAAGTCCAGCCAGCCGTAATGGAGCGCCTGCCAGAGGATCATTTCATAAAGGGGAACATGACTCTGCAATTATGGGCGGCGTAGAGACTTACCTTGTGGACAGCACGCAGGCAGTCGAGGATGTTCAGATTGTACATGCAGGTTCCAAACGAGGCATCTCTAAGAAACACAATTTTCAAGCAGGATGTCAAATTCTACCACTTTATGACATGTTGAAACAAAACTGATTTCATTTCTCTCATGTTGTGCATAATGTTATGTGATGGGCAAACTTTGGTGTTCAAATGCCAGATGAGATTTTTAAAAAGGACAGGTGAACCAATAAAATATTAATCATTTTAAAATGCTATTTATAATGAATGTAATTATAATTATCAAGCCAATAATTTAATACAATACCTAAACATTAAATGTATGTGTACAATTTGTTGTTCTCTTAGTGGACATATGAATAAAAACATCAAAACCAAATGTGTCTTTACTATAAAATCTTAGATTTTTTTATTACTATTATTTTTTTCTAATCAAACCACCAGGTCAGATACAAAACAAATTTAATCGGACGGTTTTACCTGAATGGAATGTATGTGCGGTTCTTTGACACCAACACACCGTAGGCCTCCTCTGGCATCATGTTAAGATACATTACCTGCACACACACACATCGAACATTTATATACGCACCTTAAATATTATAATAGCTAGTATACAATTGCGATACTGTATGCTGTTTCTACTCACTGCATATGAGCCAATCAGGTAGGCAGCGTTGGCTTGTTTTTTCTGGTCACCACAGGTGTAAAATACAATCTTCTTCCTTGAAAGTGTAATGGACTGTGCAGAGACATGAAATGACAAATGAGGCAATCTGTTTACTTGACAGGGACATTTTAATTGTACAATTAACGTGACATAAGCCTTTTTGAGCGGCTGCGATTCTTTTAGCGTTGCAGCTTTGTTTGAACAGATGTGGAGAAAATGGAACTCAATGGAAGGATGTTGATGTGGTGGGTTTCATGTCTTGGAAGATACATGGGCGTAAAGCAAAAGATGCATACTAACTATGGTACATACTTAATAGCAAAGATTTCCCAGCTAAAAAAAAAACTAGATCAGGGGTGTCAAACTAATATTTTTGACATTTTGACAGTGAAACCATATAAATCATCATCATATTATTATTATTACATAGTACACAACAAACTGATGGATAACTAGTTTTTAAACTCAGAATTCAGGAAAATGTTTGTTTAAATACCATTCAATTTATTTTCAAAATGTGATAGATAGGAAAGAAAAAAATGCTTGCAACATTTTAAATTTTTTTTTGCAATTTTTACAAGTTTGGTATTTTAGCAAGAAACATGAAGCCGTGCATGATTTGCCTTCGCGGGCCGTATCTGGCCCCCGGGCCTTGAGTTTGACACCTGTGCTCTATATACTTCACAGATGCTAGATACTGTGATGCAATACAGTGGAATCTCAAGTTGGACACCCCTGAAATTGCACAGCCATCCATTTTCTATCACGCTGGTCGTCATTAGGGTCACAGGTGAGCTTTTGCAATCGCACGATATTTGTAGGCAAACACCAATTTACATTGGAACTTGGGTTATGCTAAAAAAAAATAATAAATATATATATATATATATCATGACTTAATCCTTTAAATACTAATAGATAAATGTTTTAAATTTGGCTTTATGGTTGTACTAAAGTTTGACCTAGTATTGGATTATTTCTCATTCCATTATTTGTTATGGGAAAAACTCTTGGGATCTGAAAGGTTCCACTGGACTTACTTTGAGACTACTTGTAGTGTTTGTCTCTCTCAAGTGTCCTAATTACCTTGAGCTTCTTTGTCAGCTTGCAAGAGAAGCGATAAAACATGGCCAGGTTGAGGGGGCCAAAGTCTGCGTAGAAGCTGCAAGGGAACAAGATTAAAAGCAACAGAATGAGTGCAATCATTTTGATAGAACTTTGCATGGCACATTTGTATGTTTTTCCTTCACTCATATCTCTTAGATGGGATGCACACATATGGATAATGGTGCTGAATTTCAGCATTTCTTCACCCCTTTTCATTAAAGATGTCAAAAGAGCAATTACACAATATCTCTGAAAGATGATCCAGGGTGATTGACATCTATCAGTCTGGATTGGGTTACAAAGTAATTCGTAAAGCTTTAGGACTCCTGCAAATCACAGTGAAAGCCACAAACTGAATATTCAATTCAAGATATTATATCGAACATTAAGATGAAATCAGTCATCTGGACTTTGCACGCTATTGCAATTCAGGCCAACCGACCACATACAGTACCTCTTTTCAAGTTTGGCATTGATCGACAAGTAGAGCCAGCATATTAAAAACATATGATGGCATATGGTAAGCGCTTTGTTACAGCTCCAGCTGTTGTGAAATGAGCTATATAAATAAAATCTTATTGTTTTGCATTGTATTGTATTGCATCTAATGGAGGGTGAGAGCCAGAGAACAAGACACACAGACGCAAACGCCCAGATGAGCAGGCGTGTGAGAAACCCACCTCCGGGTCAGCTAGGTACAGCCGTGCAACTGTCAACAGAGGTGTCAAATCCCGGTCGCGCAAATAAATACCCTGCCACAGTTTGGCTTTAGCCACAGGTGCTTCTACTCAACCAGCAGGTAAATGAGCTTGCCGGAAATGGATGGATGTTAGTGACAACTGTAAATGCATCAGAATTTAGGATCCTGTAATAGTGTAATATAATTTTAATCAAGTTTTAAATTATCCTTTAAAACAATTGGCTTAATTATATTTTATTTTGTCTGTAAATGTTCATGCGGTCAAGACGCTCCACAACTTCCACTAAAAACCCAGGCTAAACTTAGCTCCTCCTTAACATCAACAACAAATCTCTTCATCTTGCTCAGTGCTTCTCAATTGTTTTCTGTTACGCCCACCCCCTAGCAAGAAGAAAATCATTTGCGCCCCCCAGCACCACCCACCCTCCACCGCAATTATAAATAATAGCATTTTCGTTGTAAAACACACCTACACCATAGACTTAATGCTCGCTGCACACAATGAGAAAGGAGAGCACCACTGCCAACGACTGGAATGGATGTGCAATTACACTTCATTGTAGTGCGGTGGAAAAAAGCATGTTCCCCAGGGTCACACGCGTCCCCTCAGCTGGAGTTACATCGCCAAATCAACGTGAACATAAATGCCCTTTTGTTGAGATGCAAAAAAAAAAATGCAGTGGGGTCCGCCCTTTTTAAAATGACCTTTAGTATAGCTGTAGTACATTCAGCCGGAAAAGCACAGCGGTAAAAGTTCAATAGGGTGAAACTATATACTTACTTTTCATATGCCAGCTCTTCATCTATGCAGAAGCAGAGCCGTTCTGTCGTACTTTTGATCTTTTGTTGAAGGATGGCGAAATATAATTGATCTGCATAGTGCACACGAAGAGGTGAGTTACTTGATTTGCTGTGCACATTTACACAAGTCTGCAGTCTCCATTTTCTCAAGTTACATTTACTTTTTTTTTTGCGACCTTACCCTTGAGGAGCTCAATGCATCGTGACGACACATCATCCGCGGTCATGCTGACCTGACTTGTTTTGAACATGGCCAACCCAATTTCCCCTCACAAGAACGTGTACATGCTCACGTTAAAGTCACTTGTAAAATTAAAAAAAATACAGAACAATCATGCAACAAACTTTCAGCGCTGTTTTTAAAATAGTTAAAAGTCCATCGTTGACGTTCTGAAAAGTCCCCAGTGGATGAACACGATGGGGGAGTTTCGTGTGAAAAAAGTGCGCACTAAGCTAAAAGTGAGCTCACTCCTGGCTCCGCCCCTCGGTCACGGCGAAATGTCATTGGCCGACAGGGATTCAACTCTTCACGCTATTTGAGGAAACTCCCACCAATCCCTCCCATTTTAGTTTAAAGTTCTCCTGTTGTGACACGCGATAGGCTGTGGGAACGTTAATAAGGCAATGGCTGGGACGTGTTCGCGCCCAATCACAGCTACTCGGGCGACCCCAGCTTCCAGCCTTAGTAATCAAACCCATTGCTGCATGCTTCATCCTATCCGCCATCTTGGATGTGTCAACCTGCCTCACAACTAATAAAAACTAATATAACGACAAACTCTACAGTGCACTAAATGAACGCCTCTCATTCGGCCATTCATACACACATTAGTATATGTTTTATGCACCCATAAAAACAACATACATCACCATTATTCTGATGACTGTAAATGTTTAGTCATAAAATAATATAAAGTAGAAGAAAGCACACGACTGATGTGTTTTTTTATGTCACAACTGTTTACCCCGAACAATATAAAACCCCTACTGCAAAGATGATTGATTGTTAGTATGAAACATGTAATCTGTGTCTAGTGTCTACAATAAAGCACTGCAATGTGTGATGAGGCATTTCTTGATACGATTTCTGTAATTGATAATGATAAATCATTGTTTTTAGTAATTTATACTAATTTAACTAGAAATAATGGCAATCTCTGGAGACAACTGGCAACAATACGTTCAGTGACGCAGTGAGCTTTATGACTGGTGAGGCACGGAATCCTCTGGAATTGGCAATAAAATATGAACCCAAAATCAAAGATTAGCCTGCATTACAATTTCTTCCTGAATCAAAATGTTTGTTTTCAAAGTTTTTAATTATGTTATAATCAATTCCATAATGTGATATTGTGACATTTTTAATGCAAGGTCATTGTAGTCATTGTCGTTGTCATTATTGTGGGAAATGTGAACAGAAACTAAAAAGCTGGCGAGCCTTGCAGTCACAGCTGGGTATTTTATACTTAAAAAAGTGCTTACGTCCACTGCCATCGAGTCATCTGGGAAACCCAAACGAGCACAAGAGGAACATGACCCATCAAGAGCACGACAATTGACCCTACCTAATATGAAAATTCCGATTGAAATGTTTAATTTTTAGTGAGTATGGTATTAAAATAAATCAACCTTGGCAAACTTTAGTGTTAGTAGTAGATCTGCTCATCACTCTCAGACTTTCTACCCTGAAAAATAAATAAAAATGAAAAATGTCAACTGGACGAAAAAGACAGTCCTAGACCATATACAGGAGTTCATGTTGTTTCAATTTGTCGGCTTGGCCCATCGCGGTTTGCCAAAGCAAGTCCCAGATGCAATGATCCACATCCAATATGGCGACCACGGGAAGGACGTTTGCTGATGCGAGATCTCGGTATTCAAGAAGTCTATGGTCAAAACGGACGAAGGACGTCAGTGTACGAACATTTAGTGTTGTTGTTAAACGTCCCTCTTTCGATGACTGTGGCAAAACAACTTTGTAAGGACATATTTGTGGGTGTTTTCGACAGTGTTGTAAAATCCGCACTTAACAAATCGTAAAGTGCATTAACGGTATTGAAACGGACGGTGTCGCCACATTAGAAGAAAACAAAAATCACAGCACGTCCATTCAAACGGGCCATTTTTTGTCCACTGCTGCGATGCGCGAACTCGGTTTAAAGTTGACCTGGTTCATCGCGCGATCACCCTTACCTGAAATCTCAATGTAAATATCAGAGTTTAGCTCCGCCTCTGAGCCGTGCTGGACAGCACAGCACTTCTTCCTCCTCGACTCCGCTCGCCTCCTCTCGCTCTTGCGCTTCATTTTGCCTTCAGGGTTGCAGCAGCAAAGCAGGCATGATTAGGATTCCGCCTGCTGCACGGCTTCGTCGTTCACCCCCATCTCCGTGTTCGCGGTGCACCCAAAATGTCAACCTTGCTTGCAAGCCCCTTTCTTCTGTTGGTGGTGATGACGTGCAAACTCGGCAGGGGCAGGTTCTGTGCCCCCGAGTTCCTTGCGTGTGACGCAGTGAGTAGTGTTGTGCAGTAGGCGAACCCGCACGGGGTGTGAGTGTGAGAAGTGATCCGGCTGCTCGAATAAAGCCTGCCCCATCTCCGTGACCATGCAAGGGCGGTGACGTCATCCGCCGTGCCATATGCGCCGCAAGGAGACACGTTCAAATATTGTACTGCAGATAAAGAGCGAGAGAATTTTGTATTAAGAGAAACAAGCCATTTGTCCATCCGTGGTCGACCAGCAAGGCCTTTAATGCTGACCCGACCTAAAACAATGAGCTGTTTACTGTATCCATCCCCACAAAATGGATTTTTCTTTATTAATTGATACCAATAGGCCGTATCCACGTCGGCTGTAATTTTTTACGCAATTTTGGTGAATTTTAAGTGGTGAAAATAAATCCATTGCTGCTCTTGCAAATGCAACTTATGTTTGAGAAGTGTTGCAAATGTGTGGCAAAACGAGTCCAGTTTCTTCATTCTGCAGAAGCCGTGTGGCGTAATTATTATATATATTTAAAATTTGGATGCTTTTTGTTTTAGAGATGAACGAGTGAAAATAGTAATGATTGCTGGATCAAGTTAGTTTGTTTGATTTCCTGCCAAGTTGTCATTTTGACAGTTTGAGGATTCTGCCAAACAGTAACAAAACATCAGAACACTGTCTTGCATGCAGTCCCGGTGTAATATACCTGAGAGAATTAAAAAAAAAAAATCTAATAATTCAGATAAATCGTTTTACAGTACGAGTGAATTTCTATAGGTTGGCAGCTCTAACATGTTCATTGTATTGTATTACAGTGGCTCCTCAGTGTATGACCGCATTGATAAAACAATAAATCCAATGGTGTCCTAAGACTTTTGCACTGTACAGGGAAGCCCCCCTTCATTGTAGGTGATATCTTCCAGACCCACTCCCTATAGGTGGAAAAACCACAATATCGAGAGACCAAAACTTTTTTGGGATCGTTTTATCCCTCCCGCACACTTAAAACACATTTAGATGTAGTAAAGCATTTTTAAACATTTTGCAAATATAAATAAAAACATGTCAGCATAAAACATAAAATCCTTAAATATTGTAGTGCTGAATGAGCGGTAAGGCCTGGTAGGGCGGTAAGTCTGCGAGTGTGTCTGGATGTGAGCTGTGAATGACAGCAGCTCCTGTGTGAGTGTGCTGGAAAGTGCATCAGAAAGTAATTTTCTTTTCCTACATGTACGGGTATTACAGTAAGTACTTCCCGAAACATTTTTTCAGCACACACTACTGCTAAATTTTGTGTTGCAAAGCAGAAGCAAATGGGTCCACGTTACTACTGTACTTTCAGCCAAGGGTGTACTTAAATATTGACCAATGATGTATTTTGTTTACCATTACAGTATTCTTATTACAATACTTCTATCACTGTAGTATTTCTACCACTGCAGGATGTTCACTACTACAGTACTTTTATCATTGCAGTACTTTTATCATTGCAGTATTTTTCTATCATTGCGGTACTTTTACTATTACAGTACTTTTACCATTGCAGTACTTTTACCATTGCAGTACTTTCATCATTGCAGTATTTTTCTATCGTTGCAGTACTTTTGCTATTACAGTACTTTTACCATTGCAGTATTTTCTATCATGCAGTACTTTTCTATCATTTCAGTACTCTTACCATTACAGTACTTTTATCATTGCAATATTTTTATGATTGCAGTATTTTCAATCATTCAGTAGTTTTTATCATTACAGCGTTTCCCCCTCCGTATAATGGACAAACATTAGGAGTGTTTCCTTACACTTAGATACGTTTATACTGTGTATATTTGCATGCTTTTTCTGAATGTCTGCTGCTAATGTTATACATTAACGGCTACATTACGCCGCCGACTCTGTGTGATCTATATCTTTGCTGCTGTAACACCTCAAATTTCCCCATTGTGGGACTAATAAAGGACATCTTATCTTATCTTATCTTATCTTGAGCATGGCGGACAGTTACACATGGATGACCTTTGGTTTATTGCCGAAGTTCAGAGTGCGTTGAACTCCGGCGAGCTGCAGCAGCCAGTTAATGGGCATGTGGTCCAGATGGTTCATGTCAAAATGGCAGAAATGCACTTGAGACCCTGCAAAGAGTTGGACCTTTGAGCATGAATGAGCTATGTGATGCCTTCTCAAAGTGTGGTATGCAAATGAATGCAAAAGTTGTATTTCATATTTGAGTTCAATGTATTTGCATTTAATCTTTAAAAAAAGTTTGATTTTTAATTGGCTTCCTTGACTACTAATAATGGTAAAAAAAAAAAGAATATCGGCCTATCACTAGTAAACTATACTACTGTGTTCATACATGATGATGGTACTTTGAGAGCAAAGTCTTTTTTTTAATTTTGGGAAAAGTTTGATGAAGAACATAAAGATCTGACCTGGTCCTGCAATAATAGCACCACCTTGCTGATGAAGATCACCCTGGAAGTCGAATACAGGACTCGTCATGGCTCTCCAGATACTCTTAATTTGGCCCATAAAGATGCCGGACTTCACATGAGGACTCGGCTGGGCTTCACACACACACATGAAAGGATCCTCATTCATGGAATTAATGTGGCGTTAATCTGTGTTTCCTGAGTTTACCTGAGACTGTAAACTTCTCTTCTCGTTTCATACCGAGCTTATGGTAAATGATCCTCTCAGGGTCCACGTAAATCTCATGAGCATATCCCGTCAGTGAGCAGAAAGGCTGGACGAGATGTCAAAACCTGACTGGATGCTATATTAACACAGTGCTTTAAAAAAAAAACAGGAGAGAAGTACCTACCTCTATATGATGATGAGCAGACTGACCAATGACAACTAGACAAACCTGGGCATCCTGCAAAAATAAAAATCAGACTTTAAAAAATTTATAGCTCTTCTCTAATCTCGTTGCACACTTGAGTACAATGACAATAAAGGGATTTCTAATTCTAATTCTAGTCATCTGATACCCACTAATACCCAGTCACTGCCAGTACCAAGCCAGGATAAAAAAAATATGCAGGTTGTGTCAATCAAATCATGTGCCTAGCATCGCACCGTGCACACCCTCCATTTGGGAAAGACTGCTTTATGGGCACACCCCTTTTTCCACATTCTGGGCTCAATGTCTGCAAAGAGAAGCCGCTTGCATAGTCATACTCCCTAAACCCTGCCCTGGTTGTCATAGTAATGAAAGATGGACTCACAGTCCCTCTTACACACAAAACAGGTTAATTTCAGCCAGACAAGGAATGTGGTCTGTGAATTGCCTATCATCCCTAACCTTTGGTGTATAATAACGCCCATGTTACAGACGTGTTTTTTAAGACACCAGGGAATTAACATTATTATTGTATATTAAATATTAGTATGGTATTATTATTAGTTATAGTATTATTATTAGTAGTAATAGTAGTAGTATTTGTGAATCGGGAGTCAAGACTCACCTCCAGAACCTCTTTGGGTATTTTGCTCAGATCATCCACATATTCTTTACAGCTGTAACATAAAAAAATCTGTAGAGACATTTTTAAGAGGAGTTACAAAACCACGACCACAACAATATTTACAAAGAAGCTTTCTTGTGCATTTATAATTTTCAGCCCACTGTTTCTACCTATGCACAAGATAGGATATCTCAGCAAAAGGCCCACGTTGTACTACTTTCACGTATCTGCGATCAAATATCAGGCAAATGAAGTTTCTCCCTACCCGCACAAAAATAATAATCGACTTCCTGTCTTGATACAAACTCTTGAACGGGATGGACGTTCCGTGGCGGTCGAAAATGAAGCAATCGTCCACGTCCCGGAGGTTTACAATGACCTGAGGAGATCCACTCTCTCGAGTAGTTCCGCTCTCGATTTGTCGAGTTACGGGCAACTTTACTTCAGCCATTTTTGCCCCCCAAAGGGCTATTTTTAGACGTTCAGCTCAGTCAGGAAAGCCACGCCCAACTTCATTACGTCATCACTCCCTCGCTAAAGCTTTAAAATGTTTTTATTTCTTCATTCTTTGTTGTTTGTGTTTAAAACAATCGGTGGATAAGAGGTTTGGAAACTGGACGGACAACTTATTTTTAATGGTTTTATGTTATTATTGAAATTGCATTCTGACTGGGCATTGCAAGATATATTATCATTTGGTAATATTATAGTTTACGTGTTTTGGAATTAGCTACGGGTCTTAATCAAAACTGACCATTGTATAAGCTTAACATTGAATTCATATTTATACAAACATTGTCTGTCCCAAAGATTACACACACAAAAAAAACTTCTTTGACCTGGTGACAATAACTAGAATAAAGTGACTCTTAAAGTGACTTTTGTGTTGCTTATAGGCCTGAGCACCTAACATTATTTTCAGTATGACTTTGATAGGGCATCTATCAATCAAACAATCACACCATTATTTCATAATTTTACTGCCTATGTAACAAAAAACTCTAGATAATTATTTCACAACACACCACAATACAACTTTATTTATATTTTGCATTTCACAACAGCCGGAGCTGTAACAAACGATGAAATAGATATTTTAGTTATTTTTAAGAAATCCGAGCCTCTTGGATGGATCGGCCCTGTTTGGCCCTCTCGTCAGGAGGTACACCCTGGACACCAAGAGACAAATCAGTTAAAAGCATTCTCACACTCACACTTTTGGAATATCTCGAGACTTCAAAGAGCCAACATGCATGTTGTAATTTTGCTTTGAAGTTAAAACATACTCATTCCACATTGGAAGGCCTGAGCTGAGACGGAACCTCGAACTCAGAACTGCGAGGCAGATGTGCCAAACACTCACTCACTGTGAATTGCCCGACAGCCGGCAATTACAAGATCATACATAAAAACCAAAACAATCCTGCCAGCTTTGTTGGACGACTTTCTAGCAACGCGACTCAACAAATGATGCTCTTCGGCTTCCGTACGTTGCCCCCACGGTGCGGAAGTCTTCTGAGCACCACAGCCACAGCTTCCACTGTTTAGTGTTGGCCTAACGGGGCTTTTCCGCGTCCTTTTTTCTCTCGACGAAGCGGTGTCAGCGTTCATCTTGACCGTCCAGAAGAAGACTATTATGTGAGCTCTGCGCCCAAGTGTGCGAGCACCGTGCGAACTGGTGAGAGATGTCTTTTGTCGTTGCTATCGCTAGTTTAGCATCCGAAGATGGAGCGACGTAGCCTGACTGGATAGCTCTTAGTCACCTCTTTATTCCTCAGTATAAGCTTGCAAAGATATCAGACTTTTTTCAGGAAACATTGTTCAGGTTGCAAACACTTGATCATCGATGTAACGTTGCTTTGTTCGTAGGTTTGCCTCATTTGACCACCTGTTCTGTTGATTACACCTTTTTGTTTTCATTCGATAACTACCATGCGACCATTTCTTTGCCAAACTGTAGTATCGCAATGTGTTTGTGAATTGCGTTAAATAAGTACATTAGTTTGATAGTTTTACGTAAGGACATGGGCTCGGCGGGTTAAACGGTAGGTAAACCTTGCATCGTGCAACGAAATAGTAGATAAAACGTTCTGCCTTTGCAAAGATAATGCTTAGTTTGGAGTGTATTGGCAGAGTTTTTTTTAAACTGTGATGGTTATTGTAGTTTGCAGTGGTGTACAACTGCAAATTGTTTATTTTTATTGCAACTGCAGTATTAAGCTGCATGAGGCAGCACAGTGAAATAGTGGTTTGCACGTCTGCCTCGTTCTTCTGAGGTTTAGTGTTGGGTTTCTTCCTCCCCGTTGTGATCAAATCAAATTGATGTATAACTACTTTTGAAATCAGAGGCCAGTAAAAAATTGTATTTGAATTATTTTGAAAGAGGCATAAGTGTGGACAATTTGCAAATTTGGTGTTTTAGCAAGAAACATCAGATCAGATAAAAAAAAAATTAAGAATTTTGATTTGATTCCTTTCCAGAGTTTTCTCGAGTCATCTATATGGGCCATCTTCTTTCGAAAAATGGTTACCGTCTGAAGAAGAAGACACGCAAGCAGCATCACAGGAAGAAGAAGAAGAGGAACTGCTTCCTGCAGGGGCCTTGCATGCTGTGCTTCATCATCCACAGCAGCAGCAGTAGCAGCGGCGGCGGCGGTTTCAACGAGGACAGCGACCCTCTGGAGGCCGGCGTCAACGGCAGCGGGTGCCGTCACAACAGCGTCACCGGCATCACCGTCCCGGGCGTTGGCGCAGTCGGAATCAGCGCGGCGGCAGCTGCCTCCAAACTTGCCGAGTGCTACGCCACGCTCGCATCTCCCGAGGACTGCTCTAAGTTCCTGCTCTCTCCACCAGAGTTAACTATTTGGGAAGGGCAGGGGAGGAGCCTGTTGTCAGCTGTCCCGGCGAAACTCATTCCCCCGCCGGCTCTTTTTCGGACTGCTGGTGTGTCTGTGACTGTGCCCATTCCTGTGCCTGTACCCGGCTGCACCAGTGACTACGCCGAAATGGTAAGCTGCTGACGAAACACCAAGCTGGGGCGACAGGAATATAGCCTAAACATATTTTTTTCATAAAAAGACCATTTCAGCTTTTGATCATGTCAGGCAGTCCCAGAAAAGTTATGGGAAGCATTGACATCCGTTTAGCATTGCTGCAGAGATCCAGCTGAGAAGGAGTGTGTCGTATCTACTTGGGCTGCGCAATATATCGGATATTGATATCGAGAGAATGGCCTCTGCAATATGTATATTGCAAAGACATGCCACAATTTTCTTACGGAATTGTATGTTTTTATCTGGGCTTGACTAGTTGGGTGCAAATTTTAATGCATATCGACATTCGGTAGTTGGACATTATCTTGGGGAATTACAATTAATTTGCTAAGACCACATTAAGCCTGCTTCTTTTGCCTCATGAAAAAAAAAAAAACTTCATTAGATAATAGAAATGTCATTTCTTTAGGTACTTGTTAAATTATGCTAAAATATCAATATTGCTATAGTAAACATCCACATTGCATGTTTTTCAAATCTCGTGCAGCCCTTCGATCTACCTTCTTCCTATACTATTTATGGCTTTTTATTTTTTTTTTAGTGCAGTGAGTTCTTGTCATGTTGTTGCCTGTGCCTGTCTCTCGAACAAGCTATTTTTGGTACAGTATACAATAGTTGTTTTGTCAAGCCATTGCATCAGATCGTAACGTAGGTGACAAAAAGGACATTGTGTTTCATGAAGATGCCCTGCTGCACGCCATTACCTAAACAGGTATATGAGTGAACCACTGTATTAGATTTTACTCATGTAATCTGTGGGTCTCCCACTGTACGCAGGTGTGTAAGAGGAAGTGTTCCGATGTCCAGAGGTGCACACCTTGCAACAAGCAGCCCCGCTGTGCCTTTTCTGCCCCCGATGGTAGCATAGAAAATGGA
This sequence comes from Idiotropiscis lumnitzeri, assembly GCF_059441095.1. Lineage (NCBI taxonomy): Eukaryota > Metazoa > Chordata > Actinopteri > Syngnathiformes > Syngnathidae > Idiotropiscis > Idiotropiscis lumnitzeri. The sequence continues at coordinate 30,249,404 of NC_142391.1, forward strand.
GGAGTGGGCGCAAACGTGGGGGAGGCTTCCACAAACTCCCAAACTGGCCACTGCCATCTTCCCATCCGCCAGTTGCCCTCTTCTTCCTCCTCTTCTCCATCCTCCTCCTCTTCCTCAACAGCGGCCGACGGCTGCTATGGGTCGGCTCTTCAGGCGGACCTTCCCCAAAGCTCTGACTTGTCCCCCGCTAGCCTGCAGCACCATGACGACTGCCAGGCCAGAGGCTCTGACGCTGCTGATCCTTTAAGTATCAACCACCTGCCTTCTTCCATCCTTCTTAAGGTCAGCAGCCACGCAAGACTCTGCTATGTTTTTTTTTTTCTCCCAAGATGCATTTCCATCACTATCTACCTTCTGTCTCCATCACAGGTTCTCTCACATTTGACGGTGAAGGAGCGTTGCTTGTGCGCCTCTTTAGTCTGCAAGTACTGGAGGGACCTCTGCTTGGATTTTCAGTTCTGGAAGCAAATTGATCTTAGTGGCCTACAACAAGTAAGTCAACACACAGAGTATTTACAGTCATTTCCCCCCTCATAGGAAGTACTATAGAGTAAATTACAGCAAACCGCCTATATTCACAGGGAAAATGGCCCAAGCCCTGCCATGAATACTAAAAATCTGACACTAATTGAAGCGCTCTCTCGAATGAGATTTATAATTGTCGACAGATACTACAAGATCGGGGCAAAGCACTTAAACTTTGAAAGGATAATGAAACGGGTGTTGTATGGCCTCTTTAGAAGTTCAAAAGTTCTGAAAGGCAAAATGCAGATTGGTGTCCTCATGTAAAGGAGACCAGCATTCCATTAGGGCTGATTTATTTACTGTGGTCTGTAACAAAACAAAGATGATCAGAAAAGCATCTCCCGACACAATCATGAACTCATGACACCTCAACACCTTCACATGAGTCTCATCACTTATATTGCCTTGCATACTTTTTTCCTGACGCTGAGATATGATTGGTCGTTATCTGAGCCCTGAGCGACTGTGATGTCATTTTCAGTCGATAGAAGTCACAAAATGGCTGCCGCCCTCGGGATGGCTAAAAACGGGTGGATTTTGCTGCTTAACTTGTATTCTATGAATGCAATATTAATCAGAATGACATGTTTCGACCAATGGGCCCGCACTGAAAATATTCCTGTAATGAAAATGTTTGGGTTGGCTTCCTCTTTAGAAACGCAGGAAATGAAGAAAACCTGTCTTTTTGCCGTGAGTCACGATCAGCTGAAAATCACGTGACCGTCAGATCGAGACATCTCTAGTGTAAACAAACTGTAATTGCAATGTAGGCTTTGCGGAGCTGTGTCAGGAGAGAAGCAAAAACGTTCACTTGCACTTTTGACTTGTATCTCGCATGAGATGCATTCAAGGACCACCAACAAAACAGGGCATCTTAAGCACAGACTTGGAAAAATATCATCAGTGAGTTAAACATAACACCAAGATGTCATCATCAAGGTGATCGTTTCATTGCATAACAGAAGATATGTCAAGAAACTGTAATCTTTCCTTGCATTTCCAGGTAAATGATGAACTCCTGACGAAAATAGCCTCTCGAAGGCAGAATGTGACCGAGATCAACATCTCGGACTGCAGGGGGGTCCACGACCATGGCGTGTTCTCCCTGGCCTCTCAGTGTCCTGGCCTGCAAAAGTACACGGCATACAGGTGCAAGCAGCTGGGGGACATATCCCTGGTTGCCTTGGCTGCCCACTGTCCTCAGCTGGTCAAAGTGCATGTGGGAAACCAAGACAGACTGACTGACCGGGCGCTCATTAAGGTATTCATCTGCTGATATTCTTGGCTCTTATGCAGAAAAAGAAAATCTCTTCCAGTATTTCCGTCGTCTGTTTCCATCAGATTGGAGAGTGCTGCGGTGAGCTGAAGGACATTCACCTGGGTCAGTGTTACGGTCTCAGCGATGAAGGCATGGTGGCTTTGGCCAAAGGATGCCCCAAACTGCAGAAATTGTACTTGCAGGAGAACAAACTGGTCAGTCCTGTTTTTTTTTTTTGTTTGTTTAAATGCTGTTTGCTGCTGTTTGCAATTCTCATTGTACATGGAGAGCAGGCACAGTGTGTTTGGTCTGTTTTTCTCCCTGTCGTCATGGTTTCCTGTCATAACAGATGTCCTCCCTTGCACTGAACGCTATTTAAATGTTGGTGTATTTGTTTCTGCCGGGCTTTTGGTTCCATTTTTGTCACAGCATTATTTTTGTCTGAGGTCATCAGGCATATTTGCTTTGGAGCAGCGGGGAGATGATTTTTTTAACGACAATTCTTAACTGAGCTGCTATGTGGGCTCCAGAGCTTCAAATTATTGATCTTACTCATCTTATTATTTATTACACATATTAAAAATAGGGCTGTCAAAATGAATGATTAATTTGAATTATTAATTTTTTTTAACACAGTTTAATGTTTTAACTCAGTTAACTCAATTTTATCTTGCGGAGCCAAATTCAAACACTGTACTATATTTGCTGTGCATCCTGAGCACCTCATCTCACAACAAAACACTGTGCTCAAGTTGCCACTGGGCCTTGCAAACCAACACTGCTGGAGTGGGATGCTTGTGGGCACAACTAAATGTCTAAGTTTTGGAGCAAATTGCCTGTAAAGGTAACGGCATTTAGATCGTTTCAATGAAAGCTATTAGAACAGTCTTTGAATCAAAATATACTTAATATCTGGTGATTTTTACATTAATCACATGATATTATTCAAGTAAATACCCGTTACAAGCTTCACAAAAAATAGTTGTTAAGTACAATACAATACAACTTTATTTACATAGCACTTTTCACAACAGAAACACAACAATATAAATTAGCTGGAAATTAGCACACAAATTACAAGACAAACAATAATGTGATTAATCGCAATTAATTCTGGAATATATTGTGATTAATTAGTGAAAAAATGTAATCGATTGACAGCACAAATTAAAAACAGAGTTTTATTTAATTTTATCCTGCAACAAGTTGGATCTGCTACAATGTGTGATCCTATATATAAATCCATGCAGGAAAAAAAGACAACATTAAAGTCTTACAATGAGTATGTAACATACATACTTTTTTTCCCATTCATATAATGATAATGCTGTTAATATTACTCTAACTACTACTGCTACAACGGATAACTATTTTTAGGCACACATCCCGTATAAAACAACTCAGAAGAAATTGAAGTCTCTAAGTTAAATAAAAAAGAGGCCACAAATGCGTTTTGTATGCAGGCTTGCCACTAATATACTGCTAGAACTACTAACAGCATTAATGTTACAATCGATAACACGAACAGTGATAAATGACTTAGCTCTGCATTGATTGAACAGCCATCAATGCTCTGAATGACTTCTGCTCAATAGGTAGTGTGATTCTGCAATTTACCACTAGATAGAGCTATATGACTCGTTTATTGAAAAAAAAAAAAAGCCTGCCAGTTGCATTCTTCCCCTCTTCACAGATTGTATTCATAGCAGTGCAGTGCAGAGTTGAGCGTTTCCTTGCCAAACGGCTATCACGAAACCTCTTTTATTGGTCATTTGGCTTCTTGTCTCCGGTCTCTCGCATAGAAATAGAATATAATTGCTCATTTGTCATGTCGGCCCCTGAATCCCTTTCATTTGTCTCTTCTTTCCAAAGTATAACTATGAAGTTCTTGATGAATTAGCCCACTCACCATTGTTAACAATAGCTCAGTTTGTTAAAAGCCCATTCATCAACTTAATTTTACAACATATTAGGGATAGCCTCTTGCTGAGAGATGAATATTGCTTCTATTAACATTTCAGCACAGCAGTATGCGTCACAGACAATTTTCAGATGTGAGCTCTTTTTGAGTTTAGATAAGAAGTCCAAGTGGGAATTATCATGTCTAGGCTCTTTGGTGACTCAGACAGGTTGTAATGTCCCAGACAATTAAAACAATTCAAAGTAACAGAGGAACCTTAAATGAGATCATCTTCTTTACGTGATCTGCTTTTAATATGGATGATATGCCTTTCCAATGCTCTCCTCTTTCGCTTCCTCTCAACTTGATTAAGGAAAGCGCCACGGGATGTTTTCCGTGAGGTCTTTCAATCGCCGCGTTCCTTCTTCTTTGCTGTTCTCCTCTTTCCTCATGTCGTCGTCTGTGGGTTTTCTTTTCCATGCTGGAGGCTCTTCTTCTTGTGTTAGTAGCGTGTCCAGTTCTTTTGCTCATGTGTCCTTAAAGAAATACTCCAAACCACTAATAGCAGCGCTACCCCTAATCACTGGTCACATCATTAGGGACACCTGTACTGGATTTATTGTGGAATTTGATGAGGACTTTAGTCTATGTTTTCTGACTTCCTCCTCCAACCCATAAACGAATGAATGAATGGTAGATTAATTGAAGCCTGCGTTTTCTGAAGCTGTGAATGTGAGTGTGAATTGTTGGTTGTTTACGTGTGTGCCCTGCAATTGAACCAATTAGATCAGTGATCTCCCAACCACCCGTCGCGGTTTGCCGCACAGATGAAAGAAAAATGAAAAAGCTCACAGTACTTCTGGTTTATTCATTTTTCGAGGCTGGAAAATATTTTATTTTGAAAACGGACCTGCTTCTCTCCGTTATATGGGACTCTAGACTTATTGCTGTACAGCATTCGGCTGTACTACAAAAGAGTGGAAATATTTGATCACAAATAAGACTGGTAGGAGTATTGTCACTTGCAAAATATGCAATTCTGTTAAAAATAAACTGAAGGCACAAGTGGAATAGGAAATACGAATATGATCCAACACAAGATGACACCATCTGATAAGAAAAAAAAAACAGACAAGTCTTCCACTACTTACGTAGCACTACAGTTTACATATTACAGCGCTGAAACAATTCCGATTTCTTGTTGAATTTTAACGTTGAGGATGTCTCCCAGTTTGTTTGATGGTTAACAACGTGACACAAAAAGTTTAGCGTGACGCATTAGTGGTTCTATGGCGTCTCTGATTCTCCTTTTGGCAGCAATCCTGATTGGCGCTCATCCACAATTTATGTCACACTTGCTTTTATGCCACTGGTTGCCTTTCAACTATTGTTTTCATCCCTCTCAGGTGAGTTTCTCTCTCTCATGCCCATTCTTATTCTGTTGTTTCCCATCACCTGGAAGGGCGAAGGCTCAGCGAATAACAAATTCTTTGTTTCTTCACATTACATAGTCAAATCTACACAATTTAACCCTCTTTTTGTGTTGGCAACTGTGCTCTGCGGTTCCTTTTCAATTAAACGCTCTTTGAAATCGGTGGACATTTTTGCCCGGGAAGCACTTTTCCTTTTTTAACGCTCTCTTAAATGTGCTTTATCTGCCCTCCTGTCTTGTTAAAATCACAGAGCGTGTGCTTCGTTTTCTTGCAGTAGGATTGAAAGAATTTTTGCACGCACGCGCGCACACACACACACACACACGCACACCAACAAACGCACGCACACACACGCACACACACGCACACACACACGCGGATTATTTACAATTTTAATCAGTCCAGAATGTGGAAATGTGAGTGGGATTGCAGAAGCCCCTAACATAGATTAGCATGTGCCCCCAATTTGGGGCTAATTACTACTTTGCATTTTCAATCAAAGCCTGTGCTGCTTTTGCCACGTTTTTCCATCATTCGCCGACACGTCTCAGACTCGGACGGAGGGAATTTATTTCTCTTAGCGCAAACGGTGCGTGGATCAACATGAAACAGCAATCTGTCGGAATGGCAAGCGTGTTTCTTAGCCACCTCTGGTCTGACGGCATGTCAGCGGTCTGCTTTGTGCGGGCGTCGGAATGACAGCGAACCCCCTGATGGTCCAATCAGACAGATTAAATTGTATATTGACACTTTCAGATTTAATTAACCAGATTATAGGGCCGTCAGAGACAAAGGAAGTGCTAATGATAGCTGTCGCTTATTATGAGATCGCCCTTTTGACATACACTTACACACACAGGGGCCTTGTTTAAAAAAAAAAAAAAAAAAAAAGTCAGGCGCACACACTTTCAGGAGCTGATGAAGTGAACAGCTGCCAGCTGCACTGAAAAGTCCTGTGGAAACTTTATTCACATATTTCGCTGTAATTACACATAAATAGGACCACTCTGAGCTCACACTCTTGTACGCACAAACGGTGCATTGTGTCACGCCGCAACCCTCCACTCAGAGAGTCTTCAAAGGCATGACTTTGCCGGATGACATAGTGTCAGTTGACCGCTTCCAATTTAAAACTGGCCCTAAAAAGTACACATACTGAAATAAACGTGATAGGGTGAGAAGCCCGGGAGGGGCTCAGTCAAGAGCCGCTGCTCCTCCCCTCAACCGACCCCGGATAAACTGAAGAATTTTCGATGGATAATGTCCCGCGGCATGCCCGGTAATTCCTCTCGTCAAGCCAGTCACAAATAGGCCCTTTTCCATTTTAGCGGTTGGACCACGGAACAGCCTGGTACAACCCCGTGCGCTTGCTTTTCCATGGCACTTTTTCGGGTCCGTGCGGTTATAATGGAATCGTTCCTCAGAATCTCTTCCAAAACGTAGGCTGAGCAGGGCTGTGACACCACTGACATCTGATTGGCCGACAGATGTAGGTGTTTCTTAAGTGATGCGGCGAGAAAGTCCACTGCACACGCCCATTTCTTGGTTTGAAGTGAGCAAGCCATCGATCATTGAAATGCAGCCATGTTTTTTCATTATTTAAAATTTCCTGAATTGTAGATTAATACTTAAGTCATTGACATTATGTAGAAATAGTGATGGATTTATTTGGTGCGCAAAAAAGCAAATCAAAAGTGTTTTACAATTTAGATTTTTTAAAGTAGGCACTATTTGCCCGTTTAACAGCTTTGCACGTCTTGATATTTTTCGTAGTCAGCTTTCTGATGTTTAGATGCTTGGAATAACTTTCAGTTCACAGCTGTGTGCATTGTCTAGAGTTAGTAGCTTGAATTTCTTGACCACTGAATGCGTTTGAGAATTTGTTTCAAAACAGATAATGGAGCTTGTTAGAAAAATGTTCTCAAGCTCGCCGGGTCCATTCACTTGAATGAGACGTCTCTTGAATTAGTACGTGTGCTTATTTATTTTTTCATTGACCACTGATTGTGCATCTTGGACCCTGCGTCATGCTCTCTCTCTCTCTCTCTCTGTCTCTGTCTCTGTCTCTCTGTCTCTCTCTCTCTCGCTCGCTCGCTCGCTCGCCTGTTTCAAGGGGGCCGTCCTGTGAAATGCAAATGAGCCAGTGCTCTCCCTAAGCCGCCTCTGCTGTTGGGTCAACACAAAAATGTCAGAATTAACATTACCAGATCCGGCCTGAGATGATCACATTCCTAAAAACCCAGTACTGTAATGTGAACTTCATTGTGAATAAATCCATTTGAGAACCATTATTACCCTTCTAAAACTCATTCGTTCTACAGGCATAATTTTTTCCATCTTGAATATCAGAGATGTGTAAAATTGACATGTCCCCCCCAAAAACATCTGTTAAACTCATTAAAATGAAAACATGATGATGGATGTACGGTGTTTATGGAAGGCAAGCGAGGGAGAATTGCTCGAGGCAGTCGACTGAATGCATCATTGCTTTTTCACATTCTTAACTGTCGGCGGTTTGACCTTTTGAAGTTTTGTGCAACTTGAGTGGCCTACGTTTTACAGAAACTTTTGATGCAATTATTAATTATGCAACTTTACTGCATTTGCATTTTGAGGTACCTCCATCAGTGTCATTGTTCTCAATCTTCCACTAGCATCTTGTACTCCTCCCAGTTTTTACACCATTCGGTTTTTATTCACTTTAATTGTATTTTTCATTATTCTGACATGTGCATGAGTTGCGTCCCTTTTTCCTTGTATGTGATTTTATAGACAGATCATTGATTATACATTTGTTCAGTGTTCCAGAACATGTGCATTCAAATATTTCAAAGTTTTATTTGAACCTTGCCACACTTTTTAAATTCTGGGTGTCTATTCGAAGGGAACAGCACTTTCCTCTCTCCGATATCCTCCTTCAAGTGCTTTTGCATCGATCTGTTTCCTCCTAAACGCCGGTGTGTGCGTTTGTGTGTGTGCGCGCGTTTGTAGCTGTTGCCGCTTTTTTTTGCCTGAAGAGTAATAAGATGCAGATGCTGTGACTTCAACTTGGACACCCGGCTGCACTCAGACAAGGACCCCGTCGATAAGTTTCCTCCGCCGGTCTGCCCACGAAGAAAACGCACTTTAAAGTAGAGAGAGAGCAAGATAGAGAAAAACAAAAAAAAAAGAAGAAGATTGGAAGATGCTTTTTCTGGGGAATTAGAAGTCTGTGAAGCATGCCTCAATGTTTTACCTTGGTGGCTTGATTTCAACGTTCATTATTCTGGGAAAAGATTCATGATCGTGCTGAAAGATGCCGGTGTAAGGGTTAGGCTGAAAGTGTGGCGTGGATGGTCGCTTGGAATTCTTGAAGTTATGAAGTCATGGAAAGTCCGGAGTGGGAGTATCACTGTCTAGTGACTGCAATCTTAATGTCAGCTGTGCAAACCAAAATTGCATTTGGTGCAACAACCAGGAAATGGTCACCATTCTCCAAGTCGTCCAAATCTAGAGTCTGAACTGTGATATTTTACTCATTCAAAGCCTTTTATGCTTTTTTTTTGGAAATTGTTTTATTCATCCAGTTGTCGCTATCCATTGGAAGTTGTCTTTTTTCATTTGACTCTAGACTCTGGTTGCAGTTTTAGTCAGTCCCCTGCAGAGGGCGTCCTAAGACTGCATTGTGGCAAGAGCCTCGTACTGTATGTGTTGAGATCACTCAAAATCAGAGTTACTGTGGAAAAAGAAAATTTTATCTGTTGAATTTACGTTGAAAGTTGCTGTTCTATGATGGTTTGCATGCACATACCTGCACGATCCATTAGAAGAGCTGAATTAAAAAAAAAAAAATCTGCCTTCACAAATATTACTGCTCAGTTTTGGTTAACGTGTTTATAAAGGTGTTAACTGTGTAGTGTTGTGAAACTAATGAATCACACTTTGAGATGTTTCTAATTTTGTTTTTACTTATTAAACTACAGAAAAGGGACACAATATTAGGAGCATGTCTGAATATAATGTGCAGTCCTACACTGCGGCAAACAACCAAAATTTAAAGCGATTGAATATAATTATTTTGTAAGGGCGTTATTGTGAATACAGCTTTTGTATTGTAATCAATGACTTTTTTGTCCTATTCTGAACTGAAATTGGGACCACTGGACTAGTCGACTTAGTCCATAGTCTGTACAGCCAGAATACGTGCCCTGCAAACTGTCTAGTTTCCAGTTTCCACCTCTCACCCACTTTCAGCTGTTTTTTTTTAATTGTTTGCCATAGGTGTACCTAATTGTGTGGCTGTTGTGTGTTCACCTTGAAGAACCAAGCTTGCAAATGTCGTTCTTTCGCTTGTATGATGGCACTGTAAATGGCCTTTGTGGTGCCAGTAGAGAAAGTGCACAACTATTACTATATGACTTCCCCTGAGAGGTTGTTGCTTTGCCGCCTTCAACTGATTTGATAGCGCTTTAAAAGAATGAATGTTTCTGATCCAGCCTTCGTCGACCGCAACCTGCGCGACCTCTGTGTTTAAAGAGCATTGCGTTGTGTGTTTATCCAGCTCCAGATGGCGGCAGCTCCTGACACCTGCATGGCCAGAGATGTCAGTGTGATTCCTGGCCCTGTGTGCCACCTTTTAGTCCTCTTAATCCCTTTGCGTCTCTCTCTTCTTTGTCCACTCACTGTCCCTCTCGCACTGAAGATGAGCCTCGCTTTTTGTTTTGAGAAGGGCAGTGATGATGTCATCTTTTCAAACCGAGATGGAGTGGCGAGCCTTTTTAGTCCAGTGGACATGTACAATTGCGCTGCGATGAATAGTTGTCCTTGATTATCTGTTTGTCTCATGTGTGAGCTGTTGCGAGACAAAACCATGCTCAACAAAACAATGCAGAGAGGAGGAAAAAGGGACTAAACTCTTTCTACTACTCGTTTCTTTATTGATTGCTGCCACTCTCAAATGGATGTTGGCGTGAGTTTGTTGTTCTTTGTTCATTAGTTTAGCATAATGACATAATGGGCAAGAGTTTTTGGTCCAAATCTGTAAAAAAAAAAAATAATGAACATAGTATTTTTTCCTTTATGCTGTTTGCAACACATTATAACAATTCCCCTTTTATGGTAGAGTCCCATGTGTGTAGTTCCAGTATCGTAGGCCTGTGATTCGCAGTGTGGACGGTATGCAGGCTCTCCTCGAGTTGTAGTGCGTTTTTAGCTTATGATGCTTGAAGGACGCAAACACCATCTCACAACCAAACACACAAAGCAGTAGATTTTTTTTCTTCCAGAAAACATTCAATTGTATTTAAGATTTACTAATTAACCATTTATTTAGGCACACTTGTTATTTTGCTTATGTGGAATACATTTTACTTGGCTCATTAAGTGTATTTTTTTAGTTTACTATATTTAAGCACAGTGTTGTTAATGTTTAAACTGTGCATAGTGTTACTTTTTTTTTTTTAATCCAGTACAGTGCAGTTTACTTTACAATATATTTTTAGAAAACTACTGTTCGGTTAAATTGACCCATTTTGTATAATATTTCGTTTATATTTAATCTTTAAAACATTTAAAGCATTTATTTAGGTACAATTTTTATTTTATTGTGTGCAAATATACTTTAATTGAATCAAAATTAAACGTGTGCGCCTAATAGTAAAGTGGCTTACAAAACAAGTAAGATTTTCTGTATTTCAATAGGACTGGGAAGAAATTTGCTTTAATTTATGGTTGTACACAGAATTGAAAAAATGTCTGAAATGAACCTTATACTAGAGATGGATTTAAAGCAAAATAGTTATCAAAATGCACTGTATAAATCATTAATCAACAAAATGGTGCAAAGTGTTGAGTGGATTCGGGTGTTTATGACTTTACACATGCATACATTTAAAAATATTACTCTTGATGCCCGATGAAGTAGTAAATTGTAAAGGCAATACCATTGTGTGATGTTTTTAATGTGTGAGGATCATTTGTAAGATCTGCCTTGAAAAAAAGCGTGAGAGCTGACATTAACAGTGGCCCGATGGCCCAGGCCCCGAAGTTCACTGATACTGGCCCGACCGGGACACCAACACAAATTTCATGAAGAAATTAGATCAAACTAGCACATTCATGCTTTTTTTTTTAATATCTAACATTCAACAGTTTGAGTTTTATCAATTAATAATTTGTATTATTATTTCGGCCACCACCCCAAAAGGCTTAAAGGCAGACCCTGGAAAGTGCCTGTTCATCATTGCTTGCAGCTTTACTCTTCCATTTGTTATCCAGTTCATTATTGATAATCAGATTTCATGTTTTAATTTTGTTTCTTGTACGAAGAGTTAATGAACTGGCGTTTAGCCGGACAAGAATCACTGTCTTGTGTGTGGTTTCAAATGAATTCATTTTCTGCCTCATTGTCATCAGAGCTCATGTTTGTAATCGCAGAAACGGTGAAGAAACCAATTTTTTCCTCCATTTTCTCTGACTGTTCAACCTTGGCTGAGGTCTGAGCTTCACTATTGTAGTTTGCAGCTCTTTTCATGCTCATGTCCGACATCCCTCGTTCAATCACTTCTGCGTCTTCCACCTGCCACCTCTCTGTCTGTGTGATTGAGAGGCCAAACTTGGTCTAATCACTGACTTCATTAGCGATGATTGATTAAGCTCCAAGAAGGCATGCGTTTCTGTGATCATTTATTTACATGTGTGGAACATATTTTTCCCCCTGTCATCTTTCTTTCTTTCTTTGGGCTTTCATGCTGGGCTATGTCACCGCCCTCCACTGTGATGCATTTAGGGGCTGGCCAGCAACAGAGGTTCAATACTTGGGGTAATGAATGTGTTTAATAAGCGCAATGGGTCAATGGGCTTAATGAAGGTGTGACAGAAGATGGGGCTCGCAAAGTGCTGCTGTAACGAGACTTTAACGAGCCTCTCGGGTTAACAAGGTCAAAAACTGTACTGGTGAGGGGATCCCAATTATGGTCTGTTTTCAACCCCTGCGCATGCTCTCATGGGTCTCCCATCTGGATTTCTTACAATACCAACTGACTTTTGTCCTTGATGCTGCACTATCTCTTACAAATTGATTTTTGCGGGCTTTTCTCCTTTATTCTGCAAATTATCAAACCTTCGAAAACTCCCTGCCGTATGACTACTGGCTGAAATGTTATACAACAATTTAGTTGGAGAAAAGCATTATAATTTGCAAAGGAAGGACTTTTTTCCCCCTCCAAATGTTTCAGAGTAGACTCTATTCATTCACCAAAAATGACCAAAAATCTAAGAAAATGAGCCTTTAGTGAAAAGAATCATGGCAAGCAGAACACTGATTTTGACGGTAATTTTTTTTATTTTTATTGACACCTAAAACAACTCCACCCCCCCAAAAAAACAACAGAAACAGTGGTTTTAATGCTTCTAATAGCAAATAATTTATTTTCAGATATACAACTAATGCTCTGTTCAGAATGAAGATGAAATTTGCGTTTTTCGCATGAGTTTGATCGCGGCTAATGCTAAATGCTATTGGTTCACAGCCGAGTGTCTTCCAGTTCAAATTTAACTACTTCAGCAAATGAGCTCGACACCCCCCCCCTCTCGCGTGGCCTCAAAAGCGTCAATGTTCCACCTGCCTAGGATTCACACCTTTCTACACAAACTGCATTGACTTGGTATGTAATTGCGTCACGAGAATAACTCATCTCGCGTTTGTTCTAACTGCAGTGATCCAAATGATGTGTGCGATGCGGACCCATCGGATAGCTCGAGTTGAACGTTAGTGGTCTTTTAATGGCGTTTGTCAATCATGCTATGAACCTCCTCATAGATGACCTGATTAGATGCCCTCCATTCTTCATCTTCTACTTAAAAGCCGTGCTGATTGCAAATTCAAAGTGATGCAATGCTTCCATCTACATGGATCTGTTAGTCTTTACAGCGGTTTGCAAACCTGAATTTCACAGAAATGAGAAATTATTTTTCAGACTGTCTTTAAATTCTTTAAAAACTCTACTTTTTTTCCATAGTGGCAGGATGCCCTGTTTAGAGTAGTGAAGGCCCAAAGAACATTTCATTGCAAATATTTTTTGCGGGTTGGCGTCCTCTTTATGGTCATCCGCAGTAAATTTGTACCCAAGTAGTTAAAAATAAAACCTGAACGTTAACTTTTACAACAATTGGGCAAAGAGTAATATCCTTCAAGTTTGCCCTTTTGTATAATTTCAAATAAATAGTGGCAAGGCACATTTTGAAAGAGCTGCTATTATTATTAAAAGAGAGCCTTAACTAAATATATGGAATTATTTCATTAAATAACATTTTTCTTTTTGTTTTCTCCCCTGCGGCAACTTTAAAAAGCGGTTTAGCTGCAGCTCATTGCTTCATTTTATTTTCATCCATTGGCGTGGTTGGTGTCTCTAGTTGTTTTTATACTTGAACAGAAGAAAATAACGGCGCTTGTTTGTGGTACTCGGAGACCCATGATTTGTTTACCACACGTTTTAGTGACAGTAGGCGGGTTTGGCTGAATAATGTAGATTTTATGTTCTTTATTTGGGTGGGCAGCAACAAGGAAAAAAAAAAGTGGTTCAAACAATGAAACATTCCATGCGTTACAATGTCTTTATTGTATTTTCTAGTCTTGGCAGTGTGCGTTGGTGTGCAGCATCACATTATGTCTCTTGTTAAGTGAATGTTTAGTTAATTTGTCAACATCCCTGCTTTATAGTTAGATGAAATTCTCCAAATTGTTGTGCAGCTGGATGTAAAACACAAGAGTCATTCTTAGATCAGCAAAATGTTGTTCCGCTGTATTTTGAGGTGTTACGGCTTAGCAAATAAGGGTGTTGTGGTGCAGTTTCATCTTGTGTATTTCATAGTAAGGCCAAAAGATGATTTTTTTTCCCTTTATGCAACCATGAATGCTGTAAACATTTTTTATGCAACCACGGCAAAAAAAAAAAAAGTTGTCTCTCTGACTAATCACACTAACATTTTCATTTTGCTTGTCATTTGGTAACAAGTGACTTTTGCGTGTCATTCTTATGTTCACAGCCCAGTTAGAATCTTTTTTATGGTTGATGTGGCACTGGGCAGATGTTTTTAATACTATTGTGATGTGAACAAAAACAAGCCGCCCCGACCACCCCGCCCCCCAAAAAAAATTGAAAGTGAAAACGACCCAACTGAGTTTCTCACAGAACTCACAGGAGAGTTTTGTGATTTATTTGTGCTTTTTCTACTCCGCGCTTTATTCCGCCTGCAACAATTTGGCATGCTCACACACTCAAGAATGCGCGCAGTTCCTGGTCGGTCTGGATTGTGATTCTCTCGGGATGATTTGATTATTTTACTATTATTTTTTTCTAACTTAAAGTGTGACTTTGGTTAGGCGAGTTGTTATATTGTTTTAATGCAGAAAGTTTCCTTGCTTTCGAAGGACTTTGTTGTAGAGTTGAACTGGGCCTGAGTGAATAAAGGATTCTTCCCCTCTGAATCCAGACTGCTCGATTCCAAAGTCAATAGGAGCGATGAAAGTTGTGTTTTGTTACCTTGATGCTCAGGATGTATTTTGGAAACACTTTCATTGGCTTCACATGAAACAATTAGCACCCAAATACTCAATCTTGACTACAAATCCATGGACATACATAGACAAATCCTCTTAGTTGGGGAAAGCAATGTGAATTCATTCATTTCATGGTTAAACTATTGAATATGTTTAAACTGACGATATTCATTTTATCAAAACAATTTTTGAACATTTTAAATATTGTGACGATTTACTTTTCACGTCTAGTTTTTCTTTTTTGTGAGGGTCATATGTTGAAGTGTGTCAAAAAGGTCCCAGGATTGGTGTCACAAAAGCTACATTTCAAATCCAAACCACAAACTACGAGTTCCCCCTTGAATGTAATCACCCTGGTGTATAAAACTGACCTCAGCTCACTGCAGCCAACAAACTTCTTTTCCACATGCTTTTATGTACATATTCTGTGTCAGGTTGTCACGCAATGACGAGAGTGAGTGATGATGAGAGCAATGAGACGAGACTTGCGAGGGAAAGTCATTACCTATGATGAGTCATGGATCTTTGAGTTCGACCTCGAGACCTACCGCCAGAGCCTCCACTGGAAGAGTGCGACGGCACCAAGGCCCAAGAAGAGCAGGACAGTCAACATCCAAAGTCCAAGTCATGTTTTATCACATGCGTATGGCATCATCTATTTCAAGTTGCTGCCACAGGGCCAAATGATCCACTAGCGTACAAAGAGATCTCACAGCGAGATCTTGCGGCGTTTGCTTTGTTCAATGCGGCAGAATAACGCCTGCGCAATGTCACGAGTAGTCCACAATTTCTGGCTGAAGCATTGCCGTGTTGGACATGGGCTTGTGCCTTTCTGGTTGTAAGGGAATTTTCTTGTAAAAAATAAATTTGCGACCTTGAATGAAGCCTGACGAAAACGCTATATTCGCTACGTTCGCAAACACTCGCAAATGTTTGCCTGTCCGTGGAGTAGGGGCTATATTCTTTGCAAATATGAATGTCTCAAATTCTTTAGTGATGGTTATGGCGATTCTCAAATAAGTCAAAGTTTTCTGACACTCTTATGAGAAGTATAGTTATTGCATGAAGACTTGTCAGTGTTTTCAGTATAAAATGGTGAGAATAATGAAATGTTAATCCTCTCTGCGGCCTGTCACGTTTGACTTTCATAGGAGTTGCTGCCCACATTGTTTCTGCTCACTGTTGGGTTAAAAAAAATATTTGTTCTATTTACATTTCAATCAGTGTTGTGAGAACGGCGTGTACCTGCAATTGACTCAACAACTATAACACAGTATATTCATTTTAAAAGTCTTGTTACTCCGAGTCGCAAAGTCAACTTTCAACTTCATCTTATATCACATGCTTCCACCTGACCAAATTTGGTGTTTCTTTTCCCACCAATGCCTCTCGCCCACTCATGTCTTTTTATTCTTCTGTGCTTCCTCTCACTTCAGCGTCACCGTTCCGCCAGTGGGAGGAAAACGGTGTGACTTCCCGCAGTTCATTTCTTTACCTGGTGTTGCTGGAGTGCTAAGCCGTTATGAAATGTTGCATCCAGACAGCCGGTCGATTAATGGTGCACTTAGCCTGCGCTAATTACCCCAATATGGAGGAGTGCGGAAAGCGTCAGGTGACCCCTGACAACCTCTGAGGCGTAACTCACTTCGCGGCACGGCAGAGTAGACTCCACGTGTATTGCTGTGGTCAACACCGAAACACGGAGGTGGATAATAGGCCCTGATTACCAGACATTGCGGAGGCTTTCTCTTGGAATCACATTATTTTTCTTTGGTTGAATGAATCACCATTTAGGTAGCCTCTAGTTGTCTGAAAACTCACCGATGTGGATTGGTCGCCATATGTATTTTAGGGGTCAAGAACATATTCCCCCAAAAATTGCTCAGTAGCACCTCCTGGAACGTTGATAAACATAGCATCAGCTTTCATATTTGCAATTTAAAAAAAATGCCAATTTAGCAATTGGACTTTGTTGTTGCATTATTTGTTTAGAGGTGCAACAGAGCACTTTTGTGATTACTTCAAACCGCATCCATTGGGGGTGCAAATGATCGCGTTTCATCTTTTGTGTTAAGTTCCTGTTTCCAGCTTTCGTAACTATGGTAATTAAAAATTACATATCAGTTTTCCCTCTTGTCTTCCAAATTGCTTACCTCCTCTGTGAGCACGCACTATTCTAAACAGTGCGAATTTGGCCTTGCTAAATGCGCACTCTTAGAAGTGAATTTGGTGTAAGGAAGTGCTCCTTTGAGGGCCTCCCATAAAGCAGGAAGGCTGATTCAAAGGAGTGCAGGCTAGCTGTCCTACTGCATCACATTCTTTGGAAAGTAAACTGAACGTGTGAGTCAAAGCAATTGATTTGCATTTAGATAAATCGCTGGCGATGTGAGAGATGCGTATGGCAGCCCCCTACTCGGACCCTACTACCTGCGCCACAGAATGCGGGTGTGTGTGTGTGTGTGTGTGTGTTCGTGTTCGTGTTCTCTCCAAGATGAAAATGTGAGCCATTCCCGGAAAGTAAATCGAAGTGTTCGTCTGCTCAAAACAAAGTGTGTGGAAAAACTTTTTCTAATTACACGAGGCACAAGTAATGACAAATAAGAATTGCCTGCATTGGACTGCTGAATGCAGTTGGATCTGAAGTTGATCTGCTTAGGATGCTGTTTCAATTTCCACATCTGTCCTTCATCTCTCATGATAAAAAATGATGTCGAAATATGGTCCACTATATCTTGTCCAGAAGCTTCCATTTGTTTGATTTTTACAGCCTTCCCAAGCCTCCTCAAATTTGATTCTCCTCGAGTGAGTGCTTAAGTTTACTGCTTTTTCCTGCAAAATATGGCAAAGCACAATATCTTAATTCACACATCTTTTTAGCGCTCAGTAGGGTGCTTGCATCTGCCAAGCCACGGAAAATAGCGCCAGATCCGAGTAAATTCCTCCCTTCTGGCTGAGTGGCTACTGTTATCATTTATATGCAAAAAAAGCAGAGCAGGAAACAAGCATGAGTGGTTGTAGATTTTAATAGTTTTAAGTTGCGGTGGGCAATGTTCCACTGCACTGTAGAGCAGTGTTTCTCAATATTTATCGAGTCCATTGCACATACTGTTTTTGAAATTACAAAATTCTCATGGAACACTACCACACAAAAAACATGTATACTGATAAGAATTATAATATTATCTCAATGTACTTGTTTATTTTAATAAAATAAAATAAAATAAAACTTTAATTGAACACAAAGTTGCAGGAAGCTATTACTTATTCTGTTGGATTAAGCGCAACAGGTGGGATCCACATTTACTAAAAAGTATTTAATTGTTTTGCCTGTTAGTACACATTGCTGGCATTGTTAATGCGCAAAGATGCAACACAGTATTTGGACTATACAAATAATAATTTTCAAACCAAATAAGTGAAATTGGATTAATCCATAAACAAAAAAAAAGGTGAGTCAACAAATCACAAATATACACGGAACACTGCCGTAAAGATATAATTTGACAAAATATTTGTATGAAAAATCATATCCACAAATAAACAAATCAAATGGGTAAACTAGCCTGATTTCTCGTGCTGCGTAACCATCAAGTCTTATGCCACTGGGCGAACGAGTTAATTGCGTACCATTTGAAATGTCGTACGTTGGTATTGTTGTAAAAAAACATGTGGTCACATAAACGCCTTCTTATTGCTTTGTGCTTGGTGGAGGCGATGAGCTATAAATTAAGCCGACGTTATAGTTAGAGTAGCATCCGTTGTGGTTTTTGTGCTTGGCACTTGGAGATGGAGTGCAACTGTGGAGAGGCCACTGGTGATTGACAGCAAGTGCTGACTGTGGGCAGAAAGGCTGCAGAGGCTGTAAATATGAAAGCAGCGTGACAGGTGAAGGTCAGTTTGCGTGTGTGTAAGAGGAAAAAAGGCAGTCTTTTTAACAGCTGCTTGTTTTTGATATACAGCACTTTACACGGCCTTTATTGTGCCTCGTCTCATCTACAGGAGTTTCATTTCTGTCCTGTACTTTGTAAAGTCAAGGTTTTCAGATGCCGAAAATCATAGAGTCGGCCCTGTTATGAGTTTTTAATAACATCCTCTTGGCTAATGACACTGGAGACTGTGTGCCTTGTTTTGTCGTACCTGACTGCCTTCTTTGACGTTGTGCACCTGGGCCACAGCATTCTGTTGGCTTGTTTGCCGCACCATGTGGGCATTAGTGGTAGTGCTCTAGAGTGGTTAAGAAACCTTTTTGGCAGACAGAACGTTTTGTGTTGGCCTTGTTTGGTCTGGCACCTCTGCCTCATTGTTGTATGGTGTTCCACATGGTTCAATTTTGGGGCCACTGCTTTTGTCATTCTATTTGCTGCCTCTGGGTTCCATCTTGAGAATTCATGGCATTTCATTTCACTGCTTATGCATATGACTGTGCTGCTTAGCAAAAAGGACGCTTTCTTCTTATGGCCACATTTGTCTTGCCTGGAGGAATTCAAGCCCTGGATGGCATGAAAATTTCAAAGAAAATCTAACAGAATTTACAGTGTTTGGTTCCTCCCACCCTGTTGACTTGGGCCCCTGGTGCCTTATCTAAAGCCAATAGTTTCGAACTTGGGTTTAAAATTAGACCATGATTTTGAATTGGGCCTGCAAATTGGTGCTGTTGTTGAAGTTTATCTTGTTTCATTTTAGGCACCTGACTTAGGTAAAGACCCTCCTTTGTATTGTGCTTCCTTGAAAACAGCTAAGCAACTTAAAATATATGAGTGTTTATATATATGTCCTCCAAATTTATGCAGAAGAGAGAAAATATTTTATTTTTTTAAGACATTTATAGATATACATGGATTCTAATAAACTTTAAAAAAATTATTTTTATTTCAAAAGAAAAATAACAAACTATTTTGAGTTACAAGTAACACCTGTTTGTAGTTAATGGTACCCAATATATTTGTTAAATGTAGTGTAACACAGCATGACGTAGATAACTTTTCTGTTTTGTATATTTTTTTAAAAAGAATTTCGACCTGTACAAATAGATTGGCCATTTAAGTATATTAAATGTGATGAGATCAGATGATGTTTAAGGGCAAAGCAAATCTCTGCTGAGTCATGGAGAAGGGAGTTTTTAATTCGGCAGATGTACTGCGGAGCTCCCCGTTTCTCTTTATTGATCACCTTTATTGCTAATTGTAAACTGATGAGCTCTGAGTGTCTGAGTGCCGGCCATCCTGTCTGTGCTGGAGCCGTGCCAGTGTAACATGGGATTAGGATGGCAGGAGACAAACAGATTTATGTCCTGGCAACATGATGAATCCCCAGTGCAAACACAGCAATACACAGCCAATATACAGTGCAGATTTGCGCGGATGCTCCTGCTGTATCACGGGTCCTTCCCGCGGGACATTCTGTATTTCCGCAAATAGTGGCCTGGGGAGTTTATTTACTCAACTTCAGATAGGAAAGAGGCCATTATTTGTACAAACACATTTTCTGGAATAATATTAAACAATGTTACTGGTGGATTACAGTTCATGTCAATTGATACTGGAGGTTAAAACAAAACGGAACTATTAAAAAAGAAAGAAATTCCCATAAAGAAAAGAAAAACAAGAACCTGGGCAAAGTGGGTAGTATCAGTAAATTGCTGAGCACTCTGGAATATGAACATGGTCAAACACAAGGCAAGTTATGTTAAATGAACATGTCAGTCGCTGTTTCCATGTAAAAGAACTCATTTACAAATGTGGTTAGACTCCACACTTGAATTCATATGGGAGTCTTTTTTACCTACCTTGGTAGGTACAGTTTTTTTATTTTTTATTATTCGCAGCAGATCGTAGACATCCTCAGCAGTTCTTTAGGCATCTTTTTGGAATTACATGTAATAACCGTGAGGTGTTGATTTGTCGCAATCCATCCAAGAGACTTTGCAAATATTATACCATATTAGCTGTACACCTTTAGTCGCTTTAAGATACTTCTGTTCCTCTTCAATTCTTTAAATGGCCTCGCCCCAGCGTACCTCTCCGAGCTCCTCCACCCCTACGCACCTCAGGTCTGCGGACCAAATGCTGCTTGAGGTGCCGAGGACTAAGCGCAGCCTCAGGGGGGATCCTCAGGGGGGGATCTTGCTATTTCTGTTGCCGGACCTTCCCTATGGAATGACCTTCCATTAAATGTTAGGCAAGCCCTTCTCTGTCCACTTTTAAAACCTGTTTGAAGACACATGTTTGTGTTTTAATATGCATTATAATTTCCTGCTAATTTATATTACACCATATGGAAAGCGCTTTGTTACAGCTTCAGCTGTTGTGAATTGCGCTATATAAATAAAGTTGCATTGTAATGTATTGTGAGAAGCTAAACTGAACCAAATCGATCGAACAATTTTGCTTTTACAGATATTCTTTTTTTTTTTCGTATCAAATCGTAACCCGTGTTTCTAGAAACGGCTTCATACCATCGATTCTCATCCTTAGCAAATTGGCATCTGATCAAATATACTGATTGGCTGACTGGCCCACGTGAACAAAATGCTTCAAAATTGCCATCAAGCAACTGCTGTAACTGTAAAACATAATTTGGCTCCTCATTGAATGTTCTGAAAAAAATTTGACCTGGGGCCAAACTTAGTTGCCGACCCCTCCAATAGATGGACGATCACTACCTGAAGGAAAATGGCATGACACTCAATCAATGTTTAACGTTTACAGAAATACACCTTTACAATGACACTTGAATGATATCCACCAAGTCCAAACAAATGTGTCTGTGTCTATTGTATTCCATTAGGCTGTGTACAATCTTATTGTAAATTGGTGCATAGTACCACATGGAATTGCAATTTGCTCACTGTTGTACAAGCTGCACAGTATAAATCTGAGCGTACCCGTATATTTAATATTATTTAAGATATGCTGCAGTGCTTTTGTCTGTCTTTGGCTTTACGACTGCTTGCCAGAGGCGTAGTATATGTACAGTATATGGTGTGTATATTATCCTACACTCACTGGGCGGAGGTTCCCATTCTCCTTTGTCAGCTGACAGTATTATGTGAGGAGAGGGGTGAGAGAGCTTTGCTGACTGGGAGAATTAAAGAGTCCTCCTCTGCATGATGGATTCAGCAAGATCAGGTAGCGCACTTGTGTGTGCGTGCATTTGTGTGCGTGTGTTTGAGACTTTATTTTATTTCTTCCCGCAGCCCCTCCCCTGTCTTTCTGTTTCTCAGTAATAAAGCAGAGTATTTATTTTACCCTATCCGACTCTCAGGTCTCTCTTAAAGGGTGTCAGAGACCGTCGTGATATTAGACCGTATGCGTGCTTGTGTGAGTGCGCGTGTGATCGCGCACGCTCTCCGTCTGCTTGTCTCATCACCCATCCCAGACGTACAGTTGTGTCTGCTCGCGTGCTAACACAGAGATTGAAAGTTGCTGATTCTGAGCCGCGGGGACTCGTGGAGGAGAGGCCTCTGGCGGGGGCTGATTGAGCTGTGCTGAGCTGAGGTAGAAAAAGTTACGGTAGCGCGCTATTACCTGCCAGCGTCGACCGTGTTTATTAGCCTTGCAGATGCACCGTGGCAGCGCCTCAGTGCAGCCAAGCAAATAATTATATGACACCGGTCCACCGGGGCGTTAGGGGCTAAAAAGGTTTGTCCGATTCCTGTAAACAAGACATGCGGGTTTGGACATTTTTAAAGCATACAAGCAACACCTTTGATTGCACTCGAGTCAATCATTCTGACTTGCAGAAACAACTGCTATTAAAGCATTTGCCTTTTACTATAAACCGATTACAGTGGAAACTTGCATCTAGGGATAGGTGAGTTACAGATACGAGGTAAGAGGAAGGTATTAGGTACTCGTGGAGGCTGCCGATACTAGGCACTGATATTAAGGCAACAGAAATGTGACATCAAGTAAGTTTTGCTCGGCAGTAGTTGGTGCAATACTGCGGCAGTTTGGTACATCTGTGAATCATCTTCTTTGTCAGAAAGAAAAATCTTTGTTCACAAGGCAGGGCAGACCCTGGCCTGTTTGCCAGCGGATCACAGGTCACATATAGATAAGCAAGCACTCACATTCACATTCACATTCACCATTTACAGTTTTGAGTGTTTAATTAATGCACTATGCATGGTCTTGAAATGTCACATAGGCAATCTGTCAAACAGTATCAAAATGGCACTAGGTGCATTTTCTTTTGACATTTGTGGTTTTGCAAATCATTTCATGTGGTTTTGTGTTCCATGATGATAGTAATGTCTGCCAGTAGCGTAAATCAAACTATTTTGATCCTGATAAATGTCAACACGACATGTACATGAATACATTTTTTTCCCCAAACACAGATTTACAAGCTGTTTAAAAAAAATCTAACTATCAAAAAACTTCCCATTACCATCTCTCTATGTCGTCAGCGTGTGAGTACATTTTAGATGGAATTGTATTTTACAGTGGTTAACTTCTCAGGTATGTCAGTGAAGGACGTTATCCAATTAGACTTTACACAGATCTGATCGGCTGAATTGGATCAGCAGATATTTTGAATATTATGCAAAATCTTTTATGTCATAATTTGCCTATTGATCAATGACGCCATTGATCGGATTCCACAAAATCAGATATTTACAGCAAACGCAATCTCGTTTACTCCAGGGACAGTCTGTGCTGCCTTTGTTAACTCACTCACTGCCATTGACGGATAAATACGTCAAAGATCCATTTTTTTCACTCGGCTGATAGTGAATGAGTTAATAATACAAGATTTATTTGCATATACAGTCAGATTATTATTTATTATTTTGATTAGTATTTTTAAATGTGATCATTTTGTTTTTGTTTATTGTTGTTCCACCGTAGAAGCTGTTTGATACTTTCCCGCTAATTTATATGACACCATATGGAAAGCGCTTTGTTATAGCTCCAGCTGTGATGAAATGTGCTGCTATATAAATAAAGTTTTATTGTATTGTATAGTATAATGTTAATTGAGACAATTTTGTGTTGACTCCATGATTTATTTATTTATTTTCTTTCCCCAAAGCCAGCAGAGCAGAGATCTGTTTCAATTTTTATTTATTTTTTTGCCGGTGAGTTAGCGCTTCGCACTTATGGGATTGTGGCTGACAGTTGGCACAGTGGATGATTTATGACTGGCCAGGAGAGTCAGAGATGGATGAGGACAAATAACTTTCATCAAAGTTTTCCGCTGGCCACAAAGGAAAGCTCATCCTCTCTGGTGTTGTTCTTAGTGCGCAGCAGTTTTCTAGTTCCCTCCTTTTTTTTCCTAATTGTAAATCCAGTCATTCGATCACCTTGCACAAGTTGATTAATAAGGCCCTATTAAATTTTTCAACATCCACTTTCTTATTTCCATTTTTTCCATTTCCCTTTGTATTTCTGTAGCATTTTAGTCCTACTTTTTGCAAATCAAATGACATCTAATTAAATTCAGTGCCGGGCTAACAGATCCACTGAGGACGCCATCGACACTGCTCTGCATGTTGTGCTGGGCCACCTGGAACAACAGCAGAGCTATGCAAGGATGCTCTTTGTGGACTACAGCTCGGCATTCAACACGATCATCCCAGACATCCTCGTCGCCAAACTGGACACTCTCGGCCTCCCTGCCCTCACACGCATCTGGATTAAGGACTTTCTGAGCAACAGACCCCAGACTGTGTTGCTCGGCCCCTACACGTCCTCCACCCTCATGCTGAGCACCGGTTCCCCCCAAGGATGCGTGCTGAGCCCTCTCCTGTACGCCCTCTACACCTACGACTGCAGCCCGGCCCACGGCAACAACACCATCGGCAAGTTTGCTGACGACACGACAGTGGTCGGTCTGATCTCGGAAGGTGACGAGACAGCCTACAGAGAGGAGGTAAAGAGACTGACAACTTGGTGCAAGGACAACAGACTGCACCTTAACTCTGCTAAAACAAAGGAGATTGTCGTCGACTTCAGGAGGAACAAGACGCTGCCGCCCCCCCTGTGCATCGAAGGCGTGTGTGTGGAGAGGGTCCACACGTTCAAGTTCCTGGGAGTACAGATCTCCGATGACCTTTCTTGGAGTCACAACACCACAGCAGTGGTAAAGAAGGTCCGCCAACGTCTGCACTTCCTGAGAGTCCTCAGGAAATTCAACCTGGACAGGAAGCTGCTGCTGGCCTTCTACCACTCGTCCATTGAGAGCCTGCTGACGTACTGTGTCTCCACCTGGTACAGCGGCTGCACTGAGGCGGACAGAGTGAGGCTCCAGAGGACAGTCAAAACAGCGCAAAGGATTATTGGCTGCCCTCTCCCCTCGCTGTCGGACATCTACACCGCCCGGTGCCTCAGAAGGGCTCTCAACATCATCAAAGACAATACCCACCCAAACTCACACCTGTTCGACCTGATGCCCTCTGGCAGGCGCTACAGGTGCATCAAATTAAGGACCAATAGACTGAGAAACAGTTTCTTTCCGATAGCCATCTCCATTCTAAACTCTCACACACACACACACACACGACCACCCTTACCTTGCAGAACAGCAACGTGATGTGTTTTTATATATCCTATTCAGTATTATTTTCCATTGCACTAACTATTCTCTTATTTATCTAATTTATATATTTATCTGAATTATTGTTGTATCGCACTGGAGAGGGGAGCCCTCTAATCTCGTTGCACACTTGAGTACAATGACAATAAAGGGATTTCTGATTCTGATTTTGATCTGATGACAAGATTGTTGGGATTAGGATTTGTAATTAGCGTCCCTTATCAGTGCGATACAAATCCTAGTTTTACCCGTCTTCCTCCCTTTTTTTACGTGCTTTTGTTCAGTGTCAAAATAAGAAACCCTTTTTCACTTTTACCGGTAGATTAATTAATTTTACCAATTGTCTTGCTCAAAGATGGTCACTGACGTTCAAATCTTTTAGTCACAATTCCCAATGTCTATTGCTGCATGTTAGAGTTTTTAATCTGACACAAAATGTACAAATTAGCCGAGATCAACTGGAGGGGTGAACGGTTCACATGTTGTCGGCTTCTTTTAGAACGTGCATGTAATTATGTGAAAACAAGAACCCGAGTAATAGTGAATGATATTGATCCATGAAACTTGGCACCAGTGGGTAGCAGTTTTGGTCTCACACAAGTTGGTTTGGGCCGTGGCCTTTCTCAAGGTTTAGATGTTGTGGAGACGAGGCTCCTGTGGTTTCCCTGCTCAGTGTGTGTCCACCTTCTGGCTTCTGGCGGCTCCCACCACAATCGTGGGAAGGGGTTTGTTCCAGTTTGCCCCCAGGAAGGGTTTGCCGTCTTTGTCTCTCAGGGACCAATCAAATTGCTTTTAGGCACACGGGTTCCTGTGTCATGATTTGGTCACAGGTAAACTGCTGCTTGAGACACGTGCATGTTTGAAGAGAGGTTGCGGTTATTCTCCACTTTGTACTCGCCTGGGAACACATTTGCTGTCACAGGGCCTAATTTGAACTCGAAATGAATCAGTGCAACATTGTCTGTTTTCCAATTAGAATTTAGTGATTGTCTTTAAGATGAATGCTGAATTTTCTCTGTTATTCTCAATTAATCTTTGCTAAATCATGTTTGCTTAATGATCCTAAAATATTTATAAAGTGGGGATAATAATCGCTTAATGGATCGTTAAGAACTGTCTTTTGTGTGGAATTGATTGTTGATTAAGCGTGTCTTGAAGCAAATGAGGCTGATGGAGTGCTTTATTTGACTACTAGTGGCGTTCTTGATTTGGGCAAAACTATTTTGCAGTCTAAAAAACCCCGAAATCATTAGGTAGGGGTGTAAGATTCTTTTCTTTTTTTAATTTTTTTAATTATCGTGGGCCTTACAGCTTCCACTCAGATTAAATGTGCAATTACGTCATATGAGGACATATACGAAATGGCCGCTGCATTTGCTTGTTTTTTTATCCTGAATATTTTTTAAAACAAATTGGATTTGGGATCAGAATTCATGGGGTGGCTTGCCAAGAAAAATGTGTTGTATCGATTGTTAAAAATAAAGCAAAAATGCAATTTTAGTCAAATTTTTTTCTGTCAAAATGACAAGCTCAAATCTGTTTCTAAAGACAAAATCATGTCTCTGCAATTTATTTGCTTTAGTGGGCCACATAAAATAGTGGGGCGAGCAGGATCTGGCCTCCGGGGATTGATTTTGACACACGAGATTTTAAATTCTAAAAAAATCGCATTTTCTGCAAAAAAAAAAAAAAAAAAAAATTAAATGAATAAATAAATAATACAGAAAAAATAAAATCCCTGAATAGGTGAATTCACATGTGCCGAACCGGGAGCATGCGGGAGTCCACTGTAGTAGAGGAAATCTGGTTATAAACCAACAGACTTCGCTATGGCTTCCGGGTTCCGGATATCGGAATTTTCTTTGTGAGGAATCGATCGTTAATGTAATAGTGGAAAATTTAATGCATATGGGTTTTTTTCCGGGTGTGCGGAATTTCCGTTTGACAGATGTCTGTAGGTGGGAATAATTACTCTGCATCCCAACGTCTCCCACCACCTCTCCCCGAAGGCCCTAATTTCCCAGACCTACAACCACCCTTGGCTTTCCCTCCACAGAGAGAACTCAAATCTACCATCGAGCCACTTCTGCGGTCTGGACCTGAAGCACAAGCAGGTCCCTTTTGTTTGGACTGATAAAAGGAGGAAAGCGGGACGAGGGAGGAGGATTAATTTGAGCACCGACCAGATGACACATCTGCTTGTCGTGTTGCCGTCTCTTTCTTTCCTCCCGTGGCTTTCCTTGCAGTCGCTCTATTATCTTGGGTGAGAGCAGAGGATATTGGACTGAGATGCATGGAGAACTCTCAGAGATGAGACACTCCTCTAATCCGCTCGCCGGTCTGTCTTTTTGCCCCCCCCTCCTCTTTTTTCCCCTCTGTCTCCATTCAGCCTGACCCCACTTCTTCTTTACACCCCCTTCTTCATTTCATCCTGTATGTAAGGATGACCTAAGCAAGCAGAAATTAAATAAAGGCTTCAGTTATGTTCATGGCTTTGACTTTGAGACTGTGTTCACACTTATTTGATTAGGTGAGTTTGAAGGAACGCTGATGCGATTACTCTGTTAAAATGATTCAATGTTCGTTGGGTCTGAACTCTGTTGCTTACCAAACATATCACTTTGAAGTGATGGATTTTGATCCTCTTTTCGTAAACTCTGGTGTGGTCCACTTCACATAAGTTCAAGTGTGAACACTGCGTGGACCTGCATAAAATGACAGACGAGATACACCAAGGGGCTGTTTGCTGTAACAGACTGTTTGCGCTTTTGGCAAAATGTGTACGCCTGGTGCAAATCGCCTTATTAAAAGCAGGTTTTACACTTCAGGTAACTTTTGGTTTGAGTTTTTTGTTGAAGCTCAAAAATTGCATTGCTGGATAAAAGTTCCGTCTGTTGCTTCGGACATTTCTAAAATGTTTACAAGAGTGGAAAATACCGATTCTCATTGCCTCTCATTTAGCCTTGTCATCATGGTTATGTGTGAACAAAGCCAGCTTGACACTTCCCCTCCTTGTTAAAGCCAAATGCTTTATTTTGCTTCTCCTGCTTTTGGGCCCTCATGCGAATCGTCACCCGGTTGCCCCTTTCTGTATATCACCCCCACTTCCATGACACATTTCCCTTGAACCAGTTTTTTTTGTCCTCAACCAAGGGTCATGGTCGTTTTTTGATGTCGGACATTCCGAAAGGCCTGCTTGATACCCTTTCTCCTCTTGTGACACTTTTGTGGGTCAAAACTCATAAAAGATCTCATAGTGCTGCTTTTATTTTTCTTTTAATGTTGTTAATTGTTGTCTTTTCCACTTTGTGGTCATGTAAAGATTTAAGCCGACTGCACATGGGTGACTTTTAAATTCATGTATGGATGTGGGTCAATAGGGGCACGTAGAGGCAGCGACCTTTAACCCTGATCTTTGTCACTGTAGGTCAGTCACGGGCAGTGGAAACAGATCTAAAATGTCTCTGATCAGAGGAGACAGGAACTCAGGCCAGCGGGTGCACCTCCCTTGCTTCCTTGGCCTCCTGCCCTGTCTATTGTCATTCGGCGAGACCCCTGCTCCCGCCTTTTCATCCCGACTCATGCTCAGCATCCCACGCATGCTGGACCGATAGGGAATTACTGTAAGAATGAATGCGGGTTGAAGTTGGGGGTGAGGAGGGGGTGGTCTTGTCTGAGCTGTCACTTCATGCTGACACGGTGTGAGCTGGAGTGACATTGAGCTCCAGCGTAGTGTCTGGGAGCAGTCTGGCCCGGGAACTGTGACCCGCGTGACCCACTCCCCGGCCGCTGGGATCGACAGAGGGCGGCCTTTTGTTTATGTTGTTTAAGTGTGCTTGGGAGAAATGGTGAACGTGAAAAGACCTGCATATCTTAAAAAAAAAAAAAAAAAAAAAACGATAAAAAAAAAGTAGCTCAGCAGTTGCTTTGTTGCCCGGGTTAATGGCACGAATCGAACCATGTTAAATGCTCACAATAACAAAGACAGGATGTTGAAAAATATGCCATTCACATAGCTAATTTGTGTTCATTCCCATTTATTTCACAGTGGGAATGCGTTGAGAGAACTTCAGACTAAACCAAGCATGTTTCGGACATGAATAGACTGTTGAGGCAAATATGTGTT
The DNA here is from genome assembly GCF_059441095.1 of Idiotropiscis lumnitzeri. Lineage (NCBI taxonomy): Eukaryota > Metazoa > Chordata > Actinopteri > Syngnathiformes > Syngnathidae > Idiotropiscis > Idiotropiscis lumnitzeri. Next base: position 30,278,723 of record NC_142391.1, read on the forward strand.
GACGAGAAATCAGTTGTTTGTTTTGCTACACTGGCGGGAAAAGAAATTGAATAGAATTTGTCCGCACGCTCCAAAAATTCATTTAGTCATGCTTTTTACTCTACTTTTGTAATGCATTTCACATGCCCTGGCACAGCAGATGTGGATTATGGATTAGTTCTACAGATGTGATTTAAGGTAAGGGGTCATTGTTTAAACTCCTCAATAGCATCGCAAAGAATAGAAACTTCTTTCTTGTCAACAAAAGCAGAATTAGCTAATTCATGCAGTTCTGATTTGAATAAGTTGAAGCATAGAAAATGAGCCTTTTTTGTCGACCTCTGCCATGGTGCAAACGTTTTTCACTTATGAAATTAATGAGTTAACAGCCTCCACTGTCTTGACATTTAGTTCCCTGGAATGAATCGCGTATGTGATTAAAACTTGACTTCCCTTTAGCTATCGAGATCCTACTTAATCGCAAATAAATTACGTTGATCCAGTGACATTTGACAGAGGTTTAACTTATGGCACTTGTTGGGATTTTGACAAATGATGAATTCAGCAAAGAATTGGCGTTACTGTCCAACAAAATCTATGGGATGGCATTTTTTCTTGGCCATTACTTTCATTTGGAGAACAAAAATGTTTTCTTTGATTTTGATTAAAAAAAAAAAACAATTTGTGAAAACACATGATGTTTATTTTTTCTTTAACTTCACATTAATTAAATGAAAGGAAACAAATCAGCAGCAACATCAATACGATTTATACCTATTGATGCTCTCGTATTACATGATTTGATACATGGGCGCCCTAAACTATTCAAGGAATGTACATTCTAAATTCTTAATCGGTTTTCCTTGCAACCTTAATAGATTCAAATTCTTAATTTTGAACATGGACAGTTTACATAAGCATTTTAATAAATATAACTGCACCTGCTTTAGTTGATAGGCATTTTTTTACTGGTAGTCCGTTCAACCTGATGTTGTTGGCCATCCGAGAAGAATACTTTATTCATGTTAATGAATTCATTGATGTTGAAGTCAGCCGCTCGGAATGCTCAGTGCCGCACATGGCAAACTACACCACAAAGTTGAATGAAAATTTAGGTTTATCAGGCCACTTTGCCGTTTCAGATCTGATAGTCGACGAGGGTTTTGGTCAGTCTAAGGCACCTCCGATTTATATAAGGTGCATCATTTGTCTGTGCAATAATGTGTTCTATGATTGAGTCAGAATGAGTTTGAGCGGATGCCGCAATTTGTGGAAATACAATATGTAGAACTGCTTTTTTTTTTTTTTGCCCCCATCGGAGAACATAAAAACATAAATCACAGGGGTGGTAAAAATGATTCCAAAATATGGAGCGACCTCCTTCAGTACAATGCCATCCAGACCTCTGCATGGCCCAGTTGCTTGCAGCCATACACTTCTAACCCCCCCTGCTGTGTCCCACTAAAAGGGGACGTTCACTGGAGTGTGACAACCCTTCGGTTACGCCGTGAAAATTCTCCCACTTGTGTGCCGACTGCCTCTAACAATGTGATTATCATGCAGCATGTACGTTCATAGTGGCGCCATTGTTGGCCCCTCACCTTTGTCTGTATTTCGCTGTCAACTTGTGCTTTTTGTGGGAGCTGAACTGCACTGACAGTCGCACTTTTCTGTATTCAAGTGGCCGTCCGGCCTTTTTTTCCCTCCTCTTTGGTGAATGATAAATGAGTGAAAATAATCGAAAGCCGGGTAACTTATGTGAGAAAATGTAAATGTTGTCCTCTCCTGTAAGTAACAAGTAAGACAGGCTACTCTTTAGTATCAAAAGATTTGAATCAAAGTGAAATACCGGAGAAAAGTACCTACCTTATGTCGTTTTCCTTAATTCTTGCGCTCGCTTCCGGGCCTTCAAATTTCACAAGTACTGAGATCCTCCGAGGAGAAAGCACGTCCCTGCTTCAGCTCCATCCATTTGACGAATATACAAGCCTTGTTTGATCAAGACACTTAACGCTTGTGTGTCTGTGTGTGCGCGCGTGCGTCTGTGTGTAATGATGCGTCCTGCTTAGGCTCAAGGTAAGACAAATGGGATATCCCCACCGTACTTGTTTGTGTAACTCCCGGAGACGAAGTGGCGACGTTGGAGGGCTCCAATTACCGGAGCAATATCAATGCCGGGCTTTAGCACAGAGACTTGACTCCACTTACAGCTGATAGCTCTGTCTCCGAGGCTCTTTACTCTTCTCCTAATATGTTGTCTCATATAGTAGATGAGTTGACATTCTCAGAGTCTCCAGTGCCATGCCGCTTATGTTGTCATTCTTTTGTCAATAAATGTGTGTATGGATTTAGTGAAAAGAGTCAGCATCTGTATATGTTTTTGCATAATGACGTTAAGGTAATATTTCTGCTGTTTTGTATGGCTAGATTCTGACTCACTATGTCCATATGTCTTGTTGCTTTTCGTGCTTGGCCTTCATTGAGATTGTTGACGTTTTATACGGCTTGCATTAGTTAAATTCGCCAGGGTCGCTGTTTTTCTTGTTTTTCCAATGGTAACGTGAACAGAAAATAAAAAGCATTGAGGCAGCCAGCGTAATTTGTAGCTTCTTGCTTTTTTTGTCTAATAGTGTGTGCATAAGATACTCTTAAAATTTTCCCTAAGTCTATGTGGCCATGGTGAAACTTCTGTCTTTTTTAGTTTTGGCTTAGAGTCGCGCTTTGAGGTTGAAAGTGGTGATTACAAGATGTACTGTAGCAGATTTCACAATTGTCCGATGTACTCAGACATTTGTTAGACCATCTTTGAGGAAAAAAAAAATGAGATCATTGCTATGGATGGGAAACACCCTTTTTTCAAATTTGGTCTGTTCCATAGTTTTCCACAAATCAATACTGTTGCTCCATCCTCATGTGGTTTTGTTATTTCTATAGAAATTATGAATGAAAACTGTTCAACACATTTAAAACAAAAATAAATAAAAAACATTTTTTTTGTTTGTTTTTTTGTAATTTCCTGGAAAAAAAATTAGACTGAGTGTCCCTTAACAGTTTGCATTTGACCTTTTGTTTCCATCGTAAACAGCAACTGCTGAGAACTATGATGGTCTGACTAGGTTTACTATACCCAACTACTAGTGCTGGGTACTTGTTTGTTTACTATCACTCCTAAATGTGACAGTGTGCGGTGGTGTAGTACATGCCGCAGTGTACCGGTGTTCAGGGGCTGCACTATTTAAGTGGACACCAAACCCTGTGCAGCGTCAGACCAATTAGGCAGCAAAGCAAGACTAATGGCGGCGGATCACTTGGCCTCAGAAGGATGGAGCTGTCCTATTTGGCCCGCCTCATTATGTGATTGAGTATGGTGTATTTGTGCTGGCTTGTGTGTGTTTGTTAATTTGGAACGGCGTTCTAAATGATGACAAGATGCCTGCAGCGTGCGCATCCACCCAGGCGCTGGCCTTGCTGCCTCGTGAGAGTACCACGAGGCAACTCTTTACAGGCCCACACCTGGTTGCACTGCGGGGGGTTCCGGAGTGAGGAGAAATGAGAAATGAATTTCTGCGCTTCCCTCACTTCTTAACAAGCTAATTAAGCACCGTGTATGTGCGCGCGCATCCCGGGGCGCTTTGAAATGACTCCGTCACAGTTCAGTTATGCTTCTAATGGACAGGAGCTTGAAAGTGAAGGGCAGTGACGGAGTGGGTGTTGGAGATGGGACTGAAACCTTTTTTTTTCCCTTCTTTTTTTCACCTCTAAGGTAGACCATCAGTTGTGTCAAGCACCACCAGAGGGCAATACCTCCAGGGATCGCAATGCTTAGGTTTAGCAGCACATGCCTGCCATCTTCCCTTCATCTGGATTTTCCATGCAGTCTGGCCCGTGTTACTTTCAGACTGTACAGAATGTTTTAGTTAAGATTTGTAACAGCTGTGTTGCTCTTTTTGCAAAACTGTTTGAGGGTTCAATGAAAATTTAACCCTTAGATTTGAACCGTGGATGTACTGACTGCACCTTGATACAATTATGGAGTCTTCTGCTCTCCAAATATTAATTCAATTGTAGTTTTTTTGCAGTTACTTAATAAATCAATTAAATTGCTCTGAGTCTTGATGCTGCGTCCAACCAAAAAATATTGTTTGCTTTTTGTTCCAGCATGAAAGATAAGCTTAGTGCGGAAGAAGTGATTTCTCATGCAATTGGCATGAGTCTATTTAAGACTAGTCAGTGTCCAATCATTGTAGTGTCTGTGACAGACTTTTTTATTGGTGCTGCTTCTGATAAGAACGGGTGTGTCGTCCATCGATCTTTTGCTGTCCTATGTGGGCAAAATATCCCGAATTAATTGTCCTCAAAATTCATTGTAAATACCGGCAATTTTCTGATATTTTTCCATTTATTTAGAAAAAATACACAATAGTTTTACAGAAAAGATACAATAAATAAACAATATGCAATAAAATGTCGATATTCAATGGAAAAAAATCAATCAAAACTTTTGATAGTTGGACCAGTAACAGTGTTGCATAGTGTACAATGTTGACTTCCATGCTCCTGTAGCAGCGCTGTAAACAAGTTTTTGTGGGTGATGGGGCTGGGCGATAAACCGAAAATTTACCGTGACCGAAATGTATTAGAATGACCGACATCATTTTGCCCATGTCGGTAAATTCGGTGTCTAAAAAAAAAGAAAAAAGTCTTTTCTGTCTGCGGCGATGTTCATGCCTCTTTAAGACTGCTACAGCGCATGTAGTCACGTGACTCATGTGCTGTAGAAGAATGTAAACAGAAGACGCAATCGTAGCTGGCGATTCAAATCCTGAAGCGGCTGACACGGCTGCAGACGAAGTAACATTAGTTGAAATTGTTCCTGTCGCGCTTGCCCCGAAAAGAAATTCGACATCTGTCGTTTGGAAATGTTTTGGGTTCCATAAAGACGATGTTTGAGAAAAGAACATGAACTACAAAGTGCGTCGTAAGCACCTGAAACAGCGCGTCCAACCTTTTCTTTTTCACCACCCACAACACAACCATGCAGTTGACTTGGAGCTTGTGATAAAAGTTCAAAGTGAGAAGCAAGGTTGGACAAGTGACAACAGCCCATAACGGAGGCGAAACCACACGAGAGAACGTCTCAGTGGTGGACGCGATAGCCTAGCACATAGCTAAAGATAGAGCTCCTCTAGTTACAGTGGAGCGCACAGGATCTAAACGCCTCATGAACGTAGCCGACAAGAGGTACGAAAATATTTGCCGCAAACAGCACTTCCCGATATGGACAACATCGGGACGGGTGCGGAGACATGTCAAGCATTTTGCATCCACATCCGACTTGTGGTCGAGTCGCAACATGCATCCCTGTTTGAGCCTGAATGTGCATTACATAGACGACAAGTGGCGACCGCGCACCAGAGTACTCGAGACGGCACATTTTCCTGATGAAGCACACTTGTTTATTTGGCATTGGCATTCCAATGACTTTTTTTCATTTTATTTAGCATCTAGCTCCTTTGCACATGGCATTATTCATATTGTTTACAAGATACCTTTACACAAATCTAGGCCTTTGCAAATGGCATTACAGCATCTCAGCACTATATATTTACATAAAAAGATTTTGTGAGAGGTACCCTTTTTCTCCTGTTCTTTGTGACATTGTTCAAGTCATGCAAAGCATGCTATTTTGAATGTTTATTCAAATTATTTTTGTACTTTTATTTTTCATTGAAAGTAATGTGTACCAGTTGGTCAATAAAAAAAAAAGCAGTTAATATGCATTTTCTGCATTTATTTTGAGTTTGGTCCTCAGGGGAAATTTATCGTCACCGAGGTAAAATTGCCCAATTTATCGCGATTTTGATTTTAGGTCGCAAAGTAGTAAGGTTGCTGTAGTTACTTCACGCTTCCTTCATTCTTCATCCAATGTCGGTGTGGTGTCCAAGGTGTTGGGTGTCTAAAGTCACTCGTCACACAAAAATCTCACAAGCGCAGGCTCTTGTGGAATATGTGTACCCGTTTATTTAAGTCAACTCACAAGCAAACAGCGTAACATAACAGTGGCCCCTTTGCATGTCCTTGCGCCCCACTCTCCAGGCATGACTAATCAATCCCTCCATCCATCCATCCGTCTCCCATACGGTTCAGTGTTACAGGCAGCTGGAGCCGATTCCAGCTGACCGGAGGCAGATGTTCCCCTGGACTGGTCACTAGTCAATCACAGGGCTCAGATAGAGACAGACGACTGTGTACGGAAGTCCGACGAGTAAAACACCACTACGGCATCAGTGACTCGGATGTCACATTTACAACCCTAATTCGCAAAGCGGCTGGGTTAAATCCTGTCTTCACCTTGAACTCACTGTATCTTTAAAACTCTTTAAATAGTGAACAGACACAAAATAATTGCCATTTGCCCTTTTAATTTATGGAAATGGTTCAGAGCAGTTGTTTGAACTGAAGCGCTAAATAGCTTAGCCAAGCATTGTCATGTAGGCTGTATGTAAATGCAGGTGCGCACTAATTGAAATTCAATTCCCTTCTCATCAGCAAAGGCCTTCTCAGCCGAGCAGTCCTCCTGCTGGTCCTCCTCCTCCTCTTTTCCTCTTTCTACCGCACTCATGTGCCCTCCAACCCTACCTAAGTGGCTCTTTAATTTCAAAGTAAGCACATTAACTTTCACCAACGCAGGGGTAGATAAAGCACCTCTCGCCAACAGATGAATAAACAGCCAAATAAATAATGCGCTATTCGGGTTCATTTCCTCGCACGCACCCGCTCATATGCCCGCACACAAAAACAAACGGGGGGAATCGATAAACAGTGGTATTGAGGCATCTCTTGAGGTCTGTGTCTGGCTCAGTGTGATGGTTGATTTATTTGTTCTTTGCAAGAGGCGGTAAATCAGTACTTCCCCTCAGGCCAGTGAGGTTCTGCATAGACAGGCAACCTACTTAGTGTCACTCTTCAGCCCTGCGGGGTCTGGCATCTGCACGAGCTCTTTATGTTGCTGTTTATTATTTATCATCATTATGTTTTCACGTCGCCTTTGCTGACAATGGCTAAAGGCCAGCCGGTGTATTGTGTGATGGTCGGATGCATTAAGGTATGGTTTGCGTTGGATGCAAAATATGCATTGTTCTTTATATTTCGGAGAAATGTAAGATTTGTGCAGGATGCTGCAAAGTAGCTGCATCAGAGCCAGAATAGAATTTCCTGCCCTTACTTTTACGCAGAACCCAGCCAAGGTGGGAGATTGCCACAATCGTGTCTGCCTTTACCAGGACTATAATAGTTTGGGAATTTTCATTGCTGTCAGTTTTTATTATGTTTTCAGATCGTTTTGTTTTGTTTGTATTAATCTTATTTTATTTTATTTTTTCCAAAATGCATTGTTTGAGTTTAATATTTATTAGTTTTAGTATTCATTTGAGATTTTTTTTATTTTGTATATTTTTGTGGGCAAGATTTAAATGTGTAGTAAAAGTTCTACCAAAATATTAATTTAAGAACAATTTAAAAACAACCATGCACAAATCGAATACAGATTTTGCTTGACAGTACACAGAGTTTGAAGCACAATAAGTGCAGTGTGTAATACCGCTTCTAAACATAGATGCATCACTACTCTAACCTTATAAATAAAGCTAGGATGGTCTCATTTTGCATGCCTTGTTTGCCAAGTTGCCAATTTGTAAAGGTTTCAATTTGTGGCTTGAATTCATGTACAGAAGTCCTGAACCTGCTCGTTGAGTGTACTATTTTTTTCCTCATATTTGAACCAATAAAGGATGACACTCACAAGCGTCCGTTTTGGTCTGAGTTATGCGACAAAAGCAGGGGAGCCATCCGAGCCATAATAAACAAGCAAGTACGTTGTCTATGAGTGACATCATCTGGTGGTAATCTTTTATTGGCTATGCGACAAACAGTAAAAGGAGCAGCACTCCTAGGCGATTGTTTGACCTTTCTTCTTCTGGCTAACGGCCATGTTGTAATACAGAAACATTTAAAATCAACCCCCCCCAAAGACTTATGTATTAAATTAATTGAAAAAGACGAAAATGAAGGACATCTTAGTATACTTAGTTTGCTTTGGTTAGTTTTGGAATTGAAAATGTAGTTATTTTAGTTTTTTTGTTTTTCAAAACAATTTTGTTTTCAATTTAAATTTTCATCGAGGTAGCCTCCCGGAATCATATACTCAAATGTGTGACAATTTTAGTGTCAGTGCCAGTGATCTCTTCAACATTGTCGTTTCCAAGTGAAACTTTTCAAAACCTAAGAAATCATTGTTCTCATCTAAACATACCGTTAGCAAGTTGAATTGGGGGGGAAAGAAGATGGAGAGAGACTGAGTGGCGGGCTAACCTTGCCCCAGGCCTCTCCCAAGGCCTGACGCTGTGTGTCGTGCTCCTCAGCTCCTCAGCGCCACTTTGCTCTCCGTTCCCCTTCTTTTCTCTCTTTTGCCCTGAGACACGGAGCCAAGCTGTCCTCAGCAAGCCGCAACCGACTCGGTTGAGACAGAAGGCACCAGTACAAAAACCTCTTTGAAATCTCTTTCATCCTACTTCTGACCTCTGCGCCTTCGAGGACAAACTAGTTTGTTTAGCCCTCCACTGTTTTTCAAATGCAACTTTTCTGTTCATGCAAACTTTTAATGAAGATTGTCTTTGTTCGTTCTACAGTGGATACTGTTCAAAGAAATGTGATTTGAGACAAAGTATTTTTTTGTAGCTTTTAATAACACAAGCTGCCAAAGCGCCAGCCAGGAGAGCTGATTGTTTTTGGCTCCAGTGCCGTTTGGCGTGAACTTGGAGCCTCCAGCGAGTACCTCCACATTAGCCGTGGGGAGTGTGACATAGCTAAGCATCAACAAACCTGAACTGTTCTTGGCGCCGACTTCTGATTTAAAACACATCACTCTCTCTTTAAGGCGGTAATCCTTTTCACAATATTTGTTATGACCAAGCCTTTAAACCATTGCCACCACTGGCCCCAACATCACATCACCTTAGAAGACGAAAGCAGCATCAGCAACTAGTCACCTCAGCCACCACCACCCTCAGAATGTTTTTTTTCAAATGACAAAGTTGGCTCTTGTGGCTTGTTGAAATTATGACTTTGGTCTGCAGGCAAGCAAGAAAGACTTTGTTTTCAGAGAGGCTTCACAACTGCTGAGAGAAAAAAAAACTTGAGCTCTATCAGAGTATCAGACCTGAGGGCTATACTGGAAATTGGCATTTTTTACTCGTTTTTCTTGATTAACCATGGATGAATTATCAAATGATTGTGATATTTAAGTATTATTGTCAAAACTGGGCACTTGACCCTTTTTTGACGGTCAGTCCCCCATCCTCCGGCCGTGATCTCTGGTACCGTTCCCACCTCAACGTTCTGGCCTCGACCCTCCGGTTGTATTCATAAAAAATTGGCCTCTCCGGCCTCCCTCTCTAAAAACAACAATGATAACAACAACAAAAAAAGCGTCCATGCATGACGCCGCCGCGGCAGAAATGCTAGCGGCAGAGGTTTATTTATACATCATTAGCTGGCTAATTTACTATTCAAATCAACCTTATTATGGGCTTATTATGGTTTTATTCGTCTCCTTCTTCTTTCTTCTTCTCCATAAACGTGCCCAATGCAAAAAAGTGGGCACTGTTCGTTTGTGTTGTAGGATTCTGGTATTGCAATATTTCTTTTATTTTCCATTTTGGAGACATGTAGAATGGTTTCTTTAGTAACACTGCAGTCTGATGTGCAGACATACAAATATGAGGCTGAGTCAAATCATTTCCCGTACATTTCTGTGATCTCAGTAGGAGACAGGAATATTCCCTTATGTCTGGAGGATATGATTTATTGGTTGGGGCATCACTGTAGCACCGCAATGTTTACCTTACGAAAAACGTTCATTTTTTATATATATTCATGTTTTTTTTTTGCCACTTCTGCATATTTGGATATTACACTTGGACCGTCTTTCTTTCTGTTGAGCTTATTGATGCTGTGTAGTTGTGCAGTTCTCGACTGAAAGCCGAAAATCCCCTGCTCATCCTAAACCTTTTTCAAAGAGCCCACTTGGTGATATAGCGTTTCTTTTACAGGCAAAGATTTGACTTTTTAAATGTCTTCCAAATTAGAGGCCCGGCTTAACGGGAATTTAATATTCTGTTTAGATGCTCAATTAGATTAGTAATTACTCCTCAGGCATGATTGCGTTTATATTGGCTAAGTTCATTAATACTGTGGGACCGCGGTCTGTGGTGAGCCACGCAGTAAAAATGAAATTAAACTCTGAACACGAGGATCCTACGGGGTCGCTAGGAGGCTGTGTGACTTCAATGATAGATTAGGCTCAGGCTGTGAATTGCTACATTCCGTAGTTAATGTTTTTATACTATGCTGATTTGTGCTCGTTCAGTTATATGTGACTGTGGGAGGAAGACAGAGTACCTGGAGAAAATCCATGGTTCACTTGTCCAAGAAAATGTAATGAATCAGAAATCAGAAATCCCTTTATTGTCATTGTACTCAAGTGTGCAACGAGATTAGAGCTAAAAAAAACAAACAAACAAAAAAAAAACACGTAATAAGCACAATCTCACGCAAGTATTTGATGTCCACAACCCACGCGTAGTCACTCTGCACACATACTGGCTAATTGGTTAGCGAATTACTTCAGACTATACAATCTCATTTACTGACACCCATGTCACTCACCAGTCCAGGCCCTGCTTTTTAAAGCCATATGTAAAGTCACAGAAGCAATTTTTTGCAGAATATACACCACTGGTCCTATCTGTCGGTCTCCTCTTTTCCGCTCCTTTTCTTTTCACTCTTTGCTTTCATTGTGTTTTTCCAAATATGGCTGCCGGTCCAGCGCTTCCAGCCTGGAAGTCCAAGAAGACGCCCAGATGCATTGACAACTCCCTGAATAATTTAGTCATGCATTCCTCCGGTGTGTTCGAGCAACACCTGCATCTGGCGTACTCACTTTCGTCTGTCAACCTCTCTCTGGATCATTCGTTTCTCCTGGCATCCGGTACGGAAGCCCAGGTGGTTCTGTCTTGCCGTCGTTGCTGCTAATCCACTGTAGCCACTTTCTGAGAACACAAAGGCATTTTCACCACTTGATGGGTTCAAAAATTCAATTAGATGAATGGGCGAGTCTGCCAGTTCAGTCACGCCACCTGGGTGGAATAATGGACACATTTGGTATAAGAATTATAACACAATACTGCACTAAAAGCTTGTGACTCATCTCAGATTTGTTTTAGCTTTCTTTCCTTCTCATTTGATTCATAAACCCACTAAAAATGGCAAAATTATTTAGCCAATTTTTCCTCTTATGCATCCTGTCTGTAATTTTCTTGAATTTACCTGCTGGCGTCTAAATCACAATATAGAACCTTGTCATGAATTCTTTGGCTTTTGTTCAAACACAAATCACTTTGCAGTCTGTTGCCGCTGTCAACTATTGCTTCTCTGGCATTTCACAAGGCAATCATTTTTTAATGTCTAATGGTTTCAAATGTAAACGTGTGTGTTTGTGTACTCTTTCTCAAGGTGGCCTTTAAAATTTTCTGTCATTACACAGCAAGCCATATAAACTAATTGTCACATTGAATAATTCTTTGTGATATTCTCTCCATTTGTTAGGCTGCCAACCGGCGAACAATACCAGGAAGCGTTGACTCATGCTGTCACAATGAAAGGGCGAATTTGAGCGAAGTTGCCAGAGTTAGTTGCCTTTTACGCTTAAAGCAATGTTCATATTTAAATTCTGCCAGATTTGGGGAAGTTTGTGAGGAAGTGTTTTGTTCAAGGCGTCAGGATCAGGCTGATGTTTGTGCTGATGATAATTATATCAAATTTTTAGAGTAAAGGGCAGATCAAGCATGAATACCGGCTCAGCACTACATTCATATTGTTATTTGTATTCCTGTGGCTTTGTGCATATTCTTTCCTGAGGAACCAGGACACACCAGAATATTTTTGTGTTGATTTCACCCCCCTGCGTCAGCCTTCTCAATGTTAATCCAAATAAACCTGTTGATACCCAAGTAGGTGACTGCGTAATTCACAAGACTAAAAATGTAAATGTGGGCTGTTGCATTTGTGTGTGAGCAGACTGCACCTGCTGCCGCTGTTGATGCATATTAATCAATATTGTTACAATAATTCAGCCTGTGGCCTCAAGTCAACGAGTTCTCGAGAGCAACACTAGAATGGGCACACAGCAACTCTTGGCAAAAACAGCCTGGTGTCACAAAATGCTATGAGATGCAATTAATGTTTTAAGGGAGAAAGCAATAAATACTTAAAGGAGGACAAGATCCCAGATGGCCCATTTTTCACTAACAAGCTCAGTTTATATTTTTTTTGACCAGGAAACTGAAATTAGCTCTGTTTTCTTTTTTATCTATTCATTTTGGAGTAATTAGAAAATAAATTATGACTCTTGGCCACGCCCTCCTCCACTCTCCCCATGGTACTACAAGAGTCACTAAAGGGACCGATTACAAACTCTCCATTGGAAATCATTGTACTTTCATTGCTTATAACATCCCAAAACGGAGATCAATTGGCACGTAAATTCATGCGGGGACCCCTACCTATGACCCCTTCAACATATCAAAAGGGTTAACCTCTCCGTGGCTGATTTGTATGAGAATAAGGAAATGTGGAAGTGAGCAGAGCTACATAGATGATGGTATTATGCCATTTTGTCACTTCTGGCGATTGAAAATGACATCACATTTGCTCATGGCACAGGTGATGACCGATCATTGCTTACTTGTTTTCTGAATCTGTGCCATGATTGGTCGTTAACACAATATTTAGAAAAGCTTGTATTCTACATTACTTGCTCGTGCTCTGCTTAGAGACAACTCAGTGTTTTTACAATCTTTATTACAGTAATATAGAAAACATTGTCGCCACAAATATTTGCTTTTCAATGAAAGATTGTTCGTAGTTGAATACTTGGACTGGTCTCCCCCGTCATTGCTGTGGCTGACGTGTCAAAGTGTCGCGACTTGCGCTGTTCGTAAGAGGCTGAGTTAAACAGACCTGAGAGGAAGGTCTGACTGCAATTCTTTTAGTACCATCTTGGTTTTATGAACTAGCTTTCAAAGTTTGTGTTTGGGGGATGATTGTATAATGGACCTGTTTATGTGTTGTGCAAAGTGTAAGTACTTAAAGAAGTGGATGTGCCTCTCTCTCTTTATGTTCGCCATGTCTGCATTGATCGCAACTAATGCTTAACGTCATTCTGTGGGTAGTCGTGTCGTCGATTTATTACAGGATGTTAATTGTCTTATATTTAAAATGTACATGTCTTAAATGAGGCTTGTTTGGCATCCCAGGTTTTTTTTCCGTGGAAGGCTGGTGAGAATAATGAGCCACGAAGTGCAAACCCAATGACATTAGGTATTTTTAAGCAGCTCTATTTTTTTGGAAGGAAATAGTGGGTTTGCTTCAAGAAGGGAGACCTTGACAGACTGCTAAATGGAGTTTCTTCATCTTTGCCCTAGCAGGTCTGTCTCATTAATTTTTTTTCCCTTCCCTATTTTCTGGATCTGACTGACCACATACTTAAAATGCACACCCATTTTCATACGCACACGTTTTTAATACACGCATTTCCAAGTAGTAAAATATTGACTTCCTCTATTGGCTTTTCGCTCATGTTTGCCGTTATAATTCGCATCAGAGTTCCGCCTCTATTCTCGCAGTATGTTTGAAGATGAAATATTGCTCGTTAGTTGTAGCTCATGTATTCCAAGTGTCTGCATTGGCATACAACCTGTCTGCATGGTGACTAGTACTTGTCGACACAAAAATTATACAAAGGGTGTCTGATGAAAAAAAAAACCATTAATTAATTAAGAACTAGTCCATAATACAGACACACAAATTGGATGTATTTTAATAGAGCTTTGCTAAGAATGTTTGAGGAAAAAGAACAATTTCCAAACACAATGCTGCAGCTTATACTTTCTATATATACTATACCAAATCTTGATTAGCTGCTTTCCACCCATCTTTTCCATGTTAATTGATGCCTTGGTGGTTCCCTGATATCATTTTAGACAGTGGGCACTGTGTATTATTTATGTTGATGTTTAAAAACCCAGTTAAGGGTTGTGAGTCAAAATGTTATTAAAATATTGGAAAAAATACAACTTTACTCCTGTGGCTTTTCTCACTTTGGAAAAATGCACGTTATTTTGCAACGTCATACTTTGCATCATCTGCAAAAAGAAAAAATGCAATACTGAGGCCACCAATCCGGACCCCCTCATTGCCTCGGCTGCGCCTAGGAATTCTGTCCATAAAAATTCTGAACAGAATTGTTGACAAAGGGCAGCCTTGGCGCAGTCGAACCCACACTGGAAACAAATCCGACTTACTGCCAACAATGCGGACCAAACTCTTGACATCGGTGGTACAGAGACTGAACAGCCCGTATTAGTGGGTACTCCCGAAGCGCACCCCACAGTGATCCCCGAGGGGCACAATCGAACGTCTTCTCCAAGTCCACAAAACTCATGTAGACTGGCTGGGCGAACTCCCGTGCACCCTCGAGGACCCTGCCGAAAGTGCTGAAAAGTTGAAAGTGAAATATGAAAGGTTTTTTTTTTCCAACCCAAGTACTCAATTTACTCGGGGATTTGTTTCTCCCCAATCATGATAAAAACACATTTGTACAATCCCTGTGCCCTCTCTAATAAAAGCATTGTACTCTTTGTATTTGTGCAGAAAGCACAAGTACAGCCATAATTTTAAAGCCTCAAAACAAGGGAGCAGTCATAGTACAAAGCTGACATGAAGTTTTAGCTCCCAGGTCAGTCCCACTTGACATGAAACATCCCAGTATTCCGTGATGGATGTTCACACGTCAATGAGAAATTGTGTCCCGCACCTTTGCCAACATAGCACACACTCATCCCATATGTCATGGACCCTTAAGGCTCAATTAGACGCTTTACAGTCTCGGTGGCACCGGCTGTATTTTCGGTGTCTGTGCTATGACTGCGAGGTTTCCGTATTTATAGTTTGACATCATTTCTCGCATCACCCATCTGACCTTTTTTGATCACTTAATCTTTGTTGGATTCATCTTTTTGTATCATTTGTTTTGTTCATATAATCAGACCCTTGATTTCATGCATATTTGTTTTAGTCATAAACAAAGGAATTGCGGAAAATCTCATTGACAACAAATGTTCATGAAATGGTTTAGGACCAGGGATTAACACCAAAATCAAGTTGCATCCTACTCGGTCTAGGTGACACCTCAAAGAAGTGGAAAAATGGCTGAAATTATCCAATGAGTAGCAATGAAAATATAACTGTAATGTTTTTAATAAACGAATCAATGAATTAGTTAATTATCGAACTGAACCAAGCATTATCAACATGGAACTTTTGAGAGCAGCTCCTCACAGAAAAAAAATGCTGATTTTTTTTTTTTTTTCTGTATTTGTCTTCGGTCAAAGCAAGCGCCATTTGGAAGCAGATTGGGCCAAAGATATTTTGAAGGCCAAAGTTCAGGTTACTTCTAAAACAGCCCAATTTTCAACTCACTATTGAAAGTTGGAGGTTTACCCGAGGTAGTAACTGTCAGCGCTTTTCACTACACAGCTCTTAGGTTTTTTTTTTGTTTTTTTTTTGCCTCTGTTGTCTGCCAAAGTGTTCTGGTTTTTGACATTTTTCGTCCTGAACCCTCGCATGAGTTATTTTTTCTGGATAATGCCTAATTGTTTCATGCTCCATCAAACAACGCCATCTTTTCACGTGTGCTTTAAAGTGGCGTTTTGGCTACCAGCATTCCAGCAGAAGTATTCACTCAACTGCATTTCAATCTTTATGCTAAAATTGTTCAGACACTAGACTGCGCCGGCACAGCAGCCCGCCTCTCACAACACACATACACATACGAAGACTTCCAGGTTCAGGTTCATGTTGTGCTTGCCCATTCCCCTCAAAATGGGTGGAAAAAATGAGGTGGTGGCGCCAAATAGCCCGTTCACCAAATCGTCCAAAAAAGAAAGGGGGGGGAAAAAATCCAAATGGTCTCCATTAAAGTTTCCGGCTTGTTGGCAGAGTGAGGTGGTGGTGTTTGGAGGTCATTGTTAAAAGCCCAGAGGAAATACCCCTTTCCAACCATTTTCAACCATCAAGTGTGCGACTGAGTTCAGGCTTTATTAAGCTTCAGTGGTGTTTGGACAGCCGGAAGTGAAGCACTAATAGGACAGGACGACGTAGAAATAGCCAGAAAGCCCCTGCTGGAGTTCTCTTGAAACTAATTTCCCCTCATCCCTTACTTCTAGTCTCTTCAATCACTCACTCATTTTTACCTCTGCCTTTTTTTTCTCCTGTTCATCAGCGTGGTTCTGCCTCCTCAGTCTTCAGCACAGACTCAATGTGGCCACACACATTTTTCACATCCTTTTATTCCTACAATTCTGCCCTTTCCCAAATAGCACTTAGAGTCAGCGGGGGGAAGCTTTTAGCCACTGATTACTCCTTCATGGTAATTTCTCCTTGTTTAGACTCTTCTCGCTCCTGTCTTTCCTTCATATTTCCCTCTTCTTCCTTTGTTTTGCTCTGCCGCGATATCTGCACTTTAGCCTACTCATGTATAGAAGAAAAGCTCTTAAAACGTATTGTGTTAGTTGCGTAACTTGAGACTTGATGTAGCAACATGGGATCAGGGATAATTTAAATTGAGTACATCTCCCAGTATGCCTCAATAGGCTATGGGTGCTTTCAAAAATGACCATTTTGTAATGTTATTTTTAGGTAACCTGTAGCTGCAGGGAACACAATGATGTCCTACATTCAGTTTTTGACAAGGTGAAATGTGTCTTTGAGCAGGACAAAGTTCTTCTTTATTGGTACGATGAAATGATATCCTTTTAAATTCTCCAAACCGACACGGTTTAAACCCAAAAGTCTATTTTTCTGTCACCCCGTTTTTGACGGTCCACACACTTTCTTGGCAGATCCTTGTACAGTGGTGCCTTGAGATGCATCTTACAAATGATTTTTTTTGTAAATCAGCTGATTTATTTTTTATTATATTATTATTACTTATTATATTTATGGAATATTACACAAGTTTTAACAAGTCAAATTTAGACAATCTAAATGCCTCACAAACCCGATGTGCTAAAAAAGGCAGACGTTTTTCAAATAATTGACAAAAATACATTTAGGGACACATAAAGCCATCTCTGATTTAAAGTTTTTATATATATATATATATATATATATATTCATTCATTCATTCATTCATTCATTCTCACCAGTATCTTATCTTCTCTAAAATATTTGAGTGGTGTTGCATACATATTTTTTTGACTGGCACTAGAGATGGATGAGAACAAAATAATGACCTTGTTAGTATTTATTAGTGTCGTCCTTCACAAGCTGCAACCCCCCGCAGACATTCCTATTACCTATTCATCTGAGATTCGATGGTCCTACTTGAGCACTTCCAGAGGATCTGTCTTGAAGGAGCAGTTGTTTCCTTCTTGTAAATGGAACCCCCCCCCCAAAAAAAAAACAAAAAAACAAGCTCATATGCAGGCGTTAGGCCTTAGCATTTGATGTCGTCACCAATAAGTTAGTTACAGAGTGCCATCTGTGCTTTTTTTAAAAAAAAAAAAAAAAAAGAAACAAAAACAACCCCCCCCCCAAAAAAAATGTATGCCTACTGGTCTACTTGTTTGTAATTTAGAAGAAACTTGAAAATCTCTTAAGTAGTGGTTAAAGGCAAAATAAAGCATCTTAATATTGCCCAAATTAAATATCTGATAATTGCTCTCTTTGTATTAATTCCGTCAGTTTAATTATCTGCACTTCAAGTGACTTTTGTCTTCTGACTGAACAGCGACCTTCCTCCACGTCCCTCAAATCACCCCAAACTCTTGTTCTTTTTTTATTGCGCATATCAAATATTCATTCTGTTGAAGGGATTAATAATTCAATATTACAATCCTGAATCAGACATCACACAATCACCATGAAAAAATAATTTTCCATTTGCTCACGGCACATTGATAATTCATATTTTCTCCACTTGTCACACTCCACTCATCACCTCAAGTAGGGACCAGGGCACTGTTGCTGTCTCTCCTGTTGCCATTGTGATTAGGAGCCCCCAAGAAGCCACATAATAGAAGAGGGTACTGGTGTCAATGTCAAGTCGTAGGATAGTAAAAAAACAAGATGGTAAATTTGTGTAGAGCAATTTTTTCTTTGCAATGATGTCAATAATGCTAAGAAATTTATTCCAAAACTGCTATTTCTAAAACCTAAGCAAGGCAATCCCAGATAATCCTCAATCATTGCTGCTCATTACTAATCAAATAAATTGCAAGTTGCTATAGTTTGATATGTGGGTCAAGGACTTTATTCCAGAGGGATTTTGGCAGGCTAAAATTCCTTGGCACACAGACATAATTTGGTGTTTCTGACAATGCTCGCTTCTACTCCACATTTCCCTTATAGGTGAAAAAACACAAGAAGAGACGTTTAACCCCACTTTTAGTTCTGGTTTCTTTGTTCTCTTTGAGAAGCGTTTCTATTTCTTGCACATCTAATGCTTGTAATCTTTATCAGTCCATTCCTCGAGCACATCCCAAAACTAGATATAATACAATAATTTTAGTCTCTCTAATTGTCTAATTTACTTCACCAATTTTATTTTAACTTTTGAAATGAAAGGAAAGAACAAAGACAAAGGAACAATCTGTTACTTTGTACATTCTGGTGTAATTCATGGTCAAAGTGACCAAAACGTCTCCAAACACAAAAGTAAACATTTTTTTCCGAATTGTTACAATGCTGGTAAATTTGAATGGTTAAAAAAAAGCAAAGAAAACCCACATAATTAGGTGTCAAAATCGTCAGAAATCAAACCTTTCTGTCTGGTCTTTAATGCTGTGGTCGTGTCTGAAATTTGTTGTCGCTGAATTTTTCCACAATGTGACAATGATGCACTCTAAGGCCGGCACAGCAGTGCTAAATCAGTCTCATTAGAACTTTTTTCAATTGGTATTGAATAAATTTTTTTCAACCTCACACCGTGTTAGCGCTACTGACTCTCTACTTCAATGTTGCTAATGCCCTCGGACACTTATGGGATTCTGAATCAACGACCATTGGAAGAAGCTGACCTCTTCCGTCTCTGACTCACCACCGAGTGTGCAAATTTGTCTGTTCAATTCCCTGGTGCCTCTTCTCACCGCAGGGCGATACCCAGCCTGCTCCGGCTCTGAAATTCACAAAGGGAGAGCCCTGTTTGATGTGTGAGAATTCCTTTTTAGTCGAATTGTCACATTTAGCTTCCCGTCACTTGTAAGACCAAAGCAAAGTTTTTATCCAATGCCGTTTATGTGCCAAGTGTGTTTAGTGTGGTTCTATGAATGAGAAGTATTCAAAGATGTTCACAGTCGTACAGTAGCGTGGCATCAAGTCTTACCCTCACTGCATTAATTATGAAATGCCAAGAATGCCTGCAACTTCTGCTTGTGTGAGCATGTTGATACCCTGATCAACCAGTATTGTGTGTTAATAATTTATGTCAGTCTTTTGGTTTATCGCATAACCTGACGTTGGATGCTGTACCCTCTGGGTCCAGAGCTCCCTCATCCTGCCACTCGCCCCACCTCCATCCTGTTGTCTACAAGTTGAGTGGGGCTCAGAGAGTCATCGTTACTGACTCATCAGATTTGTTTTCTTTTGACTGGTCTTTGTCTGACTATATATCCCAATTCCATTATTGAAGCAAAGGCATTATTTTTTTATGCAGTGGCCTTCTGATTTGTTTTTGGTTGTCTCTGCTGTTACTTTCCATTACCATTGTTGGTTTGAACTTTTGATGCAGTGTTATAATTAACACAATTTTTTTAAATTTACAAATATACTGTTCTATGTTTAATTCAAAATATGTTTTCTAAGATTAATATTAATCGGAATTGTGGCGGGTCTAAATAAGTTTATTCTTCCCACTCCTATTCAGGCCAGGTTTCAATTAAATAGTGATTGGAAAATTATGTTTTGATTGTCTTGTCTGAGTTGACCGCCGCTTGAAATAAATGAATAGAACGGGGCGGGGTGCTGAAAATGAAAACCATGCTTACAGTGAAAACTAGTTCATGGCAGGGATACGTTCCAGACCAGCACTAATTGAACTCCTCAGCTTGTCGCATTGAAACTATCAAAATCTAGCATTATTATATCGCCGTAATGACTGAATTTTATTTTTGCCACTGCTCACATTTTAACAAGTGAGTGTTCCGCAAATGTACGCTCCTACTGTCAAGTCCTCCTGTCTCCGGCTCATCGCAAAGATGACCTAAACTAGCATATCTCCGTGTCAACTCCTACCGTGCTGAATCTGCAGCAGCCAGCCTGTAATATGGTATTTTGTGCGCTGCTTGTAAACGCACCACTACATTATACTCCCCTCTGGTTTCCTTTATTATTTGCATGCCTTTACACACACAGCGTTACTTTGGGAGTGTGCCCTTTTGCTCTTTTGACACTCACTCGGTTCTGATGTCCATCCCTGGTGAATTGTTGTTATATCAACAGAGTTGCGTTAAAACTGCATGGTGGTCTTCTGGGTGAATGTGTGGTCTTCTTGTTGCTGTTGAAATTTAAAATGTGTGCTGTTGTGCTAACTTGGGTATGCACTGTGATTTATTTATTTAGTTTTTTTTATTGCTTCTGCCTCCATTCCGGGTGATTAAATCCTGTTTGACGTGATGTTAATGTTGCGAGGTACTCATACTATACATCATACAGGAAGTGGTTGAGGGTCAACAAAGTTGAGTAGAAACTGTTGTTGACTGTCAAAGACGAAGACATGCATTCTAGGGACTCAAAATGCTCATACGAGAAAGTGGAAAACAACAAGCTATTATTGTTACCAGACCAATTCAGCTTTTTGCTCAGTGACTTTGGGCAGGCGAAATAAGCTAAAAAAAATGCCCCTGAGTTTGAGAAATGAAGATGTTCTCTGTTTCAATTGTGAGAGATCATTGCCTTAAAGATTGCATCACCGTTAAATTCATTGTTTCACTGATATGATATGATCTCGATCAGCACATTCAAAATAACCAAATATAACTCCCAGTTGTGTTAGAGAAGCTGTGTTCGAGATAATACCGCATCTTTTATTAATGCCAGACCTCAAAGATCAATCGTCAGGAAACAAACAAAAAGCCTTTTGAAACTAAAAAATGTTCGTTTTTTCAGTTGCCGGAGAGATTCATTCAATGTGTCACTTGGACACCATTAATCAGTAAATCCTTCTGAAAAGATTAGAAAGCTGGTTAAACTTTGCTCTTTTTTTTCTTGTTTTAAGGAGGGGGAAATTCCGACAGCTCAAACGATCCAAATCGACATGATAAAAGTCTGACCACACATAACAAAACTGTCTAGGATACCAAACATGTTTAAAATTAGCCGAGCAACATCTGCTCTGATCCAACCCAGTCGGGAAGCACTTTCTCACAGAGAAGTCCGTTGCCAAGTACGAAGTTTGTTGTGCGGTTGCGTGGAGGAGGGATGTCGTCGCGTTTGATTGTTTGCGCTTAGCTTCTCGCTCCCAACATCTGCAGCCGCGGCCTCTTTTATCGTTGAGAGAATCTTGTGACATTTCATGATATGTGCTCGGGGAAGATGAGATTGATGATGTTTAGGAAAGATTGATAGGGGTTGGTTGAACCGATCGATGAGAAGCGCTGTGTGACTATGCACGGTCAAAGACACGACGTAAATTATTTTACAAATTAAAAACAAGCTTTTATGGCGCCGCTTCATTTATCCTTCCACATGTTGCTAAATTTCAGAATGTCCTCAATAAAGAATCGATGCTGATGTCAAACTGCACAATAGAAGTAGTTTGTTTCTTCCCACAACATTCTCGTTGTTGTTAGTCTTCATTACATCATTGCCCACCAACCGCATTGAAAGACGGAAAAACAAAGAGCTGTTCCCTACTTTGACATATAGCACTTGGAATAAAAAACCTAGGAAGAGGCGCTGATGTTTCCATGCTGGCTTCTGAACATTTTTCTTGAGCTTTTAACATTCACATGCCAGCCCAGCACATTCCGTGTTCTGCGTGTTTAGACGCCTACGAGCAAGGCCTGTCATTTTATACAATGAGAACAATTTGTCGCTCCTTGCTGCTACGTCTGTGCAGTTTTTGTCATTTCTTTTTACACGCTTGGTCTTTGCTTAGATTTGTTTGCTCCCTTCTGACTTCCCCGGATCATTCCCCTCTGTCTTTGCAAGTCCCATTGCACCCTGGGGAGCGATGATTCTGTAACAACCTTTTACTGAAGGCCCGTGGACCTAATGATTGAGCAGTATTGCTAACATAACACAGCACAAAAGGTCAATTTTCCACCGTCGAGCCTTTCAGGCTTCCTTGCATTTTATTACTATGCACGCCGTTCTAAATCTGACCTGGCCAGTGTACAATTAGCTTGCGTGTTGATAATGTGGCAGTGAATAAAGGTGTAATAGTGACACTTTGGACACCTGTGATAGGGGTTGAGTTAATTAGGGCCATTACGGCAACAGAACACCTCACCTTTTAACTCTTGATACTGCACCATCGTGACACACATAATAGCATATGGATACACGCACACGCACGTTCTTACACACGCACGAAACGCGAACCCTCACACACATTAGATTTCGCTATTAGCCTGTTAATGGGTTGGGTCCCCTGGTCATTAATTGTCAAGTTGAACCGTAATGGGAAAGATAATGGTCCTCTTGTTTACAGCTGCACAAAATAAAGGGAGCGTGCTTGCTGTAGTCCTCTCTCGAGAATCATCAGCATGTTTTTAATGCCGGAAATTGATTTTAGGGTTGTTTCTCAACTTTGAAGCCATTGCCTCTCTTCAAACCTTTGCTTTTGTTTTCTGGCTCATTGTCTTCGTGCTGTGTTTTTTTTTTTTTTTTTGTGGATGAGCTTGAGAATCGATTAATTGTTCAGAATTCTTTTCGGAGTGTGTGGTCCTGATTGTTACATCTTGAAGCCATTGTGGCAAAATGTGCACCACTTCTCGGCAGCAACAAAAAGAGGTGCTGGGAACGTTATTTTGCTCAATATGATACTGGCATGCAAATGGGAGTTCAGAACATTCATTCCATTGGTTAAATAACATTTGAGCAATTGTTCATTTTCCTTGGACTGTGGGATTTTGTCAAATACTCGTCCCTATCTTGTGAAATTTTATTCCATGGAGCTATTGAAGAGTTCTCCCATATAATATATGGCAGTTATTGTATTCGATGTCAAGAATGTTCCACATGTCCTTAACTGCACCATTTAAAAGCCAGTTTCAGAACTGTGACTAAATTGCTCCAGGACAATGTGATTTCCTTACATTGTGGATGACGACAGAAGGCGATGTATGGAATAAGCATTGCCGCTCATCCCTTACACTTTACTTGAAGCTTTGCTCCAGCCCTCTGACACCAAATATCTGTCCCTGTCACTACTCTTACCATCTGTATGAATAATGCCCCCCTCCCTGAATGAGCTCTGCACATACCCATAACATGTAACAGCCTTCTAATTTCCCTGCCTGGGGCACTGTCACCTGCCTGGCCATCATCTGCATTACAGATCTTCCTGAATACTGAGGTGTGTGCGCCTCACGAGTATTTAGGATGCCAGCTGTCTCCATAACGTTCCTCAAGCTCTAATCATGAATCCCTAGCAGGCAGAGGCTACATGCCTGGAGGCCATGAGGGCAGAGGAGGCCAGTACCCTCAGGCCAGCCTCGGGTTGTTCTGGCCTACCATGACACTGGAAAGGTGGAGAGAATGGAGGATGGGTTCCTGTTGTGTAAGAGACTGTACAGGAGTACCCTCGAAAACTGAAACTGTACTTTTACTACTGACTTCCAAAGGATTCGGAGAGGCCCACATGAGAATTCATAAAAGTCCATGCTGGCAGAGAAGAACAAGTCAAAAACTATTGGTACCCAAAACAACTAAGCGCATCCCCCCCCGCCCCCCATACTAATACATATGACGCTAGGATCCATAAGGGTTTTTAATAAACATTTGGGCTTCTGAGATTTTTCAAACCACAACAAATCATTTAGCACATCTGAAATAAAGAGAGCTATATAAACAACACAACCCAGATGTTGCTGCAACTGAACAAGGCAGCCATTTGCTTTTATAACTTTTTAACATCAGTCTGCGTCGAGTTGCTTTTTCAAAATGGAAAGCACAGTATTTTATCTTTAATGACTGCTCAGGGAAAAAGGTGAAATATTTTTGCACTCTGCTAGACTTGCATAAACCTATTCAAGGTTCACACAAAACATTTAATTTCAAAGCTAGATTGATATGTCTCTAAACTTTGTGTTACTATTCAATCTTTCTATTTTCTGGATGGAAAAGACATGACATCCCTTTTTCAATGCCACATCTTAATCGCAAGAAGGGTTAAACAACTTTGGACAAGGCCAGGTTGGCCAAGGTATTAGCCCTGCAACAAACGAGTTACCAATTGGTTACTCATTGCTTGCTGTTCTCCAGAAGCTTTTGTTCCCTATTTTTAGTTTTGCCTATAAGCTCTTGCTCTGATCTAGACACATGATCAAGTTGACTTCTTTAAGTCCCATTTGTCATCATTAGCTGGGGACATAAAACTGATCTCTAAGTAAAGCTTAAATGTTAAGTCAATTTCAGGCACACACTGATGGATTGGACTAGACCCGTTACCATGGGAGCAGTGAAGTGTGAAGAGGTTCAGCGCTGTGCAGACCAAAGTTTGTCAAAGTGGCTTTTCTATTCCAGTTCAGCAAGGTGGTCTCAGTCTATTGCAAAATAGATCGGCTTTGTGCCCGAGCACTGTATTTTTCTTTTGGGAACACAATGGAATACCTCCATTCAACTATGCATGTATGCATTTTCTGTACTGACTGTCCTGTTAATCTTTAAAGAAGTGGACTTTTTTTTGGACAATTACAGGTGGATTGTGAATGTCACAATAGTTGCTAGAAAATCAGCTTTGACACACTGCACCCTCAATGGTCCGGAATACTTACTGTATATAGTGCCATGAAATTAATCAACAACTGTATATGTTCACTCTTTTGGCACTAGTGAGATTTTTTTGTGGTAGATGGCGTATTGCTATTGTGGTTTTGTTGCTATTCTGGAATTGTTTTGCAGATGTAAACAGCATATTGTGCTAATAAATACGCCCATACCCTGGAGTGCTGGAAATGATGAGTTAAAACAAAATGGACTCCAGTGCCAGTTACAAGCCTGCTCTTTATTAGACTTCACTAGATGGGATTATATGTCCCATGTGACGGTAAAAAAAAAGAATGTGCATCGGAATGCAATATTTGCTATGTTGTCCTTTAGTACAGTCAAACACTTGCACACACAACCTGGTGGTCGGATGAATTTAGGAATGCTCACTTTTCTGTCTTTTCTAAAAGAATATTAGAAGTGCATAGGCATGTTATGAAAAACACTATTTTTGCACTTTCATATACTTAAAGTTCAAGCAAAATAAATAAAGTATATTAAAATACTCAATTGTTAAGTCAGACACTGGATTGTTTTTATGTAGTGTGTCTGTCCTTGTGTGTTTGCACCCTTGGTGGTGGATATTGTGCCACAATCTCATTGAGCCAACCGGCGGGACCGTTTTTTATGGATCACATTAACATTTTTTGTATTTTGAAGCATACTTAAATCGCTAGTGTCAAGTAAGTTCTATTAAATCTTTTGGTGTCACAAGTAAAGTAATTTCACATAATACAAATAATAGAGCACATTTCTTTTTCATTTTATTTGGTATACTTGACAAAATAAAAATTTTCCCAGAATTAGATCCCGCCAAGCAACAAACCCGGAAGTGTGACGTCATTCCAGGCAACTATGGCAGAGCTCAACATAGCAAGTGGCAGTCAGAAATTGACCCAGAAAGCGAAATCTCAAACGTATCTGAGGGGATCCAAGTATTTGAATAGTTGGAGGAAAAGGAGCTTGTTGATATTCTGTTCGTTGGACCATACTTGTACGAGCCAGATGCTCAGGAGAATGAAAATATTGTGCCTGAACGACCTGATATGGAGTGGAGGCTAGACTCACCAAGAATGGAAAGATATATAGGCTGGGGTTATTAGCTTTGCGTTATTGTTTTGAATTTGATGATCTGTCGTGCTGTAAATGAGTACTGAGACCACACGTTATAGTGATTTGGTTTCCTACGTTGTTCCCTGGTAAGCGCTTTAAGGTGTATAGATATATATATATATATATATATATATATATATACACACACTTGCTGTTCAACTCTCTACTTAACATGCGCACGCTCGTTCTCCTCACAGCTGTCAGTCACACACAAGCTGTCACAATACACGCAACACACCACACATTTTTCAAAATGGATTGTAATCACACCTACCCTTTTGCACACCCGCCATCATAAGCAAAACGGTTGAGAAAACAGACATCTTCAAAGTGTTTGTAGCAAAGAACACTCTGCGAGAAATTCCCTCACTCTGCCAGACTAAATTGGTCCATTTACGTGCCATATTATTTTTGTTTTGGCCATTCAAATAGATGCTTCCCAGAATATGAACAATGCATCGCCACACAGCGCTGAGACATTTCACCGAATAAAGATGAACGTAGGTGGAGGGTGGGGGATTGAGCAACTGAGGACATTGAGGAGAGTGAGTACTATTGGTGTATCGGTCATTGATTAATCTATTTCAACTATCATCACCTATGCATCGATTACAAAAAGGTCCTTCAGTCCCTACTTTTGAGGATTTTTTTTCTGTAGTAATTTCCCAAAGATCCTCTACTCTGTGGTGCATTACTTTTCATTGCAAACCTTCCCAACTTCTTTGGAGAAGAGCCTTCGTAGAAATGTGCACATTCAGTGAGAGTTTTGTCTTGTGTTATGTATTAAAATCAGCGAGCCATAGAAATAATATAGCAGGTTGACATTGAAGGGATGCCCCTCTGTGAATATATGTGCAGGAAATGAACACACTGTGGTGGGATTTGAAAATCCATCACTGGCGTTGGAGGGTTTCGCTGATGTGCCGCAATGACAGCGACCACTTTGCATTTAAAGGGAAAAGAAGTGTCACCGGGCGTCCTCCGCGGCGGCTTCACATTTATGTTTGATGGGCAACAAAGAACTGTTGAATTGCGAAAAGAACACATAGGGAATCGAAGCCTCAAGAGGACTATCGGAGACTTTTTACAAGATGATGTGCAGTAACGGCTTTACATTTAGAGGAGCAAAGCTGGGCTTTTGGCCTCCGCTCACAGTTGCTTCTGATTTTTAGCCTGATGCTCAAAAGTAAGATTGATCCTCTGGGGAAACTGGTTATGAACAACACCTCTTCATCTCCCCAAGATGATATTTCATAGGACCTCATGAAGCTACAGCACGTTTCTACAAGCGCGTGATGAACTGCGTGAAACTCTTGAGGGAAGCGAGAGCTTAAGCGATTGAATAAATGACAGGTAATTTTCAGGTGAGTGCGGCGCATACAGACGAGTGGGCCGATCAATCAGTCGGGCGATCACCCATGCAGATTCTAGTCCTCCTGGCGTCATCAAGGCGGACGACATCGATGAAACAAGACAAGATGCTTGACAAGTGCGTGGGGAATGTGGGATTGACGCGCATGTGGAAATGACGCATAGATTTCCCTTGAAGAAGGATCATTGTTCTGGGGATATCATTTGTACCAAGTAGAAAACCAGAAACGTTTTGTGAGATATGTGAAATGATATTGCAATTTTTTATGGATTTTCTTCCCCCATCGAGCCAGAATGTGTCTGGCATGTCCACAGCAGGAGAAAAGTGGATCTATTGATCCTTGGAGTTTCATTTTTCAAACACGGTCATCTTTCACAGCCATGACTTCGATTTTTGAAAAGCGTACATAGTGCTTTTCTCCTAGGTTTATGTTTTTTTTTCCTTTTTTTTTTTTGTCATGGTGTAGAGTGGATTGTAGTGGTGGGTTGACTGCTTGGTGGGAACAAGAGGACAGCAGTTCATTACTTGGGGGTACTTGCATGTTTGAATTGTGTCTGATATTTACACTTTTATTTATGTAGGTGTTTGTAGATGATTGGGTAACCACCCCCTAAAAGCAACTTAGCACCTGTTGGTTCTTTGGCTGATTCAGTTTTGGGTTTAAATATGTGCAACTTTTCATTGAGGTATATCAGCAGTAAAATGGACCAAGATTACAGCTAATTTCACACTGTCACTGTTTTTGTAGAAGAGCACAATCTAAAATAATTTAGTTTCCATTTTTAGGCAAACTTGATTTGTTTTCACCCAACAGTAAGGAAACTACTTTCTCCAAAACTCTGAGATTGGCCTGGCTGTAATTCAAAACTGTTGGACCTCACTTGAGTTTTATTTTTATATCTTGTCAAGCCTTTATCATAAACTCTAAATGGGAAGAACAAAATCAATAAAGAGTGTGACCCAGCTCACCTGCTCCAAGAGTAAAAGCATCCGCTGGATAAATTAACATAAATCTCTCCCAAAGCGTGTCAGTAAAAATTTAACGCTGTCAGCGTCATGAAAGGGGAGTTTATTGCTGGGCAGTAGTACAGTAAAGGATTAGGTTTATTGAGGCGGGTATCTAGTAAATTGGAAAGTAAGTTTTTAGGTCAAGTTCAGATGTAAAACAAAAACATCACAATATTGTCATGAGCACTGTGGGGTAGTGAAGGTCTTCGCTCACAGTTGCTCCATAGCTACGAAAACCTGATTCTAAAATCTTGATTAAACCGAGGTAAGAACTAAAAAGTTGAATTAAGCACAGTGTTACCTTGAATTACGAGTGTCCCAATTTACCGCTTAGTTGATTTATTTGCTTTTATTGTTGAGGCAAAATATAAGTTGCTTGTGAGCTCCGGATAGTCCTGTAATGTACTTTCAGTCGGGCAGACAGGTACCAAGGTACAATATAACGGAATACAACTATTTATATAACACTTTTCACAGCAGCTGGAGCTGGAACAAGGCACTTTCCATATGGCGTAATATAAATTAGCGGGAAATTAGAACACAAATTAAAACACATAAACATTAGATACCAGCAGAACAACGACATTCTCATGTTGAGCCGAAAGCTAAAGAATAAAAATGTGTCTTCAAACGAGTTTTAAAAGTGGACGGAGAGGTGGCTTGCCTAACATTTAATGGGAGCTCATTCCATAGGGAAGGACCGGCAACAGAAAAGGCACGATCCCCCGCTGAGGCTGCGCTTAGTCCTCAGCACCTACAGCAGCATTTCGTGAAGCAACTGGCAGGTGCGTAAGGGAGGAGGAGCTCAGAGAGGTGCAATGGGGCGAGGCCATTTAAAGATTTGAAGAACAGAAGTATCTTAAAGCAAACTCTAAAATGCACTGGGAACCAGTGAAGAGAGGCCAAGATTGGGGTGATGTGGTCCGTCTTCCGAGCTCCACTCAAAAGTCGAGTGGCAGCATTTTGGACCAGTTGGAGGCGCTTGGCGGAGGACTGGCTGACTCCAAAGTAAAATGCAGTACAGTAATCTAGCCTAGATGTAACGAAGGCATACCGCTGTGTACAATGCAGTAACAAGAGAGTGAGATCCCAAACGTAACACTTGGGGGAAAAAAAACTCAATTAATAAATCTGCAATATTAAAAAAATTTCCTTTGAAGACTTATTCAGTGAATGGCCTGCAAACAGCCATGATTTGAGTTCTTCTGCATGGCATCTAGACAGGCATTAAGATGGATGGTTAATAGAATGTGTTGCTGGGTATTCAGTAATCATTATTAATCTGTGTGTCGGCAGATCCTTTCTCGGCTTGCCGCCGCGTTCATAAAGCTTGCTTAATTAGATTGATTGATTAGAAAGTGGTGATTCAGAGCTCTCATCCCCCGCCTCCGCCTCCATCCCATCAGGACTTTTAATACGATCAGAGCGCTCTCATATTCACGCGCCTCTCTGCACACGACTCGTTTGGCCCGGTCTACCGCCGCTCACCGCCCTGCCTGTCACGTCAGTATCCAGACAGGATTTGCCCGCTAAAGCCGCGAAACAAATACACCCAAGACCACAAGCTTCATTATGCTAATATGAAAAGACTGCAAAGTCCTCATTGTTTTTCTCTCTTGCCTCTCACTGTAAACCATCTTGGGGTTCTGCCTCTTAATATCGCATAAACACCACTCCTCCCTAAAAGAAAACCACATGGCTACGTTCAACAGTTTATCTACGTGCGGAAAGTGTGTTTCTCGACGAATGTTGTCGCTAAGTAAGCAAAGTGCAAAAGTGCGCGTGTGAGTGCAGAGACGCTTGTCTGATCGATACGCAGGCAAACCTTGTACTTGGTGCACAGCAGCTCATCAGCACAGAGGAAGCACAGTAAAGAGACTCTCCCTCGCTGTAGTAAAACTTAACGACTTTCCGTGTTGCCTTTGTCTCCAGGCAGCGGATATTACAGAAGATAATAAGTATGCATTTAGATTTTTTGCAAGATCACCAGTCTTTCAAATCTATACAGCCCAACACAGGCTTGTAAAAGTCGGCAATGTTTCGTCTGTGTGTGTGTGCGGGTTTGTGTGTACGGGTGTGAGCGAGAGCGAGCGAGAGAAATCAAGCATGGGTCTTTAAGTGTGTGTCCTCTCCAAGGCCGTGCAAGGCTCACCGCAGGATCACCCCCATGAGAGTATTTATGGGGAAATGATTACCTTGGAAAAGTAGCGAACTTTGATGAAAATGATCCCACTTCAATTTGCACCTCTCAGGCATGCCGTCTGTGTCCATGTTTTTGCATAATATTGCAAATCTGTCAAATTGTACAGTACTAGAGCGCTTCCGTACCAAAGTTCTTTCATCAAAGACATCATTATATTCAGTGGCCTCTGATTGAGATGCAGCATTTTCATCTCAAGGCTCTTTGGATTTAGGCTGCAAAGCTTTTTTTGCGTGGAATTGTACTTCAGAGACTAGTAGCAACAATAGGATCAAACAGATCTGTACTTGTTGAAAAGGATCATCACTGCTTTAACTGTGCTTCTTTGTACAAATAAGAATTCTCTTTCTTGTGTTTGGAAGCATTTATTTATCTAACCGCAATCGTGTCACTGAAAGATTAAAATGCCTTCTGCCCAAGCATTACGCCATTTCATTGTTTTGCAATGCTCAAGTGTATTACTGGGTGACTTTTTTGGGAGTCTAGACCAGGGGTGGGCAAAGTTTTTGTCTTGCGGGCCACAATGGGATGTAAAATTTGAAAGAGGGATTGGGCCAGATATATTAAAGCGTTGTGTGTAGTGTGCAAATCTCAAAGCAGAGTAAGCACACGCAAATAAATGAACCACCCGGTTTACTGGCTGTGTGCACAGAAGGCTGCGCCTTTCAAATTTGGAATATAGCTCTCATCCAGGTATTTTTTTTTTTTGTGTCAATGAATATGCAAGATGCGGCGTTTACACACCTGTTCATACAAGTCCTCTGCTCGTATTTTCCCCCTTCAGAAACTTCATGCTCCAAAAGCTTTGGTGCTTTTTTGTTATTTGTGGTAATAAATGTTATTTTATTTAACAATCAAACCTAAAAAAAAATCAAATTTGTCTAAAACAACATCAATAATTTCATCCACATGAAATACGAGGTTTTGGCCCGATACCCTGGTATGCTGAAACACATACTGACCAGTATAAAACATTTTTTACGATGACACTGTGAATGTCAAGCATGTTTAAATGCTTTATTTCATCAGACCAAGAATGGAATCATCCCATATGGCTACTCTTATGTATTAATGAATTTCGTGTAAGTGACTTTGCGTGACAAAACGATGGGTGTCTTCCATAACATGTTGTCTTTTGTCCCACAAATCGTTTTGATGGAAAAAGCATTCAGTCACCCTTTTTTAAAGTGTCAAACGCATAGGAAACTGCACTTTAATCTTTCAATAGCCCAATGAAATAGCCCAACATTTCTTGGGGGAGGGGGGGGGGTGTTACACTATTTGACATTGTCCAGAAGCGCACATTCTTAAATGAGAGGTGTCGGAGGCAGGAAATGATGACATATTGGCCAAAAAAAAAAAAAAGATGACCACTACTCCGGTGTGATGGAGTCAAATGAGTCTCATGATGGACGATATCGATGTCCATATTGGAGTAGATGTTGCCTTCGGGTGCTTCCATGGGATTAGGCAAGAACACGCTGCAAGATGCAACATAGTCTCTCACACAACACTGCCTGTTTTTGCTAGCGCAGCACAATTACCTTGCAACAAGACACACACAAAAGCCATCTTTATGATTGCAGCTTTCTGCAATTGCAGTCTCCCTTTTCTTCCTCTTTTTTTGTTTTTTTTGTTTTTGTTTTACCTTGTTCAGGAGGAGACCATTAAATCAGATAGCGGCTGAAAGGTTTCAACTTGGCCGCTCTTGGCTGGCCACTTCGCTTCTAAACAAAAGGTAGCCATTTCTATTTTCATGTTTTTAAATCAAAATCCTTTCAAGTCTTTTTTTTTTTTCCAGGTTCTATATTTACTTGACATTGTCCTTCTTGCACACAGACAGACACACACAAGTACACACCTAATCTGATACGGTACATGCCCACTTGGTCCGTCGTGCATTCCTTTTTTTTTTTTTCACCAATCTCCCTTTCTCACCTGCTGAGAATAATTGCAGATGTGTAATATGCTTTCTTTGGGCAAACAAGACTCAACACACATACTGTAAGAAGCCTTAGAGGTGGCTGCGTCTGTGCGTCCACATTTTTGATTTAAGCACCTGGCTTTTTCATTGCTGCTAGTTTTTTTGGTTAAGGGCACGCTTCTGGAGCTCAGATATTGTAAACAATATTGCTCCCTTCTTCCTCCATCCCCTGTCTCCACCTAGCCTTGTAAGATCGTGTTCCATATGCATCAGGTTTTCCAGTTGGGAGCACTGACTCCCCTTCAGATAATCACTTGTGACTGCAACGAGAGGCCGGTCGGTGGTGTGTCGGGTCCAAACCTGAGGTGCAGAATTTTTAAGTGCCTCCAGTTTATCGATTTGATCAGTCCACGGCTGGGAAGTATAGTCAACTGTTTCAAGATGAAACATTCTCATCTGGGGGTTGATTTATTTTGGCATGTGATTTAAGCACAGGGGGAAAAAAATTGTGTTGCATCCTCAAACTTTTGTCAACACTGCGTAAACTTCCCGCCACTTTGTTCATGAATTTATTGAGTTCAGTCAAGCATAATTTGCTCTTATCTCGGTTGAAATGATTAAAGACTCTGAAACCCCTCCCTCCCATTTAAAAAAAGGAAAAACGTACATGTTTTAAACACACTCTGAAAAAGTATATATTTTTTTTGCAACAATGATTGCGAGTTAGTCTGTGAGAAGTCTGTCTAAAAAAAAAGGAAGAGCTGAGCTGCTTTGCACATTTTCTACAGTGGAAGTTGAATGTCCCTGAAGTCATACAATTTTAAAACAATCCACCTCTGAATTTGCACAAAACGTCAGATTTCAGTGCATTAGTCACGGAACGTCTTACTCAGCATACCGCACGAGACCTCAGCGTACCTTGCAAAATTCAGATTGCATAAAAAGATTACATTTCTTTGAATTTTTATGGCTTTGTTAAGACACCACATGTTGCCTGTAGTGTTTCTAAAGATTTTTTACGAGGGTTCACAACAGTTGGACCATGGAATGGATTGTTTGAAGTTGCAAAGTGAACGCTGGCCAC
Organism: Idiotropiscis lumnitzeri; assembly: GCF_059441095.1. Classification (NCBI taxonomy): domain Eukaryota; kingdom Metazoa; phylum Chordata; class Actinopteri; order Syngnathiformes; family Syngnathidae; genus Idiotropiscis; species Idiotropiscis lumnitzeri. The sequence continues at coordinate 30,312,510 of NC_142391.1, forward strand.
CACACTGTACTAAAAAAGCAAAATACCTTTGACATAAAACCTGGATTCAAAGCATATTTCAACATCTCTTGAAGTTATATAGGCAAATATTAGCGAGTAAGGGTTTCTTTTGTGTGGTAGCAAATACGAGCTAAATTCTTTTCGACATCATGTAATTGGTAGTGTGGTGTCACATTGCTTCATGTAGTCCACTAGACCTTGCGGTCACATTCCATCATGAGCCGTTTCAACCATTTTGGCTCCTTACTGTTAAGCTTGAGAAACACACCTTTAAGCTTCAGTGGGGTTCCAGGCGGTGTTTTCTTTTTTTTTTTTACCCCCAGATAAGCCGTGCGGCATGTGACTTGGCCAAAGATAAATGTACTCTTGTCTTTTTTGTTGCGACGTCCTGGAGCCAAAGTGTTTGTGACATTAAAGATGATCAGGGACAACTTTGTCCGCTGCAGCAGAAAGTTTTCAAAAATTGGAATGGAAATCCTCCCTCCCCCAAAAATAAAGAAATAAAAACAGTCAACGTGTTAGGATTTGGTTCAGAGATTTTTTTAAGTTCTACCTGTATGCATTTAAACAAAACAAAAAGAAAGCGCCCAGTAGTACTTTGGCTGTCAAATTAGCCTCCGGTAGGAAGTTTCGCACGGGTAGGACATTTTGGCAAACCACCGAATTATAAGTTTTGTTTCGTGAGTCTAGACGCACAAATAATTTGTAAGTGCCTTATTTGTTATAGACATTACTTGCTGTACCAGATTGCATTTTTTATCCTGTCTTGTTGTTTCCTTGGTTTTATACAGGTATTTATACCTGCCAGTGACAGGCCGTGCATTTCACAAGTAGGCCTTCAGTGAAGTCCGACTTAGAAGTCCGACTTGAATAAATACCCCTCATAACGCCATCATTTATGACACCACGGCTGGTGAAATAACATTTAGACACACACTTACGCACTAGTGGGTGTGAGATGACCTAGCTTCTCTTGAAATGTTCGTCTTGAAAATGGCCTCGCAAGTGTATCTGGAATCAAATCTTCACTTTGCCCTCCTTTGGCCGTTGTGATTTAAAACAGCAAGAATGTATTTTACATTTTCGAACGGTCGCCAGTTACGACTTTCTGGTGTGTTGAGTCCGCATAGCACTGCCCCCTCGCAAGTGAGTATCCAATCACAAGACGCGTTCATCACCTTCAACGTGAGTCCTGTGAGAAAACTCACTGTAGCCAACTCGTGATCTGATTGGCTAACACAACTGTCTATCAACTGCAAAAGCCCCCTTGAGACACAAAACAGACGCCCGCACGATTGTACCCGAAAGCTTCAGACGAATAGTGCATGCTACTGGTGTTATGAAATCTGCCTGGCAACACAAGCGATCTGAATTCTTATTGGGTTAAAACTCACCTAAAAATACAACACTAGGATATAATATGACATCAATGTGAAGACTATGATCATGCTCTCTTGATTATGTTAGGCAAGCAGAGAAGGCCTTGACTGACCACTACTGATACTCCCTGATGTTTGTTTTAGCTCCAAGGTCATGTTTGTTTTCTTCAACCATTCATTTTAATTTCTCAAAATGGAAATGACTTTTTCAGTTGAAAAATGTATTTGCCTCCGTTTAAGATTCAAATTTGAGTACACCCACACTATGCTGTTGGCTTGGCAACTTATGTTGGTGTTCTGCAGCTCAACGCCACCGACAGAGGACAGAGAAATCTGGCATCTAAGTGCAATGTCAGACGATTAGCACCACGGTGATAAGTATTATAGTACACACCTATAAGCAAGGTTTAGTTTTGGTGACTTTCAGAAGTAAATGTTTCACATTTACATAGAAGTGGTTAAAAACGATTTTTTTGATACCCTAAGTCCTTTGGTGTTCCGACCTCAATTAATCAGGCTGAAAAGTCGATTCTCCCTCATTTCTTCTCATCTTATTTGCTTGTGGTGATTGATGAGAAGACTTTGAGAATCACGGCGAGGACAATCTCCCACATCTTTCTTGGATGTTTCTGAGAGTGAAAGTATCAATACCTGTTTTGATGAATCCAATATAAGGTGGTGGAAGTGGTCTACTTCCTCATTGATCCCTGCCGATCCATTCTGAGCCAACTCTTGGACGACTGGGTGAATGAAGGGGAGTGGTCCATCCATCATAAGTCGATGCCGCTTGGCAGACAAGAGCCGTTTTGCCTATTATCCTCTTCCTCCTCCTCACCCCCCCCTCCTTCTGTGGTCCTGCTCTGGTTTCTTTACTTCAGCTGCTCGTCAAGCACAAAACAATCCAGAATGCTGCGCAGATGGAGCTGACATTTAGTCAGGAATTTGACAACAGCTGTCTGCACCCACTTGCTTGTAGAAATTCTCGACAATACTTGTTTACAAGATTGTTTTAATCTGCCTACTGTCGTGCTTTTTTTGTGTTTCACCACTGCGGAAATCGGTGACAAAACGCAAATTATAGCTTGAGTGAACTCAATATCGTCTCCTCTCCTGTCTTCTCCAGGTCACTGACCAGTCGGTGCGAGCGGTTGCCGAGCATTGCCCAGAGCTGCAGTTTGTTGGTTTCATGGGATGCCCGGTGACATCCCAAGGAGTCATCCATCTCACCGCTGTAAGTATCAAACAGCTTTGTTCATACCTGGATCATGATGGCTATTGGCACTAAGAGCACTGAGTTTCTAAAGATCGATATTGGCTCAGAGGCAGTGTGGAAAATGTAAGATTGATGGTTCAATTCCCTGTTCCTTTTTTGCAGTGTCCAAATCATTTCCCGTTTGAGTGTTTTTATCGAATTTCCTTGAAAATTGAAAATACCCTGCTCGACTGTGTATTCAAGCATCCAGTACTCTTCTTTATTTATTGGCATCACTGGTTTAGCAGTGTTCGTCGGCCTCTAACAAATTCTTTTTTTTAAAAGCAATATAGGACCAAAAAAAACCCAACTAATTCTAGTGCATTTATTCACTGGGGAAAAAAGTCCAAATCATGCGTGCCACAATTATTAGCACCTCTCTGATCTTCATACTTTGTACAACCCCTTTTTGCCAGCAAAACAGCACCTCATCAGCTTCTATAATGTTTCACAAAATGTTGGAATACAGAGAAAGAAACATTCCTTTTGCGCACAATCTTTCGAAATCATCCGGTGACCTGTGTCCACTCTCCTCTCTGGCCCCCGCCACAGGTTTTCAATGGGGTTGAGGTCTGGGGATTGTGATGGACATAGGATGAGCTTGATTCTGTGTCTGGTGAACCATGCGTTTGCAATAAAAAACAAGAATATTTTTTTAGGCTTTTAATTGGTGCCGTCAAGTGATTACGTTTTGTCACTAATTAATCCTCCCAAAAAGGTATCCATGATTAACTGCGATTAATCACATTTTTCAACAATTTTTTTGTGACGCTTGGTACAGATATTTATGTTGGAATGAATGCAAAATCACCAAATATGAAGAATATTTAATTCAAAGACTGTTCTAATAAGCTTTCTTTGATCCTTGAATAAGATCTAAACAGCGACATCTTTACAGAAATTTTTCTTTGTGTCCCATTTAAAAAAATACCTGAGATCACGAGGCTGAAAGGAACTAAAGCAACAGTTCTTTTCAAATTTAAATCCATTTGCGTAGCCGTCACTCTTCCACCTACACAGACCACAGTGCAAATATCAGCCCTCTTCAACTTTTTTCAGCAAAACCTTAACATGGCAAACCAGTTGGTTGTCCTGGGAAAACAAAGTAGTTCTTTACAACATTCCAACCAATGAAGTTGACGTGCCCAAATCACAAGTAAACCACGCCAGCATGACACAGCGCAAACTGCAGCAACCCGGACACTGCATCCTTAACTACCCAAAACCCATCAATTACTGGACACTAAAGGATCTTCATCTAAACAGAGAGGTGAGATAGTAACTGATGCTAGTACTAAAACTGCATTATAGATGAAGGTCTTAATCTTATTGCACAGTAGAATTGACGCCAAGATAATGTTCTTGCTGCCCTAAAAAATACGAAAAGTCGATTCTCCGGCACTGAGTGACAAAATAGAATTTTTCAAACTTATCAGTAATGCGCCTTTTTAAATTATTTAGCACTTTGGTTTATTTTGTTACCCATTCCTCAGGAATTTATTTTTATTTATTATTTTTTTTATGTTGTTTATCTTAATGTAGTTAAAACAGTAAATTAGTTGACGTTAGTGATAGACCAATATGTTTTTTTTAGGGCCAATTCCAATTATTAGTAGGCCGATAACCGATATTTTAAGCCGATATTCATTGGTTGAAAAAAGGGGGAAATGGTGACAAAATTTTTAAAAATGAAAACTCCAAAACTTAACTTAGTTTAAATGCCTTCAAGCACATGTTTATTAAACACATCTTGTGATTTACAACTTGTTAAAGTTTTTTTTTTAGACCTTAGAAAATAGTAAACTTAATTGTAAAAGTCTAACAAAAAGTGTACGGAGTTCCCAGGGTCAGGTGCATGTATTATAGATCAATGAAAACAAAATAAAATCTCTTTTAAATTTACTTCAGCAAATAGTTTTCTATTAATTGTGAGTTGTAGTAGACTGACATTTATTCAAATTTTGGCCAAGTCTGTTGTAGTTCATGTGACTCGAGGTGAAAAAGCAAACAGGCGGCTTACTCCTGATTGGCTTCTACCCACTGCTTAAGGAAACAATCAGATAGGGCTGTGGGAGGGCCACAGAGAGAGACGTTTGCTGCAGTGAACTCAAATAAACCATCTTTTAATTTATCAGCCTTGAAAGTTATTAAAAAGATCTATGCCGATTATCGGCAAAATGCCAAATATCGGCCCCCATAATCGGCCTAGTCGACATCCAGTAAGTCATTCCCGCAGAATAGTTTACAAAGGTGACATTTTCTTGAAATAAATGCTTGTGTTGATCACAAAACAAACAAAACAAAACACAAATTTAAGCGTGGATGTTTTATTTGGGTATAATTCTTGCACTTTTGTCTCCAACTGGTAATTTTTACTTTTTGTACGGAATCCCAGATTCCGACTGTGTCTTTTATCTGCGACTTCATTTTGACGTTATTATGTGTTCACTTTTAAATCTCATGAAAGCCTAATGAGATGAATCCCAATAATATGCCACTTGTCTAACTGCACCCCGCTGTTTGTGTATTAGCATGCTAATGAGTCGGGGCTCTGTGGTTAAAGATGCTTGGCGCCATTTAAACACGGACACACAAAGATGAATCTCAAATGGCATACGCCATGCTTTTCTCTTTTGTCATATCATCCATCTCAAATGCTCTTTTGCTCCGGCGTGTGTTGTATATCTACATATGTGCTCTTGTAATGCAATTCGATTTATTTCTGATGAGCTTGTGCGCACATGCGAGTGCGTACCCACGGGGGTAGCATTCGCCGCCATTCCCTCTCAAATGCAATTACTGTTGTGTTAATAGGACTGAGACAGCCGATACCGCCCTACATTATTAGATTAAACAGCAGATTAATTTGCACTTATGATTTTGCCCCCCTTATCATTTCTGTGGCCTTTCCTGACCTTGGCCATCGTGTTGTAGACAGACTGTAATGAAGCCAGCCAATCATAACAACATCGGAATACAAAGGGGTGAACGTGTACATGCTCAGTCTGGCTTGCTTCATTATTATTTATTACCGTGTTAACCCGCTGAGAGTTTTAGCCACGTATAATCCTGATTCCTAGATTTTTTTTTTTAAGTTAGTTGCTGATTGGTTATTGATTGTTTATTTCAATTACGCCCTCAACTTTCGCGATGTTTTATTTTATCACACGATTCATTTTCATCAAACCATTCAGGTGGGAGTTTATTGCCTGAAACGGCAAGACATGTATACAAGGAGACAATTTAACAAAACACCAGTTACACGACCACCACTAAAAGAAACCGTCCCAAAAACATCAGCAGAGCCACCGAGTCTCGTTCCGACATGCTTAACCTTTCCAAGAATATCCAAAGCACTGAAATCCTGGAAGACTGCGGCAAGATCGCGGAAACTGCCAATATCACTGTAAAGATTCCAAACCGAAAGAGACATACCAGCGGAGTAAAAACCTCCACATTTTCTTGCCAACTGTAAAGGAACAACATCAAGACCTGTTCAACCAAAGCATAGACAGCATGGATTACAACTCTGTAAGAATTCTTGCTGGAAAGCTTGCACTCAAATGAACCTGGTCACTGGAGGGGAAAAAGCCACTACAGGACACAAAGTGAGGATGATGAAACGCTGTTGTGAAAGGTTTCCCTTCATGCCGGGTCCAGTGGGTAGACATTGACATTACTGAACCCTGTCATTAGAAAAGTCTGGCCTCAAACACTCACCAGAAACCAAAGTCAGGTTGTGATACAAGACGAGCTTGGCAAGAATTTCAACACAATTCTGCCTTCAGAATGCCAGTTATACCAGAATCCCAGTGAACCGTCTTCAACCGAGGCGAGTAGAGCCTAGCAATTATGAGAAGGACCAATCTGTATGTGGTGTGAAGAAAAGGACATTTGTACGAAAAGTACAAAACTCACCCAGGGAGTTTGTCGTTTCCGCCTTCTAGGAGCATAGAAGCTCCACCCAGGGTTCAAGTCAAATTTCTTTTCTTTCCACCACCATCTTTGTGCTTCTCAACTCTGATGTGTCCTGCTGATTCGCTCTTTTTTCTGCCTCCCTCAGTAATAATCTGGTTAGCATCTCCTTTAGCAGGTGATTCCTCCTCATTTATCCCCACTTGGTCCCACCCATTGTCTATTGAAAATAGTATTTCGAATCGTTGCATTTCTGATGACTCCATGGAATCTGCATGTGAGTCCGAGGCTGCGTCCCCCCCCCTCGCTCAATTATGACCCACAATCTCCCTTATTTGCCTCCGCAATTGCATGCCGTCTCTTTGATAAGCCACCCACCCCCCTTAGTTGCCACCCGTTTAGCAGAGAAGAGAAGTGAACAAAATCCATTATTTTTTTTATGAAGTTCTCTTTCATGGCACCCTCATTTCAGATTGATGTTCATTTTTTTTAACTGACTTCTCACAAATGAGGTTATGAGGAAATCAATTGGAAATGGTATTTTCCTAATCACGCGATCTGATTCTTGAAATGGACCTCCCATGGTGCCAGTGCTGATGGTGTGCCGAGTAACTATAAAGACTTGGCATTTATGGTCCTTTAATGGTTTTGTGGTGTTTAATTCCACGCGGGCTGCGCGGCTTCTCTGTGATGTGCAACACAACTCAATATTTGTAGCACGGATTTGCATGCATGTGGCTGTTGTTGTCTAGTTGGTGACAGGAAAAGCAAGTTTTACACCAATTATATGCACTGTTGTTGAAAAACGGATGTTTAAGACCAAAAACATCATAATAACTTTTCTTTTGGGTTGTTCTACCAAGCCTAATTTTTTTAGTCAGGGATTATAACAGCAATGTATAGATATTGATCAAGTTCCTACCACAATTATAAAGGTGAAGTTGTTTTTTTTTTTTTAGATAATTTAAATCAGAATTATTCAAATGATATTTTTTGGGCGGTACAAAACAAAAAAATAATTAAATCTTAAATTAAAACAATATTAAAGCAAATCAAATTCATCTCATTCTATAATTATGCAAGTTCCTTTTGGATTGGATTGTTTATAAAACTAGTTATTTTACAGTTAAAAAACGTTTTCTATTCAAGTATGGTTTCCTTGTATAAAGACAGTGCATTGGAGTTCACTTGCAATGCACTTCTAAATTGCCGTAGAACTGTTGTAACATTTAAATAAATAATTTCAGTAGAATAATCAAATTTGTATCTCAAGTATACACACTATAGTAGACATTGTAAAATGAGTAGTACCATATACAATACTGTGAAAAGTATTTGCGCCCTTCCTGATTTCTGTGTTTTTTGTACATTTATCACTCACAAAGGTTTAATTTCATCAAACGCATTTTAATATCATATCACACTGAAACACTTGCTAGGAATTTGTGTTTGCTTGCTTGATGATTCCGCTTGGATTGCAAATGAGTGATGATGTCCTGCGTAGAAGTGTATTTTGTTGGAACTTTTCCATATATACTGTCAATATTGTAGCGCAATATAAAAACGTACATCATTGCTGCCGCCCCGCCTTCCAGGCATGTATTTGATTTGTGCTCACTCGAACCGTTCCACTAATTTAACAGTTGGATCAAGCAAGGGTCGATATAATAATGATATCATTTAACATTTGTATTAATTAATTCCCTCGCCCAATGAAAACCATTAAGAAAATCGATAAGAAATGGGATTGATTAGCAGTATCTTATAATGGAACTGGAAATGCGAAATTATTATCAATTCCCATTTTTAATGACAATAAAGTCTAGCCTTTCTGATTTTTAAATCACAGCCATAAACTTTTTTTTTTTAAAGCCCCAAACAAAGTTGATCCTGTCTGGAGAATAAGGCATCACCGTGTTTTCCTGGACCAATGAAACTCGAAAAATCCTCAAATTAAGTGTCCCCTGTCTGAAAAGTGTTTAAATCACCTTGTTTACGTTCCCATCTTTCTATTTTTGAGTTTTTCTATCAATCAGTCTTCGGACTTTGCCTCTCTCATGCACATATGCTCTGTTTGTTGCGCACACAAACACAACTAGTCCCAATGTGTCGTTCCATCTTCCTGTCAAGCGCAGCTCTTCTGCTAGTGATTAAGTCCAAGGTCGACTCTATTGGGTAGTCGATGTTAAAGCCGCTCTTGGTGACGAGCGTTCCTCCCGTCGCACTTCCCCTCTGTCTGTCATGCCTTCCCACAATGCCCCTCCTCATACATCAAAAGCTATCACTGCCCTAAGACAATGTGGACCTCATATAAGAGAGAAAGTCCTAATGTCTAGGCGAATGAGAGCCGCCTTGAGACATAACAAATGACGAGCCCGTTGAAGAATGTGTCAGAGATGAAACAACATATATTTTGAGTCTGCAATCACTTTGTGTCGTCTCTCTGATGTGCACAACTGGGATTTTTCTGGTCTTAATTTGGGGCCTTGCAGCTCCATTCAGCCGTGTTGCCTCGGTGGTTTTGTTGTTCTGCGCCACAGAAAGTTGGGACCTTTGATAAATATTCCTTAAATTTGAGAGAACTGGACCACAAGTATGACTTTTTGGGCATATATCCGGTGTGGCACAGGGAGGCTATTTAATTGCAGAACCATAATTATATGTTTCATTCTTTGTCGTGGCTGTGCAGTGGCAATATCAATACAGGAGATATTGAATTTATTTTCACCATAAGTAATAATTGAAATAGATTTAACGCGCCCCAGGGGTCAAACTTCCACCATCATAAAACTGTTGAGTGCTTACTCTTCTGGGCTTCTTCCATCGGTTATTGCTACCGTTGTACCTTCTGCTTGTAAAAGCCAGGATTTTATTTTTCACCTTTGTCCTGGTTATTGTTCCATATAAATAGCACTGACGTGGAATGAGGGGAAAACATGGACACAGCATTTTTTTAAGTTCTGATGTAGTGTCAGAGTTGTAACAGATGGGACACAGATTCCGGCTGGGGACGGACGATCCTCAGACTACGATGGTCCCAGTACATCAATTTTTGAGGTTCCATTTGTCAGTCCCATACGAATATAGTTACTGCTCTCTGGACTTAAAAAATGTCCATGAATCAATTGTTCGAGAATAATTTGAATTTTTTTCAAACCAACCGCCCAATAATTTCCTCTAAAAAAAGTTTGATTTCACATTTGTATGTGTGGCTTGTGTTTGGGGGAAAATGAAATTGTGTCTGGAATCTGAAATTATGTGTAGCCCCTTCACTTTTTAGAGCAGATGCCCTTCTTTGCCACATGAGAGTGACACAAGCGACTTAACCTAAGAACTATAAAAACTGGAGTGAACGTTTTATATATATATATATATATATATATATATTTTTTTTTTTTTAAGTTCCTTTTTTTGTTCTATCAATGTCATATCTGTTTTGTCTTAGCATTTCAGATTCCCTTGAGAAAGGGTAGAAACAAAGAGAAAGCCAACCAAAACACAAACCATATGGAGGAAGCGAGAGATTGAGGGAAATCAACTGATGCCAAGCCACGTTGACACACTCTAACCCATATGTCTTCGATTTCTTGTTCTTTACTTTTTTTTTTGTACGATCCATCCATTCTATAAGGGGGTAGCCCTTATCCTGCTTAGGGTCACATTGAATTTTTGTTCCTTAAAATTTGCAGTCGTTTGACTTCCAAATGGTTAATTTTCCGTAGGTGTGGTTGGGTTGGAATCTTTCACTCTGGCATGCACCTCGCCTGCAGTCGCTTTCCTACAAGGGATGAAGGATGTCTGGCTTTGCCATAGTCTGCCGACACCTTATCTCAACCCCCCCCATTGGTACACTGGAAATACATTACCACAGTGACCTGTGTCACACTGATAACACGCCCCCCCCTGCCCCCCCGAAAAAAGCTAATGAACTAAATACATGTATCTTTAGCTGTATGAAATGATGTGTGTGTGCTGCCCGTGTGTGTCATGTGTTAGTTTGTGTGATTGCATACTTGTGCACTGCCATTGTGTCCCAGAGGTGGAAGTAGGGATAACTGAGCGGTGGTATTAGAGGAGCTTTTGGAGCAAGAAAGGTTATAGAGTTTGAGGGCGGGGGTCGCCGAAAATGGTAATAAAAATTTTCTCTGGTGCAATATGAAGGAGATTGGGGGATTTATAAAAATAATGAGCAAAGAAGAGCCCGAGGATGATGTGTTTTTGCGTTTGTGTGTTATGGGAGTAATTGAAGAATAATTCATTTAGCTGTCAGACGCTTTAATCCTCAGACAGAGGGGCGATGACGGGGTTGTTGACCTCCAGTAGGGTTGTGCGGGCGAGTTGCATCTTGTCTACTTATTGGCCAAGCGAGTACCACTGTACTGTCTGGCTGCCAACCAGCGCTCTTTGTTGTCTGTCGGCGTGTGTGTGAGCGCACGTGCAAGTGCACGCCGAGCACCACACGAACCAGCGCCCGCTATCTCCTCCTCGAGCCTTTCCTCACTACTGAGTTTGTTATCAACACCAGCACATGCGGGATTAGTGGCTGAAAGGGAGAAAAAAGAAGTGTGCCGGAAATAAGTGATAGACAGTAGATGAGCGTATGACAGATAAAACGCGCGCACGCACACACACACACATTCATCCACCCCTGATGAGACAATTGAATGTATTGTTGATAACAGATTTATGAATAGGGAGGGATAAAGAAGTCTGTACTTTTTTGGGTATGGTCCGATTTGGGTTGGTATTTCATAATTTACGAATGATTAATTATTACGTAATTGTACATAATTATGTTGTTTGTTTGTAGACATATATATATATATATCAGTGTGTGTAAATTTACAAATACCTCAGCAATGGCACAACTCCTTCAAGTAACTATTGTGACGAATATACACAGTAATGGACTGCACGGACAAGGGTGATTTTAATCTCGTCTCCAACTCCCCGGGACACTCCAACATGCATAAGAAAAAATGCAAGTGCCCACTTGTATTCACATAGTGACACGGCTACACTCATCTCACCTCTTTGGCCTCTGCTGTGTCCTGTCTGACACCGTCTGCAACACATGAGGACGTCTGAGCGGAATGTGTAATGGCGGCAGGGGCACCACCGCCTCCGCCACAACAACACAAATGCACTTGTTGTGACTTTGACTTCCTCTTCAGAACTTTGAATGTTAAAGTGACTGTCCTGTGTTTGCTGTTCAGAAAGTTTCCCGCAAAGTTAGTTTTTCCAGAAATATAATTTTTTTTCATTTACTCATTGTCGCAGGGTAGTGGTTAATTTTGGATTATAATTATTATATATATTTTACTCATCTTTAAATCCTAAACAATTATGTTTACTGTATTTGTGGATTTTCTTGATCCTATCTGCATCATCTATTGTATCTTTTACTTAACTCAACTAAATTGTGTTTACTCTTCAGGATTTTTTTTTTCTGGTGGATAGGATCCATGGCAACATATTAATTTTTCATGTTTTTATTAAGTCCCTTCCTCAGTAGGTAAAATGCATGCTCTATTGGGTTAAGTTCCAGTGATTGAGTCAGCCAGTCTAAGACCTTCCACTTTTTACCCCAATGGAGTCCTGTTGTCCAGGCAGCATGTGTTTTGGGTCATTGCATTGTTGCATGATGATTTTTGTAGACGCTTCAGAATTCATTTTGCTGCCACCATTGTGAGTTACGATAAATGAGTGCTTTCAGTTTGATCCGCACATGCTTAAATTACATTTAGTAATGTGCTATCATTAATAATATTGGTCATTAATAACAATGTGAAGACACTGATCATGTTCATGATTTGTCTCACTTAATTAACAGTGTTAAAAGTTAATTAACAGCTAAATACCATTCTGCAACTAATTGTCTGCATGTGTTTACATTTTCAAATGATCACTCAAGTTTTCCTGGGAAATCACCGTGTCTCATCAGTGTTAAGCTATTTTTCAAACACTCTTGTGGTCCTTTGCACTCTCCTTTTCAGGGCATCATGTTGGTGACCCTCCTGCTTATTTTCATCAAAACTGTCTTGAAAAATGTCACTCAACGTAGACATACTAGTAATATATAAAATTAATGTTTCTGTCTTATGAGCACAAATCCTGCAAGCAGACTTTAATGTGATTAGCGCATCCAAACTGCTGTGGTTATAAAAAAACAAACCAAAAAAAAAAAATGCTGTCGTCATGTGACCAAAATAGCCAATAGAACAATATATCAATGAATGTCTAAAAAAAAAAAGTCATCATTAAATAATTATAATTAACCAGTGCTCTGAATGAGCAGTTAATACAAAAACAATGCTCTCTACTGCGGTTTGATGGACGGCACCAGTCTTGAAGTCATGTCGTTTTGTGGTTATGACATCATATCCTCCGCATGAGGTCCCGCAGATCTTAGCTTCCTGCTTGACATTGCGTGACGCTTGAGGTTGTGTAAATAAATGTAGTAATAATGCTCGAGTTGTAAGTGAGCGTGGACTATTTGGCCCTATAACACGAGCTTAATGCAATAAAGTGTCAAATCACCCGCCTCAAATATTGAACTCCCCACGCTTATAGCCAAGGGAGGGTGTACTTTTAAAAGCGTGTGTTATTTTTCTTTAATTTCAAACAGCGTGTTGCGCTTGACCTCAGACTCTCACTCTTTCTGGCCGAGAGAGGCTCTAATTGAAGCCGAGCCAGGAGGCGCACCCCCTGCGGTCATGTGGGCCACATTAAATAATACTCATTTCATAAAGAAATGTGCCGCTACGCACATTGTCTCACGTATGTAACGTTTTCTCATCCATCTTCGTGTGTGAATTGATTGCACGTTTTGCGTTTGGAAACAATGGAGGATTTGTCCATAATTTATATCCAATTTACCAACCGACAAATGTATTACTGCCTTTTGCACACATCGGACTTCGCATAATAAGTTTTCCGCCCTGCTCTTTTCAATCTAAATTTAAATTAAAAAAATGCCTTTAAGACATATGAGTATTGGTTGTTAATTTACTGATTGGAGATGAAATTATTTTTGTAGAAAAGGTTTGATTCATTAGAGCAGCTTGAGTTCATAGTGCCCCATTGTGTTCTGAGAACCTCCATTGTATTTGTGCATTTGAGCGTGCGTTTACGCACACAAGTTGGAATATTCATAAAAATCAAATGCGTGCATTAATTTGAGCGCCAGCCTGCGTATATTCATGGGTGGGGACGGCGGGCTGGCCTCAGAGCAGCTGGATTTTGCAGGTTTCGCTGTTTTTACGAACGGCATGAATAATTATCCAGGTGTAGCTGCCAACTTGGGGGAGACTGCGTGGTCACAGGCGGCAAGAAAAAAAAAATCCTCTGAACCCGCAGCAAAACCCCCACTCGTGTCCATTTTTTTTTTAAAGTTGATTTTTCTTTTCTACCTAAATCACCGGCTTTGTTTTCCTTCACCGCCGTGCGCACCGTTTCTGTTTGTTTTTCATCCTCTACGCATACATTCCACTGACACACGTCGGCACAAAATGAACTGTTTTACGAGTGGAAGTGATTAAATAGGATTGGAGCCGTTAAAACGTTTCGAGTCAAATTAATGTAATCTGTCAACTATGGGAAAACAAACGCCGGCTTTGGGTCCTGTCACATTATGTGGGTCTGAGTAATTACTGAAAGGTTCTTCTTTTTTCATACATTGGCTTGCATAGATGGATTAACAAAGTTCCAGTCTTAGCTGCCTCCTCTCTTTCACCAACACATTTTCTATTTTCGCCCACCTAGCTACACTACGGGCCAATCGAATCTGACTGCGGTTGGCCCCGTTTCCCATTGGTTAGCCACATCAATGAAACCCACTCGATTGGCTGGAGTAAAAGCTTAGTTTTGCCCACACAAGCAGTTTTAAATTTGGTGAGCAAATACAACTTTTGTCCTCGGGGGGGATTTCCTGCAGGTTTAATCATGTTAATAAATCTGCGTGTGTGAGGATACGTAATGGTCACATGGTAAATCTAATTGGATTTAATTGACACACACACACGCACGCGCACACGCACACACACACACACGCACGCGCACACGCACACACACACAGTTTATTGTGGATGAATAATTTAGTTATTTGATTCAGCAGTGGCCACAGGGGGACGTGAAACTTTTTTTGTGAGAGCATTGGCGCATATTTGTGCTTGTCCACATTCAGCTATGCGTTTTAAAAGCTGGTCTTCCATGAAATACCAGCCACTCACTCACTTGACCTTCTTATTTGTCATCTAGCTCAGCGCACATGCACACACACCACACGCGCGCACACACACGCAAGCTGTTTGTTTACCTCACAGCTACTCATCATGTACATACATGCAGCTCCGTGTTATCACAACACTACACATTCCGTTTCATGTTTGTTTAATGGTGAAGAAGACCTTTAAAACAAGACACGCGATGCATTTTGATCTCCCGGACTGAGTGTAAACGCTTTGAAAACACTTTTAGGACAGTTAGGGGTCTCGGCGTGCGTGGAAAGCTGCTTTCCAAATGTGATTTTTTTTTTTTTTCACACGAGGCTCTGCCCCCGCGTGCATTCATGCCTGCTGCTTTATATGTCAAACCTATGGAGCCCACAGTAGTGCTCAGTGATCTTAACGCCCAATGTGAGCTTGTTTTCCTTTTAGCCTCGGCTGTGACATTTAGCACCCCGGAGGCCGCCTGGAATATCACATCACTCCTCTATTACCTTACCCCCTCCCCCTTACCGACATGCATTCAGTTAAACGTGCTTCATTCATTTTCTAAAGCTGGACTATTTATTTATTTATTTATTTTTTTTGGGGGGGGGGTTGCATGGGGAGTGTCAGGAAGCCAAGGTTTTGACAACAGGATTATTCCTGGGACCTCTTTGGGTGTATTCAGATAGGATGGAGGGATTATTTAAAATTGGGGAGATGAAAGGAAAGCGAGCGTATGCATATAATATTGGCGCATAAGTCCTCACAGCAGTTATCGGGTGCACATATTGGAAAAGTAACAGGCAAGTCATTTGAGACTATTCTTATGCTTTGATGGCTTTGGGTGGAAATGTTTGGAACACATTATTTTCAATTGGTGTACGTGTGAATCAGACACAAACAAATCTTTTTGGTTTTGTTTTTTTTCCGGTGGTCTCCATTCATACAATTCCATTCGTCACAATTTTCTTTTGTGTGTTTTTAATGAAAAAAAAAAAGCCCTGTATTATACAAAAGCATAATCTAACGAAATACAAGAGAATGCGACTAAATAATTAGTTTTTGCGAGGTGTAATTATTGTCAAAACATTTTGAATGTTATCTATGTACCTTCAAGGAGCCATTTGATTGTTTCCGGTTCCAGAAATAATTGACCTGATGGCCATTTTCACCAGCGATTGTGTGTTTACAGCTTCGCAATCTCACCGTCCTGGACTTGCGGCACATCTCGGAGCTCAACAATGAGACGGTGATGGAGGTGGTGAGGAAGTGTCGCAATCTCAGCTCCCTCAACCTCTGCCTCAACTGGAGCATCAATGACGGGTATGTCAGCCTGTTCCTTTCAGTGACTCGGTCGGTGTCACCGTGTCTATTTTGGATCACGTCAGTGCTGGCATTGATTACCACTGATTATTACACCCTCACACAGTAAGCAGTAAAAGTCTTTTTTTTTCTGAGAAAACTACTGTGACATCTGTAGATCAGGTTGAACCGAGGCCAAGTGAAACCAAAAATAATGCCTTGTCATCTTGCAATTACAGCAAGCAATGAGCACACTTTTAAGATAAGCCTACAGAGGGGGAAAAAACTAATGGCACGAATGTAATAAATCCAATTATGAAAGGTAAATAGATCCCGACGATTTTCCCTCATGTTTTTTTTCCCCATAATGACTCATTAGCGTCTTGATTGACAAATAATGTGTTGACGGTTTGACAATGACTCTTTTATTAATGGTATTTTTTATGAGTTGCAAACCATTAATAAAATGTTCTAATTGCATCTTTGGTCTCTCTACAATATTTAAAATTGCTCATTTGTTCGTTGTTGGTTATTTAAAAGCAAATTTCAGCTCCCGATTGATCGTTTTATATGGTCACACAATTGGCATTAAACCAAACATTTCCACTCCTAATATGGATGTTTCATTAAGCTGATCTAACTTTTTAAATATTACACGCTCAATGGAACATCATTGGACTAGCATATAAAGAAAACAAAAAATCCATCTCGAAACCCTGATAAGGAAAAAAAAAAAAAATGAAGTACATTTGCTGTGTTTCTTTGTCCCGCGGGTCATCTGGTTCAGCCGCTCCCACCATCTGCTTTGGGAGATGGGAGGCGGGGGGTTGCTGCGCAGAATTGTAGCAACAAGAGTAAACCATCTCCTTTTTTATTTATCACCCTGTGTTTTATTCATATGTTTCAATTTAATCTATCGATTTGCAGCTACGGTTGTTGCTCCTCCGCCGACTATGCTCTCACTCTGGCTCAGGACTGTGAACACAATATTGAATTTTAACGTGGTGCACATGGTGCAACAGTGTGCGTGTGCTTGTATGTGTGTGTGTTTGTGGGCGTGTTTATGTGTAGAAGAAATCGTTCTTGCATTAACTTTGCAGCAGACGTGATGGGAATGTGACGGTAATACCCTACCTACCTCGTTTCAATCAACAAAACATGAAGTTTGGCGAAATGCTCGAAAGGTCTACACACACACACACACACACACACACCCCCACGAGCACACACATAACATGGTGCATTGATGGTGTAATGATATTTACTGAACTGGCCCGTGGGCTCAAGGCTGGCGTGTGTCTGAAAGGAGCTGTCCGGATCACCTGTGGGAATATTGGAATTTATAATTGTTTTTTTGCGCGTTTGTGTGTGTGTGTCTTTGTGTGGCATCATGCAGTATTGCGTGTTTTTTAGCTTTGAGGGTGACTGAGTTGGTCAGCCTTTCCTGATGAATCTTCCACCCTTCACCCCAAAGGAGGAGTTTTGAAAATCCTCAAGTTGTAGGTGCAGTTTACTCTCTGTGCCTCCTGGCCCTTTTTGTGTGTTTATTGTTGTGCACACGCCGGTGTGTGGGTGTGGGTGTGTATATTGTGTAAATGCCCACTGCTGCTCAAGGACTGAAAGCAAATAAAAGCCTTCCAGTCGTAAGATACTTTATTGTTACTCTTCACAGTCACACGGCTCGAAGCTTGAAAGGGGTGGGGGTGGGGGGTGCTCATATTTAAAGGGGTGTGTGCATGCTCGCGCGCGTGTGTGTGTGTGTGTGAACGTGTTGGATTTAAAGGTTTAATAAGTATAAACTACCCCACTAGATCATGTTCTATATTTTGTGGTGAGGGCTTGCATCAGACTAAAAGTGTGTTCCAATGTTCAAACCCAGTCAGGTAATAATATTGGAGGGACATGGGTGTTTTTTCTTTTTTCTTCACCTTTCACTTGCCAGTGCTGTCAGGTCTGCATGGTTTCATCATGCATGGCTAGAGCTTGCAAGCCACAGTGTGATGACACTCCCAACAACAGCTACTTCTATGAAACACCTTTGGGATGCACCTCTGGAACTAAGTTGGACTGACACTTGCATATACGAGCGCCTTGTCCCAGTTTCACCCAGAAATGAATATTAAACACGTAGCAGTATTTTCTACAAAAGCGAGTACGAAAATAAATGAAACTTTTTTTGCAAAGCACAAACTTTGGATTTGGAGACTTTTTTGTGTGTTTCTCACAGCAATTTAGTTAGTTAATCTGGAGAAATGCAAGGAAAAATTTGCATGCAGCGCTTATTGATTTGATAATTATTAAAGAATTTAAAAAAACAAGCAAATTAATGACAGTTACATGCAAACGTAAATATGAATAAATATTGTTGCAAGTACTTTGTATTAATTTATCTTATAAGAGGCAGATTATATTTAGAGATACTTAATTTAGCTACTTATTCCTCCATTTTTGTGATCTATCCATCCATCTTTTTTCCATACTGCCTGTCCTCCTTCAGGTTGCAGGTGAGCTCAGGACAATACGTCATTTATGCATTAAACACTGAAAAAAATCATAAAAATGTTTAAATTTATTAAAACTAAAAAAAAAAAAAAAAAACTCCACCACAAAGTCGAAATTACATATATATATATATTTTTTGTGAAGATAACTTTGTGGTACAAGCAACTATCATGCAGCTTACTGTAGCAACTGACAGCTCATCATTTTGAATATCAAGCCCCAATTAAAATTTTAGCTCATACCTACGCATTACATGATCAGTATTTTGAAGATCAGATCAGCTAGTTTAAAAAAATAAAAAAATAAAAAAATAAACGATCACCAATCTGATCAGGTGATGGATCAATCTATTCAATTTTCTGACTTGTTTGTTGACTGTGCAGTCAGCTCCGGCCCGACCCACAAAACAACATAATAGCAATTACATAGAATAAACTCTCACCAAAATTCAATACAAGGAAAATTGGGGGGGGAAACCCGATGACAAGAAAAAAAAAAAAGTTGAGAAACGTTAGATCCTTAACAACGGCAGCACAGAATACCCCAGCAGTGAATGAGATTGTTTTCGCTCTGTCTTATTTTGTGGATCCGATCGATGATCGATCGGCAAATTAGGACATTACAACCATTTACCGATTTCGCATGAAATGCAAAATATCTGCTTGTCCGATGCGGCCGATCGGATCTATATAAAGTGTACTTGGAACGTAGCAAACAAAGCAAAAAGATCGCTCACGTGATGGTTTCTAACGCTAAAAACTGTAAGCTGTGGAACTCGTTCATCAAGATACCACTGCTGTGCAAACTAGTAATCGCCTGCCATTTTTAACCTCGAAAGGTTATAAGTCGGGGCCGTTGCGAACTGCGAACCCCTGTACTCTTATCCACGGAAGAAATGACAAACCGATGTGAAGTGGGTTATCCGTCTCAAGGTTTTTGAGGTCCTGGCCGCTATGACACATACACACGCACACAAAAAACACCCAAAGTTGTAGTGATGCATACCAACATGTTTTTCTTTGGCGTCGCAGTAAAGACCAAAATGACTCAAGCCCTCTTGACAATAGTCCTCCGAGGGCACAGCAGGGTCAGAAGCAGTGTGAATGCTTCAGTGGGGTGGCAGTTGGCCAGAGGCAGGTAAACAGGCACAGGAAATGACTCCTTATTTCCAGGATCAATTTGTCCCCTGATAAGAGGCCATTGGAGAGATACAGCCCCGTGGGTGGTAAAGTACTTGGTCATTTTTCTTTTGCCGCCTCTTGTTGTTTTCTTTCTTCTTCCTTTCCCTTCTCTACTTGTCGTTATTTCATGCCAAAAGAAACGCTGCGCTCTCTAGTTCCCCCCAACCCTCCTGGGTAATGGTCGCGGATAGCGTCCATGTAAGAAAGCGAGAAAAGATGAACAAATCAAGTCTTTGCGACCGTCGCGGGCCAATGGGCAGATTGCGACAGTGGGACGTCAATTTTTGGTCACTGTCATTTCTCGGCGTGAGAGGATACAATGGGATGGCTGCATGCGGGCCCGTCATTTCTCTGTATCGTTTCTAGCCTTGATAGTGGGCCGAAATGGGTCGGTGTTTTTCAAATTTCACAGTTTGAAAATTGGCAGGGAGCTACGATTAGAGGGGAATAGCTGAATAACTGGCTGACTTTTCTTTCTTTTTTTTGATGATGGGTGTTTTTATCCCATCGTTACGAGCCTTTTTGTTGCGCACATACTGGCTTTATTGTTTTCGCTGTCCACACACTGTCTCTTTCGTGTGTGTTTAACAACGATTTTGTCTAGAGGCCTGAATTATTTTCAGAGATATTAAAATTTGATTTGTACAAACAGTCCTTTTATCATTTTTGTGCTACATCAAAGAAGTGATTTAAAGCTAAGGACATTTTAAAAGATTTTTTTCTCTCGCGTCATTGTTATAATTCTCATCATTGCCTTTGTTAAATCAGCTTATGTACCTGAGTGTGCGAGTGTGTGAGTATAAGTCCTTCAAAGTAACCTAACGTCAACGTTAGCCCAAACTGTTAAGAACTGGCTCTTCTGTAGACATTTTGAAAAAGCAATCAAAACCACATTTATTTCCACTCGATTATTGATTTTTTTAAAAAAATATATATTTTGTGTGTTGGATTTTGTTGTACTTTTAAATATATAAGCACTTTGCAAGTCATTGTTAAGAAAATACAATTTACTCACTTTCTTAGTCCAGACAACTACTTTATTCGAGCTTCTTTTTGTTGTTTTTGTTTTTTGTTTTTTTCAACTTGTTTTCTAAATGCCAAGCAAAATGTCAGCCGAGCCCTTACCAGGGAGCGACAGACATTTGTCTTCGTCTTGTTACTCCGCCATCTGTCTCTTCAGATTTGAGGAGAGGTGCTGAGGGGGCGTTCCCATGTCCTTGTCACTTCTTTTTTGGGGCTCCTCTGAAACCTTCATGCTTGCATCGGTGCTTTCTGCAGCTCAATGTTTCGTGCGTCTCACAGCAAAGTCATGGCGTGTACTTTCATCATTTATGTTAGAAATCTCGGGAATGGTTTAATTACTTCTGGCTGGTGTGATGCTGCAAATTGAAGGTGGAGGGGGCGGAGTTCTCAGAGGCAATTGTGTTGCTGGTTTGTTAGACATGACGGCAATACAACACTTGTTCAATGAACCTTCACCATACGTTGTTTTCCCATCTTAGTTTCTGCCTCTCACACTTCGTCTCTCCTCCAGTTGTCTTTCTCTTTACACTCTCTTACTGTCAGACCCAAGTGATTATTTTTGGCAGGTTGTGTGTGAAGGTGCGTTACAACAAACACGCTGCGGTGAAGCTTAATTTTGAGGAATGGCGACGTCAAACTGATGCCTTGATAAGTATTCAGGGTAGAGACAATAAAGGGAAGCCATCCCTTTTTTTTTGCAGTACTCCGCATTGCTTTTTAGAAAAAAAAAAATACTGTCAAACTCAACATTTTTTTTTTTAATGATAATGCTCGTCGCATTAAATTCTCATCACTTTCATGCGCTCGTAGTCTTCATTTTGAATGTGCCATATTCTGGAAGTCCTATATTTGTTTTGTTTTACTCTGCTGTTGTACATGACATTTGCATTGAGAATGTTTGTAACAAAATAATTGATTTGAAATTAGCACAAATATACTGCGCATCTGTATTTCATATAAGGATCACAAATGGAGCTCATATTTTGGGGGGTGAGAATATATTTTATAATAATAATTTTATTAAATTTTTTTTTCCCATTTTAAGCACTCAAGCGCTACGAAAGGTGGATGAATGTTTGTTTTGCTATCTTTTAAAGCCATGTGTGAGCTGTCCCTCCGCCCTTTCATCGTTAAATCGCTCATTTGAGTCTCCATCGTCACCGCTTTAGTATTCCATGATGAATCTTTTAAAGTGCATTGCATAAAAAATCATGAATGACACAGCTGTGATATGCAAGCGCTCTCACCTGACCAAGTGAGTCACGAGCCTTACACCGAAAGCTGTGTTATTTGAATTGATGATCCATGACACTAAACATATTCTTGTCTCAATTTTGTCCAAATATGGTTTGGGCCTGAATGTAATTTTATGCGTTCCCTTGTGTTTGTTCCGGTTTTCTAAATTGTTATTGCTTTGGTCGATTACCAGTGCAAGCAAAAAGACAAGAATCCAACGAAGAACATGATTTAAAGACACGAAGATGCAAGATTTTTTTTTCCTAAAAAGAAGATTGCTGCTGAGAGTGATTTTCTCTTATTAGATTTTCTTGCTTTTATCCAGCTTCGTCCCTTTTTGAAGTTATTATGTTTTTCATTTACCTGCACTCTCAAGGTTACTTTACTGTTAAACACATTTTCTCCCAACGACTGGATTGGTAAAAGTCAATTCCAAATAGCTCCGCTACCTAATTATCTGACTGGTATTCCATCTGGGGAGGGTTCCATTTTTCAGGAAAGCAAAGGGCACGGTTTGTTCCTTTTAATTGTGCTCTCCTGATTTTTAGTATGTTTATTTCAGGCCAGTATAGTTTCAATTTACCACCCCAAATCAGCAGTGCATAACTCCCAGTACATGTATTTGAGCATATGTGTAGATCATCTGGGTTTCGGCCAGGCCGCAGTAGGCGTCTCTCAATGTATATTTCGAGACACTTAATGTGTGTGTGTGTGTGTGTTTAAGTACGCATGGTCACAAGGCTCCGTGTGGCTACCGCCAAGAAGCTTGGCTTGTTTCCTCATCTCTGTGAAAGGCGAGACTGCATCCATTCACCCTGCAGATGGTTCTGCGTGTGAAAACTGATCGGCATCGCTTAGAATCAGTGTGTCGGTTGCTAGCATCATCGTGTTCTCATGACGTGCTCCAATGACCAGGAACCACAGCAATGGACTTTGTTTGGACATGCATGGTCACAAGGCACCAATGAAAAGGCAAAGACCAAGCCTTAAAATTGGTTTCCCCGCCATTTCTGAGATGTGCTTTCTCTAGTTCATGTCCATTCTGCAACGGCAGCACATTGTGCTGCAATCTGCCAGGCTGCCCAGATGACCACTAGAAGTGACGCAGAATGACTGAAGAAGTTGCTTTAAATTGCAAGCACTTTGCAGGGTGGTATCAGCAGAAGGTCACGGGGCATGATTTTGGATTGAAAATTCTTTGCCAACTGTTTACAGTAGGGGGGGGGGGGGCACTTTAGTCAGACAATCTGACGCATACATTCGAACAGGGAACAATAATCTTTAACTACTGTTATATATCGCTCAACATGTTTTATGATAGTTAGCAGAAGCAACAACAATCTTGGAAATATGATGATGGCGACGACAAGGTGACGCAAACAACCAATATCGGCTGATCTGGTGAATTGGGTTCCCTCCAGTGCTTATATTCACTAAATGGATTATTTAATAATAATTATTTATTAAATTATCTTAACCCCTGTTTACATGTGAAGTGATGTCGATCTCTGTATCGTTCCGGCCTGGACCCTCCGGCCTTATTTTTAAAAATTGTCGGGGTTGGATTTTAAACAAGATTTTTCAACACGTCTAATTCAGTTCACCAACTATTACTGCAAACAGTCACAGCATCCACTCGGATCTTTCGGATGTGCTTTCTCTCTCAGTGTATAATCAGTGTCTCACTTTTGTTGTTGGTCTAAATTATGGCTCCCAAGATTGCATTATTTTTGTGCTCATGGACGCAACTGTGCTTGCTCTTGTTGTGTACAGGTTGTTTGACTTACAGGTGGCAGGCACCAGATTCTGTCTTATTGTGGTTGTCCATACTGTGAGGTCAGAGCGCCGCCTGTGTAATC
The DNA here is from genome assembly GCF_059441095.1 of Idiotropiscis lumnitzeri. Classification (NCBI taxonomy): domain Eukaryota; kingdom Metazoa; phylum Chordata; class Actinopteri; order Syngnathiformes; family Syngnathidae; genus Idiotropiscis; species Idiotropiscis lumnitzeri. The sequence goes on from NC_142391.1 coordinate 30,336,369, forward strand.
TAAATGGTAACGAGACCGCAGGGCTCAGCTGCCCTTGTTCCACCATGTTGGAGCCCTGGCATTTGGCCCTGGTTTGAGGACCAAAGCTGTAATTTTCCTTCTTCTTCAGTTCTCTGGGGGGCCTTTGGAAAAAGCCATGTTGAAAAGTATTCCTTTATATGCTTATCCTTTCATGTGCTCTTTCTTTATCATCAATTGCGCACATGTCCATGTGCCCTTGTTCTGTCCTGCCAGCATGTGGTATGAATTTGCCTTGTTCTCATTCTTTATTATAGCGCTGCTTTTATTGATACCATGCCTCTCCTTTGTCTTCCTTCCTCCACTCACTTCCCTTGTTCCTTCGCATCCTCTCACTGCTGTTCCCTCTTCATCTATTAACCCCCCGTACCTGCCTGCAGCGCTCTCTCCTGCTTGCCGTGCGTCGCTCTCATCGGCATGATCTCGGCTTTCTTACCCACGGCGCATCCGCCGCCCCGCAAATGAGAGCGCGAGAGCCAAAGGGAGAGCATGATGCAGGGCCCAAGGAGCAGGGTTTAATGAAGCCAGCCTAAATGAATTTTACTGCTTCCCATTGAGCCGCTCGCTCCCAAGCGGCCGACCGTGCCGTTGCGTTTCAGTCCGCCCGCTCCGTTCTGCTACCTGTTTGTCACACCTCTATAATTAGCTGCCACTATTTAGGGGAGTAATTGGGTTTTAGAGCCGCGCTCTGTTATGGGAGCCTCAAAAGCGAACATTTTCATGCAAATGTTTCCAAATCAAGGCCAAAATGGAGAAAATTACCCATGGTGTTGAGTGCTGAAAAAATACACGGAGGTCATTTTCTGCCTAAGAAGAAGAAAGGAAATTGCGACTGTCGTTAAACGGATGGAGGACGTCTGCTTAGATTTGTTCTCTGGGATATTTGTATACAAATCTCGGGGGATAAACAGAGAGAATGTCTTTGCTCCAAGACTGATTCACCGTTTCAAATTGCTGTTTTAAACGGCGCTCTGTGATGGCAGTTTGAAAGTAAATTGGACTTATTATTAACTGCTGTTGTTGCTCACCTGCTTTGTATTAGGCGGTCCTGGGGACAAAGAGCTGATTGCAATTCCGAGCGTATGCGTGTGTCTGTGTCGGTGTGCGTGTGTGTGTGTGTGGCCTCATGAAACCTGCGAGTCAGCTGATAGCTTGTAACCCCTCCGGTTTAAAAGGAACTTTCCAACGGGGGTAAGTAATTAGTGAACTCTGAAGAAGTTTGCAAAATAGTTGAATGTTACCTAATCTAGTTTCAAGGATGTTAATAAAATCTTCATTCATGCTAATGATGGAAAAAGAACCTCACTGCCTGTTTCTTTGTATTGATCAGACCACCGTTTTGTTACCGTCAAATTCTCATGTGCAATAGCAGTGAGGAAATTTGAAACAATTTTTTTCTCCTGCCTTGGTTGTTGAGTTTAACTTCCTCTTTGTTTTCTATTGTCATGTTTGGTTGTTGTACCTGCACAGTCGCATTGTTTTGTTTTTGATAAAATTGACATCCCTGGAAAGTAATTTAAAATAGAAAAGAAAATATCACATGCATGCAACTCTAAACAGTTACTTTTGCTAACATCAACACCGATGTGTTTGTGTGTAAATATTTTTTGCTTTAAAACACAAGTGTCAAACTCAAGGCCTGGGGGCCAGATCTGGCCCGCAAACTCATTTTACGTGGCCTGCAAAGGGCAAATCATGTGCGTCAAATTCCTGTTTGGAACACATTTTCTTCACTTTTAACAACATTGAGATATGAGATATTGCCATTTATTTGTTAGCAATGCTCCCCGTTTAAAATAAATTGAAGAATTGTTGAACAAACAGTTATTTAGTGGCTTTTGATTTCGCCCGTATCTCAAGGCGCCTCTATATTATCCATCCTTCCATCCATTATCTGAGCCGCTTGTCCTGACAAGGGTCACGGGCTTACTGGAGCCTATCCCAGCTGTCTTTGGGCAGTAGACGGGGTACACCCTGAACTGGTTGCCAGCCAATAGCAGGGCGCACAAAGACGAACAACCATACGCTCTCACAGTCACACCTAGAGCCAATTTAGAGTCTTCAATCAACCTACCATGCATGTTTTTGGAATCTGGGAGAAAACCGGAGTACCCGGAGGGAGGAAACTCACACAGGCACGGGGAGAACATGCCAACAACACATAGGAAGGCCGGAGCCGGAATCAATCCCACGACCTGTGCACTGTGAGGCCATCGTGCTAACCAGTCGCCCACCGTGCCGCCCCACTGTATTAGCGCTTGATGAAATCAAAGAAATGATTTTGTTGGGCCGTAATGGTGACATTCTCCTTACACTCCCTGGAAACATGGGCAAACTTCCCTCTGCCTTCGAACTTCTAACCACCTCATTTTATTTGAAGTTGTAATTTTTTTTGGACAGGCAGACCTCCTCATGTTTTACGGTGAGGAAGCGGTTGGTGTGAAGTAAAGCATTGTAGCAACAGTTATCTTGCCAACATGTCGGTGCGTTTTTATTTAAAACGTACCAGGCCTTTTGGCAGAGCGATCACAGCTCTAAATCCTCTGGAGGAAGTATGTTATTCTCCCCTTTTGAATTAATATTAGTTCACATTTGACAAATGGAGTGCTAAATGTGTCAGACCTTCAGTGTTTACCGTGTAGGACCTGAAGTGGGCTTGGACTTATCTAACACCCGGCTTCTTCAAGCGTGCCAAAGCTTCTATATTTTCTGTCCACTTCCATTACCTATTAAGCCTTTGTCAGATTGTGGCACTGTGAAGCGGGCACCAGTCGCCGTTGCTAGCAGCGCTCTCCAACTTTCAGTCTATTCAGCTCATGCCGCCACCCTTCAGAGACTTGTAATAACTATTTGCTCAGACTTATACATTCTCACCCTCCTGACTTAATTCCCCCCCCGCTCCTCCCTCACCCCATTGCTCTCTCTGAATCCATATTTTCTTTCGTTTAGTTTTTCCTCTCACTCCGTCCTTCTCGTCCTCGCTGGCGTCATCTTTCCCTTCGTTAAGCCAATGACTGTTGAACTCCTCCTTTGCTCCAAGGTCCCGTCAGATCCCCTCGAAGCCAACCGCTATTAAAGAAGGTCTCTAGAGCTCAGCTGGAGAGCCCGTCTGTGTCTGGACAGTAAGTGTGGCTCTTTGCTGGTGCGTTTAAGTGTGAAGCCGCAGCTATGTGGGGAAAATGTTTATGCATTCACATTGGTGTCGAGGTTATCGCCTTTTTTGGTCTTCAGTAGGAGCCTTGGACTCTGATGGGCAAATCCACTGGCGGCACACGCAATAGAAGCTTATTCAACTTAGGCACAAGGCGGCACATATGTTGCTTTCGGTGTGAGTAAAAGGCTTTCCAAAAATGTCTCCATTGACTTCGTGTTATGGACTTTGGCAAGCCAAATGCTGCAAATTGAGCTAATGAACAGCTGACTGAGAAATGTATTCATTGTGATGCAAAAGCTGAAGTCAAAGTTGTAAGACCAGTTTTTTTCATTTTTTTTTTAGGCTGCTCTCATCTGGTAACCCTTTCGAAAAATAACTTATTCTTGACCGATTTTTATCATTCTTTCTCTCTTTTTTCCTTTATTCTTTCACTTTTTGCATTTTTTTTCTTTCTTTCTTTCTTTCATGCTTTCTTTTTTGCTTATTTGCTCTCTATCTTTCTTTTTCTTTCTTTCTGCCTTTCTTTCTTTCTTTCCCCCTTTCCTTCTTTCTTTCATTTTCTTTCTTTCTGCCTTTCTTTCCTTTGTTTTTATTTCTTTATTTATTGAACTCTTGTTTCTTTTTCTTTTGTGTTTGTCTTCATTGTTTTCTTTCTCTCTCCTCTCTTTTTCTCATTTGTTTTTTCTTTTTTATTTCTCTCTTTCTGTCATTCTCTTTTTCTTCCTTCTTTTTAAGCTTTTTTTTCTACAGTTCCCTCATTGTTTCTTTTCTTTTTTCCTTTTTCTTTTTGTTTCTTTTTCTTTTCTTCTATCTACCTTTCTTTCCTTCTCTCCTTTTTCCCCCTTCACTCCTCAGATAAAATCCAGAAACACATGTTTAGAAGATGTATTCATTTTCCAGAAATATCACTCGAGTGGGCCCTGATTGTAAAATAATAATCTTGTTTTGATGTCAGTAAACGCTCCAAAAACATTACCCAAAGAGGCGCAGAGGAAGTTAATATTGCAAATGTATTTTGTTTTTGTTTTTTGTTTTTTTCATGGCAGGCAAGGCCTGTGAGTGTTGCGTCGTTAAGCAAGTGAGAGTTAAACAGAGAGAGAGAGAGAGGAAGACCTGTCTCATTAGCAGATTAAATTAGCTTTAATGTGACTGCTGCTTGGCGTGGCTACTTAAATATGATGGGCCATTAGCTATTTAGCCATGCTGTACTCTTGATGCACGGCATGGAAAATGCAATTGTGCAAAACCCCGCTTCGATCCGAGCCGATCACACAAGGAGTAGATGCTGCTATTGTGTGGATTGGGAGTGACGTATTTGATTAGATATGCATGCCTGTTTCTTTCTTTTTTTTTTTTTTTTTTCCGTCCTGTCCTTCGGCGGACGCAAATCACTTCTTGGCCTTACTCATTTCTCAGCACCTTGCCTGCTTAATTTAAAGATGTCATGGTTCATGGCCGTCATGTCGCGGTACGAGTGGCAAGACTCTGTGGAGCTTGTTAGGTGCTTTCTTTCCGGGCTTTGCATTTGATCTGAAGTCTTCATCTTTATCGACATAGATGGGTTAAGTATTCAGCAAAGAAAATGGGCCGAATAAATTAGAATGAATAAGGGATACTACAGATGACTTCGGGATTTGTAGAGCGCTTGGATATACTAAAACTTCATTTCAGGTTCACACTTGCATTCAAATTGATAAGGTGATGGGGCTGAAGCTTTCATCATTTAAATTTCTCTTTAATCACTTCCATTTTCTCTTTTTAAAAGTGTTTGCTGGAAGGCTTGGTATTCTCGACTTCCAGGGAGGAATTTCCGTTTGATTAAAAAAGCGCCTTGATTCTGCCGTTGATCCTATCCTATTTTTCCATCACTTCACCTTCTTGTTAATATACTGGGTGGGAATAGGTTTTTCTTGGACAGTCATATTTAACAATTGAACCCAACAGTGATTCCCCCGGCAAATATATTTTACAGTACCTCATAAAATTATCTTCAGAGATCCAAAAAGCTGAATAGCATTTTCAACTATGATATACTGAAGCAGTACAGTTGATAAGCCTTTGGCTATATTGCTCGCGTCTTTCTTTTTTTTTTTTTTTTGGCCAGCTTGTGAAAAGATGTAATGCATCTTCTTTTTAAGGGGCTTGTAAATGTTCTTATTGAAATTGCCACTTTATTGTCATATAGCTTTGCGTACAAACTCTGACTCATCAGCTGAATTTGCGGTCTGTCTCGTCGTTACCATGAATTAAATTTTTTGCGCATATAACAGAGTAGTTACATGAACAGTTTGCGTCTCTTTATACTTTAATGGCAGCTAGGAATGTTAAAATGTCGCTTAAAATATTTTCTTTTTATGCTGATTTGAATTCACATTATTTTCCTGTAGGAGTAAGTAAATTCACAGAATAGATTGTTTGACTTTGTAGGTTCCACTGTACTTTCATATTCACAAGTTTCGCATGGAGGTCATTTTTGTTTCCCAGAAATGTCAGCAATTGATTGATGTCAATGCATATTTGCCAACACACCTTGAAGACTTAATTCTGAAGTGCTGTTTGCGAAATGGTGTTGCAGCAAGCCCGGAGCGAAGACGCGTTGGCAGCTTCAAAGCTACACGCAGCATGCGATTACAGAAAGGTTAGCATAGTTGGAGCAACTTAATGGCTATCAATTTGTTTTCCAACCTGCCAGCAAAACTTTTTTCACCGCTCATCTTCCCACGTTTTTTATGCAAACTTACAACAATGTCACCAACATCAATTTGCCCCTAAAAGCTGTGCTGTGCTGGGTTATTACCGAGTTGACACTATCAGACAGTGACTGTCCTCGCATAGGGGAGCGAGAACATGCATGCAAAACAAGCACATAACTGTTTTTTTCCCCCCTTTTTTTCCCTTCTTTCCCCCGAATAGTGAAAATAGGTTTTGCGTTATATGCAGCATAACCAATGTAGAATATTAACATGATTCTCTACACTAAGATGTAGCTTTATTTGTCACATAATAAAACTTTGCAGCACGTTTGTCCTTCAAACAAGAGCTTGGGAAGCAAGTAAGATGTGAATCACAGATGAGGACTTAATTGATTGGGCCTTGATTGTTTAGCTGCGTTATTGATCGCAATACTTTGTGGTCGCAAATTCGGTATGTTGAACTTGAGGAAAGCAGCTTTGAGAAAATAAATGGAACATTTCCCTAGGCGTCCTCAGAACTTTGGATGACAAGTCAGCACCCCACCCATGCTTCTGAAAGATGCATACAGGATGAACGTCATTATGTATTTTTTTTTCTTAAAATACACTGAAACCTCTTAGAGTAGAACTGATATTTTTCCGGGAAGCTGGACACCCATCATTTTTTTTTAACGTAACCCGTATTGTTTTACATAACATTTGAACTTCTTTCAAGGGTAAGAAGTTATAGCTCCTTCATTTTGAAATAGGCCAAGCTAAAGAAAAAGTCAAGTTTGCAGTTCATTTTTTGAGGCACGATATGTTAACATCATTCCTTGATGATTTTTATGACTACATTTTGAACTCCCAAGTTTTGTAGGACTTTTGAGTCATAATTTTCTCCATATTCTTTTTCAAGTTGAATTTTGAATCGTGTAAACGTAAAGTCATTTGACTTTGAAGACTTAAATTCCTTAAAAAGATGTAGTTGATCTTTCCTGTTTTGGTGCCATAAATCATCCATTATCTCTCCTTTGTGATATGATTTGAAGCTGAGCTCTTCTACATTATTAAAAGTGCCAAAAATGAGAGTCTTGTGAGATGATGGACAAACTTAACTCCAACCATTGGGTTTATAGCCATTATCAATTATGCAGTCATCTGTAAAATTCAAAAATTCCAGACAACATTGAGTTAAGAGAACCTCCATCTGTAACTGTCGTCTGAGCTAAGCTGGCTGCATGGTAAACACCGATGCTGCTTCCGTAATCGATGTTTGTGTGTGCTTGCCTGAATATATCTACGTTTTAATGGTGTGCGTTGACGACACGTGAATTACTGTCTGCCTACCAATGAGGATGTGTATTTATTCACCAGCAGAATGCTATGCGTGCGTGCGTGTGCGTGACATAAATGTTAGCCGTACAAAGGCTAATATATCCCGTTTCACCCTCCACCCTGCTTCTTTTCTTTATATTTTTTATGCCACAATCTTTGACAGTTAGTGAGAAAATCACCATTTGTCCTCTTTCCGTGTATATTTCTTTCACAAGTGATGAAGAATTGCTTTTGCTTAAAGAAGGATCCGTAACCGCGGTTCGCACCACGGCCTCACACCTGACACTTCTCAGCGTATGAGTGCATATCTAATATCTGGTAAACAAGCTACGCACCAGTCAGGCCGAATTTTTTTTTCCCGCCACCCAGATATTGTCAGGAAACTGTCAGACTCTGGAATTGTGACGTGTCAAATGATAACTGATTCAGAAGAAGCCTGAAGTTGTTGCCGACACAAATTGTTGCAAATTGTGTTGAGTGTTGGTGTAATAAGTCATTCCTCTCAATAAAAATGACAAGGAGAAGCGTTAGTAACTGCTGTGTGGATATCAGATAAGCTAACAGTTAGCGTAGCTTCCTACTCTAGTCTTCTGGCACCATGCGGCCTCTCAAAGGTTAGACTCTGTGCTAAAGTAGCTTTTTTTTTTTTTTTTTTTTTTGGGGGGGGGGACATGTAATGTTGCATGGTTTCCCCCCCCCTCCACATCATCTATGTGGTCTGTATTTTAAAAGAAATGGTTCAATTTGTAATTCAATTTCCTTTTTAACTGCACAATCTAAAATCACAATAACAAACAAAATGTGGATTCCATGATTCTTAATACAGTAGTCGTGACGGTGCCCTGCTGTCAACAGAGGAAAACCGAGTCATTGATACCACACATAAAAAGATTGATAATTGCAGATAATCACAAGATTGCACTAATTGATTAGACTGGAATCGTGTGGCATCATAGTATCAGCAAGACCACAAAAACAGAGTCATTTTCCATTTTTCTTTGGATAATGCATGGCAAGCTGAAGAGAACCCACAAATAGGTGAATTTGTGAGTTGCGGATCACGAAGAGGTGGGCGAACTCTGTACACTATTGGGACAAACGGTCCAGGGACTTGCCTCTTATCAATTAATGAATCAGTCAGGGTTTGGGCTTTTTCCCTGAATCCTTTTTCTTCTTCTTGCTAAAACATTTTGGACTTTGGAATGAATGGGGTGGGAGATTTTGACTTATGACCTCCCAAATGTTTCCTGGCTGAATTCCTGAAGACACACTCCAATATCTTGTAGAAGGGGAGTTGTGTGGAAACTGTTAGAACCGCAAAGATCGGACCAACTACACATTTTCCTCCCTGTCTGTTCCAATATAGTTTAGATACGCTAAGATGGCTTCTTTCCAAGGTAGTGTGGGCCATTCCAGGACCCAGAAGAGCTATTGATTGAGCCCATGGTGGATGAAAATATTATCAGAGCTGCAGCAATTGGTATTTATATTTGAGTTTGTTAAAGCAATATTGCTGGCGACTCAATTCAGAGGTGTCGTTCTAACAAAGCTCAGGAGATGCTTTCGTCGAAGAGGTGGCATTAGTCTCCCGCTCAATTAATACATCAGAAGAAGTGAGACGGGACATTGAATCATGAAAAAGCAACACAAGAGACAGTAAGGAGGTTTTAAGTGTTAGTTCCCAGGTAGTGTTGTTGAAGTTGTGCTGGCGCAAGAGAAACAACGATGCAAATGAACGCTATTTTGTTTGTCCGCTGGCTGGAGACCAGTGCAATTTTGGCAATCCCTACGCTCTGTTTTACTTTGTCATGATGAGCCTAAATGGTGACAAAGTCTTGTAATGATCATGAAAGTAATTTGCAGCATGTTTATCCCCCCTGCCACTTGTCGTCCTTAAGTGGAGACTTTTCAATCTGACGTGGCATATGTAGTTTTTGTAGATGCCCAATGATGAGCTTGTTTCTGCAAATCAGTGTACGGACATTTACTTATCCTTATATATATATATATATATATATATATATATATATATATATATATATATATATATATATATATAGCTTTTAAATTTCCGATTTAAAGCTTTGGTTCGGACAGCAAAGATAATTATAGAGTCAACATTTTCCCATACATTTTTTTTCATTAATTTCAACCATTTTTTTATCAGCAGGCCAAGTAATGTTGAACAATATAAAAAAACAGTGAACTACTAAATAGGGAGCCCTCAAGAATAATGAATATGCTTTACACTGTAAACGTAATAATTTCTAAGTTATGATCCTCCATATGTTGTTAGCATGATTTCTACTTGCAAATGTGCATGATGAAAAGACTACACGATTGATTGCAGCTTTTGTCAGATGGCTGCCGGCTATTTATTAGCGTCTAAACTGCTTACGTATATGTGTGCAGGCTGTGCAAATTGTTCGCATTTTCATGCTTTCCACTACATCACTTCATTCAACAAGGTTTGTTGATTGCCTCGTTTTTGACAAGCTACCTTGAACAACGGCTTCCTCCGCGTCACTTTGGAGATACTTCCTTAGAAGCTAATAGCTTCATCTTTTGAAGTTTATGCCACGTCATGGCTGCCCATCAGCTGCACATTTATCTGCTCGTTTGGTCATTTTATTATTCTGTTTATTCTCGACGAAATGTCAACCCGCATTTTCCGGCACTTCCAATGGCAATTCTTAGATTGTTTTTTTTTTTTTTCCAACTACAAATGCTGGTTTTGTATGCCTGACTATCAATTTGTTCAGTTTCGGCTTTTAATTAATTTATTCTATGCATGTTTTTTGTGTAGCATTCTCAAATTTATCATTATCATGTTGTCCGTTTCATTGTTTATCAAATTTTTCCAATGATAAACTATGGCTGTCAAAATGAATCGCTTCATCAGCAGCTGATCCATTATCAAATTGACAACTGTTTTACGGTTATAATCGAGGAATAGTTTCGTGGCATTTATTTAATTTTGAATTTTCGTTTCAGCTAAACAACAGTATATAATAATAATAATAATAAAAATATTATATATATATATATATATATATATATATATATATGATTTTTTCTTGTTGTCTTTCATCAAAGCAGATTTATTTTTTGTTGTATCAAAACAAGGCATTTGCAAACATTTGCTTTCACTTTGGAACACAATGACCAAACCAGTAACTGAATCAGTTTCAAAATGCAAAATAAAGTTTTATCCGATTACTCGATTAACCCACGGAATAATTGATAGTTAGTAAATGTTTGATAAAGACAACCCTAACACAATCCTTTATCGACCGTTGCAAAATTAAGATTAAGTTATATTCAAAATTATGAGGTAAATTCTGAACATTTTTGTGCCATCTCTCGCAACTTAAAACCTCCACACATCGGCTTAATTGTGTGAAACAGATGCACCTTTTAAAGGAAATGAGGGGGGTTTATACAGTTTTGAGCTTGCGGACACAAGCTAATTGTTTCGAAGGTATTTTGATTCATTAACATACAAGCAGTGGTGTGGATAATATTGGCTGTGTCATGAATCCGATTTGTGCACCGAACACTTTCAAGGCCTATTATTGGCAAACCTGTCTGTTCATATTTCGACGACTTCTTGCTCATGTAAGACCTCTCTGCCATTAGGTGTTATGTTCTTCTGTCCCTGTCCATCTGCATACATACTGCGTGTGAGCTGATGCAAAGTGTGGCTGTGTGTGCATTCAATTGATTTTTGTGTGCTTTTGAAGTTGTTAGTCAATCAGCATATTAGGAACCCCACCGATTCATGTGGCATACATTTTAAACCTCTTCTAATGACATTTTCTGGCTTGTGTTTTTTAATCACGTGCGAGACCCAAGAAACATTGTTTTGTTCTCTTTCTCCTCATCTGAGGACTGTGACAGATTGTGTCAGGTGTGTCACCACTCCAAAGAAAATTTGGAGCACTGTTTGACAGGCGCCCCCGTTCCTAGTCAAGATACGGATGCCTCGATAACAGAGATGAGAATAAATTGGACCGGATGGAAGAGAGGGCTGAACTTCAAACTGCTGAGAAACACTTCAAAAGTCTCCTCAAATGCTTCGCAGAGGAGTCTCTGGTATTACGTTGTTTAAGCCAGTTCTCTTTTTGTCAAGGATTCTTCTTGACAGAAATGTTAGCGTAGCATTAACTCAACTTTTTATTCGGCCGGGTACTTGTTGCCTATCTAACTTGTAGTGTGGCCTGTGAGAGGTGCACATGAAAGTCAACATGTTAGCTCTTTTGGTTTGAAAAGCTCCTGTTTGATGGCAGGCTACACAGCATCCGTTATATTGCCGTTGGTTGTTGTGTTCGGGCCTTGTCGGTACGGTAGTTCTTTGCCGTGCAGGGACATGTGTTCCCTGGCGGTTGCGTCCTGACAATGACTAGCTCATTATTTCCGACCAATTCTTCAGGGAGCGGGCCACAGTTCTTTCTCATGCACGGCTTTAGAGCACTTGACCTTGGTTGCTATGACAGCCTCTGTAAAGGTCGCACAGAGGTGTCAGCGTATCTGTTGACGTGTCCCGTCGGCTTTCTAGCCCCCGGCCCACCTGTGATGGCTGTTTGCGTGTGAGTGTAATGATGATTAATACCTTTGTTTTGAAAGCCAGCAGAGAGTTGTGTTTTGCATCCTTGCGCGTGTGGGTTCGCCTCCGTTTTTTTTTGTTTTTTTTAATGCCCCTTTCTCATGTTTCTGTGCAGCAATCGTTGCTCTCTGAGCTGCCAGCAGCCTGATTGTTATCGTATCTCGCACCTTGTCTCCTTTGCTCCTCACCTCTTCCTGTATTCTTGAAAAGTTTTTGACTTTGGGCGTCACACGTGACAGGTTCGTGAAAAGAACCGTGGCGCAAAGCGGACGAGTGCTCTCAGAATGCTCAAAGAGGTGAGTGTGGCTACACGTGCTTACCAGTACTTGAACATGTTGGATGCAGTTAGCTGAAACAGAGCAACGACATGGACCAGTGTTTAAATGACAGCGGAAATCATGAATACATAATAGTCGTCAGGACCACCATCTGCTTGCTCTGTATCTTTGTTTATGTGTTCAACAGTGGAACTCCTGACAGTCTCAAAATGTTTAATATTTATTTTAGAAACTCTTGGTGACATTGCAGCTGGTTAAAATATAAGAATCTAAAAGAACAAGAATTGTTTGGAAAGTTTTGAGCTCTCATTATGACAACAAACACAGGACGTTTGGATGGGGACCTAACACAAGAGCATTTTACTGTAAAAAAATTAGGGCGAAAGGCCTCTACACACCAATCCGAGGGAAAGTCGGTAATCGACGTCTATTTGGTGTAGCACGCAACGTCGTAAAGTCAGAGCCGTTATCGGGGCGTCTGGCGTTTCTACTTTGGTCTGGACCCGATCAGATTGCAATTAATTCTCCTTCATGACTCGGCCTTTTGTATTTACTGCCATTCTCTCAGCACAGGAAACATATTGACTCTGAATATGTTCTAGCTTCTACAGTGCAGGAGAAATGTTTTGCTTTTGGATTCCTGTTAGCATTGTCGCTGGTGATACAAAGTGTATCCAGGCTCGTCTACCACTTTAATTATTTAAACTGTTATGTGATGCTAGCATACGCCGCATGATTGCTTGAAATGTTGACCTAATGTTCTATTTATCTTATTTGTTGTTTCTAGTTTGATTCATTGAAATATTTCCTGTTCCTGTGCACAGAATAAAACAAAATCTCGTTTTTATGGCAAAAGTGACTGAGAAGTTTTGCCCCGAAAACTATTTGACTAACATTTGGATGTTGCTATGGAAATGAAATACCTTTCTCCTTGTGTTTACTTTCCTCTTTCTCCTCACTGAACCCCCCACTTCCTTAAATTTTTCCCGGCTCTGATAGTCTCCATATTTCATGCTTTACTTATGTCTGTTGGCTTCTCGTGAAAATACAATGTAATAGATTCTGCATGTTGCTGTTTTGACGTAATGCCTCTTTTTTTCTCTCCTGTCACTTTCTTGTTGTCTTACATTCTGTGCCGTCAAGCTTGGGCAGACAATTGATGTTTCTTTCTCCCAATTGTTTCCGGCCATGTACTTGTTTGATGACCGCGTTGTACAGGTTTGTGTTTATTTGCACGCAGGAGTGCTAAGTGCACGATTATACATATCGGGCCATCGTGTCTCACTTGTGCTTGAGATGTGCTTTGGCACTGATAATGTCCAGTTACTTGCAGTGCGTGCACCTTTGGGGGTAATGCGATTAGCGGGGAGGGACAGGGGATTTGTTCGGAGAGCATAGAGAGGATAATCAAACACAAAAAAAAGTCAGGATTATCAAAAGATGGAAGAGGAAAAATAGACCATATCCCTGCCGCTTTGTTATCCTGCTCCCAATCGAGTTTAGAGGACAAGGGACAGTGGCGCCAAGATTTTCCTCCGCCAGTACTCATCTTTGTGTCGACGTCTCTGGCTTCCAATGACAGTCAGATCAGGGAGCATTTCTCCAAATCGAAGTGTGCCTCCGGCCAGGAAGTGTCAGCCAAGTTTTTAAATGAGGCAGGTTAATGTAAGAGCGAGCCAAGTAACACTTTTAATAAAGTCATGCGAGTAAAATCCTCTTTTTACAATGACATTGGATTGAACGTTATGGTCTGAAGATCATGACAGAAAATATGTATGTTGAAATTTCCGGTGATCAATTTTCAAACCTATTCTGCCACAATGTGTGGTTTCCGATTATTCTTGAGAAACGTGAAAATGAAACACGGAATCTCAAAAGCCAAACCCAGCTGACACTGTCCAGCATGAAACTCAACCAACACGTAGAACCACAAATAGTTTAGTTTGTTTGACTAAAACGATTGTAATTAATTACTATTCGTAACTACAATTAAGTTACCAAGAGAGAAGTCACAGAAGCTCCTTTCTTTTGCGCCGTTTATAAAATGGTTTCACCGTATGTCACGTATCTTCGATGTAGACTGTTACGTTATTTTTGTTTTACGCTTTTTGTACAAGTAGGAATGTTAAGTAAGGTGATAAGGTCTCTGTTTTTGTCTTAATATTACCAGCGGTTGAATTGTTTTAACACCTGTGACACTAAATAATTGGAAGCATTATCCACGAAACAATTATTCCGACAACCATAATTTATTATGGAATGTTTTCCCCCAGAAATGGATTGTTTGTCCAGAGTGGTCCTACTGTATTATGTATTAAAAATCTATCAAGTGGCAGGTTGAGAAGAGCCAGGCCAGCTTGATTACACGTGCAGGGTTAGCCCACCTCCAAATAGCCGGCAATTAAAACTGCTATTGTGTGTCCCGGAGCAGCCCGCTTCTCTGATCTCAAAACCAGTGGCTCCATTATTTCGTTATTCTCGTTTACATTTCCCTGTTTTTTGTCAGAAGGTGTCAGGCAGCCGAGGGTGTTTTATGAACCAAACTGATCTGTTAGTGATTTATTGCTCCCCTAAATTTGCTTCCCATTAAGTACGGACACACCTCCAGTCAGGCAGCATGTGTGTCTATTTTCTGCCTTCGGACTGACCCTGTGCTTTGTTGTAATCCGATGATGCTTTTGCAGAGTTTGCAGGGGTAAAAGAGACACTGTGGGCGAGAGCTAATGTTCTCTGTGATGTGTGTTGGCGCTTAGTACACTGTCCAATCATAACAATCTGAATCATCAGTTGAAGGGCTACGTTTACAAAAAAAGAGGTCCTAGGTTTGAACCAGAAATGCGGCCAGCAGCAGAAGCTCAACTTTTATAACTCAACAGCTCCACCGTCAACATGGGAAAGTATGTGCGGTCTTGGCCTTTTGCTGTTCTTTTGTGGCGTGCATACGTGCGTGTGTACGTCCGTGCAGGTTCATATGCTCTGTGTGTCTGCTTCAGAGTGGCTGTGCACATGCACTTTATTTCCATGAGAGCCGTGGTTTCTCACGCCGGTCAGAGGAGCTCATAAAACATCCAAAGAGAGGTTGATGTCATCCACCCAGCCGCGGATAAGCAATTTGGGTCCTTGCTAACCGAAGGATGGCTTGACCCTTGAACTTTGGTTTTGGGGTTTTGCAGAAAAATCATCCAGCAGAGGACAGATCCGTTGACCTGTATTAGAGCACACACAGCCTTCCCTTGCTTTTTTTTGTCTGATCTGACATTTCTCCCTGAGCCAAACGAAACAGCACAGCACCTATTAAAATGAGCTTGGCCTCTTTATGTGTTCCTGTAATGTTTTTCAGTGCGCTCTTGAACTCACTGGACAGTTTCTCTGCTATGTCATTTAAAAAAAAAAAAAAACGTGACCGCATCAGACTAATGGATGTGGCTTCTGTCCTGACTGTGTATGTCAAGAAGTTTCACTTGTCCAAGTTCTGCTCGGGATGCGCATAACATTCTATCGATTCAAAGTGATTTTACAACATGTTTTGTTAGCTTAGCCATGCATTGTGGGTGGTCAAGACTTGCAGTGCAATCCCCACTGGTCAGTAGAACGATGAGATTCATTTAGAATACGTGGGATGTCCACCCAATTTCATGTCGATCAGTAAAACTTCTGTTCGGGCCAAGTTTGGGAATTTTAATTCTAGTGAGTTTTTATTTTGTTTTTTTCATTTAGTTAGTTTTAAATCATTTTCAGGGCGGCTTTGTTAGTTTTTATTGGTTTTAGTTTTTTTTTCAAAACAGTTTTAGTATTAGTTTTTGTTTTTATACAAATCGGTGTTTTACTTGTGTGAAAGCTGAGAAAAACACCCTGGTAAGTATTGTATGGAAAAAAAATCAATACAAATATTATTTTGATAAACTTTGTTCATGCAGGGTACGGCTTAACAGTCCACAGACTTTGAATTACATTTAGTGCAGTGCAGAATCCCGCTTCTAGCATTGCGTGCAATTCCAAGAGGGTCTTCATCCTGCCTGATGCTCCAGATCCAATAATATAATAATATCACATGATATCGCGTAGTTGTGAGTATATGAGAGATTACTTCAGAGCACAACAACATATAGATTTACCAAAAATAACAAATTATATTTGAATTGTTTTATTGACAGCTTGACCATATGTGGCATTGTTTGTTGATCGCACCTTTTGAAGGAACTCAAGCACAACGGAGTCCACTTCTTGACTGCAACTACAATGACAGTGTTGATTCTCTCTCAACTAGTTTGTTAGTTCTCAACTAAAAGAAGGCTAACATGACATCAGCTCTAGAAAACTGAGCTACACCCATGCAGGCCGCCACCCAGGCAGCACTATTCTGCTCCGCACACAACTCAGACTATCAGGGAAAGACTTCACAGCATTCAGTGAGAGATTATCCAAGTGTAATATATTTAACGTAACACTTTATTCACTTTTCCCCACAGTAAATAGAAGTGATATTTAATGGCCATCTGTACTTTCATTTATGTAATATTGTCAAAAAGTTTGTTGTTACTTCTTAGCTTCCTCTTGGCTTTTTGTGGCTCTTCCTGTTATTTGAGTGTGCCGTGTGTGTGTGGGGGGTGTGTGTGTGTGTGTGTGTGTGAGAACGAGCATACAAAATCAGCAAATTCCTCAATATCAGCATCTCAAGGGGCATATGATGGTATGGAAATTTGCTCAGCACAGCCGCTAATAGTTCTGCCCGAAATCGTATTCTGGCTGCTATGGAAAAAGACTACGAGCGTGAAGTGGTGGGAGACAGACAGGGAAGTAAGAGAGAAGAGGGAGAAGAAGAAAAAGCGAGAGGAGGTGGCATAATGCTTATCATTTAGATGCAAGGGCAGATCCATAATTCATGTTGCTAATGAAAGCTAGGAGGTAGCCAGTGAGTGTAGGGGGCCATGCTGATCAGATGGGCGGTAATAGCATTACCATACAGATAGAGCCTCCTCCTGTCGTTTCCTTTCCTTTCCTTTTCCTTCCTATTCTTCATTTGTTTATTCCTTCCTATCCTCTTTGTTTGCTTTCCTTTTCACACCTTCCTTTTCCCTTTATCAGTTCTCTTTTCCTTTCTAGTCCCTTCCTTTTTTTATATATATATATCTTCTCCTCCCCTGCCAAGTCTTTTCCACTGGCACAGTTGGATTTGGCCTCCCCCTGCAGAATATAGACTGAATCATTTGCCTCTGTTCCCTTAGAATGAGCTGACATTGGCAGGGTAGGATGTTGAAAGAATATGACATCCGCGGGAGAGTGGAAATGAGTGTGTGTGTCTGCACGTGTATTTGTCACCCCGCCTTGTGTCCTTATGCATGTGCTTGTTTGTGTCTGTGGTCTGCAACTCGGACTGGCCCGAGGCCCCAGCAGGTAAGCGGGCCCAGGTTTGTGTGTGCGCTTTTGGCTTTAGAGGCAAATGTGCTGGTGGCTGCAGGCCTTCCTTTGGTTATCAGAAGGTTGGCCAGGCTTGGTTCTCAAGGATCTGAGCGATTAAATCCCTCTTTGTAGGATTTTAACAAGAGAAAATGGTGGTCGGAAGCTGGAAATTACATGAAAGACAGAGGCCAAACTGAGCATGGCAGAGACTTGCCTGGGTACTTAATCCCTCTCGTGGACTGCACATGACTCCGGTTGTGAAAAATAAATGCAGTCTTCCTGGAAGGGCTCAGACCGGCCCACAGGCTTACTTTCTGCAGATTGTACCAACATCTTGCTGGCAACGTGTCAAAGAAAAAGTGTTCTTGCACAGAGTGGATGTGGCAGGTGCGTTGGCGCCCAGTCAGAGTGTCAAGTACAGAGGCCCGGCTGAGCGCCTGAGATTTAGCCTTTCCTTTTTTCAACAGTGGCACTCACAAACAAGCACCAGAGAGCAAAGTGTCCCCCAAGGCCACCAGCGGAGATGGAGATGGAGATGGAGATGGGGTTCGTACTGCTTTTCATGCAGCCGCAGAAGGCTAAAAGGCTCACAGGCGAACGACTTGCCCTCTCCCGCCTTTTTGTCAGCCTAGACTCGAATGGCCAAAGACCCTGAGATGCGCAACTTCAAACTGGCTGCATTTCAAAGGCCCCTCATTCAGACAGTCACTTCATCAGTCTGTCAGTCCGTCCATCACTTAGTCAATATAACGATTCCCTCTATCTCTCTCTGGCCCCCAGAGCCATTGGTTATTTCAGTAGGCGTTCTCATACATGCATTTTTATGAGCTGTCCTGTCCCGCAAGGGGTCCCGATTTTTAGATCAAATTTATTCAATGTCGGCTCAGCTCATCACTGCCTTGCACCTGTGCTTTCTCTCCGCTTTGTAAACTTTGGCGCAAGTTGGACCTTTTGCGAGCATGTTGATTTTCTCTTTCTGCGGGCTCAACAATTGAGATTATGAGGAGTTAAAAGTGGTCATAATTTGCTGCCTGATTTACCAAACACCAACCAGATTGCGTTGTTTGTTCCCTCCAACTGATTGTACATGCTTTTAGCAACATGTGTTAAATTGGCGGAGACCGTTAAAAGACAGTTATTAAAGCTGCAGTGAGGGGATTCTGTCGCACGCGAGGCTGTAATTCTGCATGACAAAAAAAGAACTGTCACTTTGAAATCACGTAGGATGATCACTGAAAGCCGTTGGGGGAAAAATATGGTTTGTTCAGAAGACGAAATTATTGTTGAATTATTTTCTGAAACAAAAAATAATAATTTAAGTTATTTCCACAATATTAAGTTATTTCATATAGAATACTTTGCGAATGGAAGATGTGCTGCACTCTGGTTGATCATTTCATCATCATTTTCGGTGCAGCAGCACAACGACGTCGCCAAAGGACGCAAAATCTAAAATAAAATACAAAAATCCAGCATGATGTTTGAGGAGATGATCAGCTTTAATCATCATTATGTCACCTCCTCTAGTTGTGGCTTGGGTGAAAATGATATTTTGAAACAAAAAAAAAAACGCACTGCAGCTCTGCTGTTTTCACCATAAGCGTAAAATAAAGTGATGCAATTGGAAGTGTTAGTGGCTCGGATAATTTATCTCGCAATTATTTTTCACGTGAAAGGTTAAAATGTTACCTAAAATCTGACCCTTACAGTTTTATGGTAAAGATTTACAATGGAAGGTTTTCCAGCATTCCGCAATGGATTAGACTGCTCACATGCAAGTGCAGAATTTGTGTTTCTGTACGGTACATGCAAACATATGTGCGTTGTTGAGACCCGGCGGCCTCTTTGATGAGAGCCAATCTATGTAATGAAAGGAGTGAGAGGGGGATAGGGAGCGTCTGTCGTTCGGAGGAAGCGGCACAGAGCAAGGGAGCACTCTGTCCAAATTATAATACAAATCATATCAGGTCAATCATAAAAGCGGGCAAGATTTACTCGTTTCATTTCACTTCCCGAGATTCTTCGCTTTAATAGGGCAGCCGGGAGGGGAGAGAGAGGGGAGGAGTGCATGGCTGAAATGTGGAAGTGGGGCATCCATGCACGTTTGTGTCTGTGTAAATCGACAATATATTTATGCGCAACCCTTCATGAGACCAGATCCACTGACTTAAAGATAGCACAGAAACATATTTGTTGTTATAGAGATTCGACCAAAGCTCTGTTGCTTGTTAATGCTGGAGATGGTAGTCCAGGGAAAGTACATTTACAATATTGCTGGGCTTTTTTATTAATCCCGTTGCATGGTAAACGAGCAAAGAAGCAATATTTTATGATTGTTTTACTTTTCTAATTTTGATGATTTCATGTTTTAGCTAAAAACATTTAATCCATTTTTTTATACTAAGGAAATTATTACCTAATAATGTTTTGTCCAATCACTTTTCAGACCCGCCGACCTTCGTTCAAATGTTATCAGCTGTTGAGTTTGGAAACATCCATTGTTGTGTGAGCTCACTAACTAAAACCCCCTCCACAAAATGTGGTTTATTTCCAACACAGAACAAATGTGCCTTTTAAATCGATCTGTTGTTGTCACCTGATATTCAATAGTAGATGTTCTACTTCCATTCCAACGACTCGGACTGGAAATGTCTTTAACCTCGAGAAAAGCAGGTGTCCAAAAAAAAAATTTCAGTGAGATCTGCAATGTTGCTCCTGATCTTATGACAGACATCCCATCGATTAAAAGTGTCAAATCCAAACTCCTGCGACACAATGGCCACCAGTCCATGAGAACGGCGCGATCTCTATCTGCTCAGCAAGATGTGGCGATACAGCTGTAAGCACCAGCTATTAAATGTACTCCGCTGTTATATTGTTTTGCCAACGACTTCTTTCAGAGTGAGGAATGAGCAGTCTTAACCGGGTTCGACTTGAGCCAAAGTCAACTGGGCGAATTTGGAGCGAAGGCGAAGATAAACAGTTTTGTAGCCACAGAGAACAATGAGACGGCTGGTGGGATTACAGGAAGTATTTCAAGTGCGCAGGATTGAGTGTATGATTCGGGAGTGGTGACGTACGGCACTTAATGCTAGAGGGGAGGTTTTTTTTTTTTTCCTTTGGTTTTTGGCTCAGTTGAAGTACTGTTTTTTTCGTTGGCATGAAACAGAATGTTTTGAAGACATTAAGTTGTCTAGTGTGGATTGTGCTTGGCAGTTTTTTTTGCAACTTTCCTTGGCAGAAATGGGTAAAACACTTTCTGGGTGCTGACCCACACACACACACAAAAAAAAATAAAAAACATCCCAGATTATTTTCAAGCGAGGTTGCTTTTCATCCGACTTGCTGTCCACGTTCACAGATTCCCATAACCAGTCAGAATGTGCCACCCCATTTGTTGTCAGTAGCACATTCTGTCAATCACCATGTGAGCGTACGTTAAGTATTACGTGCGAGTCGGGATAGACATCAGTCAGAGTGACAGCCAACGATCCAACTGTCACACTCTACCTCTGACGTTCACACTCCATCATGCTGCAATAGACTGGTGATGGCTGAGAGGAACAGATAGAAGTTGAAATGATGGAGGGTTGGCAGAAAGTTTGTATTCAATATGCATAACTTTTAACTATGGCAGTTCAACTAATTATGAAATGCGCTTGAAAACCTCCTGAAGTTTTTTGGGGGTGATGCTTGGGTATTGATCCTGCGTGAACGACCTAATACTAAAAGGCAACAGTTGCTCTCGTTGCAGTCTTCCTGACTCATTGAAGCATATGTCACAATGACCTTTGTTGACAATCTGACATGACTGCATTTTCCACAAAGAAAGGCGCATGCACCCATGCTTCGCTATCACATGCTGACCTTTGTTTGACATGCAACAGTGTGCTCATTTCCCATAAAAGCATGTTACACCAACAGTGGGGAACAAGATTGAACATAAATTCAGGGGAGGGGGGGTAGGAAAGTGGATGAGGATGAAAGAAAAATGCAGTAAAAGAGAAAGGTCATATGTTGCTAAGAGAGTTAAGATGTATGTCACTGGCCAATTCTGAAGACAATATGCAGTAATACAGCCTCCCAGGTGACGCATACATCTTTGAGCCTATCAGAAATGTTGTTTTTTGAGGAACCGCTGAACGTTTTAAATCCACAAGAAAAATAACCGGCTATTCAATTGGTTTCTGCTCCAGACTTTTTGCTGCCTTCTACCAATAAATGGTGGGACATGAGAGAGCAACATTTCATCTGAAAATTTAATGGTAAAACATACAACGAGCTTAGCGCCATATAACATTTGAGTTTGACAAATTTCATGGAACCAGAATTCCACTTTGCCTGTAAGGAGCTCCATAAAAGGACTCATTCATGCTGCAAGTCATTCCTCAAGCATGGCAGACAGTGATATGATGTGCATCGAAAAATATGGTCATAATAATAATAATAATAATAGCATCATATTCAAAAAGAAACTTCTGTTAGTGAGTCTCAAATTGTCTTGTTGGTTTAATACTACATAAAATTAAATTATGCGGCATATCCTTTTTTATTCTTTTTTTTTGTCTAAACACTCCTCACTGTAATAAAAAAAAACTCCACTTAAAAAGCAAAGGCCGCAAAATAAATTTGTCATTCCACGTTGATGTCGTTAACAGTAGATGGCACTTGTATTTGTTGAAGCTCCTTCCCGCATTCTGATTGAGGCCGCTTGATTGATTTACTCGATTTTATATGTGTGACTATGTTTTAACTACTGCTTGTGAGGCACTGCTGGTCTGCTCTGTGAAAAGTGCGATATAAATAAAATTATTTACTTACTTGTTAGCAAGTCATTTGCACAGTCCACATTGTTCCTAGCTTAAATTTAGTTCCTACTACTGTGGTTGTGTTACCATTTATCTTAGTACTTTTCCTGCCTTTTCATTAATTTAAACCAGTCTGAGCTTCTATTTACCACAAAGTGGTAAATGGCTTTTGGAGAGACTACGAGAGTTTGGAAAGCCAAGAGAGACGCTTGTGGGTGTCATTCGCTCCCGCTGCATGCATGACAGAAACACTTGTTTTTTTTGTCTCGTTTTTTTCACTTCTGCCAAAAGCGGCTGTCAGTTTATGAGAGCAAATCTCCTCGTCGTGCGTCATCCTCATCATTATTAGCTCACCTGCCTCTTCAGCCCTTTTTCACTGATTGTCTCTGATTGGCCATATTTATCTCTGACTATAGCGCAGCGGCCATTAGCGTTGGTGGTGTTGAGAGGTTGCGGTTTAACTAATCAGTTATATCTGCCCTTGCTTTTCAGTGCCGGGTGCCTCTCTGTAAGTGCTCCCACGCAACTACCATGCCAGCCGTATGCGTGTCGTTCCCTTTGCATTGAGCCACAGATACCTGCCTGCAAAAAAGACTGATGAGAAATAGATATTTACATATATATATATAAGATGGGTCATTTTATTTATTTATTTTTTAATTGCCAAAGCGTACTCTAATACTGACAATATTAGAAATGCTTCATCAGACACACAGACTGAAGTTCACCCCAGACCTCAACCCCATTGATAACCAATAGAGTGAGCTAATGAGGGCAGTGCAGACGAAAGGACCCATGTCGCTCAGTGATTTCGCTGGATTGTGCAAAGAGGAATGGTCGAAGATCCCTCTTTCTCTATTGTCCCACTTGAATTAATAATTGATCCCCCCCCTCTCTTTATTTTATATATTTCATTTTAATTTTGGTTCTACATTATTTAGACAAAAACAGAAATTTTCCGCTTTTACAGCTATGTAACAGAACACTGCAGTAGAAAGGTAAAGGTCACAGAAGAAACACAGCAAAGCGGATAGAATTGAAGGACAAAGAAGTGTGAAAGTTTGTCGCAAATGCTATAAAGTTTTGTTTGTGTTTGTATTTGACGAGTCATATAGGGGTCTTTATTCTAATGTGGCTCCATGTAAATACCCAAAACTGGGTGCTGCTATTATGTATATTTATGAATTCATAGCATTTGGCCCAGTGTGAAATGATGGGTCGTTTTCATGCAACAAGATGCAGCGGTGCTGCATTTACAATCACTCCCCGCCATTTCTACCATCAACTTCCAATCTGCCTGCTTCCCTCCTCCTCCTCCTTCTCCTCCTCACTCCGCATGTCTAGAGCTACTGAATATGGATGTGTGGAAAGAATGGAGCGCTATGGTGATGCAGAGGGAGTGGAAGAAACTGCCTTGAGTTTTGCTTCTGTCGCCAGCTTCTCACCTAAGGAGATGTGGCACCCGAATTTATGCCAGTCGGCAGCCAGGTGAAATGGCTGCGGGCAAATTGTGGGTTTGTGCGTGCGCGTGTGTGTGCAGCAGATGTGGTTTAGATTTCCGTCTCTTGAGGATCCCAATCAGGGAGTGCGCGGTCGCACCCGTCCGCGCGTTTTGCGAATGATGGCCGTGTGACCGAACGGGCCTGTTTTCGCCCCAATGGAGTCATCAGTTTGGATCATAGTAGTCTACAAAATAGAACCAATTTTTAATCACCACCTCAGTCCAGCTAACTGTCCTCTTTCAACTTCCATCCATTCGTTTCCTCCTTCGTTTACAATCACTAGACTTGCGAGTAGACTTGACGCTATCCCACATGACTCAAAGCGAGAGGTGGTGTACACCCTGGAGTGGTTGCCAGCCTCCTTCTACTCTCAATTTAGAGCTAAAAGATTTCGCAAGACTCAAACACAATCTCTTTCGACAGTTAATCACTGTTTTTATTTTTCAATGATGGCATCTGAATATTCTGAACTCCAGTTTTCTAATATGGTGGATTTAGCTTTACTTCCCAAAGCTGATGTCCTGCTGATGTCCTGCTGCTTACATGAAATTAATTGAGATTTAATGTGCGCTCCCGGTTCTCCAATTAATGGCTTAATCAATTATTCATGCCCATCTGTAATACATAGTTTATATGTGTTTGCGTACTATTTAATGAGTGGTATACAATTAATATTAAATGCCTGCAACTATTTTAATAATTGATTATGCTATTAATTATTAATCTATCAATCGGATGGATTAGAATTTCAATTCCTATTTTTCAAAGCAGAAAATTATTTAGAATTGCCAAGGCAGTAAACGCACAAACATAAATTAATTATGTTTCAATTGCTGGTTATTGGTAAAAATGTTCATAGTTTTCAAAAGTAAAAGTGTATGTATGCAAATGTATTTTCTTTTCTTGCATTCACTTATTTTAGAATTTAAAGAACCAACTTTCAGACCTGATAAAGGACAGAAAATTCAATCGGTTTTGTTTGTGAAAATAATTGAAACAAGTATTGTGGTTGGGGGGTGAGCTGAAGCCGCTCCCATCTGACTTTTGGGCAAAAAAATGGTGTGCACTCTGTACTGGTTGACTTTCAGAGAGGAGACGGTAGTGCCTGGAGAAAACGGCAAGCATGGATAGGCTACATGCAAACACCACCGCATAGGAAGCCCAGAGCCGTGATTCCAGCCCAACCTTTTATTCTGAAATTGACATGCTAACCAAGACGATTATACCTACAACTGCACTTGAACTAATGGATACTACTACTACCTAAATCCTCATTTATTTATCAATCACTCTTCAGGAAGACAATAAAACTCAAACATGGTTGCTTCGTTTGTCGCTTATGTTGCCATTTCCACTGGATATAAACGGAGCATTAAAGAATTGTTTCTACCAACCCAGGTTTCATGTTGAATTTCAGTCCAATACCATCTTTTGGAGCCTTATATGCATTATGCATATTGCAGCGTGGCATACTGTACATAAATGTATAATAATCAGGCTGGATGCTTTTGTTTTTGACTTATTGTGGTTTTCTCTGTTGCGTTATTAGTTGACCTCACGTACCTTCACATATGCATGTGCTTCAGGTATCATCTTTAAATGTGTGTTTTCTTAAGTATACATATTTATCCATATGAGGAAAGTCCCCGCTGGAAATTCCCTCGGCGCATTCATCATGTGCTGCATGTGAACATTATATCCTGCCCGCCCGTCCCCTGGAGAGATACATGAATCCATAACTGCTGCTGCTGCTGCTGCAGGCGAAGCCGGTGCGCTTCATCCGAACACAAACTATATTGAGCATGCTCGGTCTGTCAAGAACTTAAAGGTGCTGATTTTGTTTTGCGTTTCATTCCTGACTAAATGCAGTCTTTGCCGATTTGTATAATTATACTTGCTCCAAAGTTTTGGAATGGAATGTACCAGTATTTGCTGTATTGGCTCAACTTATTACGATAAAGTTGATGCTGCTCTTAATTGGCTTAAACATGTGCACTTAACAATGATTGCAATCAACAGAGGCGGCCCAGTGTGAAGGTATGTTATTATAGTCATTAGTGCCAGCAATTACTATGATACCCCTCTGCACCCTGTATCTTCACCAGTTTTCCATACACAGAGCTCATTGTGGTGCTTACAGTCAAAGTCGTTTGTGTTCTTTAGTTTCAACTTTTCCAACTTATTCCACTCGTTTGTGCTTTTTACTTTTTTTTTGTTTTGCTTGCGAACAACGTAGCCACTTACATGACTCTCTGTGGCAAGTTCATACCACTCATTCAGATGCAGGGGCCATTTACATAGCTTTCCAAAGTGAACATTTTTCACAAGATAACTGTTCAATGGTGTATTTGTTTCTTTCAAAGTGTCACCATTGGATTTGAAACATTTTTACAGTATTCTCTGGATTGCAATCAACCTAAATATCGCCAAATAATGTCTCGTAGAGAGAGCTGCACAAACACAGCCATTTGATAGACACAAACAATTAAGATTCATGGAATTTCCCCGATATTAGTGTCTGCGATGGTGCAAATCATGTTTGAATAGTGCAAAAAGTGCCGGGAAGGTGACACTTTGGACTCCAGGAGTCAAAACTATTTTCATCGTGTCCACATTGTTTCCCTCAGAGAGCCATTATGAAATCCATGTAAATGTATAATCAGCTCATCATCAGAGATGGACATTCCATCCCAGGGACGGAACAGGACAGAGGAGGAGGTTTATTTTAAAAAAGGACAAACTAAGGAAGGACCGACATGGGTTTCCGTCCGTCCATGTAATCAAATACCACATGCATAGAATTAAAATATTTGCACTCAGAACAGATGGAAAATTTTGTAATGCTGTAAGCCCCTTGAACTGAGAGTTCAACTGAGAGACACTGAGCGAACGAGAGAGAGAGAGAGGGAGAAAGGGAGAGAGAGAGAGAGGGAGAGAGAGACTTGAAGTTCACGTCTTTTGGAAATAGAAATTTCCCCGGGATTAGTATATAATGTATATTTTTTAGAACAAATAGATTTTGAAATACTGTTAAGCAAATATTTTAGCATACAACTACTGTTTGATTTATGTCAATGTATTTGGTAAAAATCAAGGCTAGTTAACCAGTGAAAGACCACTTTGATTTTCTGCCAGTATGAAAAGAACAAATCCATTCAGCAAAAAAATAAATAAAATTTACACACATTCTTTGCCTTGGTGGGCCAAAATAAATGACATTTTGGGCCAGAACTGGTCCCTGGGCCTTGGTTTTGACACCTGTGGTGTAGATGCCCATTTCTGAAAACCTTTGACGTGTTTATGCCTGACAGTAGCTCAGAGCAGTCAATATAATGAGATCCGTAACACTTCCCTGTGACGAATTTGGTGTTGGAATAGATGTTTTATTTGCATGCAGCGTGGAAGACGAGCGCCATCACACTGGCCTGGCATGCATATTCAGTCATTTTTGAGTGTGGCCCCTTTAGAAAGCTTTGTCTGTTCCCGGAATATTTGTCAAATTTACTAGAGCTTTCCAGTTTGACCATATTCTCAGAACCTGTTAATTTAACCAAGTACAGAATTCCTGGTAACATGAACACATTGTTGAACGAGGGCACTACATGGGGACTCTGATCTTTTCATGTATGTCCGGCTACTTGGACTGCTTGTCCTCTCTGCTGCAACTGTAATCACTCCATGCAAGAACTAGATCCATTTTATAATATTTTTTTTTTTTTGGGGTGGGGGTAATATGCAGTAGAAGATAGAATATAAGAATATAGAATATAGATCCTCCCTTGTCCTCCTCGTCCCTTCTCCACTGTCACAGTTTTTGTTTTCATTCAGCTTAAACGAGTGATTTTCACGTCGATCAATGTTGAAATGTTTTGCCAGCTCTACCATTTGCAACTTATATGAGAAGTTGTCCTTTTTTTCCCCGTTTTGTGGCCTTAGGAGCCAAACAAAACAATCAACAACCCCTCCTTTCTTCTGCATCATAATGGAAATCAGATTCGAAAAAAAGCCTTGTGCGAATGAAATAAGCTCCATTTTCTTTCTGTGTTGGAATTACTTCATCTGAATATACTTACAAGGAGTCACAAAAGACTTAAATTTGCCATTTTCACATGGAAATTAGTTTTTCGGTGAAATGGGTGTTGTTCCCATTTGAAGATGATCAGCTGGCTCAGGATATTTTTTTTTTTCTTCTTTTTTTTTTTTTCTCTCTCTCCAAAACCTTTTTTAGCCTCCGTACATGATGCCCCTTTTAGGCTCAAAAGTGCTACTTGTGTAACCACAGCTGTGTCAATACTGCATGGATGACGTAAACCACTGCTGCCATCAAATGACATCGCCATTGTATCGTTTGGTGTTATCTTAGCATTTTGCTGTTCTTTAGTTCTGCAAACTACAATATTGTCTCTGCAATCTACTGCATTGCGAAAAAAAATGGTCTCCTTACAGGAGCAATACATTTATGTAATTTTTGTGTAACTTCCCCAAAGTGAGCTGAGGCAAGTCAGTGCTTGGAGGTTGAAAAACAACCGAAAACCTTATTCAGTTTGAATCTGCTTGCTAATGCAACTTAGCGCTGCCTCTTTAGACCAATGCCCTTCAACTACTCAACAGTGCATTTACGCAGTAATCAGTATTTTGGTGATAATTAATTTTGTCTCCCTCTAAATCCTCTGTATAACTGTTAAAGTGTGCTTAATTAATGAGGTTAATTATCTGGGTTTGGAGTCAATCGCTGGCATTCTTTGTCTCCCACTCATTGGTCTATTGGAACTTCACTCAGTTTATTTGATACTGCCATGTGACTTAAAAATTGTGCAGAAATCGGGGCACTATCTTCATGTGGTCTCATCACAGTTAGGTGCCCACTATTAAGCACTCACAAATTCCCATGTTTGACAGTGTCAAACTTGTATCTATTTAGAAAAAAAAAATCCATAATTTATTCCAACATCATCCTCTTGTCTTTTCGAGAGGAAGCTGGCTTGCAAACAGTAATGAGAAAAGAAAGGCTATGTGGTAGACTAATGAGCATTGATGGATGGAGCAACGGAGGAAGTGAAGGAGCTGCTTTTAGACAGATTAATGGATTGATAAATGCAAATGCCTGTTTTTTTTTTTTTCGTGGGCTCTTTGGTCCACAACTGAAACGCAGGAACAAGGTGAGGATGGACATGATTAGGGAGAAAAATGAAAAGACAGCGATGCAAGTAAGTGCACCGGTACTACTGCGTGTTTGGACCTGGAACGCTTACTGGGTTCCTCATCTAATAAACGTCTTGCTCGCAGTGCTCTCAGGTGAATAACGAATTGCTCAGAGACATGCTTTTAGGCTGACGTTTATGTTTGCTTATCAGTGCAGCTGGGGATGGGTTAAATACATTAGTTGTATTGAAGCTACGTTGGACTGGAATGGAAATCTTTAAGATTTGATCACAATTTTCATATGAGTACAAAGAGAAGCTATACAAGTAACTAGTTCAACAAAGTTCAAGGACTACTGTCACAAACGCTACATCTCAAACCCGATCCACAAAGTTGTGGCTCATACACCATTACAACACGCCGGCCCACAATGCCCTGAGCATCTGACAATTCCTGACGGAGAAGTACCTCACCATGCTTGCGCAACCTTCCATCTCACTCGACCTAGTGGAGTGTGAGTTCTTTTCTGGTTCCAAAGCTCGTGGGGCTCATCAAGTGGACCCGTTTTAAAGACATGCTTGACATCACGATGGCTGTGATGACAAAATTGCAGAGAATCCCAAAAGAATTCTTCCAGCAGAACATGAAAGCGTGGCACAGAAAACTGGGAAACGTACATTAGACATAGCTCCCTTTTGTGACACCAATTGTGGAATTCCCCTAACACACCTTACATGTCAGTTAAAGACTTTTGTGTGAAGTTTGACAATTCTCCCTCTCTCCTTGTGAGGATTCGTGCAAGAAGATTGACAGGCGCTCATGAAGAGGGCGAACGGACTGGTGAAATTGGTTGAATGGAGTTTTTGGATCGTATATTGCTCTTGGAAGATTTTTCTGTTTGATGAGCATCTATTTGATTGCCTTGTAGAAAACATTTTGCTGCCAATTGACATTTTTTCAGCCTATGGCATCCCACATGGGTGCACCGTGCACATCGTGAGGTTTGCATTCTTGCATATATTGCCATACTTGCCATATCACGAGATAGGGGGACACATCTGTGCACCTTAATTAAAATCAACATAAAAGAACATACGAGCACACATGTAGGAGGGGGGGGGGGCGTGTGGGTGTTAGCATCCCACCGCCTTTCCTCTCTCTTCTCCTCCAATAGTTGATTCATGAAAGTTGAGCGCTGTTATTGTGCGTGCTTGTATTCTGTGTCCAAAAAAACGGTGTATCTGCCAATGATGGGGGTCCGCACTCCCAGTTGTCATTTTATAACAGCTTGTAGACAAACTCATTACATCCAACACCTGCTCCCGTTACCTACCCCGAGGGTGTGTGCGGCGAGGATGCACCGATTCAAGTCAACAAGGTGAATTTGCTGTAATTTACCCGCAGCCGTCTGCATTCAAGTCTTGCTAAGCAGTGACACCAGGCAGCAGCGACTAAGATAGAGGAGTTCTGGATTAACTCTGCGACTCTGCGAAATGAGTGGCTCTGGCAAGTCGTTATTGGTGTCATTGGAGTATGTTGAAGTGATATATCTCAAGTTAGAGACTAAGATCTTATGTTGGGGAGGAGCTAAGTTGAACATGAGTTAATTGTTTAAGTTATAGAGGTTTACATGTGTGAGCATTTGCTCTGCTGAGTGGCAATCAGGCTGAGTGTTTGAAAATCGGTATTTTTACAGATTGCAAAAGAAATATACGAGTGCACTTCAGCTGCACTGAAACAAAGGTTTTGCGCAATATTCTGTCCAACCGGTATGGTTATTGGCTGGTAATATTTGTGCTGGAGTAAATGTCCAAAATCCATTCACAATCCAAAGGAAAAAATTCAGAAGCCATTAATAGTCACATTTCCAAACAGATTTGCCGTGATAATTGTTTGTGTAAAAATTTAAATGGGTATTGTGTGACTTTAGGAAGGGTTAAAAGAGATTAGAGAAGAAAGTGACGCAGGTCACTACTGTACTGTAGTGTATTAGACGCTAAACCCCCTCACAAAAGGATGCATGGTGGGATTAAACGGACAATCCACCATGTCATTTCTTTTTTTTCCCATGTTGCAATTTCAGCATCATTCTCATTGTACTCCTTTCACTTTTTCAACAACAGACACAAACTGGACGGTGTAAGGCGCTATAATAGTCAGCCCAGTCTTCACCATACTGTGCAGTACAGTTGAGATTGACACAATATCTTTTGAGACGGTCATCCGGCTTCTCTTTTTGGAGATTGTAGACGAGATGCTGATCCTTGCAGAGTGATTCCCCGATTTCCAGCATTATTGATAGAATAATCGAGAGGATAATCGACTGGACCTTCTTTTAACGCGTATTAACCAGTTGTGCCAATAGTTGTGGATGGCGCATTTGATCTCTCAGCACAATGTTGTAGGCTTTTTCTGCCCTCTTGTGTCATTTCTATGGAAAAGCTACCCATTGACAAAACGAACTACTGTCCTCACAGTTTGGACGGCGTATGTATAATGCATGCGCTGGTATTGAGGTGTTTTATCCATGGTTCTTTACAGTCTCTTTCTTTCACCTGTCCAGATTACTCAGTCATACCCCACTTGTAACCTTTTACACTAAGCTGAGCAATGGCCGGCCATGTTGTGCTTGCGCATTTTATTCTTTCCCTCTGCCCTTGCCCGCTCTCTTAACACAGAGAGCAGGCAGATAAGCCAAGATTTACACACAATGCTGAAGCCATTAGCGTCCGACGTTTCCTCTCCTCCCACTCTCTCAGGGGTTTGTTTCATGTTATCAGATCCACCGGGATGTGTATATGGCAGATTGAATGTCGACGAGCATGGAAAAGGCTAAGATGTCTAACCTCCTATTCACACGCTGCTAGCCTCATCAACAGAGAAGGCCCCTTTGTGTCTCAACAGCCAAGCAGACGGACAGTACACGATAATTGCACTCGGACAATACCCGTCCTCCCTGTTGGTTTGAGTCTGTCCGTCCTCTTGGATGAAATGGTAGAAGATGAGTGTGTGTGCCCGGGAGGAGAGGATGGATGAAGGACGACGACGGATTGTGTTTGTGCCTCTCTGAGTTTTTCAATCTTGAATGAAAGGAAGCGATAAAAGGTTTTTGGAGTCGCTAGTCCACGTCGAGCTGTCATCGTGTAGTCGAAGTTGCCGGATGCCAACTGGCAGTCGCTGCAGTTGTGATGTCACCGGTTGGCTGATAAAGCCTCTTGAGGAAACACTATTAGATTGCGTCAAACAGACAGCAGGGTACTTGAAGCAAACGTCAGGATCCTCATAGCTGTTCTTTCATTTCCTCCCATGATGTCATTGCTCTCATCCAGGTGCGTCGTGCTGAAAGCACCGTAATACGACATAAGATTTTGCAGTGGGATTTTCGGTACATATGCTCATAAACATTCTGGAGAGGCTGTTGAAATGTTGCAATTTTTGCTTTTATACTACTTTCAGCAGACGCTTCATTTGGTGCACCTGCACAAGCCAATGCGACTCAATATGACAGCTATATGTCCATCCATCCATCAAATTTATATAACGGATTGCGGTTGGGCTGGACACGATCGCAAATGAATTTGGATCCAGTCATTCGCACGGCTTATAGAGACATATTATATTATTTTTGGGATTCGGGCAAAAGCCGTTGTAAGTGTTGAACACGGATTTTTGAGGCAGACATGCAAGCCTCGATAGTATCATGCGTCTGAGAGCGAGGGAATATAAATAGTTTTCATTTTCATGAGAGATATTGATTTTAAAAATGGTTGTCAAACATATGTGGGGCATTGTTTTACTCAATTTCATTCAGCAAATCATATGTATAAAGACAAGATATAAACCTCTCTGTCAAAGCTACTGATGTCAAAAGAATTGCTTTGGTAATTTGCATGATTTGTATTTTTCATAGCAACCTGCATGCATTTGTATACTTGGAAATGTATATATTTATTTTTATATTTATTTATAGAGCATTATTTAAAAAATGTGTCAAAACACAATAATGAAAAACAGTATTCATTTTTCATAAAAATTTGAAAATATAATTCGAAAAGAATAAAATCAGTCGTGACATGGAAACTCTCCTGCAGTACCTTGGCTCTCATCGTCACAAATCACACGGTCACACCTGACAAATTAATATTGCATACATGTAAATATTATGCTCATTATCCAAGGTTGCCGGCAGTGTTTGAAGGACAGTTCTCATTGCCAATAAAACATGGTTTCAATATTTGGAAATGGGAAAATCTATTTAAAAAGTCAAAAATCTGCATTCAGTGGACTTAGCTGCATGCAGCAAACAAGACATTATTTAATTATTATCCCTTGTTTTGCAACACTTGAGTGTTTCTAGCCAGCAGTCACAATGTTGTTGTAGTCGTCCAGCTTCTCTTGACTTATTTGCTTCGGTGGTGGAGAGGCACCGCCGCATGTATGGGCCGTTTTCAACAGAATGTTCAATTACGTTGCTCCTGCTGCGACGTTTGGCTCATTTGTCTCTGGGTGCCGCGTATAAATAATGTAAACAATAAATAATGCAAACACCAAATATTGAGCCTACTTGAGCGGCATGTTATTTGTAAATGCAGTATTAATACATAGCTGGTATTGCATTGTTTAAACACGAGATGTTGTGCGTTAATGAAAGTGGCTTCGGAAAGATGTTACGATGGCATTATAATTGCATCGTTGTGCGA
Source organism: Idiotropiscis lumnitzeri (assembly GCF_059441095.1). NCBI lineage: Eukaryota > Metazoa > Chordata > Actinopteri > Syngnathiformes > Syngnathidae > Idiotropiscis > Idiotropiscis lumnitzeri. The sequence continues at coordinate 30,369,987 of NC_142391.1, forward strand.
ATATGGCCACCATATGCCCAAATAATTTTTTTTTGGCGCTCTCTCATTCTTTATTCACAAGCTCAGGTCGCAAACACTTCAGTGTACTATTGTTACTTAATACTCTTCTATGAGGAGGTGCGGGTGGAGGAATGTTCTGCTCTTGTAATGAATTCAGTGAACAGTGGTTCGAGGAAGGACGTCAGCCACAATTATCACTTGGTTCTGTGAGCGGTGCTTGATGGAGGAGAGTCGCAGCTGGCGCCTCATCGCTTTCACTCACTATGCCTGCTGTTCATTCCGCCGGCCTTTCTCCTGCTCTGTCCCGTCCGTCTCTTGGCATTCCATTTTCTTTCATTCGCCCTCTTAAGTCAAATTCTATTCACACTTGCTGTACCTGTTAGCTGCTGGATCTGTCATGTGGTCTCTGATGAAAAGCAAGCAGAGGATGCCATCTGTAATGAAAATTTTAACTTATATCTTGGTGGACACAATCACAATTAGATGAATGTGGATGATCTCAGCTGTGGTTAAATTAAAGAGCTTTTTGTCTTATTATTTTCAAATTTGGCATCACACTGGTGTAGTAGTTAGCACATAAGCCTCAAAGTTTGGCGACAATGGGTTCCTCCCACTTTCCAAAAGATTTGGGTTTATTGACGACTACAAATGTGTGTTTTGTCTGCAATTGGCTGACAAAATCGTCGTTGGTCTTCTGGTCTCCGCTTCTCTTTTTTTTAGGAATTTCAATATCGTGCCAGATGCTCTGTGTTTTGTTGTTGGTTTTCTTCATGTTAGTCTTATCCATCACCACTTTGCTTGATTTCACTTTCCAGAGGTTAATGTCATGTTTGACTTTAAAATTCCTAATTGGTCATTTTCGTGTCATTTTTATTTCTTTATTTATTTTGTGTATGCTATTTGTCACGGGCATGCATAAGGATGGATGTTGTATCTGTTTTAAAAATAGCATGTAGTGATGGCGGTGAAAAGGTTGGTTTTGGTTTTCGTAAAATCCTTAGCTGTGAAAGAGTTTTTCCTTCTTTTTGAAAAAAAGAAAACAGTAATTGGACATGGTTTTCATCTGACAACCACCATATGCTTCTCTTTCCCCTGTTTTTTCCTCTTCTTTTCTTACTTTCAATTTCTCCTCTCCTCTTCTCTCCTTTGCTTTCTCCTGCCCTCATCTCCGCAAATCCTCCTCATCCAGAGGGTGGCTTTGACAGGCGGTGAGCTCACACTTGTAACCTTCCTGCCACATGTGCCAGGCGAGAGGCAACTGGAGAGTTTGGCTGCAGATTGAATAGCTTCCAAAGATGTCATATCGAGACAGCAACCCCCTAAATTTATTCCTGCCCGGCTTTCCGCAAGTCTCCACCAATCACATTGCCAGGAGTTGCCATGTACTGTAGCTGGCCGCTGCACTCGCTCTGAATTGTCCCTAGACAATTTTTTCCTTTTTTTTTTTTGTTTTTCTTCCCTGGGGTGTGTCCTTCAACGAAATTATTCCTTCAGCACTTGTCATGCGAGCCAACCACTGTGAGGCAGACCGGCAGATGGGAGGTCTGATTGGCTGTCAGCTCATGTTTATTTCCTTGTTGTCAGGATGTCAGATGAGATAAAATATTGTTCCGCTGCATTGTCATGTTCTCACCGCAGGTTTCATTTAGAGTATTTAGAGTAGTTTAGAATGTTCCAAAGTCGCCGCCCATACGCACCACCCCCTCCTATCAGATTTGTGTATTTCCCGACATGAGACTGAGCCAATCCTAAATGTGTTGGTAGGGTACAACGCTAGGATGGCGGCCAGTGAATTTGCGGTCGAGTTGTCCATTGATCACTGTGTGGAAATAGATCTCTTCCTGAACTTCCTCTTCATCAACTATGTGAACCGCGACACAACCGTTGATCTTATAGAAATAATTACTGGCACCTAATTTGATGCGATCTTAAAAAGAGATCACAATTCACAATTTGGATATTGGCAAAATTCAGTTACAACTTTTTCTTGTTTTTCTTTTATGGATTGTTGCGACACGACTGAGTTGCCGTGTGACTAAATGCACTTTATCCAATAACGGAAGCATTAATTGTATATGCGCACATGCACAGGATATGGCCATCTCGCTGTGAATTGATTAATGAGAAACAGTTTCATGTGGATCGTGGACCCAGGTTGGCTTGCGTCACTAAGAAACAGGTGGTGGACATTCATAGTCACACACACACGCATGCATAAACACATATACCTCAGGTGGTGGATGGAGCTCTCATGCTGAGCGGATTTGTATCAAAGCCCAGACATAAAACAGAGTTGGCAGACCGGGACTCTAATGCGTCCAAGTCTGCTGCTGCTGCTAGTGTGTGTGTGTGTGTGTGTGTGTGTGTGCGTGCTTGTGTGTCTGTATGCACATGTTTGTTTAAGCATGCAAGAAAAATGATGTATGCAAGGAAGTGATTTTTTTTTTCCTCCGGCGTCTTTCTGCAAGTTCTTTTTTATTCCAATTTTTGCTTCTGTTTTTGCAATCAACTCTCTGAGTTTTGGCGGCGCTGTTTTCCCCGTCCTTTCGGCCTCCTTAAATATCATGTAGGTGCTGGGAGGTGCTGAAAGGTGGTTGGAATACAGAGTGTGCATTTTAGAAGTTGAAATGTGTCTGTTTTTATGCAGGCGTTTTATCACCCTGCACAATTAGGATGGTCTGAATTCACACCAGTTGAAATCGCTGAGCGTGACAGTGAGGATGGTCCAACTATGGTCTGCTTGGATCTCTCAGGCATGCACACATGCCAGAGCTCGTCATACACACAGCCTCCATGCTTCACAGTGTACTGATTGGGAGGCATGCAAACATGCTCACTTGTCAGCGCATTGCCCATTATGTTGGTTTATGGCAGTGGAAATTAACATTCTCTCTGGCTTTTGTGGGGAGAACGACACACACTGTAAATCTGCGTGAAGTGTCACGGCATATTACACACCCTTCTACCGTGGCTTTTGTCTCGTTGTGAAAGCCATTCCACATCTTTCCTTCTACACACAAAACAGTTGGTGGACAAATCCGGGCCCAAAAGCCCCCCTGTGCTGCCCATTTAGGGCCCATGCTGAGTTTGTAATGAGCATAGCCTAGCGCGAGATTAAGGTAGAACATGGTATGGCGTTGGCAGGATTTGTGACAGTTTGAGTCCTGACCTTGTGGTGGAGTGCACTTCAGTTCTTGTTGCGGGTCGGATGACCGCCGGCCTCTCTACTGTTAGTCGACTGTCATTTGTCATAGCCTTTTACTCAACGCTGCTAATGTGTTTCCAGGCTAACACGCATCACCCTTCGGGGGGTGTTTTTTCATACAGGAACACTACTCTGTTGACTGTTCGGAGACGCACCGGGAAGATGATTATAAAAGCATAACAGCAAGTGGTGAAGGAGGGAAAAAAAAAAGAGTAGTGATCGAAGAGGCTTTGGTTATAAGGAGAAAGGTTTGTATCACGTATATGATGGTTTGCAGCCCCCCCCCCCTGTGAAGAATAAGAGGAGGGCAGCGGGGCAGAGATGGGAAAGAAGGAATCAAAGAAAGACTTAGAACAGGAGAAAAAACGAGACGGCTGGATTGGAAAAGAAGGATAAACATGGGAATAGAGGTCCAAAAGGCACGAGAAAAGTCAGGTTGTTGAAAGCAGTAGATCACACAAGAACATTGAGACAGGAGATGGAGAGGGAGAAAGTAGAGCGCAAGGACTGTTATCATCTGGAATCTATAGAGAATTGATGGGCAGAAGAAGAAGATATAGTCCCATACATCACACACTGTCTCATAAAAGCTGCGCTGCTGCTGCTGTTTCGACTCTGTATTCTCCATCCTGTCTCTCCAAATAGTTCGCCAGCTGACTAAATATCTCTTTTTAAGAATGCAGCTTCTAATATCCATTGCTGTGGGAAAGAGAAGGGAATCAAAGGTGTGTGCATCGGGTAGTGAATTCTTTCCGTTTCACTTGTGAGTCTTGGTGAATGTTGGGAAGATTAAAAAAAAAAAATGGAATTGGAAAAGTAGAATTCAATCAATTAGGTTGGCTTTACTAAATTGAATAGCCACTATGCAGGACAAAGGGTGAAAGTGAATGAATGCAAAGAAATCATATCCATATTCAGTCATACTTTTCAAAATAGGTTCCCCTTCAACACCGTTTCTAGTGAAAGTGACTGAAAAATATGTTGACGCAACAATAATTGTTTCTTTGTTAATGAAATGTTCAGGTACTCAAGACAACATTTTCATATTGCTTCCCTTTAACACTAACTTTCAAATAATGACTAAAATTACCAACAAAGGCAATGCAGGATTACAGAGTTTTATTTCTGAAAGCTTTTCTGCCATTGTGTCGTCTCGTAAGCATTGCCAAGTTTCTGCTGATTGGACAAAATTAATTTTGCGATCAACCTCATTGGAATGTCTTTTGCTTCCACTCCCTTTTTATCCATCTTAATGATTCTCGTATTTTTTCTTGATGTTCGAAATTCCACAATTTTGTCTTTTAGAAATCCATTTGAAACATCAAATTTTTCAAACGGTGTTTGGTTCAACAAGCTATTTAATGGCTTTATGTCGGAGAGACCAGCATAATTGTTTCACTCCAAATTTCTAATTATATTTTTTCCCAGTGTTGGCAAAAATTGGTTCAGTATTTTTGATAGTCTATGTGCCTGAACTCTATTCCATTTTTATTTTGTGTTGTATTTATTTTGCTCATACTGTTTACTATATCTTGGCAAGGTGCGACATTTTCACATTAGGATAAAAGCGCCGAGGGACAAGGAAGGCGTTACATGATGTAATTGAAGCGGGACTATTCAGTGATAACATCCAGTTGGAGTCTGTGTTAGTCGGAGATGTTGCCTACATGCTACCATGAGCATACTCTTTTGTCGAAACACAAACGTGATGGAATTTTACTCCAATTTTACCTTGAGTCAGTTATTTCCAACTGTTCTATGGCACATTTGTGTGCTGTGAGAAGTGCTCCGGTGTGCTGTGGTACGTTTGCTAATTTCATTTAATCGGTCAGAAAATTATTGATTATAGAACTAATTGATCTTTTTTCTAGTCCTTCATCTATGCCAGCAACACGTAGTGACAGGCAAAAACAAAGAAATGCTCTCTATCTTCCGGTTGACTTTGGGTTCAACTTACTTATAATTCACATTGTTCCTTGGTACACACTGCTTTCGGTGATCCAAGGCTTGTTCGGTGAAGTTGCCAGATATTGATCAGCAGTCAAGCATAAAGGGATCGGAAATGCATTCATTACGTACAGTTGTGACTTGATAGAACCTTGCGTACATATGTTTTAGTGTGGCATTGCTGCAATAAACATGTTGGACGAGTTACACGGACGACCTTGTGTGTTGTACAATGACGGAACTGCTCACTCGACTGTCATCTGGCAGCATGTCTGCGGTTCGAATGCGGTTGTTTCTCTGGAGCCTCTCACTGCGTTTCGTGTCCTCTTGTTTGTCATGCGCGTACAACCTTTCTGTGATATCCGAGGCATGCTCATAGTTAGGAACATCTGTGGTGGTGTCATCCAACTCATGTCATTTGGCTCTCAAGAGAAACACATTCAAGTTGTGAGAAAACCTAACTTGGAAAAACCAGACGACTGTTTTGGTTTCCCCTCAAGTGGTCAATGAGTAAACGTGTTTGTTTTAAAATAGCAATCTGTTAAACGATGACAAGAAAAATACCATTGACCCAGCTCTCTCAAATGGCTGGTATCCTTTAATCAATGCAGGGATTTCCCACCGAGGTTGGGAAAACTTGCATTTGGCGTATTTTTTTTTTTTACTATCAATTACAGTGATGAATATGTTTGGTGGTACAAGCATTGGTTATTCTCAGCCCTTCCTCATCACATAATTTATGTGAGTCCATATTCAATGTTGTTGTTTTTTTTAAATAAAAAAAAAAAATCTTGAAACACATCCACATGCAGCCAGCCATTCAATTGCCCATCAGCATCAAAATTCCAAATTTTGATCAAATCACGACCAAGAAACATGAACAAAAACTGACCTTTTCATTTTTGTGTCATTGAAATTCTGAAAATTAATGTTAAAAAAGACAGATGATTCCCTATTTTTACCCCTCAGAATTGAGTAATTCCATAATTTTTCACCCCACCGTTTGGTCTAAACAAGTAATTTTTACCAATTACCACAGTATTCTTTCCTTATTTTTATACATTTTTTTGTGGGTGTTTTTAAAGCCAGAAAGTTGCCATTTAAACTGACTCTAGTTTTGTGTCATGTCCGGTCTATAATTACAACTGCTGATTTTTTTTTTTTTTTTTTTTTGCAAGGCGTTAGTGCATCGTCATATTAAAACAGCGTCTACTATTCAGTCCCATAACTTTAGGTGAAACAAGAAACAACTGAAAATGTGGCAAAGCGTCCCTGAAACTCTCACCATCTTACTTGTAATGACCGACTGGACGTTGTGTTTTGTGAACGGGAGGAGTCCATCGATCCGGTTTCTCCACCCTGGTTTTTGTGCTGCTGATCCTAATGAAGCTACATTCATCCAACAGACAAACAATTAACAGCTTTGATTCTCTAAGTACAAGTAAAGAAATGTATTTTTCAGTCCAAGTACCTTTTCTATTCATACCCCGGAACGTTCTACCTTCCACTTTTTGTGCATAGGCAAAACATTGCGTCTTTTGCACGTTTAAGTACAAAGTGAGAATGACAGTATGTGTTGGTAAGCACTCATTAAAAGGAATGGCAGCAATCAAACTCCAAAGCAATTAGCCATGGCTGAGCGCACAGTGAAGCGCGCCGTGCCAACACAACGTTGTAGATCACCCGTACCCACAAAGTCGCAGAACTGAGGCGCTCTCCTTTTTCTACTGACTACCACCTGATGACTTGAGGGGCTGAAACAAGGTTGTGTGATTTACTCTTAATTAATTGAGGTATTTTGTAATTAGTGTTGTTTGAAAAACATAAAGTGATGCTGGAAATCTTTGAAGATTTAAGTCATATTGCGACATTTATAAAATAAATAAAACAAAATATATTGCTCCACAAATTTAGTTTACAGATACAGTGAAGCTGTCTTTGGGCCGCCAAAATTGATATCCTGCGCAAAAATCACAGCACAATTTCTTATGATTTAGTGTTTTAGTCTAACAATCCAGGTGGAGCCTGGCTAGCACTCTGTCTTTGCTGCCAAAAAGACCTTGCTGCGTTTTATATTGGTTTCATTGAAGGATGGACTTGACAAGTGCAATTTTAGTGACGTTGGAAGGATGCCTGGGGAGGAGTGAGTCATTTACAAAATGTAGCAAATCCACTGGCAAGCTAAAATTCATTTTTAGGAAGATTGTAGGCAGTGTACTGCGGGGCTAACTTAAGGTGCTGCGCAATGAACTTTGTTTGCGTAGCTGTTTGTCTAGCGAGCCTTAATGCAGCTTTTACATTGCAGATTCTAAATTTGCTGAATTTTCACTGTCCAATCCTTTGACACCACAGAGCAGTTCTCAACATATTTTCAAACTTGTCTGTTTTTTTCAACAGAAAATAATATGGCATACCTTCCCTTTCACAAAATGTCAAAACCTTTTTTTTTATTTTGGCCATCAAACATAGTGCAAAGGCAATGGCCGTTGTGGGTGAAAAATCAGCATTTGAAAGACAGTGGAACATCGAAGATGCATGATCAATCGGGAGAATACAGATATTTTAAAAACTGATTTTAGAGAGTGAAATTTACAGCAAAATGCTCATATAAAGATGGGCAATACCTAACTGTTTTATTTTTCTGCTCGCTACCACAAAATTGCCTCAAAGCTTCTTGTGCATGGACATCACGCAGGTTCGTATGAGTTGGCACGGCAACAGGCTGTCAGTCCATTTGGGTCAGCTTCAAGTGGGTAACTGCCACTTAACCTCACTAAGTCCTTTTTTTTTATCAAGATAATCAGCCACTTTGTCGCTGACACTTGTTTTTGACATGATTTCGACCCGCGAGTTAAGAGGTGAAGTTGAAGTCTTGTCGAATTAGTCAGGTTTTACCCTCCAAAGAAGGTCCTGCTTCAAGCCTTCGAAAGCATTTTCGTGCCAAACTTAAGACGATAAGACTTGTTTTTTCATTCTGTTAGCTTGCAAAGATGCCCATTCAGCTCTTTTTTTTTTCCTGGTTGAAAAGCTCAGCTTTAACAGGAGAGCCACTGTGACGGCCATTTATTGTTGCCGTTATGGCACAATTTGGAGCTGACCAATGACAACCCGCTGGGCTGCCCTGCCATCATTCGCAAAATTGGTTTAAAACATGATGAACGGCTGTGGAATAGCATTCTTATTTGTGTGGTGGGTACAGCAGGACGGCCTGGGAAATCAGCCAGACCCTAATTGCTGCGGCAGACCTTCATTTAGACAATTGGAATGCTCAAGCAAATAGTGATAAAATATGTACTTACAACACTGGCTTCTGGAGTCAACGTTTTGTAATATTATGACATAAAGAAATAAATTGCAACCCTTTGTGTGATTGTGGGTGGAATCATTTAGTCATACTAATTCAAAGACATGGATGTTATTTGTTTTGAATTCTAGCCCATCCCATATATATCAAAGGCAAAAGAAAATTTAATTTCATTGCAGCAGTGGCAGAAAAGAATGACATAAGAGCGAAGTGCGTACTCTCACCAATGCTATATTCTGACGAAATAGCTTTAATTGCGCAACATGGAAAGTAACAAAGAAATCGTCAAAGGCTTTCTTTGTTTTGTAACGTAATGAACATTTTCTTATTGAGTAATATCTGTATTGCCTTCATTTACATTTCTTGTATTTCCCTGTTTGAAAATTGTGCTCCTTGAAGTGCCCTCTTTTCAGATATTTTTTTTTTTTTTACATCCTTTTATTGTAAAAGTTTCTTTTGTCCGCAGCACAGAGCGTGAGAGAAACTGTGAGGAAGCAGAACCTTGATTCCCTCTGCTTTCGCTGGGATTTATGGGTGATATAAAGAAAATTTACTACAAGAATCATTTTGCGAGAGCATTTTCCTAAGAAGTGTAAAACCTTGCCCATCCGCCGCTCCGCCCTTCCATTTCATTAAGTCCAAAGACAGCCGTGGAAGTCTGAAGCCTCGTCCGTCACCTCCTCCTCATCTTGCCGCTGCCTTTATGTTTTCAACCTCTCGCTGGACCTTCAACCGCTTTGCTTTTCTGCATGTCATGCTTCCCTTCTCCCCAAAATCACCCATTCCGATTCCCTTCCTTCTTTTGTCCGTCCAGACAGCCGTGTAATTGTTGGGCCGTGTGAAGAGTCCAATGAGACGAGGTCTTATGTTGGCTGGGCACCGTGCTTGTATACCTGCCCTAAGGGCCGTTGCGCTTTTGTCCCCGAGCCATTGTGCGCTCTTGCTGAAGAGAAACGCTACACTTGTTGTTTGTCTGCGTTCTTTGTGATAAGTGCGGAACCTCGCGTCACTTAACTGTCGTCACCGTTCATCTTCCTGCTGCCGGTCTGGCCGTTTCATGCAAAAAGATTAGCCTCATCTCGAAAAGACATATTCAAGCACAAACACATGCCCAATGACGCACGCGACGCGACACGGACGCCATCTTGTCCCTTTGTCCTCTATCAGCTCCTTCTTCGACCTCGCTCCAGCTTGTTTCCAGCAAAGCTTTGGCAATGCCTTTGAGCTTATTCCTCGGAAATTACAATACTGTCCACCGGCTGCGTTTTTTTTTTTAATGACTGCAATTCACTTTTATTAATCCGGACTAACATTCTAAGTGTAACCTTTTATTTTCTGCAGACTCTGTGTGTAAAGGCAAACTGGAAACTGACTTAGTCTCCCAAATTTTGAAGCGTTAGGAAAACGGAAATCCAACCAAACCCGAGGGAAATATCTGAAGGAAATAAATCATGACACAAGGGTTGGTTGTAAATGGGGATTAAAACAAAGAAAATGAGTTCCACCAATCAGCATCAGACTCCATAACTGCCACATCTGTTACATTCACATCATCCCTTCGGGGAAGGTTTGTTAGCCACTTCTGCATTTTTTTCTTTTTTTTTTAAAGTAGGAATTAGAGTTGAAGATTCATCAAACTTCCATTTTTAAAGTGAGGATTGACTTCTTTTCTAACAATTCATGAATCAGTAAACATCTTATTTGTTGAGGGGGCACTAGTGGACCCGGGTAAGCCCAGTGTTTTTCTGCAAACTAAAACATGTTTAATTTCTGCTTATGTGCAAATGAAGAATTAGGATCAAGTGACATTAGAGAGCTCCTCAAGCTATTTGTGCCGACAGCGTGGTGACACTTGGTGACCCCCTCCCGTGAGGCTCACCACCTTGCTTCTGTCGCTTGCCGATCGGCTGCACCAATTACTTGAACATGGCGTAGGTTGTCATGGAGACTGTCATATTGTCATTTTTACCGGAAAATGGGACAGAGGTGAAAATTAGCGTTTGCTGACAACATATGGAGTGTAAAAGCTGTCTCCACTTTGTTTTATCCATCACCAAAATCCTTTAATTCTTTATATCTTGTGGTTGTATGATTTGTTTTCCCAATTCCCTTGTCTTCTTACTTAAAGGTCGCCAGGATAGGCCTAAATGGAGTTCCTCCTCTGCTGATTTAAAAAGTGTTGTCATTTGTGTTTACCTTAAAGTATCTCCACAGGGCTGATTCGGCTCCTACTCCACCGGCGCCAAAGTTACATCAGGCTCTTAAAGTAGTATCAGTGTGTTGGTATTGGAGCATATTTTCTCGAGGACAGATGCAGAGCAGTGTGTCTCAACCTTTTTTCGGTGATGTACCCCTTGTGAAATATTTTTTTCAGCCATGTACCTCTTAATGCCATCAATGGCTGATTTATTCATCTTTAGGACCTTTCAAAATACTGGTCCATCCATCAAGTGTCATCTTTTGGATCATAGAAGAGATATTGTGGGCGTAAATCCAAATAAAACATAATCTTCAACGCACAACCGGAATTTTGCCGAATCTGGCTTGGCCTTCTTTTGCACTTTTGTCTGTTTGGGGAGAATAACCTACTGAATTGAAAATTAGTTTTATGAACTTCTATTATCCTGAAACATTTAATTAATTCAATAATTATTTTTAAATGATTTTTGCATTTGTTTGTTTTATTTAAAATCGTGCATACGCCCTGAGTTACTTCCAAGACCCCGGAGGTACGAGTCCCCCCCATTTGAGAAGCAATGATGTAAAGTATCAACACGTATAGCGATACTGGCCTCAGTGTTGGTGGACCCCGAGTCCCAACCTGTGTACATTTACGAAAGCCATCAGATCACTAATTCATGTCAGCTGGGCTATGCGGGAATGGGTGGGTGGGGTGGGCGAGCGTTTCTTACATCTCTCAGCGCTTTCATGTGGCTTGACCTATGGCTTCACATGGCACACCTCCACTTCCTGCCAACTCCTTCCGCCTCAATTTATCCTTCCCCCTTTTCATTTGTTCCAACTCGCCTTTTTAATGCTCCTTTTTTCCCACCCCATCTTCCTCTCCTGTTGCTTCTGCTCCCTCACCTCTCCTCCGCAGTTCCCTTTAGCCACAGAATGGAGATTCCGACTTACTCTCTTTCCCGCTGTGCTGTCTTTCCATCTTCCCTGGCTCCCACTCCTCCATCACTGATGTCTGATCTAATTGCTTTCGCTGTGACCCTCGGGACCCCGGGAGCACCGAGTAACAAGCTCCCACTGGATGCAACTGTGGCTCGGCCTTCGTCGCTGCATTCCTAAATCTCTTGTTTCTTCTCGTCCCTTTGTTGGCGGGCTCTCTCCAGCGCATTTATTCATTAGCAGCTCCAATGCAGTTGCCCCCAAGATACACAGCTTGCTATTTCGCCTCAGTTGGTTCGACTGAATCTCGAGCGTATGACTGTTACCGTACAATGGTGGGTCAGGTATTTTTCAGCTTTTTCAGGTGATGGCCGTACAATCTCTTGAATTTCAAAATACATTAATTTAGATGGATGTTTATATTCTGTTTGCACCTCCAACACTTAACGATTGTTTTGTGAATTTCCGTGTAGAAGACCGTGAAGCACATTATGGTAATAAGTTCTAGTTGTGAGGTTAAAGGCTCGATTAGCGTCCCGCCGGCCTACTTGGGTTTAGTTAGCATTGTTTCCACATTTTTGGCTGTTTTCTCTAGCTTCCACCCACAGTCCAAAAATAAGCTTTTCAGGTTAACTCAAGACTCAAAATCATCCGTAGGTGTGGATGTGAGGGTGTGTTGTTATTGGCTGGTGACCGGTCTTTGATGATCCCCGCCTCTCGGTCAGTCCTGCTTAACCACAACCGGAATGAGAATAAGTTAGGAGTAGTAGTGGTTACTGAGTCTATTGATGTTCTGAATATGACATGCACAAAAAAATATTTTCTAACAGATTGTGTCACCTATACCTTTGACTTCAAATTCACAGCCTCTGAATATGTTTTTGCCTGGATAGATTTTTGTCACTATGCCATTAGACATGAACTGACATTTTTATGACCCCATAATGAATTCAAAGTTTGAAAGGAGAAAAAAAAAAGTACTTTTTTGTTTGGACCTGCCATGAATACATCAGTGGCTGTACAAAGGAAAACTGTACATAAAAAAAACAAACAAAAAAAACGGGACAAACATAAACAGGACAAAATGGGAAGGTGAAATAGAAAGTAGTGAAAGCATGGCCTGATAACATTGAAAACCCTCCCCGGACCTCTGCAACTGGAATGTAATAGAAAAAGGGAAGTATAAAGATGCAGCCCAGTGAACTAAAGCAGATAGGCCGGTGCACATGGCCCGAAAATAAGAATTTACGAAAAATGGCACACATTTGAACTTTACTCACACATCTGTCGCTCCCTGATTCCACAGTGCGGTATGTCACATGTGGGAGGGCTGCACTTACAAACCCAACCTTACAAATCATGTCTTTCAGAAGGAAATGTTTCTTTCTCTATTAAATTTCCCAGTCAATTTTCAATACATTTCATTTCACTGCAGTGAGCATGCATATGTTTTACTTGTCCCGTAGTCACATGAATAAAGGTAAGTAATCCTGGAACACGATGCATTTCCAACTAAGCAGAGCTGTCATTCATATCATGTGGCAGCATCAAGTTTGTCTTTATTTCCCTCCCGAAGGAGAAATTTGTCCTGGAGCTAGGGGCAGCTGCATGCATGAATACATGCACTCATTTATCAATGTCACATGTAAACACCACATGCATGCTACATTTGTTGAAATCACCTTGTCCACTCATCCATCCACACACACCTGATGTGATTGGTTGTTCATGTAGACTGAATTTCGTAACTGTCTGATGAGCTTAAGAGTGTTTGTATTTTTATTTTTTTTTTTAATATGCCTTGTCTCTTGGGACATATTTTAACGGTTCATATTCTCACTTGAGTCTATGCCAGGGCATCTTCCATCTTCTTTTGAGCTGCTTTCATTGTCTGTGGATTCAAAAGCTGTGTTCATACTCATGATTTTCCCGCAATGCGAAACAACATTATGTGCTGTTAACAAAGTATTATCTAGCTTCAAAACAGCTCATATGTGAAGTATTAAAAAAAAAAAAAACATGGATTGTACACATTCACATTCAAAGAGAATTACCCATAAGAATGTGTGACTGAATGAGGTCCCCAAATTTATTGATTATATTTATAAACAATGTCCATTATGAATGTTAATTTTGCCATGACAATATTGACAGTTCCATGTGAGGCCAAAACAGAAAATCATTGGTAGAGTGCTCGTTACCCAACCGAGACGTTGTGGGTTCGATCCCTGGCCATTGTGACCATGTCAGAGTATCCTTGATCAAGATACTGAACCCCCAGTTGCTCCTGATGGTATGTCATCAGCAGGTCGATGTGACAGCTGTGTGAAGCACTTCGAGGGCCTCAATAGGCGCCATACAAGTGAAAGAGCATTTTTCATTTTGGCTTGACTTCCCCCATTAAACGTCTTTTTAAATGTACCATGTTCCGATTCGTTATTTGTAAAACTGGTTGTCACTTTGGTTTAGCGGGGTTGTCGGCGTCTGTAATAAAGTAATAATAATAAAGTAACTTGTAATCAGTAACTGAACTAAGTTGCTTTTAAAGTCAAGTAAAAATAAAGTAACCAAGTTACTTTTATATTGATTGATTGATTGATTAACTGTGGCAACAATACTGGCCACAATTAAACCGGTTACCTCCCAATTTCTTGACTCAGGAAATCACTTAAATAGTACCTTTCAAACTAAATTAACTTGGCTACAAGATCTTAATAAAAATTGCCAAGCCACGAGACTAACCCTAAAAAAATAAAACAAATCAAGAAGAAAAGAGAAACAAAGTGACGAAAGTCTATCAGTCTAGAAAATATTACAAAGCCCTTTCAAGGCTTTGGGACTCGAGCGAACCATGCCCATTATTCATAAATGGAGAAAATTGGGAACAGTGGTGAACCCTCCCCATGAAGGGGTTGCCAACCCAAATTGCTCCAAGACTGCAATGACAACTCATCCAGGAGGTCAAAATACCTCGACTGTGTTTTCCCCCTTGTCGCGCGGGAAAAGGCTTTTTTTCTGGGGTTCACCATAGACATCAATGTTAATTTCAGCGTGTGAAGTGTGTGTTTTCCCTCCCCGGCACATCCATATTCATGAAAGAACACCAGCATCATGATCAAAACATTTTCTGCTCAAGGTTAATAGGTCAAATGTGTTGATTAAATTCCTGTTGTAGGACTCACTCTTCTCATTAGAATCATTTAAAGAGAATTGCTTGATACACATCCTCTGATCTCCCCCCTTGGCCCTCCCTCGTGTATGCTTTCATTTTACCTTTACATAGAGCAACACACACGCAAACGCACACGCCTGCACACGCGCACTGCTCCTGTGGGCTCAGCCAGTGTGCTGAATGCAGATTGCCCTCTTTGAAGGGAGCAGGCCAGTGTGTGCGCGTGCACTCCCATGCCGACACGTGCAAATACAGTCCAGTTGTTCCACCGCATGCTAATTTAATCAGATCAAGTGTTAAATAATGAATGGCAGTATATGCAAAGCGATGTGACCCTGCAGATGTTCTTTTTAACCTCTACAGCTTTTTGCTAAAGCGCATAACTAGGGGAGAACGCGCAGATAGGGGCTGCACATGCTTCAAGTGTCTTTCTTTGCTTTTGCTGTAGGTGCGTGGAAATCATCGCCAAGGAGGGGAGGAGCCTGAAGGAGCTCTATCTGGTCTCCTGTAAAATCACCGACCACGGTAGGCTACTTTCTCTCACCGTCCCTTTGTTGCCGCCGGCCTCCGACATCATTATCGTAACCGTTATTACCCGCCGACACCGCCATGATTCAGGGTTCATTTTTATTTTTACAGCTTGGCCCACGTGAGGCTCGCAAACAGTAAAATTACGATTGAAGAGTTTTATGAGGGATTGTGTCGGATCTCCGTGGTCCTCCTACTTTCTTCCCACTGCAGTTGCAGCATGAAACTTTGAAGTGCAGTTTTTAAAATCTGTATCACCGTTTTCATGACGTCCGTTCCGAGTTTAATATTGTGAGAAACCGGGAATTCACTCTAACTTATCTTTTTGTCAACATCCAGCTCTTTGTTGGTCACAGTTTTTTTTTAAATTAATACATTTTGATTCAAACGAGTACCATCTATTCTGCCCATTTTTGCTTTACTCATTATAAATGACCTTTTTATCGTAAATATCTGGTACGTTATGACTACCGCAGTGAGAATACAAATAAGCGCAAACTGTAACTTTGGTACAATGTTGGTATTTTTAGAGACACTTTATTACATCGACTGGAACTGAAAATAGATGAAAAATATGGAGTCGATCCTTATCTTTTGCAGCGATAACAGTTTCCTCTGGGAAGACTTTCTACCAGATGTTGGAGTGCGTCTGTGGGAATGTCGTCCATTTTCTATGATCTAATTCATACCATGACCAAGTATCTCCAGCATGCCTTTATGGCGCTTGCTTTGTCATGCCTCAACAGCAAACACGCTAGCGTTGAGAAACGAGAGAATTCTGCGCGATAATTGTCGGAGCATTCTCTTCACGAAGGTGCACGTTGTGTCATACATGTAGCCACAGGGTGGAGCCTCGCGTGATTACTCGACGACACTGTGACTCGTGTGAGTTACCGTGGCAATAATCACTTTGGCCTTCCTGAACCTGAACCTCCAACAGCGTGGGCGTGCGTCTTGTGCGAGTTGATGAATGACTCCCACATCCTTAAAGTACATTAAAGCTGCAGCAGCGTGTGCAGCCGCCCTCTTCCTTTTCTCTTCTGTCTCTAATCCTTTGGAGCAAGATAAATTGGTGATATCTGATCTTCTTTCTTGGCAAATGACCCCTCCGGCCGACCACTATGGCCTCTTTGTGTTTTGCATGTCCATCTACAATCACGAAGCTTGCTGCTGTAGGCACTACTAAAATGATTGGTGCGTTTCCTGCTTCACTCTCTGATAAATTGAATAACAGAAATGAGATCTGCCAAGCTGCTCCCTGCCAGTTTGCCCCCCCCCCCTCCCCCAGCTCATCTCCTGTGCTAATTATTTTTATTAATGGCCTCTCTGAGTGCATTCGAGATGTCCACAAGCCTCTTACATTTGCTTTGTATTCTACTTCCTGTGTGTGTTGATCGCAGGCTGGAGAGAAAGGCGGAGACATTGTTAGATGACGCCAGCAGAAAGCTCTGAAACATGTAATTTTAACCCGGGTGCAGATGGTTCTTAGCGATTATTTCGCAAGGAATAAATGGAAAAGTCGAGACAGAGCCTTTTTGGGAGGTAATGATCTTGCTGAAAGCCCTATTAGTGCCACGAAGACCGCCTTCCTCCATGCTCACTCCCATTCATCAAAAACATGCAAACCAATTAGCATGAACACGACTTTTTGTGGCAATCTAGGCAGTCTTGTTAAACACACGCATTTTGGGATTGACTTCTTATGAAATCCAACCTCTTCAAGAAAGTTCTCTTCGAGCTTCCTTGTTGTCGTTCCTCTCTTTAAAAAAGAGTCCTACTCAAGTTTCCACATGTGTTTTTGGTCTCGTGTTTTCTGGAATCTTTTAAATATACACTCGGCAGCAATAGGTCTTAGCGATCCAGGTCGAGGCAGTTAATTTATGTAGAGAGCTCAATCATTAGTCCAGTCTTTTTCAAATAGGGCAGTGTGACTAAAAAAAAACATGTTGAAGTTATTCTTTCTTTTAAGTTGGTCTATATGTCTTTTTTTCTGTTTTGGTCTCTTTAATATAAATGAGGCAGACGTGTACTTAAAACAGTTTTTTAGAC
Source organism: Idiotropiscis lumnitzeri (assembly GCF_059441095.1). NCBI lineage: Eukaryota > Metazoa > Chordata > Actinopteri > Syngnathiformes > Syngnathidae > Idiotropiscis > Idiotropiscis lumnitzeri. Next base: position 30,387,312 of record NC_142391.1, read on the forward strand.
ATTTTTTTTTCTTCTGCGGGGGACGTAATAGACTAAAACTGAGAAGCACTCATTAAAGTGGAAGTCTACCCAAAATAGTTTTTTGCAATACCATGTTCTATTGGCCTTCACTAATCTGAACGTGGCATTCTGTTTTCTGTGTCGGGTGACGATGGACAAAAACGGGTGTGTTTTACTGCATAACTCATATTCCACATATGCTTGTCTTAATCAGAATGCCACGTTTCAACTAGTGGCATAGACTACTACATTGCGACGACTGCATCAAACATATTCTTGTAAAGAAAATGTTGGGATTTATGTCCCTTTAAACTCTCACTCGTATCTCATCTAACCTATACAAATAATAATAATAATTTTAGTCATGAATTGGATATATTTTTTTAAATGCTATAGTGAGGATAAGCGGCTTGGAGAATGAATCATTTGATCTTTTATGTTATTTATTTACTTTAATATCATTGCTGCCATTGTATTTCGATATTTTTTTTGTTGTATGTGTACGAAAACAAATGTAAAATCCTGAATGTGACTAAAAGTTGTGTAGAGTGGACTGAATTTTCTCGGGATGTAATGACAAGCAATGTGTTGATTGGTTGTATGAAGTGGTTTGTTTTGGGGAGGAGACTCCTGGCTGTCATTGGATACATTATTTACATTTGTTTTGTTTTGATTTATTACATTTTATACCGATGTGATTGGATGGATCGGCAGATAGTTTGCTTTTCATGCATAATTTGGTGATCAGTCTTAATGTCATAATTTGCCGATTGATCAAATCAGTGCTGATATCGTTTTGCAGCATATACAGTTGGATTTGTTTTTGTTTGGTTTTGTTTGGTTTTTGTTGCCATTTTTTCCATAGAATTATATGCTAATCTGTGTTTGGGGAAAATCTTTAGATTTGAGTTTTTACTAGGGTATTTTGTTTTTTGACAAATGCATTTCAGTGGCCTTCAATTCTATGCAAAATTCGGCAATCGGAACCCCAGAAAATAGCGGATGGCGACTGCACAGTAAATAAAGTTGTTTGAATTGATTGGATAGATCATCTTTCGAATGCATCAGTGATTAGTTATTTTATTTTATTTATTTATTTAATTATTTATTTATTTTCTCTTGCTCAAATCCAGAGTGTGTAAAGCTTAATATTTATTTTGGACCAAACAGAGAATATCTTGATTTGCATTACAAATAAAAGTAGCAGTATGTCATCAGTTTGAAAGCTGATCCTGATGAGAAAACCTGCTGGGTCGCTCCTTCTTTTCCTTTTTTTTTTTTTTTTTTGCTAATCAGACCTCACTGACTGAGACGTTGCACAAGTAGAGACCAGCTGTGTACCTGGAAGTCACCTGGAACCACTACAGTATTAAACTCAATTGTTTGTGTGACTAGCATTCAAGCGCATCCACACGTGTGTACTATGTATTCGTCTCAGCGCACTTATCTTATCCATGGCTGCCCACCTGCTTTATGCCGGGACAAAAAGAGCGACCTCGCCACCTCTATTCTTTACATATGGTAATTCCTTTTCACCCGCATGGCTGCCGACAACCTCTTACCTTGTCAGTCGCGGCCTCTCATGTACATCTGTGCGAATACAAGATGGAGTGAGGCACCTGTGGGAGAACCGATGAATGAGAGAAAAGAAACCGGGCGAGGCTATTCGAAAAGTGGGAATAATTACATTGCGCTCGCAGAGAGCTGGAAGACAAAGTCCTTTTAAATCTTTTTTCATTTTTCATATTGACACAGTGATGCAACGGCCATCTGGAGCCTTTCAAATCGCAGGAATCGCCTTTCAATCTCTGAGGTTTCTCTTTGTTGTGTAAAAGTGAGTTACCATACATTGGATTTGTCAAACCGCATTGCTAAAGTCATTGGATCTTGGTCCATTTTAGAACAATCCTGACAGAGCTAGCCTAATGTTTTGTTTGTAGCACAAAAAAAATCACTTGTATCCTGCCGCCGATCTCTTATTTTTAGGTACGTCCCTCATCAAATGTGTGGAACTCAACTAATAAAATTTCTGACACATATTCCTGTCAAAATAATGTTCTTTTTCAAAGCAGATCCTCGGTTTGTTTATGATGAACCTGTGGTGAGGTTGTAACCTAAATTTGTACGCATGTTGGAGCAGGCCTTAGCCGACGACAAACCTATGCTAATGAAATTGTAAAGGAATAACTCCAGGACATATTTGTATGATGAGGTATCATAGTTGTAGGCCATACATATAAAAACCAAAACAAGTGAAAAAGAATACAGTGGTGGCTTCCTGTTCCACATAACCACATATTCTTAATTGCTATACAAACGAGGTTGTTGCACGCTGTTCATACCCGCAAAACCAAATATGTTGTTGTGTCAAAAACCAGCGCTGCCAATAATTGCTGCCTGTCTGTGACAAACCCAAAATGGTTCCACAACCCGCTTTTGGGTCCCAACCTACAAGTTGAGAATCAAGATTTCAGAGAATACACGTCCCGATATTTATTGTGAAGCATTTTGACATTATTTTCATTTACATCTCACCAACGTACTCTGTGATGTACTCCTCCAAGAGAAGGATTTGTTTCCCTTTAACCATGACCAAGCTTTGCCCCCTTCTCTGTTCCGTCCTCTCCTCCTTCTCTCCATTCAACTTTCATCAATCGCTTTCATCAAAGGAGGTTTCTTCTAAATGGCCTGAACAATGATAGATGACATCCCCAGCCACGCCTCTTCAGCGGGGGAAGTTCAAGAATGAAATATTATTCCATACGCATGTGCATGTGCGTCAAACAGCATGCGTGTTACTTATTAGGCTGTAGGCTTGCTTACGTGTCGCGTGAATTTGGGGACAGAAAATAAAATGAGCAAATTTGCATGAGGCAGAACACAATGTAGTCCAACACTAACCTACGCCCGCACTTAAACTTGGACGAGAAAACATGAATCGGCATTCTTGTTGTGCTTCATCCCATCATCTAATTCTTTTCATGGTTATCTTTTCGAGACATCTCACAATTGGGTCTGTGCTGATTTGGATCAGAAGCCGACAATCAGGCTCAAATTAGGTCCAATTATCATGATGTATTTAGCTAGGCTATAAAGCAGGAAAACTGTATCCATAAAATATTCTTACAGTTTAACCAATTCAATTAGACTTGATTATGTGTGTACTATGCTTTAAGTTTAATATGTTATTTATTCTTATGTATATTGGAAGTTTTTTGCAGGTTGTGGTTTTCTTTGGTCTGCGGTTATGTAGAGGATGCAATGAAAATATTGATATGATGCCTACAGAATTTCCTCCATGGTGTGCTTAAACACTGTGTCCTGTCTCTCTTTTAGCTTTACATCCTGTCAAGTTGTTTTCCTTCGGACTCATTTATTTACAATTCAGTCATTCGCCGACGTGCAATCTAAGTGCCGTGAAACATCGTGTGATGTAAACCCAGATAGCATAATGGCCTGTCTGCCCCGCTTTCGCGCGGGCTTTCAGTAGGTAAATAATGTAACTCTCAAAAGCAGTCGATTAAAATGTGGGCGAGCAGCACAGCAGATTTATTCTGTCTTCTAAGGGGAGCGAGTCAATAGGCAATCTATGTCTGTATCACCGCTGCAAGGGTGGTTACGTGTGTAATTGTGTGTGTTCTAGATTTGGGAAAAACATTTTTAAAAAAGGATACATTTCTTGCCTTCACTCACATTTGGGTGGATCAGGTAATGTTAATGATCTTCTGTAGTCACAGACAGACTTTCAGCTTGTATGCTGCAGATCATATACGTGGTTAGGATCTTTGACGTGGCAAATAATACTGCACATTTTATGATAAGAAATAAAAACAGATAAAAAAAACAATGTGCCATAAATCGATTTGATGTGAGTAAAAGAATAATTAATTTGCAATCGATCAGACAAACCTAGCATGTATTTTTTGGGGTATGTGGGAGGAAGCTGGAGCACCATGAGAAAGGCTACTAAATTCCGCCGCCATTTCGGATGCGCCGACCTCTCGTTTGCCTTGATCAGGGATGCTACCGTAAAAAATATTTATTAGCTTCTGCATGAAAAATGTTGCCTTTGGCGTTAGTTGCTGAAACTCTATTGGGGGAAAAAAAAGACAAATGATCCTTAATAAAAACCTACTGTTTGTCAAATTGCAAAGTTCATTAAGGACTGCACTGGGGCATCGAGCGGCTGACGCGTGAGATGGTGGTGCTCAGAACCCCTTGAAAGCTTGAGTTTGAATAGCCGCAGGGTAAAAGCATTTAGCTAGATGAGCCCTGCTCAAGTGTATAATAAGTCCACTTCCATAGGCTTCCGTGCGGCTGGGTTTATATATTTCCCATTCCCTACCATCAGCCCGTGTGGTGCTATTTGCGCATGGGCGAGCGGTGCAAAGAGGTGGAAATTGAATTACTAGTTTCCATATATTGTCCTCCCTGCTTCTCACTCCACTTTAAGCTTTCTCGGCGCTATCCACCGTTTGCCTTATGGGAGGGGGTGAGGGGGGTCATGTTTGTGGGTTTGAGGCTTAGGCTTGCGAAGGCTGTGGCTTAGGCTGTCTAGCATCTTACTGGTTACATATTTACCACCCCACTCCCTCCTTGTGATGTTAAGTTAGTCTGTATTTGCACACATGCACTCTATTTGGGTCTGTGTCATTTCTTTTGCATGAGTGTCTCCATATATGTGATGTCAAGGAACGTGCACATACATGTTGCCCAAACATGACCATAATGTTTGTGATTGTGAAGCCTTCCCTAACAATGGGCCCCGTGTGTGTTGGTCACGGCTTGCATGATATAGCAGCTCAATTTGTTCTCTCTACGCTGTCTTCTGGCTCATTCACTCACTTCCTGTCAGCTCCTAATAATGGTGAGCTGTAAAAGTGTGCCCGTGGGACTCAATAACACAAAGTGTGTCGCTGTTATTGTTGCTCATAAGTTTGTTTTTTTTTTGCTTTTGTTTATGGAAGTGAATTTGAGCATTGCATTTGTGTGTGCGTGGTCCCGCCCCTCCCCCTCCCCGCACCCCGATTAGCTCCTGCGGCCTCACATGATCGTAAGCGAGCGTCGCCTCCGTGGAGCCTGCGGGCAGGTGTAAAAGTGCCATAATGACTTTGAGGTTTTGCCGTCTCTCTTTGGTAATCTCCTTTTATTTCCGACTGTCTTCCTGCCTCGCCATCTCTCTCTCTTTTTTTCTCCCGCCTCCTCCTTTCTCCCAGGTGCAAATGGAGCTGTCCTCCAGGTTACGCGGGTGTTGATATGTGTTGGTGGCCACATTTAGGAGTGTTTAATAGTTAAAGCACCCCGTTGCCTGTTCTATAGTTAGCTTGCAGTTTCTCTGTTAGTGTTTTACTGGAACCTTTGGAGAGAAAGTGACTTTTTCGTGTGTCAAGTCAAACGCAATGATTAGCAAAATGGTCCCACTTGTGGTACGTGAAAGAATCTCAGTTTCAGTGCACTTCAGTTGTATTTAACTTTTTAATCTTTAGGAACTGCGTGTTTTTTTAAAACTTATATTTTGGTTCATTTTTAATTTACCTAATCAGTCATTATTAAAGGTCAGCTTTTTTCATTTTGCTTATCTAAGTGCAGTGTTAGTTTTGAAAAGATTAATTATTGGCTTGCAGTAATATTTAATATGCTTTTTAAGCATAAAAACTTGGGGCTACTCGCCTACCATATGTTAAAGTCGGTCATGATGCCGGAATTGTCGCTTTTATTTTTAGATGTGTATTCAAAAGCCACTCAAGTGATTTCCGAAATCAACTTGTATTTAACTGAAGTGAGGGAAAAAAAAGCAATAAAATAAATGACAGTTCTTGCACATTTAGTAGCAATTTGTACAAATAACTGAGCACTTCACAAACAAGGGGGACATGAAGCACTGATAATTAAATCGTTCCAACATTTTTTAGTTGCTGTAATTAAACTGACCTAAAAGATGAATGAATGCACACGAGTACAAAAATGGTTAAAAGTTCCCCTTTAAGGTCCAGCCTGCAAACTTTGTTAGCGGAAGGTCACCCTCTGCATCATTTTTCTGCATGTGTAGAAATTTGTGAGATAATGCCGCCGCTAATCCCTCACAAGGTCAGCGAGCGCTTGCATCGGGTGATTATCCCCCACTGTTTATTCATAATTCCTGCTGATGCCATTTCCTCCTGCTGCCTCTGACCATTGACCTGTCATTTACCGTCCATTGTTGCCTTGTTTTTACTTCACCTCGGAGACCGCTGTCCACACCAACATCCTCCTCTTTATCACAGTGGGATCGCGCCTTCTTACAGGAAGATTACTGCAGGATTTCAATGCAAAGCATATATCTACTTAAAGGCCACTTTTCCTTGTTGTGTTCTAATCTCATTTTTCATCGTCTCTCCTCGCGCTCATGTCATCACCTTGTGGAGGGTGGCTTTTTGACTCTCTTCCACTCACATTGTGTCTTTGTGCAGTTTCCCGCTGGTAGTTTGACAGAGGGGCTTTAAATCATTCAGATGACTTGGCAGTGGCAATAATGCGCAGCGCATCAGCGCTGTTTTAATATCTTAGCTCATGACTCTTAAATGCGTTGGAGCAGCAGCTCTGGCAAATAGCCTCAGTGTCAAGCAGCGAGCCGCTCATCATTTGATCAATGGCATTCATGGAGCCCAGCGCAACCCTCGGCATGTGTTTGTCTATGTACATGATTGTATGATAAAAGGCTTTTGGAAATTGCTGCTCTTTAAACATAACACGCAGCAGGGGGCCCGCTGTCTTGTCTCAGTCGTGATTTAGTGAACACAGTACGTGTGCTTGACTGGCAGCAAGGTTGCCACTTCCACCTTGATGCCGAAATCTTTGTTCCTCCAAAGATTTCTTTCTCACTGCAGGGACCTTGTTAGTTTGATATTCATTTGACCGCTTAAATTTCACGTGAATTTTCGGTTTGCAACCCAGTTCCCAACTCGAATCTGTCGTATTTCAGATCATCTTTACCCTTTGGAATGAATGGAAGTCATAGTTGTTTTAATTTTAGTCTGAGTTTGACTCTTGTGGGTGAAATTTTGTCAAGTTTTTGTGACATTTTCGTCATTTCTACATGTGACAGTTTTAGTTCAATTTTAGTTGGCGTAAACTTCAATAATTTTGAGAAAATACCACTTTCTTGCGGAACAATTTTTTTTTCCTGTACTGCATGCAAAGGTAAACTTTAGTGGGTCTTAAACTAAATTTTTCAAGATATTTTAGCATTCAGTGTGGGTTATCTTGCATTAACAGAGTCGACAAATAATTTGGGCCACGTTTATGTTGGTTTTGTTGAACAAATTAAACAAAATTATCCTCTGTAATTTATCTTGAAATGATTCATTCCTCAGCATACAATTTTGCTGTTAACGTCCCAATGAAGTTTTTTCTTTAACTTTTTTTTTCTTTTTATTTTTTTAAGTTTAGGCAAAAAGATTAATGGCCCAAATAATGTGATCAAAATGTACTGTTGATAAAATAATGGAAGTTAAAAGAATCCTTTACAATGCTGCAAAAAAAAAATGTTCGCAGTCCTCATTTTCACAGATCTGAATACATATTGTACAATGTAATGAAAATGGCAACTATTTTCCACAAAATATCCGTCACACACTTTTCAGACACTTTCTTGTATTCTTTCAGAACAGACGATGCAATTCAACAAATTCTGTTCCAGCTTTTTTTCAAAGACCTTTTTTAAAAGCAGCACCAACGCACCCCTACATCTGCTCAAGAAAATTGTTTTGGAGGAGATTTTTTCTGAGGGGTTGATGTCTGCCGACTACTATAATAATGCAATATAATATGCCCTGTCGATTTAAATACTTATATTTCATTAATATTGTTTGTGAAAACAAATTTATTAGTCTCGGTGAAAGGACTGCTTGGCTTCCGTGCTTGTTGACTGCAGCTTAATTCTCTTTGTTCAATTTATCATCATAGCTAACTATAGTAAGATGTTTTTAATTCCTCACTGCCATTCAGACTACATTTGAATTCATATACTGAATAATTCATGTAAAGGTAAGTACTTTTGAGTTCTAAGCGATTTTTTATTTATTTATTTTTTTTTTTTTTTAAATATGGAATTGCATTCAGCCTCCTTGTTTACTTTGCGGTAAAACGAAAAGAGCTGAGTTGATGATACCATGATCCCGTGCTACCTCTTGTGCTCCCCACTTGTCCTCCCACCTTGGCCATCTCGTTGGAGGTCCTCACCGCATCTCACCTTTACATATTCTAATCTTTCCCTCCGCTCTCCTGCTGTCCTCGCTCCTTGTGTTATCAGTGTGTCCTGTCAAGCTTCATTTACAGAGCAGCACTAATCAGATGTGTACCAGTGGATGGCAGTTTGTGCGAGCAGCATGCAGCCGGATAGATAGGACGGCTTATCAGAAGGGGTGCACGTCTTAAGCTCTCAATTATATGCCTGAAGCCCAAACGCACGGCGGAGGCACATGCATGCATGGTTTCATGCACATTCCGTGGCTTATGAAGAAGATTTTTGTTACTCTTGTCAATGTGTATCTGTCTTTCGCAACTCAATCAAGTTTGACCCCCAATGTTTTTGATTCAAAAGACACTTAATTAATATACAACGTTAGCATTCCGATGGAGTGGGGCACAGTGCTCCCGGGGGGCTTCATAGGACCGCACAACTAAATCTTAACCCTAACTTGATCATAAACCTAATTGTTAGTGTACCACAGGTGTTTTTAACCTTGAAGCTTATGATGGCCAGAATCTAACCTCAACTATAATAATAAAACTCACTAAATAATTCACATCATCAGCCTTTTTATAGCTACCGGTGGACTTTCTCATACTATAACAAGAAGACCTTTGCATAATCAGTCAAACTTATAAATATGCTCGAAGTTCAAGTGCTGGCAGTGCCGTGCAACGATGTCTGTTTTAAATGAATCGCAATACTGTTGACTTTAAGATGTTGACAAGCTTTAATTGTTCTGCTGGAAAGGTTCCACAAGGTCAAACTGTTCAGCTAAATTTTAGTGTCTATCACGGTGATTTGATCAAATGTGTCATCGTGTTTTTAGTGTTGATGGTTTTTAATCAAAGACAATGTTCAACCTTGGCAAAAGTTGCCATTAACTAATCCCTATAATAGTATTTTAATATTTTTTCTCTTGATTTTAGCTAAGTAAAATTTCAGGGTATTGTGATGTTTTAATTAATCACACAGAGGTCGCCTGGGGATGTGTTTCAAGTGTTGTAGTCCATCAGAGGCAACAGGCCTAGGAGGTCGAGTTTTTCCTGCAAAGAGCTCGTTGAAGTGTCCTTGTGCACTTTAGCAATGTGCTTGTGAATAGGTAATCGAAAGAGACTATGCCGTACTGTAAAGCACTACAACAACAATCCTGAATATGCAATCCATTAACATTTCACCAGCTGTATTGAATGTTACTTACATCTTCAGATGTTTCCAAGAATATTACAACGTAGGAAACAAGGGGGCTTTCTATTCTACTTACAAGCCCATTTAGAGCTCTGTAGCACTGAGATGCAAGGTTTGTAGCAAATGAAGCATGAAAAGGTGAGCTTGGGGAGCAAAAACAATGAGTTGTGTTTGAACATTTCTGCTTTTGGAGTTGACTGATTTAAGGCAGCTGAATGACCGCCTAACACTGAGCGGCGAGGCTAAAAGTGACTGAATTGTGAAATGGTGGGGAAAAAAAAAAAACGCAGTCGGCGTCACTCTGCCGTACATCAGACGATTAACTCACACACACACACTTTGCATTCTCGTCCATGGGTATTTATGTAATTATGAATACAGTTAAGGAATGTACACATTACCATATAACACAGTCGACATATGCTTGATATGTACATTATTGATAGGCCTTGTCAGTTGCAGTGCCAAGATGAATGAATTTCAGCCAGACTGGTGCTGCCGGTCAGCCACTAATGAAAAGTAGTGGGGGAACCCCACGCACTACGTTACCATTTAGTCAGGTTCGGTCGTGTCGTTCAGTGTGCGGGTGCGTGTTCAACATTTTGAAAGAAGTCACTGCGCAGCTTGACCTTGCTTTTCTGCTCTGCCATCAGTGAAGTCTCCAATGCCGACAGCCATTCGTTCATGTCACTGAAAATACGACCATGTCTTGACTTGTAAAATTTGACCGTCCCTTTAAATGATTTTACTGCCTATAAGAAAGGCTGCCGCATCCAGGGAAAGGCTATGTGTCAAATGTGATTAGCTCTTGCTTAAAGGGACACTTCATTGGCGTTAACATTGGCATTTATATCAAAGCTTTGCATGTAAAAATTACATCAGTAGTAAAATACTCCATCTTAAAAGACTCAGTAGTGATTTGAGTTTTTTTTTTTTTTGTGATGAGTAATTGGCACACCCCATTTTGGAGGTTTGCTTGTTATTTTGTTCCCAATTTGAACGGTGCGCATCGTGGAGCCGCTTTGGGAGCATCAATCTTCAGGGAACAAAAAATTCCAGAGAGGAGGCCGATTCTACAGCCGAGTGTGGCCGCATTGAGTGGCGTGCGTGTAGCCTGGAGCTGTCGCGTTCCAAAGAATTGTAGTTACGTCGCCTACAGTCGAGAAAATCCTCATCTCAGCTCTGCTCACTTCCACATTTCCTCATTCTCATATGAATCAGCCACGGAGAGGTTAATCCTTTTGATATGTTGGAGAGGTCATAGGCAGGGATGTCCCCATGAATTTAGGCCGCTTGAGCACATACATGTGCACAAGTGTTAATTTTATACAATACAGTATACAATTTTGTAAATGAAAATGAGTCTAAAATTACGCGGTACATTTATTTGTTGCTGCTGTTGTTGTTTTTTATTGTGGACTGATGCCTTATGGCCATTGCTCGGTTCACATGTGCTCGGCCTGGTTTAGACTCGTTGCTTTTCCACGGCAAATTGCAGAAACCACGTCACATTGAACACATCAGTCTGATCAAGAGACATTAACTATGCAATAGAATAAAGGTCTCCAATAGCATCAGTTTGTGTAACTTGTGGCTTTATCTACATGATACAAATTGCATCGGGTTCACAGCAACACATCTGTTAACTCTGTGAAACCAACCCTTGTACCATTTATGTGCAGAAAAAACTAAATCTGTCGACACATCAGATTTGATCTAAACCGACTGGCCAAAATATATTCTCGGAGATCATTATCAATATGATCTTTGTGCTCACGTGCCACGTGTGTCATTTTGTGTTTGCGTGTTTCATTTAGAAAATAATGTCAGACTGCTTTGCTAAAAAGGTTGTGTTGGGTTTAGTTAACCCTCCCAGTAATCTGCCAAAAGGCACCCTCTGTTACACAAAGACTTGCTTTCAGAGCCCCCGCTTTGGCAGGAAAGCAGCTATTATAAGGTCAATGTTACCTTTATTATTTCTTATTAGTGGACGCGAGACCTCATGGGAGTTTTTCCATAAATACACAGTGAAATGGCAATTGGCATCCTGCCTCACGCCAAGGAGACTCACCCTGGGGAGCTCGGGTCAACATTGACTTAGTGTTTTTGTGTTTATTGTTTGGACATAAGCGAGGACAAAGTCAAAAGCCAGACGTGCTTACACCTCCGACATCGGATTTCTGGCGCTCGATTTCTCATCTGAGATGGTGGATGTGCATTTTTCTTGTCTCAAAAGACGATGTTTGTGAGACAAGGGGGTCCTGGGATTGATTCGAGTGCCTCTCCATTCTGTATGACTGCGTTGCGCTGTGGGTCGCCCACAAAAGGGCCCTGCCGGAATGCGGCATTTTGTAAACACCTCCTCCTGTCTTCTGAGCACAATAAGAGATGTCTAAGTGGCCTTGGCTCCTGGCGAACACAATCAATGCAGACATAGCCTGCATATGCACAAATATACACTCACTCCCAGGCTTTCAAAGTCCTCTTCCCTGCGATCAGGCATAAAGCCTTGCAACGGAGTGCCGCTGGCTTCATTGGGTATGGAGAGAATGCAAGCGAAGTGGCGTATGCTTTGGTTCTTTATTGTTGTTGTAAACTCTAATGGACTTTTCAGCATCTTCTTTACTTGGGCTGCTACTCAACCAATTACTTAAAACAAAAATAAATAAATAAATCAATGAAAACGGCCTTCTATAGAAACAACCGCAATTATAAATCCCAGCAAATTCCACTCTTCCGGTACACACATCAATAAAGGAAAATGAATGGAAATTGATGCAGGAATATGAAATCCTCAGTAGCATATGGCATTTACATTGACAGTCCAACCATGAAATAGGGCTTTCTCTCTTTCAAGCTCACCTATTTTGGTCTCATCCCGTCTTGTTTTACACTCTCCTCCTACTTACTATGCACAGACCTTAGTCCATTGCTAAGTGCAGGTGAAAAAAGCCATTAAGTTGCTGGCAGGGAAGTGTGTGTGTGTGTGTGTGGGGGGGGGGGGGGGTGTAGGGGTGTGTGCTTGCATGTGTGTGGGTGCGTATGTGTTTATGAGAGAGAGACTGACAGGATGACAGATTGCTCCTTATTCTGAAACATGACATTCTAATCAGTGTGAATGTTAATTAAGAGACTTTATTGAAATGTTTCTGGTGGCTCGAGAAATTGAAGGCTTAATGAAAGGAATGCTTGCTATAGGCGGAGAGAGAGAGAGAGTGTGTTCAGTTGATATAAAACGTCTCCACACCCATGTTCAAATGCCCGATTTTTATAATATAAAACAATGAGACCAAGACAAATCAGTTCAAAACTTTTTGCACTATTGTGACCTCCAGCCTGCATTTAAATCTTTCAGACTGGTAGTAAAATAAAGAACAGATGTAATGCTGGTATATCTGTGACTGTCTAAATTTGTAATTAACAAATCACATTCATAGTCGACTTCAACAAGAGTCGGCATACACCTGCCACCATGAAAGTGCCTTTGGTTAATCCTTAATCAAGTCCAGGTGTTCTAGAATGCTTTTGCAGACATTTGTGTAGTCACATCTGACCGCAATGCGTATGAATGTGATTGGTTAATTTTGACCACAGCCCAGTTATGAGTGCGTGCACATTTGTTTTATTTTTCTTCCGCTCTCTAAAAGATGTTTTGTTCAGTGTAACTTGTACAGGATATTGGTGACAGTGGTGGAAACGCAGTCTGTGTTCTGATGCAGTGAAGTGAAGACGAGCGGATATAAACCCTTAAAGGCTCGTAGGTTTGTTCCTCCTTAGTCTTCTACAAAGGTCTCTGTTTGATATTGTGATACTAAGGCTTTTTTGGCCTAGATAATTGTTTTGAAATCTCAGCATGTGACTTGGATGATTCAGCGTGTAACTTCTGAAGTGTAGGCACATTCACCTGTTAAATTTATTCACCGTTTCAATAGCTGCTTCAAATCCTTCAAAAAAATATTTTGTCAATGCATTGGTCCGAATAAATGAATCTTACACCAGCTGACATGTTGCCTAGTCCTCCACAGTACCTAGACCTTAATGGAAGCCATGGGGTGGACTACCTAAGTTACCTCCTAAGAGAGAGAGAAAAAGGAGAATTGTGAATTACATTAATTATTACGCACATCTGCAGAAGATTAAAGAAAGACTGAAGATAGTTCTCTGTTGAGTTGGTGGAGTCGCAACCAATTTTAACTGAATTGGAGTGTAGCGTTATAGTCCGAAGACAAAGTCTCTTTTTGAAGGACACTTCTGGCAGAATGGAGAAACATGTACTTTTTAAAATCATGAATAAAACAATTCAATTTCATTGATTGTTTAGCCCAAGACTGTTTGAGACTGCCTCTGTTCGAGGGAGGGAGGAAAAAAAAAAACACCTTTTGCATTCTGCTGGCATTTTCCATGTGCCAGGAAATGGTTCTGATGTGGTATTTGAGAAGATATTGCTTTTTATCCACCCTTTGCTGAAGCTTTCACTACAGGGAATAAAGTGCCAGCATCCAGTGAGCGCCAGAGTTGCTGGTGGTACTTGACACGCTTTCAAATGAACTGTTTAAGCTGTTTAGCTATGTACCCTTCTTCAGACGAATCTCCTCAAAGTGCCGTCGTCATTTTTGTGGAAAGAACCTCCTAACGCCTTACCTTGCAATACATGAGCTACATTCTGCTTGCATTTTATTTTACGACTTGCTTTTGAATAAGAAAGCCGATCGCTGAGGAGTTTTTCATCTGATTAAATTGGATTTCACAGGCTTGAACAGCCTCATCCAAGTTTTCTTTCAATTCAAACACGTTTTTCTGTAAATGGATGAGTTGCTAATCCTGCTATAGCTCACCAACCAGTGGCGTTACAAAAATCAACCATGCGGAACCACGGAGTAAGTGATAATTAGCCTCAAACGCACTTGCTCATCAGCCTTTCCAAATTGGGTGCATGTGGTTATATCGCTTGTTTCCATCCAAACAACCCGCATCGAACATGCTGTGTTGCTTTTAGGGCTCTCGCTCATTTATCAATTGCATTAAGAGATCTCTCAATAGTTAACTCACTCACTGCCAACCCGGGTAAAATGAATGTAATTTTTGCCTTCTATATCCGTCAATGGCAGTGAATGAATGAATTATCATTCCATCTCCCCTAGGGCCCTTTCTTGGACAGACCCTCAGCCTGGTTGTGTATCAGCAGCCGGTGGAGGACATGAAGAATGGTGACTGACAGACCAGGGACAGGGTGACAAACAAGCTCCATCCTCAGCACTAGCTATTGATTTCAGCTCAGAGGTCTCCGCTTGAAATGGCAGCAGTCGGGGTCAGTCGGCAGCCTACGCAAGAGCTAGTGGGCTGTTGTCCCGGAAAGGGAGACGGGGGGGGGGGGGGAGACAATTTTATCATCATGGTCAGTTGCAAACTGGGTTGTGACGCCGGTGCGCTGCAATTTTGGGATAGCCGGCCCATATGAAGCAGTGCGAAGTGTTCTGTCCCGCGTTAGCTCAAGCACATCCGCACACAATAGACATTGATTATACTGCATCTAGAAATGTTGAATAACTGGTTGCATTGCAGTTTGCATAGAACTAGAATTGTAAATGGCAATCACATTATCCTCATCATTTCTGTGTTTGCAACTTGAATTGTCCTCACGTGTGCCGTGTGCCAAAGGCTAGAAACACGATACTGCAGTAAAAGCCAGTGTTGTTTTCAGAAATATTTATGCAGGTATACTGTTGGGCTTGATATTCTTAATAGTTGGACTTTGACTTATGAGTTCTGATGGATTTTTCCCCCATTTCTGTTACTCCAAGCAATATTGCTCATGTTAACTTACCTTGTTGCTTCGCCTTCGCTCTTGTCACTGCATTATTGCACTCCACAGCCTCGACTTTGCCGCAGCGGTTCATTTTCTTGTCTGCGCTCCAATAAAATGTTTCTTGTTACTGTGGCCAACAGACACATGCCGAGAAGTAAATACCAGAGGACCCTAGTTGTCCTCCATTGTCATCTCATTCCGACCGATGCACTCAAGCGTGAGTTTAGCGGTTTTCCACGGTACGATTTTGAAGCGGAAGTACAGCTGAGGTGAGCCGAAGCGTTATTGTACAGTGGCAAACAAATGCTGGGTCGACAGTTAAGTATCACAGTGGGCTCCTTTTTATTGTTGATGCAGTTCTGCAGCCGCTATTTTGGCGAATGCGGCAGCATTTCTTAGTGTTGCATATCAAAGTTAAAAATATTTCCGATGGAGTTTAGATGGATTCCAGTCTTGATGTGGAAGCCAGGCCGTTCTCTCATTCATTTTGTCAGAATTGATGCTTGGTGGAAGACATCCTCTCATGTTTTATGAGACCGTCCGTCCCCTCCGTTGTGCTTTAAACTCTCAGAAATGTCCACATATAAATGCTGGCGTTCGCTCTAATGAAAATGGCCGCAGAAATTCATCTGCAACGTATATCTGGAGCACGGATGGTCGGCCCATTTTATGGAAGAGCTTTTATTATGTTTTGGACATTTGCCATAACTATGTCTTAGTCATAGAGTTACAGTCCAGCGGGCTCGAGTTATGCGTCCTTGTTCAGAAGAGCAGAAAGGGTCAGAATTTTATGAACTTTAATGCTAAAGGAATGAAAATAAAGTGATCTTTATACTCTCTGATGTACGCCGTTGTTTGTGATGCAAGTCTTGGCAGTAACTTATATTAAAAGCTGACACGGATCAGCTGGTCTTTAAACCAATTAGAGAGCGACTTCCTCTGGATCGCAGTCTGAGAGGTTGCTTTTTGCCTCTCCAAGAATCGACTTTATAAATAAATGGACCTTTGTAAGGTATCCATTTTCAGCGTTGTTTTCAGTTCCACCAAGAAAAACAACCATTGAGTGATTGCAAAAGGTAATCTCGCAAAATGCAGCTAATTCCACGATGTCCACTCAGCGTTCCAAACGTTCCCCCTTTGAAAATCACAAGTTTACCGGGTTAATCTATCGACGCTCATCTTAGTCTTGAAGGGCTGGCCGTCATTTCTCACTAGTCCTATCTAAGCCACGCCCCGAGCTGCCACCTCTTTCTCTCGATTTATCCGGCCATTTCTCGACCGGCTCTTGAAGCTCGACGTAATGTTCCACACCTCCTCGATGTCCTCATGAATCCAGCCGCCTGCCAAGGTTATGTTCTTACATTATTTAACAATAATGGGAAGTGACCTTCTTTAAAGGCGGGATTGATGAGTCTCTCCCAGAAGGGTCAATAAGGGTTAAATGAAGAGTTGCCTCTCTTTGAGAAGATATCCTACTTCACTAATTGCACTATTACTTCCTCCTGTTCTGCACGTAGGCCTAGTATTCAACCTTCGCCATGACACAGATCATGGCCATTTTGACATACGCTCACTGGCGTGAGCTTTGTTATGTTAATTGAAAGGAGTCCTTCAGTTTCTTTTTTTCTCCCTTTGAATATCTTGCACTTTTATCTTTGCGCTTTGGCGTTTTGACTTCTGTAATCAGAAAACTGTCGCAAAATAATGTTGGCAACTGTAGTGAGGTAAAAATAGGCAGGCTTGATTGACAATGTGATATTGTGTTAGGATGAATGCTTTGCAGTTGTCTGTAGAGTGCACAGGTAGGGGAGGGGGGAGCCAAGTGGGGTGTGTGTGTGGGGGGGGGACTGATTGTAGATAGAGGTGCTGTGGAGATTTGAAATGAGCTGCTTCTATTTTATATGACGACTTACAGTGACAGGCCGTGCTTTTGTGATGGAGTCACCGTTTTTCGCCGAGCCAGTCCATTTTTCACCGCGACGAATTGGCCCCGACAGCCCAATGGCCGGGCCAACGTTTCACGAAATGTAAAAGGTCTGGCGCAAATGAGGTCTGACCTTATCAATAGCCGGGGCCCATCCATCTAAAAGCAGACCCCCTGTCGCCGGGTGAAACACGGCAGGCGGCTCACCTCCTTCCTCCCTTTAACTCCCTCCCCTCGCCGCTCCTTTCCACCTCCTGATCGGCCAGCGATTCACCACCGTGTACTTTTCTTCCGGGATCCTTTATGCTTGAGTTAGTGAATTGAGCAGCACCTGATTGTTTTTTCTATCCATCCATCAGCTACAATATATCCGAGTCCACTTGATTTTGACTGTTATCTGTTGTGATAGATTGACGTGCGAGTCGCCACTGGGATTTGGCAGCTTTACAATTATATTGATTGCTTCAAGGGATGGAAGGCGCACTACATTATTTTCTTCCAGACCCTGTCTTAGTCATTCCTACTTTGCAAAACTGGAGGAATTATTACTTTAATCAACGTTTAAGTCCCATTTGTTTTTAAAGATTTCATGTATCGAGCATCACTTCACATGCAGGTGGCTCGATTTCTTCCTTTTGTCTCTCATCGCTGTCTTTTTTTTTTTTCCTCCTCTTTTAACCCCTTTAATTTCATTATGTTACTCTTTGCTTTGCCATCAGCATTCATTCAACAATTCCCCCGGGTTCTATCCTGTGGGATCCAGTTTAAAAGCACATCCATCATACATAGATCACAGTGCGGCGGCGCTTATCTACTACGTGCATTCGTGTGACCTCACAGTACTGTATGTGCTGTAGCATGTAAAAATGTGCTTTGCATTCTTAGTGAATTATGCATAACTGTCAGAGGACCAAGAACAATGGAAACTGGACTTGTTCCTGATGAGGAAGGCCAAGAACGGACTGCCGCAACCTATTGAGCTCAATACAGAGCACGGTAATAAACCAGACTTCTTTTTAAAGGAATATGTTCTATGCCGCCTCACTAGTCGAAACACGGCATTCTGTTTAATATGAAAGTAAGCGACACACCTTCCCTTAAAATAATAAATGAATAAAAAAAGAAAGAAAGAAAAGGCAGAATGGATTTTTTTTGTCTTCACGGTTTTAAGTTAATTCATAAGGCCATAATTAGCCGACAATTTTTATGAATAAGGCAGGGTGGGGGTTGAGGCCGGGAGGGTTCCTAGGTCGCGGCCGGAGGGCGGAGGACTGACCGGTGAAAAAAGGGTCAAGTGCCCAGCTCTGGTATCAAGGTACAAAAATATCGCATAGCAACCAAAATGAACAGCTATAGACATCATTTACAAGTGTGCGTTGGACGATTTAGACTATTTTACCTTCTGGAATTATTCGTTTTTAGTTAGCTGTGCATTTAATCAACCTACAAGCATGTGACAAAGCAAGGAGCTTTCTGACTTACAACTTTCTCACACGTGTGCATGTTGCGGCTATTGTTGTTAGTATGTTGCGGCAGACGTGAGGGCAGCCTGGCAGCGGCTTCGCGTGTTCCCCAGAGGAACGACGACCGGCTCTCGCAGTCAGATCTGCTCCAACTAGAGGAGACACTTCGGACAAGTTAAACAGTGATAAATCTGCATGTCAGTATGATTTAAACCGTAGCCGGCGCTTTGTGTCGACGTGTCATATCGCGGCCCCGCAGGGCTCGCCATCCTGCGTGCGGCTTTTTAAGGAGCGAGGGATGATGAAAGAGTGAGAGGTAACTGTGACAAGCTTAACTTGTAGAGGAAATAGAACAAGCTTTGATTAATTGCAGCCGAGGTGATTGGGAAGGCAGACGCTGTGGGTGAACATGTTCCACCGTCGTCGTGTGTCAAAGTGTGTGTCGAGAGGCCTTTGACAAGCTTGAATTTGTGTTTTTCTATGCACGTTTGTCTTAAGAGGTGTGAAAACTACTGCTACTGTACCACAATATAATTTGATCAGATCTGATCCCTAGAATTTATTCAATGTGGCCTGTAAGTGTACTAACGACTTCTGTAGAGAGACATTTTAAGAAAAGCGCTAGGAAATAACGGAGCAAGTTCTCTCGGGGCGCCAGTGGGTTACAAGCCGTAACCGCAAATATTTCATACTGATAGCAATTGCTTCTGACTGAGCAACGATACGGTATAAAAAAACGATGTAGTGCACAAGTTATTATGAGATACTTAAAATGATCAGTGAGTAGTAAGAAAAAGTATCTAATCAAAGGGAGGAAATGTAATCTTTATGGGCTTCCAGTGAAGTAAAGTTTGGGGAAAAAAAAGTTATTTTGCACTCTGGGGGGACTTCATGGAAGATAGTTTTTCATAAAAGAAACCCATCTTGATTGTTTTGCTCAATACGAAGCTTTGCTTGGCTGTGCCGCCTTTGTAATGGCACCAGAATTGCTGCTGTTGTTTTCTACCACGCAAAATCAGTGGCCGTTCTTCAAAACTATTTCAGAATTGTCACCGAACGCGAATAATGAGAACTGAGAGATCTCATTATACCTTTCCACTTACAGAGCATTTGATATAGCTCCCGCAATCAAGGCTCCCCACATTTCGACAGCATCTACGCGACATATATGGCTTGAGGCATGACATTAGACAATTCAAGGTGACCTTCATATTTTACTCTGGTTTGCTGAATAACTCAACACGGATACCAGTTGCCCAAGTTGCCTAGACCGTACGCCAATGTTCTCTCTAATTTTCCATGCGTCCGAGCATTCAGACAAACTCCCTGAGCATCCTTCGGACCATGTTGCGAAACTCAAACTCTCTGCAGATGAAAATAGAACAAATCATCAAATAGAAATTTGTGATGGAATCAACCCTACTTTAAAAAATCAAATAACAACCATCATTTTAAGCACAATTTATTAAGTCTGAATAGAATCTGTTTCAATCACTAAAATCATGCCATTGAATAAAACACAAAACAATTCTAAGTCACCTGACCTCTGAAACATGTCAAACGGTCTCATTTAAGAGGCTCATAAACTCCGCCCATATTTGGACTTCCTGTGTTTGTCGTATAATAGAACAACCCTGAGTCGCACTACTGAAATTGGAATGAAAGTGGGAAAAGTGTGTTGTCCTGTATGTAGATTTAACTGCGGTGGAAATGATGGAATGCGTGTCGAAATATAACGTGTGCGCGCCAGCGTCGCAGCTTTGCCGTATGCATACTTGGTCATACACAGTTTGCAGTGCAGCGAAACATCCAAATAATCCTCCTCCAATCCACTCCCATTCGCACGCCAGTTAATGGGAACCATTAGCGTACATGCAGGCTAATTGGCCATTAGGTTCGATTGAGCCGGAGCCATCCCGACGTTGCTGACGGGTCCGGAGCCTTTCTTTCTTCTTCAGAATAGTTCATTCAGTGGTGGGGGTTTAGCGTGTGAGGCTTTTCTGTACTGAGCGTGTAGGAGGTCATTAAACGGGACAACTGAATCTTTTTGTATTTTACAATACATTTGAGGCTTTTTTGGGGGTCAAATCCTGTGCTGACCCAATGATGTTTTGTGGACTTTCCAGTTAGTGAAAAGCAGGTTGGCTCTGATGCGCCAATTTCCCCAGCATAAAAAAGATAAAGAGCGAACGAAATAATTGAGAGCAACTTAGAGACTCATTCACTTGGCTTGTCTGACTCGGAGCGGATGCCAGCACTGCCTCATGAAGTCAAGTCAGTCATGGAAGGAAAATCGGAACCAGCTGCAAATTGGCGAGGTGGATGAAACCAACGTTTGGTTTTTGCAGCGGGAGGCTTAGTGCAATCCAGTTTTTGTATGTCTGTTTCAAATTTGCTGCAGCTATTCATTTGCAATGTGTTTTATGTTACAGGTGAAATGGATTGGTAGCGTGAAAATTCCAAATTTAACCGTAGTTTTAACTACATGTTTTGAGGTGTAATTACACTGTGAAAAAACAAATTGGGGTACTTTTGCCTGTTTGTAAGTTCGAGGCAACTACCAACCTCATGGTCAAACCTCAAAATCATTTAGTAGGCTTTCTATAAAAGTCATATATTATAATGCATAGAATAGTGACTCAATTTGAAATACTATTTTGTCTTTTTTAATCAGCAATGAAAATTATGGATTTACCCGTAATTTTATTTTACACTCCTTCATTAAAAACAGGAGAAATTGACAGAAAATGCTCAAACATTAGATTCAGTTACTGGTTTGGTCTGTAACTTGTCAGAAAATAGGCCGGAACATTGATTATGCTTTTCTAAAGTAATTGCACATTTTTATTTTGATTCAACACAAAGATAATCAGCACAGTTTCTACATAAATTGGATAATATTTACTGTTGACCATTAAACTATTAATTGATTATGAAAAATAATTTTTGATTAATTTGATAAACGATTAATTGTGGATTAATCGTTTGCGTTTAATCAGTTATTCGGCACCACCAACACAAATCCACTTTAACAAAGCGAGTTGGCCAATTGAGTCCACTTCCCTTCAAGTCACGTGACGTTATGTCATTTAGTGGGCGCTTCACGACGAGCAAAAGTTGCGCAAACTAGTGAACACGAGCACTTGCAGGTTTGCGCTGATGCTTTGGGCTTCCCTTTTTGCCTTCATTCTCATCTAATGACCATTTATACATTAAATATAATATTATTCCTAAACGGGTTACACCATATATGAGGCATAGTCAGATGCAAAGTTAAAAGTCCCATTTTGTCATCACTTATGGGATGACCCACATCCAGTCAAATTCCTTTTTCGGATCTAACTGTTGTTAGGTAATGCTTATGTCTTGCTCACATTTGGTCCACTTGAGTATTGAATTTTGGAACACTAGCTTCTTGCCAACCTCCTTGAGGCCAAGAAATGTGCCTTTCTCGTTTGACAGTGATGTTGCGTTTAGTGCCGACAGTAACCATTTTCTCAAATATCTCCATCTGCTGATGGTTGTGGGTCACTGCTCTACTTGGCCACAAAGCGGAACATAAGGGCAAACAATTGCAAATGAATTCCTAGATTTGCACCTTTATCTCGATTGGCGCTCCAATGCAAACTCTCTTGTGGCCCACATGTCAGCCCTCTACAGAGTTTTTGGAAAGTGGTTATATTGTTGTGTTGTGTTTTTTTTTCCAATCTTACAAACTCGCAGGACATAATACGTTTGTTATAATAATGTTTTTACACTGCTGAGAGCGAGATGCCATCACGTGGGTGGGTGTCAACACTTTGTTCACAGGCATTTTTTTTTTTCTAAAGGTTTTCAATGTTTCCCAACTTGGATTGCAGTTTGCTCCCTCCCCGCCTCTGTTTTCTTTATCGCCAAGCATGCAGTATTTGAGCTGTAGACACAAGTGCTTTCTACATCATTTATATGAACGCACCCTTGGCCTCTGTCCTGTTTCTCCATATAAAATGAAGGCGCTCAATCAGTACCTTGCACACACTCACAGGTTGAACTCTCTTGACACGTCACCCGAGACCCTCTCATATATTCCACATGGAGCTGCTTCATCTGTGCGAGGGTGTGTTTACAGCTAAAATGAGATTGTGTGCCGGAAATGGTTTGTTTGTGTTTATGTGGATTTTGATCGCTGGCTTTACATGCCAGTAAAAAAAAAAAATCAGGACGTAACAACAATCCTTTTATTACAGCCCGATTTGAAGAGAGAAAAAAAAGTAAAATTAGCTTCTACTTTTAATAACTTACTACAGAACATTGACAATCCAAACATGGTTTTAATTGCTATGCAAAAAAAATTACAATTCCAAAAGTCAAAGTGTCATTTCTATAGGTTATTTCATGTTGCACAAATTAACACAAGAAAATTAACTCCTTAACACCACTTAGGTTGTACGAGGGCTGCTCGATTTTGAAAAAAAAAATATTAATTACAATTATTTTAGTCATAATTCAAATCACGATTATTCAAACAATAATTTTTTGATGAAATGAAAACTTTATTCAAACAAATCAAATTTTATTTTATCTTAAAATAATTGAAGAAAAGGTGAAATGTACTGTACAGGGAACAATTGTTTTGAAATCACAACAAGCAGAACGGAATGTGTTCAAACTTCAAGGTTCTACTACCTTTTGACGTCGTTCCTAAATAAAAACTCTTGGCAACATCTATCTTGTTTTTTTTTTTTTTTTTATTATGATTTTTTTTTCACAATTGCAGTACACATATTTGTGTGCATGTTTGTAGCTGCCCACTGCTGGCAAGCAGGTAGAACAACATTGGGCTGCAGGGGGCTGCTGTGGCTTCAGCTCTGTCTCCGCGTTCGCAGCCTCCAAGCAGATGGAGTCGGTGCGAGACGTGAGCCACTTAAATGGAAACGCGAATATGAATGATGGTTTCACACCCCGACTATAAATCCTTCTCGTTTACTCCAGAGGTGCAAATGAAACCTGAATCTTCTCCAGTCTCACGCACGTCCGCCCCTGCGCTTGTCTTTTCTGCTGAAATAAGACCAATAAAAATGGAGAAACATTTACTAAAAGAATATATTTTACAGTCTACTGTGTGCGTATGTGTGTACCCCCATGTTTCTTTCACTTTTGCAGCCTCAGTCTCAGTTATAGAACTTTTAATACAAGCTTTTGCCTCTTACTACTGTAATGTGCAATGATGAAGAATGCAAATCAATGCAACATTTGCAATTTTAAAGTTGACAAATCCCAAGGTTTTCCAAGGTTGGCAAGCCCTGCATTCAATTATTATCGCTCATATTTTATGCATTTGTATAATCTATATCCTTGTTTGGGGTCTGTGCCGATTGTATTCAACAATTACAGCAGGCCGGCACATTTTTATGTTAATCAGTTTAAGTATGCTTGTATAAATTCTCAAAATATTACTTTTTGAAATAATGAAACATTTTTTCAAGGTTGCAAGGATGGTGGTCAGAAATGGTCAGGAAGCCTGCAACCCTGAAACAAAAATAAAATGACAGACAATCTCTAAATAACATGATGTTGTTATTCAATTTTCCACGTCATTTTTTTAGACAATCAGCTCTTCAACGTTGTTCAATTTGCCACTATGGGAAACGAGCCAGCTTATCATGCTCTCCATTTGAGGGTAAAAGAAGCATCAAGCACTAGAGGGCACTCTCTCCCCCTCCCGATCCTTAAAAAAAAAAAAAAAATGCACTCAGTCCCACACATGCCACCCCCCCACCCGGAACACACGTGCACCTTACGAGGAACATGCTGAACATTGGGATAAAAATCAGAAAAGTAGCAGAGAGTCCAGGGGATAATCAATTTGAATTATATTAATCACTGCAAGCACTCAGGACCTCTCTCCCTCTATTCAATTACAACACTTAAATGTCTCTCTCTCTCTCTCTCGCTTTGTCCATCTCTGCTATCGCTGCTGTCTCTATTAATATTACTCGCATTGTTTGTTTTTTTTTGCCAAGTGCGGCACAGATAAGGGATTTTAACCTAATGAAAAGTGTGTCACGTTTGGGATTGAAAAGCTCCTAAAACAAATTAGGGCAAAAATGTCTCTCATTTTGGAGCCTTTATGTTTGTGGTTCATCTGCTGCATGCGTTCTGACCCCTGCCCTCTCCTCTAACCCCACTCCTCTTTTTTGTGCATTTTATGGGCGAGTGTCCGTCCAGTGTTTGGTCTACCCATTCCTTCCCTCAGGGAATACGTTCTTAGCCACTCGATCGGATTCCGTACGGACAGCTTGTATACGGCAGCATTAGGACGTGCAACAGCTGTCGCTCTCATGACAGCGCCAACGTTCGATCGATGTGCACGCGTCCCACAAGCAAACGAAGAAGTCAGATTCAAACGGTAATGAGAGTCATGTACTCGAAAATCGGAATAACTTCTTCAGACTAAATAAAACTCGATAATAATGAAGACGAAGAGCACTCTGAGTTCAAATCCCCTTTGAAGCCTCTTGCAAACTAATGAAGATGCTACAATGTTCTATGATAATGGATAAAAAGGCAGTTTCAAGTTTCATCCAGATTCAGAATGGACTTTGTATCTAAGGGGGCTAAATATAGTAAGATGTGACATTAGATCAGCAAATTAGATGAGCTTCTGAATATGAAAAATCAAAATTCATCATGCTCTGTTTGATTCAAAATAAAATGTCAAATAAATGCAAAATATGTGCGATATATTTCAGATCTGGATTGTATTTTCCGGACGCAATCTTGGCACTCTTTCGGCCATGTTAAAAAAAAAGTTGTCCGCAGGAGAGATACTAACGGCAGAGGTTTATTTAAACATCATTAGCAGGCTAATTTGCTCTTCAAATCTGCTTACCTTATTATGGGCTTATTGTTGTCTTATTCGTCTCCTTCTTATTATTATTTGTCGTCTTCTTTCTTCATCACTGTGAACGTGCCCAATGCAAAAAAATACCCATTGGTGGTGTTATAGGGATTGTGGGCCGGACTAAAATCAACGAACCCTTTTTTAAAATTTGTCACCTTGTCCGTGCCATGTCGCCTGCGGGACTGAGTGCCCAGCTCTGTTGATTTGACATATCAAATCAATAAATGAGTCATATGGACCACTTTAAATAGAAATGAAAGCAATAGAAATCAATACAAACGAATACCTAATTTCTGCCTCCACATAAGTCAGCCAACTGTATTATAAAATGGAAATCGTTACCCCAAGCAAGCCGAAAGGAAAATAAGCACATGTTCACATCATTTACAAATGCAGGCTGTTAACTCAGAGGGGGGAAGAAAAATCAGCTTCTTTGTGCCAGCAGGATTTAGTGGTTCCAATAAAATGTTTGTTTCCTTGGTTGCCTGGCGCGGAATGATTGTCACTGTGGCATGTTTTCGCTTGTGCAGTGGCTAACAAAATAACTGCGAAGAAAGGGGCCTGTTTAGTTCTTTTTCAGATAGGTCAATCCTCCGGAATGCGCTCACTTCATTGTCAGAGGAAATATATAGAATAAATAATAAATAACGTTTGCTAGGTCAGTCGGTTGTTCCTGCTTCTAACCTGAGGGGAAGATTAAAGTGCACGTAAAAGGTCAACTTTGTATGTCTCGTAAATAATCGGAAGTGTACACCAGCCACGCGCATATGGATGTTAAACAGCGTGGCGACACGGGCCCACCTCTGTCACAAAGAGGTCAAAGGTCACCCGAGCGTTAGTGTGAGAGGATGACGGCGACCCTGAATGTTGAATCGTCCTCTGGAGAGATTAAGGAGCAGGAAATGCCACAGAGGAGACTCAGAAGAGGCCGAGGCTCATGATGACTTCAGTTTGAACATCTTTCCTCAGCTCTCTGAGAATAATCTCTCTTTCTCAGAACTCTCTTGACTGAGGATGAAGCTGTGTGAGAGTGGATCGATTTTTAATTGTGTCAACTCTATTTGGCTGCCTTTTTATGTTTTTCCAGAAGAGCTTGAAACTTTGAAGGACAATTTTAGTTTTTCAGACACCATTTTTTTCCCCAATTTTGAAATATACAAAATACTGCCTTGACATATGAGTTTAATGTTCCTTGACCACGCTCATAACTCAAAACATGTGTATCTCAAATCATCTTTCCCCATTGAAATATATAGAACTTCCATTGAAACTTTCAAAAAATGTTTTTAATAAGAAAAAGAACACTATCTTTGAACTTTAAAATTTTTTACAGTAATTACATATTTGAATACAGTGTATAGAATTAAACATTTGTCTCTTCTCCCCCTTTTTTTTTTTTTTTAAATTAAATTTTTCTGATCTTTGGCTTTTTGCCTTGCCTACTTGAGGGCCGTCTAATACAGATAGAGACAAATTTGAAGATGAGTTTCAAGACTGACTCGGTACGATGTGATGAAATGAGTCATTTCATGGTATTTAGGAAAAGGAAAGTTGTTAAATGATCCGTTGTCTGAAGCAGTGGTCCCCAACTACCACTTTGGACTTGGCCGTGGCAGGCCACACAGTTGAAAGAAAACACTACTTCCGTTTTATTTATTATTTGAGATTTTGAAAAGTTACTGGATTCTCTCGTTACATCAGATGCTAATTGTCTCTGTCGTATTATGCTAATATCAACCCCACGTACATTTTTTTTAACAACGACAATGATGCTTCTCACCGCGTCCCATCACTCTAAACGTATCATTTGCGCCGCCCGGCATGCAGCCGCGCCCACCCGCGCAAACTCCTTTAACTTGAATTCAATCAGACTGCCGGAAACGCTTGCGACGCATTTGGTGTGAACCTCACAATTGCTCAAGATAATCTTTGCTGACTTTGATCGGAAGGGGGGTAAATTCTTAAATGAAGTCCATATTGGACATACTGAGGTGAGTTCTTTAGTAACCCTCTCTCATAGTTGCAATTCTTAACCAGACCCCTTTAAACTTTTCAAAATCATTCCTGCTTATGACAACAATAACTTTATTGAGGTCCGAGCCAAAACGCTTGAAGTCGTATTTATTTCCTCCCTTTTTCTTGATTTTTGCGGGAATTTCCCCGTGTCTTCAACGAACTTTCTCCAATTACTTTTAACACAATTTGATGTGATGAAATAATTTTCCGACCGCTTTTCTCTTGCTGCAATTCACAGCAGATGTTTGAAATGATAGTCACTGAATGAAGTGTTTGTTGTAACAAAACAATCTGTTTAGTCCGTTTTACCGGCAGGGAAATACTTAACTTTCATTGTGTTTGTTTTTCACAAATGGACCTTTGTGCAGTCAACTTCTCAGCTTCTGACTTTCTTTGTGGTGTTGACTAACTTACTTCAAGAGGTGTGCTTTTGTTTTCTGTTTTTTATGAGACATTGTGAATATAAAGCAGAACTAAAGCAACATTTTTAAGATGTCATTTTGCATTTAGGGGATTTTAATCGTTCCGTTCCGTTTTCTCTCTTTTCCTTTCCCAAAAACTTTTTAATTTATTTATGCATTTGTTTATTTTAATTATTCTCTTCTAATCATGTTGTTTTTTAAAACGTTTTTTTCGTAATTTTACGAGAATCTATTTGCACTTGAATGGTGAAAGGCCTCTTGTCGTGTATTTCTGACAATATTGAAGCATATTTTAAGAGGAACCTGCAGCTTCAGCGTTCGCCTGACTGACTCATGGCTGCCGCACAACAGTGTCAAATTGTTTTGTCTGCTGCTAACCACACAGGTTTCAGATTAATGGGGAAAAAAGGGCATTACATGTTTGGGCGGGTCTGTCCCCTCCAAACGCTCGACTAACCTAATAGTTGTGCAACTTATAGCAATTTGGTCTTTTGGTTTACGGCTAATTCAGGGCCTAAGTGGACCCCCCCCCAACACTGAAAACAATGCAATACCCCCCTCTGACTCTCTCTCTCTCTCTCTCTCTCATATCACACACACTCATACACACAGATACCCCCAGACACATGTTATCGTAATGACTGGGAAGTCTTGTTAATGATTCTTGCGGTTTAAAACGAGTTGTTTAAAGGCTCAAGATAAGGTACCAAAAAGGTTTTCACAAGGAGTGGATGTAGTTTTGACCTGAAAACCTATTAGCTTAGTCCAATGCTTCTCAATTGTTTTCTTTTACGGCCCCCCTAACAAGAAGAAAAGAATTCACGCCCTCACCCCACCCCACCCCACCCCACACTCTCGGCCGCAACTATAAATCATAGTATTTTCGTTGCAAGACAAACCTACACCGTAGTTAATACTCGCTGCGGACAATGGGAAAGGAGAGCATCACTGCCGCCTACTGGAGTGGATGCGCAATTACACTTTATTGTAGTACGGTGAAAAAAAACGGTGAATGTTCCTCAGCTTCACACGTACCCCCCCCCCAGCATCGCTCCGCGCCCCCCCCCCAGGGGTGTCTGCCCCCCAATTTGAGAAGCACTGGCTTAGTCCCAGTGATCTTAAAAACAGTCCAGGCTCGAGAAATGTACACATGCTCCATCTAAGCGGCGTGTAAAATGCATCAGTTTTCCCGTGGAACTAAATAAGCAGAAGCGAGAGAGAGAGAGAGAGAGAGGCCCGTTTCTCGGCTCTGGATCCAATAGTAGCGTGTAATTACCCTTAAGACCTGCTCCCTTTGCTAAAGGATTAACCATAATCCAGCAGCAAAAGCATAACTACTGCTAACATAATTCCAGTCAGACTCATACAAGTCATGTATGTACAGCAAAATGCTCTCTGGCTTCTGCCTCTTTCTCATTGGTGCTTCGTCTGTTTGCATCAGAGTCTTCCTCTCGTGCACGATTCCGATGAACAGATATGAAGAAGTAGAAAAGGTGAAGATGATTAATATCTTCAAAGGGCTGACGCATTGGAGCGCAGGGACTGTCAGTTTGAAATAAAGCTTCATGTTGTCAGTACGCTTCCAGCTAGAGTTGTCCAACAATCTCAACAGCATTTCAGGGCTTATTATTTGATGTCAAAACAAGTCTGTTCATTTTAATAGATACATGATTCAAGATGACAGAGGTTCCATTCTCTCTGTATATGTATGCTGCTGTGTAATGTTATTAATTGCTTACATTTATTTACCAATATTCAAATAGTGATTCAGTTGATTGGGTTAGTTTAAGGCAAAAAGATTTTCTTCATGTTTGATCTTGTAATTTAAAAAGTAGCTGCGGTCAAAGTCACGCCTTTGTTCTCTACGGGTCCAAATTGCTTTTAATGCGTGTTCATTAGAGGTCTACTCACTTTTGTTGCCAGCAATTAAGATATTGCTGCTACTCATTGGTGGCTGTTGTCTTATTTTGAGAGGGCAGTAAATAAAAAGTTATTCCAGGAGTACGCAGACTAATTTTCAGGTATGTCCCTTCAAAAGATGTAATGAAATATTTCCAAAAATGTCAGGAGGTTGTCACTTATGTGAGAATTCTGAAAAGGTATGAAATCAAATTCCACGTAAATTTCAATGGAAAATCTTTTGTGAACATTTTCAAAAGGTTTGGCTCAGTTCTTCCTTTCAACCCAGTCAATAATCACTTTGGCAGCAGTTCTGCATCGTCGTCTTCCACCGTTTCCTCATTGAAATTTCTCCCTGCTGGGATTCTTCAAATTGAGTGCGCTTGCCCGTCTCAAGTCTCATTAAATACTCTTAACGCAACACACGTCGGTGCTTTCATCCTGCGGGCGCTGAGGATGTTCAGCCCAATTGAGCCTTGATGAATAAAGTCAACCTGTTAAGTGTCCCATTGTCGCAAAGAGTCGCCGATGAGCGCTGAAAGGAACCTTGTTGTAGGTCACCTCGGCGACAGCTCCATCGCTTCCCATCGGCCCTTCACTTTGTCTATCTGTCCTTGCCCATCACTCTTCCTCTATCTGCGCCGCCTCGCTGTCACTCACTCACAAACCTGCACAATCTGCCTTCCCACTTTCCACTTGGCGTCTCTTTCTGGAAGGTTATCACACATCAGCTACTTGGAGTCGCACTGTGCTGTGTTTGTGTGTATTCTTTTCAAATGCGAGACCACCGTAAACATCACGGTTACTTTTTTTTTAATTGTGCTTTTTCTACCGCAATTCTCGATCATACCACGCAATCGCACGCATGCGGTTTAGAGGTTGGAGTCAGCTGCTAAAGATTAGATTGGGCTAATTGGCAAGTGGCCATGCCCTCTGCCCTGTAGCTAATTAATATCCCAGATTGGGCATGTTTCGTCAACTGTTCTCCATTCTGCTGCACACTCCTCTGAGTCAAACTCTTTTTAGGTTGCCTTCTGTCAGGAGCAAGAATACACCACATGATATGGAAGTCCCTGCCCTTGCTTTGGCTCCTCTTTTCCCCTCATCATTTTCATTTGAACTAAGAATGGTCATCGCCAATTAAAGAGTGCAGAAAATTACGTCGAGCCGTGTGTTCACTTCTGCCATGGACTGGCAACGAGTCCAGGGTCTACACCGCCATCCCCCTGGACTATGCTTCACAACACTCGCGATCTGATATAAGAAATGGATAGATGGATGGTGTGTTCACAACAGAAAGATTGAAAGGTAGAAGTGTGAAGGCGAGCATCCAGACCAGAAAAGCGGCCTCAGACAACTTTAAGAGTTGCATTTGTGGCCATATAAAGCCAAACAGGTCAAGTGGGTTGCACAGGTTCAGGTGCAGTTGATGCAGATTGGTGTTAGTTATTCGCGAGTGTTTCATTTTTCACATAGGTACATAGTAAAACATTTACATATAATCATCTGTCAGTTCACTTGCATAAATAACGGTTTGGCTATTCATATACGCTTTTACAAGTTAGCGTGTCTGTCCATTCACATACACATTTTTTTCACACATTATTGAAGCATGTCTGTCTATTCTATGTGGTGTATGTTTGTCCATTCACACGCATGCACACGCACACGCACGCAATCAGATGCCTGTCGGTCCACAAGCATTTTAATTCAAACTTGTTTTCATGAAAAAAAAAAAAAATAAATCCCCGCTCGGCAAAAGTAACAATCTGGATCTTGTCTAAACATTTGCGCGTGTTTGTTTTAAGTGCTTTATTCTTGATAACATTAGCTCTGGTCTTTTTGCATGACCCTGCTCAGCTTTGAAGATGAGCATTGTGTGTCATTGAATCAGTCACTGCAACCATGAGACCCGCAAGTCTTGGCCCGGTCAAGCACACATTATAGGAGCGACAAGTGACATCCACATGATACTTGTTGAGTTAACCTTTCACAGGGTTTACGGCTTTGGGACGATAAATGAACATGCACGTAAACTCTGCTGTGACAAATATTCGCCAGTGCTGACAAGCAGATGGACACTGTAGCGGTCATTAAGACTGGAGTACTTCAAGTTCTCTTGTAAAATAAACATTGTAATTTTGAATGGAGTGGAGGATGTCACTACATCCTCAAATGGTTGCCAGTGGCTTTTAATCAACTGCGGTGTATCAGGCATTTCGTTTTTGGGGGGGGACACTTGTTTTGTACACTTTTATCATTTTTATTTTTTTTATTTATTTATAATTTTTTGCACGTATTTTTATGTCCTCCCTTTATGAAAGGCTAAGTTGTGAGTTAAGAGTTGAATAATCTGTAAAAAGGGAAAGAGAATAATACAGCAGTGAAATAACATGCTTTCCTTTGGTATGTTGGCATTCAAAATTCAGTCGGATTCTTTCCCCTTTAACGTTGTAAGAGCAATCAGGACTATTCTTGAAATCAATGTGTTGCTTTTGTTTAGTTTATCATTTGTTGCAACTGCACAAACAATCTCGTGTGGATGAACACAGCTTCTTCGTTGTGGTTTTGGCCATCTGGGGACACGGCTGAGTATCCCCAACACAAGACAAAGAAGCAATCGAATGTCTTCCACATTAGACCTGACAGTTGCTCTCTCTGGGATGCATCAACCATAATGAGACCCTGTTTTGCTGTAGCGCCATTACCCGGGTTGTTTTTTTTCTCCACACAAGCACATTGTCCATCACGTAAATCTTGGCGCTGTAACATCATGTCTTTAGTCAACGCTCTGTCTTAATCACCGGCTAAAATATGGTGTATAAGGTTACGGCCAACAGGCACCGGGATGGCTTGGGCGCAATAAGATAGCTGTAATGGCACACCATCATTTAGGACAATGTAATAAGTGAATATCTAATAAGCCTGTAAAAAGATGCTTAACCTCTGGAGCTCTGAGGTCAGGCTCTCAGATAGGAGCATAAAGTGATTACAGAAGGTTGCTTCTCACATTGCGGTCATCTCAGGATTGACCAACTCCTGACCCCGCTGCTGGGAGCGCAGTTTGCATCGTCACGGACCCCACCTATGTTTGGATAAATTCGCCGTTTATGGCGCTTGAGTAACCCCGTGGAAAAACGAATGGGTTGTGCGTGTTGAGCTTTTGAGATAACAGGAGGACGAGTTAATGGAACACCAAAGATTTTAGGGGTCACCCTTTGGATCTGGGCAGTGCATGAGTTGTGTTGAAATCGTAACGAGCAGCTTTTGGAATGTAAAAGTTTCAAGTCGGTATCTGACATGGCGATGGTGTGTTTCTCTCCTGCAGATATAACTTGAAACATGATTGGATAAACATTCAGTCGGTCATAACTGTTAAGCAAATAGAAACACCTTCTGTGGTTTTTTTCTTCTTTCTTCTTTCTTGTTTGACGAAATTGCTGCTCTGGAAACATCAGTGGTGAGCTTTACAGATGCCTTTACACATTTCCAGTTGCTTCTTGCTTTCATCACATAGAAATT
Source organism: Idiotropiscis lumnitzeri (assembly GCF_059441095.1). Taxonomy (NCBI): domain Eukaryota; kingdom Metazoa; phylum Chordata; class Actinopteri; order Syngnathiformes; family Syngnathidae; genus Idiotropiscis; species Idiotropiscis lumnitzeri. The sequence continues at coordinate 30,420,665 of NC_142391.1, forward strand.
CAAACTTTTGTTCATTACATACACTAAGAGGACATAGTGAAGACATTTTTTCCATGTAGAAAAGCTCTCAGTGGTGTTGTTTTTTTTTCTTCTTTAAAGAACACATTCAGTTATTTCAATAAAACCTCTGCTGGGGAAGTAGCACGTTGAAACTTTGATCACGTCAAAACAACAACCCTCAATGCAGACACGCCTTTGATTCCACCCCCTCAAACATTTTCTCTTTCAGTCTCCAAAATGCTTTTCCTGTGTCAACAAGTGACCGAAACACTTTTCCAAAGAGTTTTCCTCTTTTTCTCTTTTCAATTAAAAACGGCTTATAAGCGTTTCAATAATTGCACAACTGGAAAGCTGTGGTTTGACACGGGGTTAGGCAAAGACATTGATTGGCCCATCATTTGCATCACTGTTGGCTTGATTGGCTCTTTGGTGATTGATTGACACAGACATGCTGAGTCAAATCCCAAGAGAATCTTAAACAAACAAAGCATTTTGATTTAAATGGAAGACAATTCTGACTGTGCCTTTGTCAGGATGAATGATATACAGGATTTAGGGTCAATCTGTCTTTCTTCTCTCCTTTTTGTTTTGTTTTTTCTTACTAGAAACAACTCAACACGCACGCACGCACACAATTCTCAAAACCATTTTCAGACTGGGCAGCCAAGTGTGTCCTCATTACCGTCACTGAGTGTGTAGTCACCACTCAGTCATAGCTGCGGCTGCCAAAATGCGATTTTCGTTCTCTTTTCTCCTCCAACTCTTCCACAGTCTCCTCTTGTTTTCACCACCTATGTGAGCCGTTCTTGCATATCGCTTCATCTCTTTTTGTCGACAGAAAATCATTAGCAGTCAGCAAAGACAATTTCCTGCTCGCATGGTCACTTATAGACTCTGCCAATCACAAGTTTTGAGAAAGAAAAAAAAATATATGATCTGCTTCCTCCATGACAATTACTAATTAAAATATTAACTAATTTGTGTAATTCATATATATATATATATATATAGTAACAGGAAGTCAAAATCCACTATTTTTGGAAAATTTTCTTCAAGATAGTTGAAAGTATGGTGCTCTCCAAAATATCTCTGTGAGAACAATAATTCAGATTTTTCTTCATCAATATCAGCACCTCTGTTCAAATATTGTTCATCTTAACTATCGGACAAACGGGTCAAGATGTTCTCCTTGTGTAAACATTCATTTCTTAACGCCCACTTTGACTGTATTGGAAAGAGAAATGCGCTGAAGTCTCCATCCATCGACTGCACTCCACCGCCACCACCTAGGTGAGCAAAAGGGATTTTGCTATAGCAAAAAAAGCTTTTTTTCAGAGAAAAGCCTTTCTCCCTTGCAAAAAGCGGCCAACGATTTCCATTTACCCCCCCAAGGGAGTGGTCGCAGTTTACACTCGGCCGATGGAGGGTGATGGCAGGAGCAGGGAGGAGAAGCGCGCACTCAGGGATATTAGGCTCTAATGGCCACAAGTCTGATTGCCCGACGCTTGGTTTGTTCTGACCAATGCATTATCTGACTCCTTTCAGCTTGCGTCAGACCCCCCCCCCCCCAAAATGATCTCGAGCTTCCTTTACTTCTTACACGGCCACGTGTGCTCCCTGTGAAGTCTCATGTAATTGAAATTCAACTGAGCGCACGTGAGGGCAGCACAGCAATCGCCAAATGCACGGACAATGTATTGACTTGCACATCCTTTAATTCACGGCATTAAGCACCTGTCTGCTTTGATTCTTTTTTTTAAAGGGGGGGATTGGTTACACTAAGTTGAATGGGAAGAAACCAAGTCTCTGAAAAAGAACTTAAGTAGAGTGGAAATAGTTCAAAATATGTAATGTGATGCGACCGGGAAATCTCCCAAAGGCGTCCGTCCCCATTTTCCATGAACCAAATTTTGACGGGTCCACTGTAGTGTCAATTCTGTTTTGTTCATCTCCTGTGCTCGCTTTTTTCATTGAAATCCTAATTGAAGCTCTGTGGGAATGCAATTAACAAGAGTCCATAGCTCCGGTAATTACATTTGGGATAATGTGCTTGGACATTACAAGAAGGGTCTAAAACAGCCAAGCACACATTCACGTCGCGCATGTGCACTTCTCCATATCATCTGGACTGGGAGAGCTACGTCCCCACGGTAACGCTTTACGTGAAACATGCGCAACTTCAAAGTCTTTTTTTCTGCCTGTTTAGCTATAATTGCTTTTACTTTTGGCATTCTGGAGCAAAAAAAAAAAAAACATCCACATGTGAAGTGCTTGCCCAGAACTATATGATACATAAGTTATATTCTGTACACATGATCAATGAATGTGAGGTAAGATGGATAATTACAGAAGTAGAAAAATAACAATATCGACCGCCCCCCCCCCTTTTTTTTTCATTTTCTTTTTTTTTTTTTAAATGTTTTCTACTCTTAGTTGCACTTAAGCGCACTTCATTAGACAACCTTTTCTGACATTGTAGTGTGACCTAAAATGTGTAGGAATTAATTATTGGCAAGAATGTTTCCCAACTTTGTGGAGTCCAGATCTTGAATCTTTGCTAAATTGATTTTGTGTTGAAAATGAGAAAACGACATCACAAGGTTTAGTGACTATTTAAAAGTTCTGTCAAAGGCTCGCTCTGTGTTTAGCGTTCCCCTTTCATCTCTCTCTCATCCCCGCTTCACCTACCTTCCCGCTCTCGTTAGTGGATGTTGTGAGAAAGTGGGATAACCAAGATCAGGCCTAGCCAATCGATCGACTATGAAAGCACGAGTCTCATTCCGCTAGCCCAATAGTCAGCAAGATGTTTGTTTATCTCTGCATTTCGGAACACGGGATTAGTTCCTAATTTGATGGCAGTGTTATCCTTTCAGTTTCTCCCATAAACGGAATGTATACATGAATGCATAAGTTCTCTGAACCGCCCCCCCCCCACCCCCCCGCTGACTTTGGGCCAGAGGCTGCGTACACACTGAACGGGTCAGCCAATCACATGGCACAAATAGATAAACAACTATTTCCACTCCGTTCACACCTACTGTATGTGTAAGTCCCATGCAAGCACGTGGCAAACTCTTCAAAGAATGGCTCCACTTGAGTTTCGGACTTCAAACCACAGAACTGGAATGTGCTTACCTCTAATCACAAATTAATTTTTCAATGTGTTTAATGTTGTAAAAATGGACTCCCAATACACTTTGGTATTCTTTTAATTTTTCATTTTTTTTACAAGTCAAACATAGGTGTGTCTAATGATGATCAGAATTCAGAAATTGTCGTCGTGTTCACTGCTAAAGTATATCTTGTGTGTGTTATGTTGAGCGCTGTAAATCAGGCACTGGCAGGATGCCATCGGCTTCAGCGCTGGGACCAATGTTAACACTGTAATACATTCATCTTGCGGTAGTCTAAACAAGCGCGGGTGTGTGAGAGATTTGTGTGTGCGTGCGCGCACGATGGCGAGATGTCGTGTAAACGCTAAAATAAAGTGTCACATCTGGCCACACAACTTGCCGTGGTTTCATCTTGGATTTCAGTCTGTCCCTGTGGGAGCGTGATGCTGTTACATTTGCATGAGAAAGGTTGTCAGACTAACGCCTTTTCTCATTTCTGTGCCTCCTATCTCCCTCAACCTCTACCCCTTCTCCCTCTACACGCCGCTGTCTTCCCCAAATTGCCTACAGCTCTGATAGCCATAGGCCAGTATAGCAGCACCATCGAGACCGTAGACGCCGGTTGGTGTAAGGACATCACAGACCAGGGCGCCATGCAAATCGCAGAGAGCAGCAAGTCCCTTCGCTACCTGGGCCTTATGAGATGTGACAAGGTAACAATTTTCGCCTCAAAATGTCTGACGCCGTCTCCCATCATTGCAGCATGGAGATACAGGCGCAGTATTTTACTGTACAGTGAACACGGATTTATCGTATGGCATATATGTGGCAGACCTTTGAGTGCTGGTGAAAAAATTCGAAATACAGAGATTATGTGGTTTTATCATTCCCTCACACGTGATTACATTTAAACGTATTCAAACACAACTAATCAGGAACTCCAAAAATAACGGCACACTGTTCTCAAAATACAACTACTGAGCAGTGATGTTTTTGGCAGATATTTTAGATTTAGTCTTAGTCTTTTGGACAAAAATGCTTATTAGTATTTGTCACATTTATTAATTCCTATTTGTGATAGTTTTAGTCTACAAAAACTCCCCCCAAAAAGGTTTTAGTCTAGTCTTCGTAAATGTAGTCAACAAAAACTCAAACATTTTAGTCCGTTTTAATTAAAAATTAGTATTCAAGGATTACACCCAGTAGCCAAGACTTTCTGATCGACTACGAAGGATTATGCATTTCAAACAGATAAATGTGGTAACAATGTTATCAACGCTCAATGCTCCAAAATAATACGAGAACCAAAACAATTTATTTGGCATTATTTCACTTAAAACAACATAAATAGCGTGCCCAAACGAGGATAGGTTGCACCGGCAGTGCAATTTTTTGAATGACAGATTGCATGTTCAATAGCAAGGGATGTCATCAATTTTGAACGTCTGACGGACCACACGCTAACAATTCGTCAACAAAATTTCATGTACGTCACGACACGTTTTCGTCATCAAAGTGCCACATTTATCTCGTCATCGTCTTATCGTCATGAAAAAAAGGGTCGTTAACAAAATATTTTCGCCTTGCTTGACAAAAACAACATTGCTACTGAGACCTACAATTAAAACTCATAGTTAAAAATATATAAATTATTGTAAATAAATTGACAAAATGGCCGTCCCCCTACAAACGCGTGGATTTTGCTGCTTAACTCGTACTCCGCAAACACAATATTGATCCCAATGCCAAGTTTAGACTAATGAAGGGGCAAAGAACATTTTATTGCAAATTATTTTTCGGGGTTGACTACCCCTTTAAACTGGAAATTAGTTAATTATTTTTATTTTTTTATTAAATCTAATAGTTATGTTAAAATTCATTATATAGAGCAAAATGTTCCACGATACACTTTTTGAATTATACATCAACGCTCTCGCTGTACCATACTATAAAATAGAACCCATAACTACACACAGAACAGCATCAGATGATGACTTTGGGGTAATTTGATAAATTGTGAAATATCCCGTTTTAGAAAAAACAACCTTAGATCTTGTATTTCCCGTCTTGTTGGTCTCATTTGACAGCCGAGCCATCAAGCAGCACTGTACAAAAGTCTACCTCTTGCTTTGTTGTTTTAATGAGTTGTTTACAACAGTCATTTCCATATAGTAAATTTATACAGTTAGCAGGATTATGCAAAAAAATTCTAAACTGTTTCCGCAAAATTGGTGCCAAGGACGAACCTATTAAATTATGGCGAGGATCTGGTTAAAGGTGTGGACACTGGAATACATTTTTACAGTTGGAGTCACTCGTGCATGAATACAACTCTCCAGCCTTCCAGAAACATCAGGATCAGAATGCAGAATTTTATTAATAGCCTTACAACCACAATATTAATATTGCTAATACAGCCCTTGACAGCTTTAAAAAAAATACTCCTGGTCGTCATTGCACAGCTAGAACAACACACACTGTTGCTGTCCAAGAAAAAAAGTCTAACATCTGCAATTTTTGGGTCAGCTTTTTTTTTAAACGTACAAATGAAAAAGAAAAAAAACTCCCAAATGTGTTTTTATGCAGCTGTTAAGAGCATGGCACTGTAGCCCAATGCTTGTCGCACCATCCACTTTTTGTGGATCCGTCCACTTTCAGTATAAGTGGGATTAAAGGACAGACACGGAGGTGAACAGCTGTCCTGAAGTCGCTTTGTTGTGCGCAGATGCTTATGCTAAATTATTACACAATGCAAAGTGACCTTCATATAGTCGCATGTTGTTTTAATGTGACTTTTGCTTTCTGGTTGAGGCGTAACCGCTTGTTTTTCGGACCTTGTGAGCTGTTGTGCAGTGTTAGTAGAAGTTGCCGTGGAAGAATGCGATGCGGGAGGCAGAAGAGTTGACTTACTCATCATCGGAACGCATCATTTCTTTCCCTTCATTATAATATCAGTGCAATCTGCGGCGCAGCCTTGAGCTTGACCCGTGGAGTCCGCTGATAAACATGCCCACCCCGCGATTGTTAAGCGAGACAAGAACATCGGTCGCATCATATTTATCTATTTATATCGCAATCAAATTAAACATATGAGAGTCTGCCAGTGACCCGGTGTGTAAGGTCCCAGTGGTGAAGCGGTGCGCTCAGTTCACATTATTGCATCCAGGAATGTGTATCTATCATATTTATCTCATGGTAATAAAGACTAACTGCATTACATAGCAGGTGATTACTTAGATTCCATTTTCATTTACTTCCCGCCTGCTCGGCCAACTGCGTGACCTAACAATCGATATCTGCAGCCATGCTAATAATAAAAAAATCTGTTCTGGAATGACCTACATCTTCAGCGGAATAACAATGTCTCCCGGTTTCTTTCTGAGCTCAGCGTAAGCGTGCACGTCTCCCTCAACGCTTATTTACCTGCGTATTTGCCTTCCCATGGCACTCATAGTGTAGCCCGGAGGATGGAAAGATAAACGATTTGCGCTCCCTATCCTCTGAGGGGGGAATTTGGGGATGACACGGCTAAGCAAAGCGGTAATTGGTGCTATTAGAGTAGTAATGGAGTGTGAATTGAGCAGAGAAAAGAGTTTGACAGTTTCCAAGGTCAGGTGCAACACCATCTTCGAATTACCAAATGAATTAAGTGCGCAATTGCCCCTCTCGCCCGGTTTATCCTCACTTTCACATCCTAAAATAAAGTTTTGCATTATAACTACGCCGTTAATACTGGTGAGGGCTGACCCGTGTGGGAAAAGATCAGCCCACTCGTGTTGTGGGTTTGCAGTCTGTTGAAGGGGCTTTAGTGGAAAAGTTTGAGGAGAGGGAAGGCCAAACTGCTGCACGCTCTTGTTGGCAAACAAATAAACAGAAATGGCTTGTTGTTATAGCGAGGTCACCACGAGAGTTAAGAGTTAGAGACCGAATAAAAGAGGTAAATAGGTGAGAGCCAGAGCCGGCGTCCAAGCGAGAAGGGAGCTTGGGATTTTCTCAGCGAGTGCTCTTTGCCTTTGCCTTCAACTCTTACTCTCGTCCCTCCATCCCCCCCCCGCCTCCCCGCTGTGATCATCGTACTCTCAGGAGTCGCTTCAATCCCCCCACTTGAGTCTTTCAACTTCTCATATCCAGTACAAATTCTTTTTTTTTTTTTTTTACATTTTGCATGTAGCCATTAACCTTTGCTTTTACAAAAAGTTGAAGACCTTTTTTTTTGCTTCACAAATCTCAGCATGTGTCTGATTTAATATTCAATGTCAAGTTGACATTTTTAGGATCGCAATTGCAAAAATTGCACTTAGTGAGTGCAGAGCCCCGTCAAGACTTGAACAATTGAGAAAAGTGGAATATTATTTAATTATAGTTTTGGGTTTTCTTTGCCGGTCAGTAGCAGCGAAAAGTGAAACTAGTATTTTCTATTAGTTCTCCACACACAAAGTGAAATATTTGAAGCCTTTACTTGTTTCAGTTTGGGAGATCATGGTCCAAAGACACAAAAATGATAAATTGAGTGCCGACAAAAAGAGATCTGAAATACAGAAATGTTGTCCTTCTGAAAATTATTTTTGGAATCCTTTATAATAATGACTGCGCGACTTGGAGGTCATTAATTAAGCCGTTTTGATATTGGGCTTTGTATTGTATGTTTTTCACGCTTTCTGCTCCCTCATCTTCTTCTTGGGCAATAGCGAACATTTTCAATTGGTATTACTTTTAATTTGCTGGCCAATTAAGAATGGTTATTCCATGGTTGTTATAGTGAGTGTTGGTAGTTTAGGCTTGGCCTGCTGGAAAATAAAATCTTCGTCTTCAAAAAAAAACTCTTCTGCAGCAGGAAGCATGAAGTGTCATAAAAATATTTCATTTTCACTTTTTGAAACAAATTATTGAAATAAACAGACTTTCCCTCAATATTCTTCACCAATAGAAAAACACTATAATCTTTCCGCAAGACTTTTCATATTTATTTGGATTTTTCTGAGTCGGAGCAACAGTCACTGATGTGCATGTAGTGACCGTCATAGTGACCAAATAGTCTGTCTTAATGTTTTGAATGGCTTTGTACAAAATGTCCTTGGGAACACGTTGCTCACTCCATCAGTGGATCACAGCAGAGACGCGTCCAATCCGATGACGAGGCTAACTAATCTCATCTCTGCACTTAATTTCCTTCTGGGGGAAAAAAAACCCAAAAAACACTGCCGCCTTGCTCTCCATTCCACAAGGTTCTCATGGAATGAAAGTCTTGTGCAAATTACGTGACATTACATTTATCTCAGCCACGGTGTCTCTTATTCATGTTGACAAATCAATTTGGTTCCCCCCCTCTGTACTTATTTAACTCACCATTGCTTAAAATAAGTGAGGCCTAGCTGCATGCGGGCATTCCATTTGTCTTTTCTCTTTACAGACCTGTGGTAGACGCATAAATAACCAGCTTGTGATGCCAGCAGTTTCCCTCCAGTGAAATTCATATTTCCTGCAAGCTCTAATGTTATATCGTGCGATTAAACATGGATGGAGAGAGGCCAGGAAAAGCAGCCTCACTTTTAGAACGCTTCTTTCAAATGTTGCTAGCATTAGATTTAGCTACAACGCGGGTTTGACTGAACGTGATTTTTCTTGGTCTAATTGGTCCAACGTTTGACAGGGAACAGGTCGGGCAGCGCACATTTGTTTAGCCCGACACACTTGAGGAAGCTTCTCGATATTTATTCTTCTGTCATTACTGTCGAAACTAACGACTTGAAACAATACCAGCCAGCGTACCAACCATAAGTGTTTGTACAGCAAAAATAATTTGTTATAAACACTTACTGTACTTGTAGCAGCCTTGCCTGGCAGAAAGTTATTTCTTGCAGGAACAATGTTGACACTGTTTGGGAAATGTCGCAAATAATCCAAAGCTAACGTTTATCTTTGCAAGGTTTCCTGTCAGGAAGTGTATGCTGCGAGGATTTAGGGTAAATAAATGTACACAAAAAAAAAGACTGATTGGAACAACAAACTCAGCATCTCGTAGGCAAGTTAGACTACAGTTTGCACGTTTGGTGCGGCCGCTGCAGTCTCTCTCGCTTTTTTTCCCCTCCCATCTTAAGTGGAGTCGAGTTTCCGAGTGGGTCCTGTCAGTCTTAGACAAATACAATCTTGCGATAACCTTGACGCGCAGTGCCGACAAGCCAAGTCAGCTCCTTGCCTCGGCCTGCCCCCAAATTTGTTTGGAATTGTCAAATCGCCGGGAATTTTAATGCACCAGCTGAATGTCACAGGACCTCGAGAGTGTAGAATTCATTTAGGAACTGCTAACAGGATCCAGCTGGCGCTCCTCGCGTGGAGCAAGTGTGAAGGATCCATTTCCAACCGTCACAGTTTACACAAACGTGCTTCCGTATTGTATACGTTTTGCTGCCAGCCAGTCGGAATTGTGGAGAGTCATATGATGAATTCAGTTTTTTTTTTTGTTTTGTTTTGTTTTCCCTCCCCCCTCCTCGCCCTCTCTTCAGCACTGACCTAGCACAAGCCACAAGTCTATTTGATTGTCAGAATATGTACCTAATTCGTCTCGCTCCGTGCAGTAGCTGACCATATACGGCGTTAATGCAGCGCCGTGTGCGCCTCTGATGTTTTACTTGACCCCCCCCCGCACGTCGGTCGGAGTGATTTCCTTTTGTGTTGCACCGTGCGCGAATGTAACATTTCTGTGTGCGACCGTGTGAGGAATTTGTGTTATTTGCTGCGAACACAGCTCATAATGGAGCATTGAAATCAGAGCCGCCCTCCAGGCTTCTGCACACGGCATGCTCCGCCCGCCTCCGATGATTACACCTCTGCCTCCAGGGCCCCAACCACCATGCACTGACAAGAATGCCATTGATCCACCCGAAAAGAATCAAATAAATTAATTTGGTCTACTCGCAGCTGTAAATTGGTCCCAGTCTTTTGATGTCATTCAACTAAAAGACTCCAGAAAAAAGGAGGCGTAATGTTCTGGAAAACTGATTTGTCTTTTTTGTTTTTCTTTTTTGCTCAGCAGTGCGCCACATGTCAGTGTTTGAGTTAAATGTTAGGTGTTTTGTGTGGGTGGAATTCATCTTTCCACACTTCCATGTACGCACATGAAATTTTTTTTCTTCTTTTCTGCACCTTTGAGTGCTGTTTTTTTTCTTCTCGATATTAGCTCAAAGCACTGGAGACACCGTCACATGTCCTCATGGTCAATTATACAATACAATACAATGCAACTTTATTTATATACGCTAAATTAGCGGGAAATTAGAACACAAATTGAAACACAAACAATAGATACCAGCAAAACAGCAACAGTCTCATGTTGAGCCGAAAGCTAAAGAATAAAAATGTGTCTTCAAACGGGTTTTAAAAGTGGACGGAGAGGGGGCTTGCCTAACATTTAATGGGAGGTCATTCCATTGGGAAGGACCGGCAACAGAAAAGGCACAACCCCCCCTGAGGCGCTGCATAGTCCTCTGCACCTCCAGCAGCATTTGGTACCCAGACCTGAGGAAGTGGGCGGGTGTGTAGGGGTGGAGGAGCTTGAAGATGTACACTGGGGTGAGGCCATTTAAAGATTTGAAGAACAGAAGTATCATAAAGCGAACTCTAAAGTGCACTGGCAGCCTTTGAAGAGAGGCCAAGATTGGGCGTATGTGATCCGTCTTCCAAGCTCCAGTTTAAAGACGAGCATCAGCATCTTGCACCAGTTGGAGGCACTTGAGGGAAGACTGGCTGACTCCAAAGTAAAGTGCATTACAGTAATCTAGCCTAGATGTAACAAGCGCATGGATTACTGTTGGGAAAGAAAGGGCTTCACTTTAGCCAGCTGCCCAAGATGAAAGAAGCTGGACTAATTTAAAATCACTGTCCAGTTTAAAACCCAAGTTTGAGACTGTTGGCTTTAGATAAGATGCCAGATGTCATTATAAGAAAGGCTAATGTAGCATTGAAGACTCTTTTGGTTCCCACAAAAGCTGACATATGTCCACTCACAGCGACACAGATTCAGGTGAGTTTGGTTGATTTTCCGCATTGAGTGCAGGCCAAGCTTTTAAATTGTCACTCCTCAAATCGACACAGTTTGTTTTATATGTCTCAAGGCGTGTGTTAAAGAAATATATCAAACTATATCACAGCATCTGAAAAATTGTCTTCTCATAAAAAGTCTCGGTTCTAAATTGGACCTCAGTGATGAAAGAAAGTTCACTTTGCTCCGAACAGGAATCACTGTGCTTTGTGTCTCCCAAGGTCACATGACAGATTTTCATTTTGAACAGTTTTAGATCTGTACCATCCTATCGCATGCGGTTTGTTGCACTAAAAAAAAGTCTGTTTTGTAATTCCACCATCAGATGGTGATTGGGCAATCATTTCATTTGCATTTATTCAAGAGAGAATCGGATTAGCATGTAGATCTAAAGCGTAATTCTTGCGCAGTGTAACGTGCAAGTCTTTTAGTCGAAACATCATTTAGTGCAATTAAACAATTTCACCTCTTTTTATAAACTAAAACTTGCTGCTATGCTAAGCTTGAGGGCTTCCATTCTTTACAAGCCGTCATTTTTCCTTTTTCTCTCCTTTTATTTTACATTTTCATGCCTGCTTCTTTTATGACTTTTTATAACTCTGTTCTGGCTAATCCTGCTAGCGTGTACGATAAATCAATAGGTCCTCTCCAATTGTGATTCCAAAATATTGCAATATAACTGTGAGAATTGATGCCAAGTTACAGCAGCCAGCAAAACATCACAGAGGGGAAGATGCCGTTGAATCTGGCAACCATGAATGCTTCACCACATTCTGTATGATGAAAAATACAAACACACCATCGGAAGAAATGTGATTGGTCTGACATTCAATTTACGAGTGTCCAAACTAAATTATTTGCATCAAGTGTCAGTCTGATGCTTCAATGTTGAAAGTCTAAAGTCGGATTGCATTTGAGTTTGTTTTCCCTCCACCAGACTTTTGTGGCTATCCTGGGAACATTTGGAGCCTTCAGTGTCTGATGATGTATCACTTTGGGGATTTTGATCTCATTCGGCCTCAGCGGAATGTTTTCTTTCGAAATGTTTTCGCAGCTTGCACCCTACCTATTTTTTTTCCGATATCATCTTCTTTCCCTCGGCTGTCCGGTCCGCGTCTTCTTCTGCACTTCTTTTGCTTGTCGACTTTCGCTCCTCTGTTCTCTCTCATTCTTTTAACACTCTCCCTCACCTATACACCCCTCGTTTTCCGCTACTTCATTAAAGTGAAAACAAATAGGTAGCCCCGGTTGGGAAACAGAAGGGAGCAAACTCGCATGAACGTGGACTAGTAAAATAATGACACTGACTCGTGCCGGGATCATCGGGGACAATCCTATGAGTTGTCACCTTAATGGGGATGATGAAAGAGGCAGATAAAAAGTCAAATGAGGTGGCAAGAGAGTACATTGAAGTCAACGGAAATGATGGGAGTGTGAGCTGACTCTCCCACCCCTGAGTGTTTTGCGTAAGCACTTTGGAAGTATGCTGCCATTACCTGAACGGAGGCGGAGCAGTGTTTTGGGATCAGGTATGAGCATATCTGCCCTCCTTTTGGTTCCCAGATGGGGAAAGCAGACAGACCTTGTTAAAAGAGCAGACATCCCAATCAATATGGTTGTTCCAGTGGAGCATCCAGCTGCCAGGGACTCCACACAGTTAGGCACGGCATAGCAATTTGCAGACATAAACAAGGACCTAATTGTTCGGGGCCTGGAGGTTTGTAGTGAGGAAAACAAAGATGAAGCATTGGGAAGAGTTAGAAGCCATTTCAACTCTCGTTTAGGAAATGGGAGTTGGGCGAAACTTTCTTTGATGAGTGTTGTTATTGTGAACGGCAGGGGCGCCGAGTATTAGGCTTGTGAAACGAAGGGAATTAGAGCAAAGGTAGTGAATTTGGAAAATGGGCTTTGCTTTTCTATTTTCAACAGACTTAGTTTTTTTCTTTTTTCACAGGCTTCACAGTTTGACGCGATCATTTGCCATTTATGATTTTCACCGTAATCTTTTGAGTTTCATCCCTCACAGAGGAGCTGTATTGATTGTCGGTCTTAACTGAAGCCTGCTCCTGATCATCCAGTCATCTTGTTTCTAAAGGGCAAGCGCGAAGAGGCTGAAATAAAGTGAGACGGGGGTTCACAGGGAATCTCAGAATTGCCCTTCAACAAATAACGTCCAGAACCTCTCGACGTCCACTGCATTTCTCCTTTAGCTTACGCGAGGACATTCAAGGTTGTCGGGATGTTGCCTTCTGCTCTCATCATTTATTCATTCAATTAAGCTTTTTCCTTCTCACGCACCTCATTTTCTTCTTCATCCATCGCTGTATACTCATCTCCACAGAGGTGCACATAATCTCATGGAGTCATGGCCAGAAAGGAGACACGGCTCAGTGTGGTCAGGATCCTTGCCAATCTCCATTTGGTCCTGGACAATAACTGAAGTTTGCCTTGTTTCAGACAAGAGGCAGCAGGCAAGCGTAGACTACCAATGGCGTGTCCTACTGCGTTGGTGATGAATTAGCTTTTTAATGCTGATGGCCATACCAGTCCCCCTCTGGAAACAGTGTCCGTACATATTTCATACATCCAGGGGGGCTTGGAGAAACTTTTCAGGCAAGCAACTTGTCAGCCTTCGTTTGATTCCTTGCATTATGTAGAGCGGCAAAAAAAGATGTGCGCTATAAAAAGAGAAAGAAAAAAGTTAGAATATAACCCGTGACTACTCAGCTAACATTTGCAAATGGGAACAGTTTAACAAAAGCGGAGTCGGAGCATAAGTGGAAAAGCATGACTTGAGCTTCTTTATTTATTTTTTTTTCATTTGATCATCTCGCATTCATCAGGAAGACTCATCAAAATATTGACACAATAATGATTGCAGCCCACCTTGTTTTAACTTTGACTGGTCCAATCTAATCAGAGCTCTCCTCCCTCTAAAGAGACACCATGAATTTTTTATCATGGCGTCTCTTTGTAAGGCGAGGGTCGATTTGTCCTTGTTCTTTATTTACTCCGGAGAACGAGCCTTTCCTTTGAGCTCCAAATTAAACAGTAGCTCTGTTGCGATTGTCTTTAAGAAATTCCATTTTGTGTCCAACCTCATTAAACTTCCATAGAAATTTGCTCCTGGATCACTTTTTACCTTCATCTTTGTTTGCGACATTCAACAGACTGGTTATGATCTCGTGTGTCAGACCAAAAAACAACACGCCACCACACCTTCCTGCGTCTTTGATTTTGATGTTGCTGTCCACGTCCATCTTATACGCTCCGTTGTACTTTTTTATAGCATAATCTTGAGCCCCAAGTTTTGTTATGAAATGTTGAACCCAGTTGAAACAAGTCTTGGTCAAAACAAACTCAAAGTCAACTTGGACAAGCATAAATAGGATCTGACAGCAATCAGATGCTTGCTTTTGCTTAATAGAAGCCAAATGGATTTATCGCGACCTCTTCTTTGTCATACATGACATCATGCACGCACATGTGAAAAGGTATTTTTCATGATTTATGCAAGCATTTTGTGTGTGTTAAATGAGCGATTTAGTGCCCTTTGTGTCTTGGAATATTTTTAAATACAGACAATTTTTTTTTTGTTTTTTTGACTTCACACCAAATGCTGGCAGTGATGTCTTCACACATCTATTTGTTTGCTGGAAGCTGTGTCGCTGTGGGAACGCAAAAGTCTTTATTGGGTTCCGTGTGAAAGACACAGACAAAATAATGCAGCAACTATGTGCAAGACAACAGTTGTAATTCTCTAGAGTTTTTTTTTAAGAAGCCCAACTTAATAAGGGAGTACCACATTCCTTTTGTCACCGTTGTCACATGAAACAGAGTCGCGGTTTTACAAACTCGTGCTCCTGAATATCTTTCTTCCACCCGTTTGTTGCTGCTTTGTGCTTCAGCTGCTGTCTGATATTGTGCAGGGCTTTGGTTGTGAGTGGTCCCAGATCCTGCTTGTCCCAAGCGCCACCTCACCTGCTTTTTAACACCACATTCACAGCCATTTTTCAGAGGCTCGCTCAGCCTTCCGAGTCAAAATCTGAATCAAATCAAAAGTTTTGGCTTTTCCAAACAGCCCCCTCACCAACACACTAATAGTTAAAGTATCCAACTGCTTGAAGCTCTGGCAACATTTTGGTCCATCTCTTTAAATGCTTTTCCATCTGCCCCCTCTTCCCTTATCTTAAATAAAGAACTATCTTTTCATTTGTCCAGTCACTGATTTGGAAAGTCTTCAACTGGGGCTTTTTCACTTAGCCGTCCACAGAAAGCTATAAATCTAACCCGTTTAAAGGCAGACAGGCAACAAAGATCTGATGCACAATCTGCTCCCTAAAGCGGCTTCTTAAACATTTACCCCCAATGCATTTACTGGTTGACTAATGCACTCTCTGCATTGAAGTAGGCGGAAGCCAGAGGGTATTTGTCTCTCTTTATTTGCTCATGGCTAGCAATAGCTGCCAGGTGGCCCAGCGAGATCAACTGAAACAAATACAAGTATGATGAATGATGAAATAAGAACAGTATTACTTTGGCATTAGGTGCCGCTGCTGACACTTTGCTTATTGGCTGTCACGATGACATCACCCGTCGAGCAGTCGGTCTTTGCACTTCATTTCAGATACCTCACTTTTCACAATAATGCAGTCGAGACTAAACGGTTGTGTTTATGCATGCTAGTTTTCAAATAAAGCCAATATTTTATTATCTTTGAGGCTATTCTCAGCACAATGAAATATCTTCCACAATGGGGAGCCTAATTGAAAACAGAATGCATTCAGTAAAAGCAGCAGCCTTGACACCGAAGGTAGCATTCAAACTGCGATGCTCGCATGTGGTCTCAGCTTGAGCGTGACCTTTTAACCTGCCACAGAAACCAGTGATGGCTGTAATTTCCGTACAGAACCAAGTGGCCCTGAGTACTTAGAATATGTAAAAGAGGCCATCTTCTCTATTGCTGCAGGGGAAAATGTGCTCCACTAACAAGATTCAACCAATAAAAAAACGATTTTGCAATAATAGAGTTGAAGTACAACAACTGCACAGCTGTTTCTACTATAAGGGTTTATTTTTTTGTCCTCACAGTCAAATAAGCATTTAAAATGTCTCAATTTGTGCTTGTGAAATGTTTCTATTTAGATCCATGTCGTGTGGTACACCACAGCATTGTGTAACATTATAAAGTATGCGTTTGCCGTGAAAAGTATTCTGTGACTACTGTTCAACACAAATGCATAGATAAATACAAAACGGATTGGAAATTGGAAAAGCGCTTTTCAGGTCTTTGGTGAATGTAGAATTTGTAATTTTGCTATTTCCTACACCTTCATTCCATTTTACAGCATTTTAGCGTTTTTGCTAAATGTAGATTTCATGTGGTGATGGAGTGCATCTCCATAGGGCAGAGTCTTAAAAGAATGACGAGATTGCAAGGGAAGAGATTGCTTATAGCGAGAGGTCATATCAGAAAGGAGACGTCCATCACCTTGAAAGAAGATGGAGGTGCGCTTTTCGCCCACCAGGCCTTGACACGTCTTTTTGTTCCACCCCTCTCTCGCCGTCTTGTAAACTCTGACAGCATCACATTACCCATCAGTACGCATTACGCCGCACTCAGATCTACGTGCTGCATCTTTGAAGTTAAAATGAGGGAAAATATCATAAGTATAGGCCTCGCTCCAGATAGCTGTGGCTATGCTCCCAGATGCCTGAGTAAGGATCTGCTGTATCATGTGTCTTTCCTTCAGACTTGGCAGCAGCTTTTCAAGGACTGTACAGTACGGGATCAGGGGGAAAAAAATCCCTGTCAGAGACATGCACCAGAGATCCCTATTACTTTGGTTTTTGGCTTAAAGTTTCCAAGCAGCAAAATATCACTGAGAGCACTTTTGCCCTGTAACAAAATAAAAAGGAATCAGCTGAGTCATCGTTTTCTAAACAAGTCCATGCAATGAGACGCCAGCCTCGGCCTCACATAACAATCAGTATTTTCTTTTAGTATTTTATTTTTTAACAGCCTTCACATCTGAACGAGATTAGCTTTGGACGGCGAAATAACCAAGCATCACATCTTATTCTGCCCACCCGTAAGCCATTTATTAAGATTCAGCCTTTTAACGTTTCATGTGGCTTAAGATAGTTCTTTCCTTCTTTTTTGTTAGGCAGTTGTGTTAATGTTTGATCGTTTATTACACATTATGGAAGTGTGTGGTCCTACATGGCCTTCCAGTAGTACTGTTGTAAAATTATGGTGCCGCCCCCAAGATTGAAGTTCATATATAGGCTGTATTCGGGTGTAACGATGCGCAAAATGTATGATTTTGCTCAATTCAATACCGAATATTGTTTTTGCTACATTTCTTTGAACAATATTTGCAATGTAAAATGGACGGAAAAAGTCAATTATTAGCAATACCTATTGGAAATGAAATATGCAAATTAATGAGTGAATGATTTATTTCAAGTATGTGAAAATGAAAGAAATGAACAACTAAACAGAGAATTAAAATTAAGATATTAAAAAATGCAATTTAAAATACAAATCGGAAAGGAGTAATAAGACGTAAAGCATCTTTACTCCTAACCCATCCTCGTCACCCTTTATACTTTTTTAAAATAATAAAATAGCCTACTATGTTAGTATAATGATAACTTTAAAAATAATAATAATTGTTAAAGGATATATTTTTCCTTTTTCCTCGATAGACCCATGCTAAGTTGACAATGTAAGTTGTGTGTATAAATGGAACGCTATATACACATATATATACATATATATATATATATATATATATATATATATATTACAAAAAAATCCATAATTATTTGCAATGAATCACTTTTTTTGTGATGCTTGTAACAGATATTTGCTTGAACAATATCTTGGAATTGATGCAAAATCACCAAATATGAAGTATATTTAATTCAAAGACTTTTCTAATAGTTTTCTTTGATTCTTGAATGCGTTCTAAACAGATTCATCTTTACAGGATTTTTTTTAGTTACTTTTTCAAACTGCCCACAAGTACCACACTGCAGCAGTGTTGGTTCGCAAGGCCCAGTGGTAACTTGAGCACTGTGTTTTGCTCTGAGATGATGTGCTAAAGATGTACAGCTAATTTGTTACAACATTTGCAAAGAATGCTAATTATTTTTTAAGTAAATCAAACTGAGTTAACTGAGTTAAAATATTTATCTGAGTTAAAAAAAATTATAATCTCCAGAGTTAACGCTTTAATTTTGGCAGCCATAATATATATACAAAAATCAGAAGCTATGGCATGCGTGGCATTATATTGTTAGATTTGTGTTTTGAGCGCCATTGCACTTGGATCAACATTTAACGTCTCTGTAAGCAGCAATTAGTGAACGCATTCTGAGTTTTGATTGGGAGGCGTTACGTGGGAGTCTTGTTTGCAATGAACATTAATGAATGTTATGGCCTCCCATCAGTTTGACATGTCTATTCTTCAGATGTGTTTGAATTGTAATTAAGCCGTGATTAACAAGCCGGGGAGGGTTTTCAGGACTGTTTTTTGTATCATATCTTATGACTGCAATCAGGGCGTTGTCATGTGAGCTGCTAATGAGGCTCAGCCAATTGTCATAATAAACGAAACCTCTTTGGCTGCAGTTAAGCATCAGCCTTACGCCTCACTTGTGTTTCTTTTTCCATCTCTCCATTACTGCGGCATAATAAAGACAGTTGCTTTATTTGATTAATGGGATCCAAGTGGCTCCACATCAATGGCAAGCTCAGTCAAAATTCAAGACATCCAAACCCGTGTCCAAAAGTTGGAAAAAAAATCTTTAATTATTCTTTGTTGAAATGTACTTATTCTGTCTTTTTTTTCTCTCCAGTGTTTCCCACACGAATGACACATGATAAATGACATCTTGTGTCTTGAAAATCAATAAGGTTCTGCTTCTAATAAAAGTTGGACCATCAGCGCAAAGCCGACATTTGACCTGAGCAACCTCGCCGATCGCGGTGTAACACTCTGAGTCAGTAGGAATTGGGATGAAAAGGGTTTCAAATCATAAAGCAGAATGGATAGCTTTTGACAACCTCCTTCATTGTCTCAAATGTGGTTTCAAATCAACACTTTTTGTTCATTAAGACAAAGCGAGATTGTCTTAGGTCAGCAGCATGTGTCCTAACATGTACCTCTAATCAACTCCGACTCCTGACGCCGCTGACAAAACCACGCCCCTGAAAGGCATACATCCAACACATGAATACACTTAAGTCCTACAAAGTAAAAATTCTTTAGTTCAGTGCATTTTACATTTTGATCATCTTTTGTACAATGGTGAAGTGGTGCACTCTACTGAATGACAATAATTTGTAATCAAGACATCTTTGTGTTGTCAAGATTTTTTTTTTTTTTTAATCAGCTCTCCAATCTCATTACGTTGCGCCAGTCTACCAAATTAACTGTTCAGGGACTGCAAGTTCGCAACAATTGCAACAGAATTGGGGGCGGGTGGTGGGAAGTCATTTCAATTTAAATGCAAACCAAGAAGAAGGCAATAATGAACTTGCATCACTACCAAGCTGCATTTGAATGTCATCGCTTATCACTGCTCGTTGTTTAACTTGAGGCGTCGCTCTGTTTGCAGGTGAACGAGGAGACAGTGGAGAGGCTGGTGGTCCAGTACCCGCACATTGTATTCAGCACAGTAATGCAGGACTGCAAGAGAACCCTGGAGAGAGCTTATCAGATGGGCTGGAGCCCAAGTGCTTCCAACGCCTTGTAGCTGTGGCTGGATTATGCACATATGTGTAATCACACACACTCACGCAGACACACACACACACACTTTGAACAAAAGAGCCATTTTTGTCCCAAACATTGACACACGTGAACCATATTTCCAGCTCAGTTCTATTTGATTTTCATTTATTGTTCAAACATGCATGTGGACACACACACACACACACCCACACACACACACTATGAACGCTTCCATTGATCAATTCATTAACTGAATGAAACTTACTGCGTACCATCATTTTCAAGTCAAAAAGCAACAAGCAGTTAAGTCAGTCAAGTTTCATGGGATTGCTCACCGGGCTCAAAGATTTCCAAACCTCGTACTTTCAAATCGGGCGGAGCGGAAGCGAAGATGAACGATAAAGATGGCGGTTTAGAAAAGAACTATTATCCCGCCGAGTGGAGTCTAGCGACATGTTGACTTCCTCCGAGGCGACGCCCACTGCAGACGACGACCACTACAATAACAAGGTCCTCCTCCGGCTCGGAGCTGCTGAGACTTCAGCGCTCGCTTGAGGATTTTTGACAAATCTGTGATGTTTATCTTGACTTTCTTGCTCGTGCAGTTTCGTGTGAAGGGATTTGTGGATTTCTGTGTGTTTAGATGGTTGTCGAGGCTACATGTAAACGTTGTCCTGGTTCGGCACACGCGAGCTCGGCTTGTGGCCCAATCGTCCTTCCCTCCTCGGCGATTGAATAGCAGGAAACCGCATTGATTATTTCTCCAAAAGTGCATGATTAAATCGAGATTGGCATCTGACAGCGTGACTGTCTGAAAATGATCTCAAATTGGACTGAACGTCTCTGCATGACGTGGGAACAATACTTTTGTTTTATTCACATGAGTTGAAAAGAAAGCACGATAAAAGTATTATAGTCTCATATTTTAGGATCACAGTGGAACCTCTCAATTCAAACACAGTCCATCGCATGACGAAGTTTGGACTTGAAGTCCAAAGACAAAAGGAAATTGAATCAATCTGTTGCTGGATGCGACTGACTGTACGTTTTTAAAGCAGTTATGAACCTGTTAACAGCAGTGATGGCCACGATAATCAATTCATGGTTAAGTTCTCTGGGTTGCGGAATTGATTTTCGATGACTTGCGGTTTGAAGTGACTGAAGCAAAACGGAGCGCACTACTCGTCTGCAACCAGCAGAGGCGCTGTCTCCACAGTTTTGCTCTCTCACAAAAAGGACAGCACATTTTTGTATGTCAGAGTTAGGCAAGGATAATTCCATTTTCAAAATCAAAACATTTCCTAGGAATGCAAAATGCATAAATGTCCTCTCCCCCCCCGTATTCTATTGTGGCGTCTTGTATGTTGGCGTTCTAAAAATGTCGGCCTAATAATGAATTGTTGGACTTCAGAGGTTTCACTATATTCAACAAAAGCTCCATGAAGAAAATGCCTTAACTAAAATTAAGTCAGTTGACCCATAAATTGTTGAAAGAACATTTATCCTTCCCTCAAATATCATATTGCCCCCATTGTATGACCTGCTATATTCATATATGCGAGATTTACTTATTAGTGTTATATTGATTTTGAGCATATACTTGTATCATTAACTATGTAGCAATTCAATAAGCGATTTCCTCGTAGCGATAGCAAACATAAAGTTGCTAGTGGAGAGTGGATTACTGTTCATCAAACAATTGCAGTGTGGAGTGGAACGTGCACACAAGCAGGGTATTTTTCTACGGCGCGAACCAGCATTGGTCTCGGTCGCCTCACCAACGAGTCATCCAGCTAGCAACAACAGCTTCTTTTTTTTTTTTTTTTTTTTTCAGAGTATAATAATGTACAGTACAATGTAGTTTGAATACAGCAACACTTTGTACAGCATAAGAAGATTTCACACAACTACAAAGTCGATTTTCCCCTTGTCAGGATTTGTAGACAAAGCAGTCGCAGAGCTGCTCCTTGTCTCTTGTTTTTTTTTTTGTAATCTTCAACCACACTTTCTCCTTCGCTAGATGTTGACATACTTGATTCTTGATTTGTTAAGGCAAGCGTAAATGACTGGATTTGCATAAAGATGAATAAAGCACTACAACTTCAAGCACCCCCACCCATTCGTGTTCTTTCTTTTAAATGTGTGAAATTGAAGTGGCGCCGAATCTACATCTAGAACAGCAGGAAAATCTTTTTCCTCTCATTTTTTCCACACAAGTGGCGACAGCTCTTGGCCGAATGCAGCCTTCCCTTGACTCGTTACTTCAATTATATTGTTCTACCATAACGAGCATGATGGGCGACATGGTAACATTAGGATTCAGTGAGCACGTGCAAGTTAGCGGATAAAATGTAAATGAGGACGCCAACATGTTGCCCGTCACATCCAAAGGTCACTCAATGCACAAATGCAACGCGACAAAGTTCCTTTTTTTTTTCTACACAAACATCGGACCTTTTTTTGTGTGTTGTGTGCCTTGACATCATTCCTCTTACCCATTTGAAAAACGTACAATGTGTACAAATCTCAATCATTTTGCTTCAAATGGAATCTTGTTGTGAGTCACTGACAGTCTAGTGACTCACTCGCTTGTCTTGAATGGCGGCGGCGTGGGCTCATTCATTCGTTCATTAAAACTCATTCACTGCCGTTTACGGGTAGAGAAGCCCAAAAAAAAATGCATTCACTTTACCTGGGCTAGTGAATGAGTTAACGATGTGAGTGTGAATGTTGGGCTGTCTTCATACGTGTCCTGTGAGTGACTGGTGACTAGTTCAGTGTATGAGTATAAATTTGACTTCTTACATCGATTTGGACTCTACCAGACAATCGCGATGGTGCTTGTCGAGGACATCTTTGTATTTGCGTTAGTGTGAAAATTGGCTTCAATCACTTCTGATTATGGAGCCTAGAAGAGCCGTCAGCTTTACTTGCATCGACGTCCAACAGTCGGCTATCTGCCCTGTTTTCCTGGCAGCTCGGGTACTATTGTGGTGAATGCGAGCTTCGGTCTTCGACATTGAATGTCGTCTTTAGAAAAAAATGCTTCAGCAACCCTGCAGCTTGTAGTTTGATAATGCTGTAGAATTTCTTTTTGGAATTTTCTTCTTTTGAAAATGCATCAATAGTGTATACTTTTTTTAACCATGCCAAAACTTTTCAAGCACTGCCCCTATGATCATAGACTTATGAGGACCATGGAAGTTAAAGAATTCTGGATCTAAATTTAGAACTGGCTTCACTTCAACAGAAAGGCACAATACTCTTTTAAAGACCATTTATTGAAATGACAGAACAAAACACCCTTAATGGTCTCCTTCAAGATGCTTCACTTCTCAGATGAAATGGAGAGGCATGATCAGCTTGCAACCTCACGCTCAAACGGGGGGGAAAAAACTGTTACTCAATCACTGAATTCTGTCTCATTCTGAGAGTTTTGTGCGTGTTCATGTATAACGCTGATAAAATGAGAGCTATTGCATCTAATAGGATGAGACGGTTAGCGCTTTGTGACGTCACACTTGAGTGTCACAGAAAACATTTCCTTTGGCTTTCGTTAAATTAAATAAGTGGATTTACCTACATGACGTTATCTAAGCTACCTCACAAGATAGTTGACCAAGTCAGAATGCTCATCATGTTAAACAATGAGAAGGCTCATAATTTGTGTGTTTTAAAGATATGGGATGAACAGCATTCATGTTTTCTGATGACATGCTGGAGTAAATTTTTGTGTTAATTTCAAAGACAGCCAAGCATAACTTTGTGGGAGGGTTCATATGTCAATGAATGTTTCATTTTAGGTCCAGTTCACAGGTCAATTATGAATAAGTGAATTAGGTGTGTGTGGTAATGCAATAATGTCAGAGATGTATCAAAAAAAAAAAAAAAAAAAGAGCAGTCATTGACAGTCTCGGTCAAATATGCTTCCCCGTGTTAAAGAGGGTTTAATGTCGCTTCTCCAAAAAGAAAAAAAAATCTTTGGATGGCTTGAACATTCATTAGGCGTGACAAGCCGAGACATGAATAATCTGGCCTTTAGCTTTGGCTCCTCGTCTGTTTAAGGCCTTCTCCTTTCACCGGCACGGGGCTTTTTAATGTCTCTGCCACAAATGAGCTGAGCTCCCTGCACCACATTCCCATTTCTCTCTTGGGTAAATTATGTAGCTTGGTGAATTTTAATGTTGCCAATTAGCCCCTGTGCAAATGTGAGTGTATGCCATCGATTCCCTGGCTGATTGAGGTGGATTTCATCAATGCATCGCACTCCTCGGACTTCTGCAATATTCATCAAGGTGGAAGGAGGCGTCCAGTGCTTTGAGAGACTGCTCGCCTACAACGGAGGAGAACCTGCGTGGCGAGGCAGCATTGCAAGCGGGAGTGGTAATTAAGCTGTGTAAATATACATGGGCTTGTTGCATTTTTAATGAGGTGCAAGGAGGAACTGACACTGACCACGCTGTACCATGCACGTCATGTTGGACCTGCAAGGACGTTGGATCTGGCCTTTTGTTTAACGGACATCAAATCCTTGCAGACAATAGCATTTTTTGAATGTATCCATACTGTGAAAAAAACAAGCGATCTAATGGTTAGAAGACATTTGTGTTGACAGGGAATGCTGCAAAGGCTAAATATTGCTGCAGCAACACCCAAACATTGTCACTGTTACTACCTCGGAAGGCCAAAGGACTTGGTTTCAGAATCAGAATCAGAATGTCCCTTTCATGTCCATGCTGTTGCTGATTTTTTTGTAGTAATGATGGCTGTCAATCCCAATACATTTTTTGGAACTACCTAGAGAGTGGGGGGTTGATCCCAAATACTAGTGGGTGCGAAATCTTTGTTCTCTCACTCATGGATTACCTGCGCTGCTTGCAACAGATATGCAAGTGGAGACTCCCGTTTTGTTTTTGTTTCCCGGAAAATTTGGGTGTGCACTGCAACCTTGATACGTTAATCTGAAAGTGTTTGTGCAAGAGACAAGCACATAACTGAGTTACAGAAATAAAAAAACAATCCAATAAATGTGGGCCAACAAGCAACCACATCAAAGCCATGTTTTCTTTGATTCAACAAGTTAACAAGTAACGACTGGATGCATCTTACGTCTCCTGTGCAACATTGTGTTTAAAACCTGGGACAGTACAGCCAAAAATCACTCTGGGAAAGGCCAGTAACAATTGTCACAGTGCTCAGAAATCAACCAGATGCAAAGAGGGTTGGAAGATTTTGTGGCATGACTCCTTCTTGTGACCAGCCCTTAGATCATTTGGAACCTCCACATTTGCAATGACAATAATCTTCGTGTCTGGCACTTCAAAAATGAATACCTCTCCACACTGCTTCTTATTTTGACTGCTGACAACTCAAGATGTTCTTTCAGATGTTCCAAAGTCTTTGCCAGCATCGAAGACACTTCAAAACACTCGTCTTCCTCACGTTTCATCGTCAGTGCTCATGTTTCTCTTCATGTGTGACTCCATATCAATGCCTCTGTTTTCTCTCCATACCTTCCTGCCCGTCATTGTTACGTTTAGTCGTCCCATCGGCCGACTGCGGAGGGTCCGATACGCCAAGACTTCCCTTCATCCTCATCACTCCGCACTGACTCAACTTTCCTTTGGCAGGTCCCAGCCTTCACTCCACCGCTTCACCCTTGCCCTCTCCCAACACAGATTCTTCATCTCTCTTGGAAATTATGTCAATCACTTTTTGCGTGGGGGTGAGTCTCGCCTCAGCGCTCCGAGAGTCTCAATATTGCAACATATAAAGGAAAAACATTTCCTGTCCATCATCATAAACTGTTCTCACCCCCACTCCCCAGGGGACCGTGAGGTATTTTGCCTCCCTGGTACCCTCCCTCCCGCATTTTGGCTCTTGTTGTTTCTGCATTGGGCAAAGTGCAGTGTGAAATAGTGAAGATGTTAATGGGTTGACTTTGTAAGTGACACGGCAAGAGCCAACCCAGAGAAGATATTCATGACTCTAAAGGAGTGTGTGCCGTTCCGGCCCTCGCGGGGACCTCCAGAGTGCTCCGGTGAAGTTTGTTTGAATTACATCAGCTGGTGGGTTTTTGGGGAGAGGAAGTTGGGGAATGACTTTGCCTCCCAGTCACTGCATCTGGAAATTGGACTGGAACGTGACAGACCGGGGCCTGGTTTGCCTTCTGACCCGAGGCGCCGACGAAAGCGGCGCGCCGATCCATCCTCATGAAGATAAAAAATAAATGAGATTTGTTAATCCACTCAATTTTTAACATCCTCCCAATAAGCTCTGCTGACTGCAGAGAACGTTAGAATGTGTCCACAAGGATAATGACGCCCATGTGATTCCCCACATTGCACACGTGCTCGTTCATTGTCCGTCTCGTTCTCTCAATCTAAAGGGAGTTAATTGCGGCGTTTAGGGCGGAGCTCGGATGAGCTTCTCTGAGGCAAAGGTTAATTAAGAACTGACGAAGAGAAGGATATCCACGCATTTACGTACTGGCAAAAATGTGAGAGAAATCTCGACTTCGGACAGGAAGACAAACGATTTCTTTACCAACAGCCTCATTTCCATGCAAGCTTCACCGTCGATATGCAGATGTGGCGGGCGGATGACATTTAAAAGTAGTTAATTGTGCAAATCTTTGTTTTAGAAAGGAAAGGTCGTGGATACGAAGTATTTCATCATCCAACAAAGCCCCCTCCCTCATAACCCCCATTTTCATCCCATATCTGCAGGGGGGTTCTAACCCGTTTTCACTGATGACCGCTATTGCTTTTCAAAGCACTTCATGAATATTGATATGCACAAACTGTTTGGGAAATGAAAATGAATCTTCAGCCCAACAGGAGATGACTCAAGAATTCCCACATTCCCCTGCGCCGTTGTTTGCAAATTCCTAACTGCATCCGTATCAAATAAGGAATGTCTTGGGCGGCCTCCTCGCACACCATTCTATAAACATTTAGTCTATCACATTTGCCTACAATTAGTAGGCTGCAACTGTTTTGCAGTGTAAACTGACTCAAGAAAATTGGATGAATGCTGAATAGATGAATTGCATGTTGTATTTTGTCGATATTTTTGGTCCTACCTCCCAACAGGAAACTCCCGCCAGAGCACATTGAGGATTCAGCAGGTGCACAGATTGGAAATGTTACACCTGCCTTCTCCTGAATAGCCCTAATGGCTCTGTAATTGCACCATTTCATCACTTCCCCTCCGGCTTGATGACATTAAAGAGAACTTGTTTTGGGAACAGAATACACCCGAGCAGTAGTGCAAAAATCTGATATGATCATATTTCCATATCATTTGTTTTGCCCCTCCTCCCCTTCCCAAAAAAAAGTTTAATTTTTTGATAGAACTTTTAGAGCTTTTCACAGTCCAAATGAATTGAAAAGCAATTCATATTAAGTAACACGGGATTTGGGTCCAACACTCTTTGTGCTGTGTGTAATTGCACTGTTGCCCACTAGATGGTGGTATTTATTTTGAGTTTGTGTACATTTGAAAGAACAAAACGAGAATTTCAGCACACCCTAGTTTTTGTTGATTGCTTTGTAGTCCTGCAAAAAGTGTTGGCTGTACGTCATTTTACAATGAGCATCTTTGCATATTGATGCCCATTGTGAAATACATATTGTATGCTCTTGCTTTTTACCAATATATGTATTTAAATATGTTAGTATTATTTTGAAAGGGCCTTTAAAGACCTTCAAAAATGAAAAGCCGTAAACACTATAAAAACATGCCAATGGAATTTTTCATGATGGTGTTTCTGCATTCTAGTTTTCATTTATTGTCGAGGTGGCGTAGACACACATTGTTACCATTGTTGCATTTTTTAAGGAACAAAAAATAGCAGTATAAAATATAATTATGAAAACAAAAAGAGAATGTAGGAAAAAAATAACCTGGTTTTATAAATTGTATTTCCGCCAAAAGTCACATGTGCCTTTAAGGGGAATGGCCTTTTGAGTGACAGGTGCAGTCAACGTGGCCATTTGCCATGTGGTTATTTCAGTGGGTGGATCTGCTCCATGCTTCTTGTCAGTGTTTTCATTGTTGCATCGTGATTGACCGGCATCCAGTCTACCTTTTGCCTCAAGTCAGCTGGCATCGGCTCCAGCTCTCTGCGACCCCGAACGGGGTATGCAGTAAACAAACTGAATGGATGGATGTTTTTCATTGGACACAGACGTTAATAATCCCAATCCTGTTCCCTCAAGGACACAGTTTCTCCCGCGTATGTTCGCTGGAAAAACAGGACGCACATTTATTCAACATATGATTCTACTGACGTCTCTTTGTCTGCTCCTTGTATCTTACATCCTCCGTGTGGTTTTCATCAATTAAAACAATCCTTGCCTGTTCAGGAGCTACAGATGGTCAGGTCGAGACCCAGGCAGCGTCTGGGTCTCCCGGCCAACTGCTCTGACATGTCAGACATGCTGGTATGCCTCGTCACTCCCCACTTCTCCACCGTAACAAAGGTCGGGCCAACTCCCCTCTGGAGCGACAGGCCCAAGTGGCTCGCCGGGACGTGAGGCGTGACGGGGCTCCAGCCTCAAGGCCAAACGTGCGCCTCCCACCCACCCCAGTGGACCTCCTTTCAAAGCCCACCCGGCCTCCCCCTTTCCTTCCTTTCACCGGTCCCAGTGTCCATTTAATCCCCTTTCAATTCCATCTCTCGCCACTCAAAGCAACCAATCGACCCGGCTCCCTGCTCGCACAACAATCACGCACACATTCCACTTTTCATTTGCCTCCCAGAATTCCCTGCTCCTTTTCCATCACCAAAAGCTCACAACTCACCACCTCTCTGAACGCCCCCAAACACCCGCCTCGCTTTCTTTCCCGGGGTGTGTATTTCACGGCCTGCTGGCTGGACAGGCTCGGGGTGATTTCCCAAGGTGGGAGCTGAAGGTTAGGCAGAAGCCACGGCTGTCTGCTGATGTCACAACCGGGAGTTGGACATTTGTGTGACATCACTCGATGAAAATTAGAGCGCCGGCAATATAGTTTGAACTCTCTCTCTCAAAAAGCTGAGAGGAAAAAAAAAACGAGAGGTGTGGAATTAACAAGCCACATGATGCTCGGCGCTCTTTTCTCTGACCTGTGCAATAATGAGGCTCATTGCTACGCGTCTTTATGGCTTATGGTGGTAACATTATGAGACCAAGGTGGCTAATATGCGGAAAGCCCGACGAAATGTCAGCGATCCAACTGCACATCATGTGAAAGTGGCGGTTTCCCCTTGTAAAAACAGGATTTTATAAAAGGTTTCATGGACACAACGATCACCGTTCTCAAGGAACCTGTCAAAAGACAGAGACGCTGTCTGTTGGTATTTTGGGAAATAATAATTAAAAAAAAAAAAGGCAGTTGCTTGAGGTTTTAAATTACCTTGTGCATATGTAAGGTCTTAGGAATTGACTTACAGTTAACACCAAAATGATTTATGACCCATTCAAAGTTGAGGTTAAATTAAATCAGGGAAAATTAAATGTAAACGGCGCACGGATGTACTAGTAAGATTTTGATCATTTACGTTTGAGATATTCATGACAAATCGTTTGCTTAAAGTCAAACCAAAAATGTTCTTTACAAGAATGTTCTTTGCAGGCCTCCCAGTTGAAACACGGCATTCTGATTAATATTATAATACTCCCGTTTCGTGTCGACAGAAAATGACATCACAATTGCTCAGGCCTCAGCTAACGACCAATCACGGCTCAGCTTCATTGGTTGTTGGCTGAGCCCTGAGCAACTATGATGTCAACTAATCATGCTCACCTATTTTCTGAAGCTGAGTTATGATTGGTCGTTAGCTGAGCCCTGAGCAATGGTGATGTCATTTTTAGTCGACAGAAGTGTCAAAATGGTGAGATGTGAGATGGATAAAAACGAGTGGATTTTACTGCTTAATTGATATTTCGCAAACACAATATTAAAATTCATCAGAATGCTGTGTTTGGACTAATGAAGGCACAAAGAACATTTTATTGCAGAGGTGCAAAGGTTTAGAGTTTAGACAGTTGAATTGTATTGTTTATTGAATTTGTTGAAAGATTATTCAAAAATGCCTTATACAATTATACTATTAGGCTAATGAAATGATTGCTATATTCGTAGATTTTTGGCTTTCCATTTTTAAACTAATTCAATCTTGTCTGACACATCTGAAGCTCTATTTCAAACTACGATAATCGTGCTTCCTCAACAGTGGCGATGTGCTTTGAAAACAATTATTCACCTTTATTTACACCGCCTGCTTTGACCGAAGAACATGCATGACTGCTTTTCAGAGAGGCCCCGCTTCACCCACATTTAGTTCCACGCGTTCACGCCTCCGAGAACCAAGGTCCCTCTGTTGTTGTTCACACAGCACTCCTATACTTGGCCGTCCGGGTGTTAATTGCCTCACTCAGGGTCACTTCCACCAAAGCTACATGGGAATGTGCTGGCGCTTTTCTTTTCTCTCTGCCCTCGTGTACCGAGCTGAGGGAGTTGAAGGAACAGCCTCCCAGTCAAAAGCCCCATTTTCTCACAGCGACATGGTGCAGGAATTGCTGCGGGAAAAAAAAAAAAACTTCTGTGACAGCTTCTGCTCGCTCTCAATGTTGCGCTCTCTCTGACTAATATAAGTCATTATGGTGCCGATGTCCTCGGTATTGTTCTTTCATACATACGTGCATGCCCTGTCTGACTGCAGCGCTGGGCTACGTGACAGCCAAGCAACATGTTCTTCTTGCTCCTATCCGATGGCATCCATTTATAGCTGCAAAGGACTTCATCAAAAGAAGGCTGGACTCTTTTTCTCCCAGCCTTGACACCAACAATATGCTGTCTAGTGCCGGACTGTTACATTTACGTACACAAATATACGTGTCTAGTGTTGAGAAGACGTCTGCATGTCCCACCATTGGGGGAAAAAAACAAAAAAACAATATATAGGGTAATTAATTTGGCGGTTATACACTGACAGCTTGTCTCCTCAAAGCCATTCTTTGGATTTGAAAAGATCCTGTTGTTTGTAATGAAGCTCAATAACAGACAACAATAGGAAAAGGAACCTTGAGGGGATTGTTTTCCTCTTCCCTTCAAGTCCTATTTTTGTTCTCTCCACATTTTTACTTTTCTTTGGTTCTTACATTATACAGTAAATAAATTAAGTGTGTGTTTCTACCACTACCATCCAGTATTTATTTATTTTTTTCTCAGTTTGACATGTTTAAATTGTAACATTACCACTCACTATCCCACTCCACATGCATGTGAGGAAAACGCTGCAATGTGATAGCCAGACTTTTTGTCTTGTGGGTTTTGTCCAAAAAATGCACTTTTGTGGCCGTTTAGTCTGAAAGTCATTCGACATTAGTGCTTGCAGTAGACGTATAGGTAATGTACACAATATTTTATATTTCATATTTTTTTGGATTTATCAGAAATTAAACTGTTTAGTCATCCTATTTTAAACTAATAACTGCATTTCCTTAAAAATATGCCTGATTAAAAAAAAGCCTCTTTTTAATTGGATCACATTTGGTGCATCTATAAAAAAAACTTTAGCTCTTGACTTGGGCCCCGAAAAAAAATCCTTCAATACATATTTTTTTTCTTGTCAGATAATCAACAAATTCATTTGAGATGCTGAGCCCAAATTGATTACCAAATAGTGCAACAGAATGGCTTTTATTTCTATTGATGCAAATTCTGACGAGATTGAGCTCCTCCGTATTTCTACGATATTGATTGACCTCTCTACCATATAGCTCGAGATGAATGAGTATCGCTTTTCATCTGCGTTGGAAATTGTTTTATCTTTCCTTTTGGAACACAAATAAGAGTGACGGTAACTAAAGAGAGTTATGGCAAACTATGTTCCACTCTTTCAGTATAAAATCTAAAAGAAATCTGGAGTCATTAAAATATCATTATCTGATTGGCCTGATGCTTTTGCTTGGCAAGTGCTGTCCATGTGGAATGTTTATGGTAACTTCTCGAGATGGACAGTCACAGAATGTTTCCATGAAAGAAGATGAATTCATCCCATCTGGCTGTCATTCAGCAGCTCATTATTTCAGCTT
This sequence comes from Idiotropiscis lumnitzeri, assembly GCF_059441095.1. Classification (NCBI taxonomy): domain Eukaryota; kingdom Metazoa; phylum Chordata; class Actinopteri; order Syngnathiformes; family Syngnathidae; genus Idiotropiscis; species Idiotropiscis lumnitzeri. Next base: position 30,452,643 of record NC_142391.1, read on the forward strand.
TACGGAACTTTCCGGGTCTCTTATCTCAATGACTTGTCCTCGTTGTTTCCCCGATGGGTGCTTGGCATTTCATCTTTCTTTTAACCAATTAATCATCAGATAAGGCGGGTCAGCAGAGGTCACCAAGTTTGGTTGTTTGGAGGGACGCGGTTGTCGCGGTTGGTGGTTAGTCTGAAGTGGATTGCACTTGAGCTCGGACAAAAGGTGAGCAACATGGAAACAAACTTCAGTAATTTGCTACTTATTTTTGACTTATAACACTTGACCGGGTTAACAGGAGAAAAAAAAAAAAAGCAACATCACCAGCCAAATCACAGCAATATGTAATAAATTGTATTTATTTTTTTTTCCTGAACCCATATATATATTTTTTTTCTCTTTTTATTTTCCTCCGTACATTTGTCGTCACCACTAATTTGAACACATTACAGTGCAACATTTTCCACATTATGGTTTGCGGTTAAAATCATAACTCTTGCATGTATGAAAGTTTTCATTGTTCTTATACGGAAGTATCTGAAGTGACAACACCAAATAATCTCGCATATATTTTTTTTTTTATTTTGAGAAACATAACTATCCAATTCTATTCAGAACTGCTACAGTAAGTGTGTCGGTTCAAAATGTTAATGCAGTCAGACTACCAGTCTCAATATTTACAACTTAAGCAATTATTGAACAAAAATACATTTTAAACCAAAAGCTAACAAAGGTGACACATTTCTTGGGATTACAAACTCCTACCCAAGCAATTCGTCTTGACTTTACCTATCATCTGGTGAAGATTTATCACTTTTGAAAGATAATATCTTATTTTCCAGGGCACATTTCCAGAAAATCAAGCCAACCTGGATTCCCAGAATTAATCAAAGCATGTCCTGTGCGAAGGCCGCAGAAAGGCTGTTGCCCAGCTAGTTGCAGGACTTCATTCATCAGCCTCTGAGTCAAATGGCATCGATAGACCTGTGGCCGTTAGTTAATCCAGATACTTAACTGGCCACGCGAGCACACCTCACTTGTGATCACCGCACATGTGTCCAATCTAATCACACTTTGTCTGTTTTAACCCTCCCAAACTCTCTAAGACCTGATAGACTTGACTGCAAAGGATATTCAGGCGGTACTAAAAGTTGAGTGATTGCAGGCAGTGAGCGCGAGTGAAAACAATGCAGCATTTCTGCAGCCAACTGATTTATTCCTATTTCTTTTGCGCAAGCTACTACTTCATGATCTGCCAGCGTTCTGTATTCTAGCTTCCTTTTTTTCAGAGTGACTTCCCTGTGGACACGCACTTGCTCTGATCCAGGATCAGTAAGACTCAGCCGTGAGGATTGTGCAAAGTGTGTCATGCTCTTTGAGGGAAAGATCCTCTAATACGAGATGTGCGTCTTGTTGCCCTTTGAATTTTCATAGTCAAGAATCATACAAAAGAAAACTTTCCCAACCTTCACAATGCTAACGGACAAGCACTATTGACATGGAAAAAAAGCCCCAGGCAGTCACATTGTTCTGGTACCAAAAAAAAGAGAAAATAACAATGGGCATGTTACAATTCTTTGACTTATGACTTGAAGTCAAGCTAATCTGTCTGTTTGTGGCCTTTGTTTTTGTTTTACTTTGTAGTTTTTGTTCCAGTTTTGGACAAGTTAGCATTCATGAGTGTCTAGCTGAGCTAAAACTCAGCTGCCTCGTGACCCTCAACCGGATTCAAGGCATGGCAAAAGAATGGTTGTTTGTATAGTTTGGGACCAAATCTTCCTTTAAAATTGAATTTGATTTCAAATGCACATTAAGTTCTACTACATTTAATTATATTAGACTTGATTTTTGCAAGAGTCTGCTGACTGGAGTCACTGAAAAGGGCATAAAACCGCAGATCGGATTCTTACCAGTACAAGGATATTAGAAGTTCCAAAAGCTTCACACTGGCTGCCAGTCTGCTGTAGAATTGGTTTAAAATTTCCGGTACTGATCTATGAACGGTTCGGGTCCCGAATACATGAAGAAAATGCAAACTAAATATAAATCCAGGATGGGTCTAAGGTCTCCAGTGAAGCCAAAGTTTCAAAGTAAACATGGCGAAGTGGCATTTAGCTGTTATGCTGCACACAAATGGGATTCTCTGCCAACGGAATTAAAGTCAGCCCCAAATTTAGATTATTTTATATCCTAGTTTAAAAAAAACAACCTTTTTCCCCAGTCTTTTAGTATTGCCAAAAAAGCAACTTTTTGTTTCTCTCATTTGCTTTTACATTTCTTTCAATCATTTAGTTGTAAATGTACTTAAATATTGTGACTGCATGTTCTTTTCGTCATTTAAATGGGCTTTTTTTGTTTTGTAAATGTCTTCAGTTTCTTTTTCTGGAAATGCTTTCAGATGTACTTTTGCTTGTCTCAAGTCCATTTGTGAGTGAGGGAATTTTTCTAATTTATTTTTTTTTAATGAACTTTGCAATGACCTTTCCTGGCCAGACTCTTGTGGTTGCGGCCATGGTTCGTACTTCTTTTGACTCCGGCACTCTCTCGGCACTTCCTTCCTACCACAAACTGGCTCTCACCTCGCGCCATCTAACCCGAAACCTCACTGCCTACTTTTTTTTTTTTTTTCCTCTTCCTTCTTTTCCTCAACGCAATGATCCGCCTGACCTCCCCCGACAAGCTTGCTGGATAACAAATCTCTCTCCATGATGACAGGAGTGACTTTTTCTCTCTTTGCCGGAGTCCGAGTGATGAAAGGGGAAGTGTATCGACTTTGACGGCGTGCAACAGAAAATATCAGAGGTGTTGTGCTCAAAGCTGATGGAGGTAAAAAGCGGATCAATAATTTTCATATTCGGTCACGGTGGACTTCCATCGACCGGCTTCAGCCTCGCAAGCGGTCTTCCAAAATGTGCTATTTTAATTAAAGAGACAAGGTAGCTCTTGCTTCCAAACAGCGTTACTCGCTTCCTTGTCTGCTCGCGCCTGATGAGCAAAGTGGTTCCATCCACTGAATAATGGCATGAAAAGAAGTCGTCACAAGCAAAGTGACACAAAGACATGGAGACATCTGCCGGAGTGGATGTTTGGCTATTGGACAGAGAGAGTGATGCTGAAGAGGCTTTTTGACCGCAGAAGTAAAAGTGCTCTCTGCTCACAGGGCAGTGAAGTTGACGATTCGCCAGGTTAAAAGTGATGCTTTTCTTTCGAAAGCCCTGATGAGTTTCATCGCTCAAACTTCTCAGGAGACAAACTCATCTGCTTGTTTTTTTTTTTTTCTTGAACATCCCAAGTGACTCTTATCGCCAAAACACTCGGAGATGCCCTTCTCAAGGTAACGCAGCGGGAGGCCTGTGTGTGGATGAACACGATTGCATCCATTCCACTTCATGTGATTTCACGTCCCACTCGGCCGCACGCTGGTCCGGACCCCCGGTGTCAACCTGATACTGCCACTGGCTCTTCAATGATTTGCTTCAGCTGTAAAGGACGGGCCATTGTTAGTGTCGCCAATAAAAGCTTGATGATCATGATCATCAAGCTCATCACCGCCATTGCACTTGTTATCATGTCCATCGTCGTGAGTGCCATGTGACACTATCACAATGACAAAGAAGAGGGGGTTGGACTCGAGCAGATTTTTGCAATAAGGGGCAGGAGAGTATGTGAAGAAAATGTGTTTTAAAACTAGTTGTTTTTAACAACGTGGACAGTGTTCACCCTATTTCCTCTTCCAGACAACACGTGCAACAGCTTGCTGTGAAAAAAAAATTCGGAATAAATGAAGGCATTGAAATTGTACGGCTGCCACTCAATTAAATGACAAATGGACGTTTCAGACAGGTACTTTGCTTTTTTTCCTTTTTCTATAGCTAACAACTGAACGATGAACGTGACTATACTTGCTCAGGAGAAAACCAAGAAGAAATGTAACTTTGGTCTGTTGTCAGAATCAAAAAGACCTTTAGTGGCCAAGTGTGTAAAACACACAATGCGGTAACAAGCAATTACGATTTTGTTTTTTTTAAGTGACCAGTAACTTTGGGCTTGCAAATATTCAGAAAGTCCTTGAGCGCTTTAAAGTGTTAGGGCTGTGCAATATGCTTACCAACAGTTGTGGAGAGCTGAGGCTACAATGATAATTATGCCGCACAGCGGTATGCAAGATTGGAAACATTTGCAAAGTGAGACAATAGAGTTTGAGTCAACTGTTTGGGGAGTTATTGGCGTGAGGGAAGAAGCTGCTGGTTTTGGTGTCCATGGTTCCACAGTGCCTACCTGAGGGGAGGAGCCGGAATAGGTGGTGGTCAGGGTATCAGGGGTCCAAGAGAATTTTCCGTGCCCTTTTCTTGGTTCTTGAAGTATGCAAGTCCTCATGAGTGGGTGGGATGGTACCGATCATTTTTTCCCCACAGTCCTGACTGTCCTTTGCAATCGGATCCTTTCCTTTTTTGTGGCGGGACCAAACCCGTGATGGAGGTACACAGGACTGATTCGATGACGGATGTGTAGAACTGTCTCATCGTGCTCCTGTGGCAGGCCCTGCTTCCTCAACAGCCTCAGGAAGTACATCCTTTGCTGCGACTTTTTCAGAGTTGATGTTGGCCTCCTATTCCAGATCCTGAGAGACTGTGATTCTCTGGAACTTGAAGGTCTCGACGGTTGACACAGGGCTGTAGGACAATGTGAGGGGGCAGCTGTAGCGAAGGATGTTTCCTGAAGTCCACGATCATCTCTACAATCTTGAGTGTGTTCAGCTCCAGGTTGTGTTGGATGCACCAGTGCAGTGTACTCCACTTCCTCACGGTACACAGACACGTCACCGTCTTTGATGAGGCCGATGACTGTGGTGTCGTCTGCAAACTTCAGGAGTTTGACAGCAGGGTGCGTTCGAGGTGCAGTCGTTTGTGTAGAGGGAGAAGAGAAGTGGAGAGAGGACGCATCCTTGAGGGGCCTCAGTGCTGGTGGTGTGTGTTGATGATGTTTGCAAAGTTACCCTTTCCCAATTCGAATAAAGCTCAATTATTGCTTTTTGGTTGCGTCACGTCACCACTAAGACTTATGATAATATCAAACTTGTTTGATATTGTTGGACAGCCACGACTAGGAAAAGACTCATCTTTCCACACTAACACTAAACGATCGAGATGACCGGAGCCTGCTGTGACTCCAGTAAATCTCTAAAACTGGGCTCTTCAATCCCGTTCCCCGAGGTGGTGTCCTGCCTGCTTTCCATCTTTCCATTCAAATGACCAGGATCGTTATCTAGTTTCTGCAGACCTTGTTGATTATTTTATCATTTGAATCAGGTGTGCGATGGAAAACAGGCAGGATACCGACCCTCGAGGAACAGGAATGAGGACCACTGCTCTAAAACTGATTTTCAGTTTTTGGTAGAGAACCAGCTTCTACTTAAGACACCTGGCATCACTTTGAAAGAAGTTCACTCATGATCATGTAATGACATTATCTCAGCCACATGGCATTCCAAATCAGGGCTGTCCAACAACAACAAAAACCCTGTCTCTAAATGTTCATTTTATCAGCAGAATCTGATATATTTGTATATGTTATATGTTGCTGTTTAATAGTTATGTTTGAATGAGTGGGACTCTTCCCAACCTAATAGACAAAAAATACATGGATCATCCTAAAAATCAATCCAATTTATTTCCAGCCAATACATATCGCAATGTTTGATGAAGTCCCAGTGAAACTGTTGATTCGGTGGAAATACCCTCAGCATTTCTTGTGAGCCGTTTGGACCTGCAAAGTGGTCACCCTCGTGGAATGTGGTTACGTGATGTGGGCATGCTGGTGTAGAGATAAAACCCAGCATGTTCCACAATCATAACTTCAAAGTGACCTCTCCTGCAAGGCAGCTGGCGTGGTGTTGCGGTGTTAAAGCCACATATTGACAATTTCAAACATCTTATTTAAAAAACATATTCCATCCAAATGGTGCAGTGTTTTGGAAATGGACGCTTTTTGTTTGCATACCGAGAGTCGTATGGGGGAATTAATGCGGCTCTCGTGCGTGTAAAATGTAAATATAGAGATAGAGGTGTGGCTGCTTTCACTTTACAAAGACTCAAGATGCTTTTGTGATGAGGTAACAGCGTTTTATGATCAGCACCTGGAACCTTTTCAAATAATGGAGATATACTGGATATGTCATCGTAAATCCTTGTAATAGCCAAGCGCTGACCGGGCGACAACCAAATCACTTCCAATTTTGGCTGGGTGATATGATTCTGACATTTTCACATTCAAAAGATAACGTAAAAGAACGAACAAGTGATAAACCATATATTTGACGAAAAGCCACGTATGAGACATCACAACATAACAAGAGCTTTGTAATATTTAAGAATAAAACAACTTTAAAATGTGAAGTAACTGTTGACTTTTCTGTCAAATGTACAATTAAGCATAATCTTTACTTGTTTCGCACCTGCGTTTTGCACCTTCTAATTTATTGGACTCTTTTTTTTTTTTTTTTTACATTCCCAAAACAAGAGCATTTCTTGATTGTTGGCTGTTGATATTGTTGCTTTTAACAGTTTTCTTTGTTTTCTCTCTAAGCAATGCATGAATCATCATAGCATTACTATTTTTGTGACCCGTTATTTCGTAAGGTTTACTACTTGGCGCTGGCTGAGGCAGAGGCTTGCACTTTGCACTTTGCTGACTTACGTAGGATGGCTTATTCCCTTTGGACTTGGCCAACACTTGAAGTACTTTAACTCTCCCGCTGTTTGTTTTTTTTGGTCTTTGCATCCACATTATGAAAAAAAGCACATGCCTTAATGAATGTTAATGAAATGGACCTGTTTCAAACAGCTGGGCTTTCTTCTTAAGTTCTCTGCAATGACAGTGTGGAATGGCTCCAATACTGACAAGTCAATGGATATTAATCAAAAATATCTCTGAAAGAATATCGTCAGATTGCTGTGTCGACTTCAGCTGCCGCGACCATGAAAAGGGTGAGCGGTAAAGAAAATGGATGGATGGAATTGCCAGCACAACCTCGCCCAGGTCGTGTGTCATTGGTGTTATTAACTTGCAGTTCCGTGGTGTGGCGAGCCCATCGGGATCCTTGCCGCCACCTGTCGACGGCCACCGAGCCGATGAATAGCGCACTGATGAAAAGATGGAGATTATTTCCAAACCCACTGTTCTTTTCTGTCTAGCCACTTGGGAAGCAAATGTCTTTCTTTCAGTCTCTCTGATACTTTCATCCACTTTATTCAAACCAAATCTTTCGTCAGGCATTCTGAAACGGGCATTCTTTTTCATTTGCAACAGTTTCTAACTTCATTTGACTCCTCGCCCAATGAGTTTTCCACTCAGATGAAGGTGAAAATCCACGTTACATTGTCTTTCATGAAAAAATCCCTTGCATTTATTATTTGATAGCAATTTGAATCTAAGCTTCCTGTTTTTTCAGAAAAATGACAAACAAAGGAAAAGACCTGTTAATGAGCAGTATGGCCACGCCCCCTCCTTTCCTTTCATGTCTTGGTGGGAGTCATGGGCGGGACCGAACACAATTTGTCCATTCAAAATCATTGTAAATACGTCGCTAATAACGTTTCAGCCCCGAAATGTATGTCGACATCTCTACTTGGGGCCACTTCAATAACTGAAAACATCCAAAAAAAAGATTCGCCTTTCCATGGCTGACTTGAACAAGAATGAGGAAATGAGATACGCAAGATACGCAAACACAATAGAATGTGAGAGGCTTTTCGTAAAGTTAGTTTGTAGGTCGTTATATATCATATTAGATTTGAACCCATAAGCATTATTATTATTTTTTTTTTTAGTATTTTAATTTTTCTTTACCAAGGCCACTCCGGACTACGCCTATACCACTCATCCAAATATGACCCGTCGAACACGGCCAATTTGGCCGCCTCGCTCGAACTTTTGTGCTCTGAATTTTTCAAAGTCTGTCCATCCACCCATCCATTTGTGCACTGTATTAACTCACATGGGTCGTGCGTGGGCGTGCTGGATGTTAGGGCATCAAGATCCATGCCCGCCTGCAGGTTGTTGCCGCTGCCGCCACATGCCGGTTGCCTCTTGAGACTTGACAAAATTTAGCGTAGTTAAATGTTCGAAATATAGCCCATCGGGGTTCCTGTGGACATTCTTGCTCTTGTCCGCTCCATCTTGTGTAAGTGGAGAGGAGATCTGCACGGTGTTTTTGACTTTGTGGAGGTGATCACATGAGCTCACGTTTGTGCAGAACACTTTTATACTTTCATAGGTTGAAGTGGACAAGACTAGTCATGTGCATTTGCATTTTGGTGGCGATCGGTCAAAGTTTTAGACAATAAGAACAATATTACCTCGCCTGCCTCCCTGCTGTGACGTAGACGCTGAAACCGTATAAAAAATAACAAGCCGGGCTCCAAAAAGCGGCGTGCCAATTTGTCGTAAATCTCATGACAAAAAAAGCCTTAAATCACTACAGAGTCTTTTTAGGGGGAGCATTTATGACTGATGTCATTTTTACATGCAAATGTATTCTATAAGTGCCAATATTAACGTCAATCAAGTGTCCCTTTAATGTATATTATGCGAATAATGAGTGAACTGGGTATTTTCTGGTGCGTTTTGTAAGGAACATGATGGTATGTACTTTTTCCAGATGTACTTGAAGGACATTTGGAGATACAACATTTACATTCCTCCCTTACAACTCTCAGTCCCATATTGTATTAACCCTTGTAACCTCCCACAATGCTTTTCTACCACTCTCGTCCGTGCTTGTGGAGGTTTTTCGTCTCCTCTGAGAGGTTGGGAGCGTACAAAACATAGCCGTGATTGAAAGTCCGTGTTTGCTGCATGCACACATCGATGTACCTACACAAAGAAATTTGGGGGGCACACGTATCGTAATCCTTGTCGCAGCCGAATCATTAATGCAGCCGCACAGAACCGGGCCTGATCCAATGTTGAGCGCAGCACACATGCCTTCAATTCACTGGACATGTGTGTCATCGCCTTCCACCTCGTCCTTTGCAGGAGACATTCAATCAATATGTTTCTTTTTGCGGCATTCAAAGTAGCTAGAAAGAATGTTTGATTAAAAGGCCCTATCGACAGACTTGAATCAACAGGAACAAATCTCGATTCCTCGAGTTGTTCATTTTGAACTAGTAGTATTCTCGTTTTCTCATGCGTGGATGACCATAAAACACAAAACAGCACATGTATGTTTTTTTGGGTTGAAGATGCTGAGGGCTTATTTACATGTCAATTGTCTTAAAAAACTGTTTTAAAGTGAGGGTGATCCTTTCCCACTCAAGTTAGCAAAACCAACTGATTGCACTGTAGTGTATATGCCACGCCACTAGTTGGCAATATATAAATTTCATGTGACAAAAAAAAAATCAACAGCAAACACTAATTCTCTCTTCAGATGTTAAATGAATTTGTTAATACAATACAACACAACTTTATTTATATTGCGCATTTCACAACATTGTCATGGCCTTCATTGAAGATCAGTTTGCATTTTTAACTCATCTGAGGAACATTTCAAATGAAATGAAGTACTACCAGTGGTCTTTGTTATTTTAAATGAAACAGTGTTTAATTTTTATGGAATTAAAAAGTATAAGTTAATAATATAAGGCATGTAGAGTATACAGACTGTACCTGCGTATCTGAATATTTTTGTCATGAGGTGATGTTTTATTTTATTTGACAAATCTCAATGTACTGTAAACACGTTTTCTAAAAAAAAAAAAATACTACCTTAAGAAATTTGGATGAATATGCAAAATATTTTTATTATGACAAATTAAAGCATTTTAGGATTTTTGTTATTTTGTTCTTACATTATATATTGTATATATTCAATCACTTCCACCCATTTTATCCTCATCCTTGCCTGACGACACTGTGGAGAAGGTTTTACCTTCCAGCAGAACTGTTGGGGGAAAAAATCCGAAAGCAATTTACTGTGAATGTTTGCATTCAATTTCAATATTTGACATGTTTTGTGGATACGTGTAAAAGAGAGATTTCATTTGTCGAGGAAAGGCAGTCAAGCAAGGGGGTGTGGTAAGTAGAAGAGAAAGTAAGGTGAACAAAATGGAGGAGCTAAGGACATCACGGTGGAGTAGAGCGCATGTTGGCGCTGTGAGGGATGAGAAGAGAAATGCAATCAGGGCCCAGACAGAAGTGTAACAGAACCATTTGTTTGTGGCGTAATGGAGAGGAGATGCTTCGGCTCGGGTGATAAGTTTGCCCGGTCGAGACCTGACCGGACCGCTGGAGTCAGAGTGTGAAAAACACTCAGCGAGACAAATATGTGCCGCAGCTGGAGAAGAAACACGAAGTAAACAGAAAAAAAAACTCTCTTATAGAGATGCTTCAAGTCCTCTAAGCTCAAAAAATGCTTCAAATTGCAGCGTAAACTACTCCCCAATACTTTGATTGTAAAACAATACATTAAGCACCAATATATATGCATAGTACCTCAAGGATAAATATAGAGATAGCAATATAGTCAAACGAGGCTTCCAAATCAAGAAAAATCAAGCCGTTGTCCCTGCTCTCAAGCTATTTGGGTGCGTCCAATTTTGCTAAAACCACGCCATGCCCCGATTATCACCGTCTGCTCACCGTCGATGTCACTCAAATAGCACTACTGCAAGGTGAAAAATGCGTGTAACATTCTTACGCCTCCATGTTCGAGCCGCCAGAGTCCAAATGCAATTTCAAACAAGAACACCTTGACCTGCCTGAGAACAAACCTCCGGTTGGCATAATTATGTGCTTTTCATTGAAACATTTTGGTGTTCAAATGTACAATGCTAAATTTCCTATGCTTTTATTGACAGAAGTGCATGAGCGAGAGTCTTGAAAGTGTTGCTATACAATAGTGTCCCATATTTTGACAGTGAGAGTGTGAGAGCCGTCACTAAGGAATACTTTTAAAAATCTGCTGTTATATATTTAGGTAGGTTTGCTAAAACTAGGGAGGAACAGATGAACAATGTCCTTGTTGTCACACGGTCGAGTGTTTTAACTTCTTTTACATTCATGTGACAAATAAGGAAAATAAAATGTGACTGACAACATTTTAGAGTCAAGCAAATTGTTGCGACCAACACATATTTCCTTTATTGTTTATGAGAACAATTGGTAACAAAGGCAAATAATTCAATTAGTTTGACAAGTGCACATGTAACTGCAAGCTTTGCAAAGTGCAAGCCTCTTATTTGGGAAAACTAAGAACAGATTGCAGATTTTCACAGACGACAACAACGGGGGGGGTCTGGAACATATGGCCAGTGACAATTGGGTGTGACCGATAGTTGATATCGTGCGTTACCAAAATTTGGTGTTAAAACACTTGTGTTGGATGACGTTTGAGTAAAAGTTGGACATTGGAATTTGGGATAGGGTAAATAGCTTTAAATAAAAGAGGACTTCCCCTTTACTGTGCCTCTGTGGGGAATCCCTTTACGGGCTCTCATCAGTACTGCCATTGTTAAACCCACAGCTGGTGTCGCTGGGAAGGGACAGCAAAAAGGAGCGGAAGTTATGGCCTGCAGGTCAGAAATGGAGGAGAGGAAGAACATGAGCTGAGGGGAAACTGACCTGGAACTGGAGCACACGCTGGCCAGAGATGGAGGAGAGGATCAGGAAGTTGACAGAACGACGACAAGATGGAAGAGGAGGATGTAGTGAAAAATGGGGAGGGATGACACTTGGTTTGACCTTCCAGACTGTGTGTGTGTGTGCGTGTGCTCGCACGCATGTATGTATGTCCAAGAATTCTCAGGAGCGAGCATGGGAGCAAGTGTGTTTACTTGCAACGTGAACAAGCTGTGCTTTATTTACCATTCAGGGTCAGGATAACACCAACACACACAAACAAGTCCATCCGTCACACTGAAGAAAATCTTTGGTCTTGAACCCATCCACAAAATCAATGAGCAAAACATGCCAACCGCATGATTTGACCGAGTGGCTTTGAAAATATTCGACGAAAGCCACCACACAATTGGAAAAGCCGGAGATAAGGATTTAAAATCAAAAATGGAGAAATAACCCTTGAATGTTTGGGTTGAAAATGAACGCAGGCACAATACTCTGTACTGTTTGTTCTTTGGTTTAGGAAAAAAAAAAAAGAAAAAACTCTTATCAAGCTGTGTGCCCTACATCAATTGTCAACAAAAGTCTTTAAATATTAAATCATAATATTGCAAGGAAAAACATTTAATAAAATTATTTTATGATAATTTTGTTCATAATAAAATAATTTAAAAAATAAGAATTGAGAAAAACAAATTAAATTCTCATTTTACAGAATTTTACATGGCTAAAATTGTTATTTTTGTGAGAAAAAAAATAATCCAATATCAAGACAATATATACTTTTATATTGTCTAATATTGCTATACAATACTTAACCATATGAGAAGAGATAATAGAAATGTAAGATTAAAAAAAAAACTTTTTCGCAGGATAGTCTTAATACACAAAGAATAAAATATCAATATGAATTTAAAAAAAGTTTTACAAGGAAAACGACAACAGTTTTAATGGTCACAAATGTTTTTTCTTCAAATACAAAATTGTCCATGTTCTTCTTTTAACACTGCGATATTAGAAAATCAATGTTAGTGTTGTTCCATGCAAAAATTACAGTATTCTGCAGCGTCGATAAATTCAGTAAAGATTTAGCGAACGCTGCAGACTTGAAGATGCGGCCGATCCATCAAGGCCGTGCGGCAAGCTATCGAGCATTATTTGATTAATGGCGGCCGCTATCTCAGCTGCAATCGGCTCTCATCTGCCGCTGATGTGGCGTCGCCCATCTGTTTGCTCCACTTTCGCATCACAACATCAAACTGCCTGCAACCTGCGCATGGCCGCTAATGATCCGCTCTGCCCTTGTTCCTCTGTGTAAAAATACTCTGATTCATAATTATAACATCATCATTCATAAGGCCTCCGATGAACGTCCCGTCTTGGGGGAACGTCGAGCGGGATGAAGGATGAGTATTGGGCTCATCATCTTGGGGCGGAATGTTGTTAGTCTAAAACTACTCAATCATCTTGTCTTCACACTTCCTGTACGGTGTCTGGACAATGGCCAACCGAGTTCTTTATTTAAAACCTGTTTTGTTATTTCCATGCCACTCTTATGTTTCCCTTTTGTTTTGACTTTTTATTCATTTATTCTTGAAGTAGCACACTCTGAATTTGTTAATCTGCTTGGACTTTATCTATTATACACTGACCGACCCGTGATGGGCAAAAATCCACAATATAGAGAAAATATTTTTTAATGCATGGAAATAGTTTTAGTCCCCCCGCCCGACATATTTTACAAGCATGTAAACCAACCTAAATTCATATTAATATTAAATTAATATTAACACATCTTCTTTTGTGCCTGTTCTCATGCTCTCACTGTCAAAATATGGGAGACGGTTGTATAGCATCACTTTCAGGAAATGAAAAGAAGACTCTCCCTCACGCAGTTCTCCAAATAAAAGCATAGGGAATTAAGTATCATACATTCACACACCAAAATGGTTCACTCAAAGCACGCAATTATGCCAACTAGAAGTCCACTAGCTTATTGTTGGAAAAAAAAAGTAAAATACCTCAAAGCGGCTAATGGAGTAATAATAAAGTAATAAAGTAGTTATAAAATTCAAACAACTGCTAATGATTATGAAAGAGTGAAAGAAGTAGCAACGCACACAAATTGAGCATATAGATGTGTTTGTATCCTGTCAAAAGAATTTTTTTTTTAAATTGCCTGCAAAATGCAGAATTATGGCAGTGCAAACAAAGAACCGCCATATAGCGTGTGTAGCATCTCTTTGTTAGATTAAATTAATAATGAAGTCTTCCCCCTCAAGAGCTTGTGCACGATGACAGAAGGTTTTCCCAATTTTTTCAGAAAATATTCAAACACTGTGCAACTTGCCTACTGGTTGCATCTGAGGATATTTGTCTGTATAAAAGTCCCACTTCCCATCTGTCATGGAAGCCAAGGGGCGGAAAGCAAACTAATCCTGTAAAGTCATATCTTAGTTTGTTTAGCTTATGAAAAATGATGAAGGGCTCAGCTGCAAGAACGAATTTGAAACGACGCCAAGAGCTTGACAGGCTAACTACTAAAAGTTTGGGCTCTAACTAATATAAATTTCCACTCGGAGGCTTGGTCGTAATTGCAGGTAGCGAGAACGGCTTGCCTTGTTGTTGTTGTGCAAGGGACAGACGCCATCTGGCAGCTGTAATATTTATGAGCGCAAGAAAGCGGGAAGTCAGGTGAAAGTTAAAGGATGGCACAAGAGAAGAAGGTGACCGGTTCACGGGGGCCACCTTGCAAGGTGAGCCCACACTTCTTCCAGTTTGGAACGCCGACACAGTCATAAAACTTTGATTTACTCTAATTGCTTTCAAAGGCACGGCCTTATGCCTCATAACAACCTGCGAGGTCTTTTGGGGTTGCACGACTTGTTGAGAGCAACGTGTCATTATACGATTTCCATGCTCTTGTCAGTCCCAGATGAACGCACTCAAGGCAACCAAGCACCACAAAGAAGAGGCTTGGAATTTTTATACATGTTTAGTCATTTGCTTTGCCAAGAAGAATGGTTGTAATTTCATGTTGGATTATCCTCCTGGGATATGTTTCACCGATCAATACTGAAATGAGTGTATCTGTCTTTTGTGTGACATACGACAAATTTCTAAGGAATTTGAAAAATTTAACTGGAAGTTCGACAAGTTTGTTTTGCAGGGCTTTAATTTTAACAAATTTATACTAAACATTTGCCCAGATGAGCTCCAGTTGGAGGCAACTGTCCTAGAAAGACACACAACTAAATTGTCAAGATTTTTCATCTAAACCGATAATCACTTGTAAGATTCTTCACAAAAAAGACATACGAGTGCTTGTTCCTCACTGCTTGAAGATTTGATTTCTGTTGTATTCTGAGATATTGATTTGCCTTCCCTTGAAAGTGTTGTCATTTAAAAACAATAATCCTTTCAGTTTCATGTGTTGCAAATATTTTTTTCATAAACCTGCAAACTCGCATTCATACAAACCAAACCACCCTGGTGGAGCGTGAAATATCTTAATCTAAGCAGCCTGCCCTTTCCACCTTAAGTTTGCATTGTCGGTGTGTTTAAATCCACTTTCCAGCATGACTCGTTTGGGTTGAGCAGGGGATTGCAGTGAATCATGGGTATTTTTAGTCCCTCATTAAAACTGTCTGATCATGCCCACCTGGGCCTGGCAAGACCTTTGCTCAGTCGATGCCTGTCGGTCGTACATCGCCAGTGGTTCCCCGGCGCCATGTGACGCTCGTAGGTTCACCTGGTGTCTCCAACTGGGAAGAGCTTCCCAGAACAAAGAATGGTGCAGCGCCCCGACATTCCACCTCAGTGGAGCGAATGCCAAATTCGCTGACTGAAACGTCCCACCCACCAGCCCCGTTATCTTCCACCTGATAGAAGAGGCGGAGCTTGACATGACACATTTTCACTTGCAATTAACCAGTCCTTCACCCCTCCTGTTATTTCTTCTCCATCCTCCTAATCACAGATGACAATTCAAGGGTGGGGCGTGTCAAAGGTCATAAAAGCGCCCCGCCATGTGATAGTGACCAAAGATGACGATGCTAATTGGCATCACTGTTAGTTTCTGAAAGATGAATTTGAACGTCCTCATAAAGCATAATCTGTTCATTCGTTCTGATGCAGTCCAGCGGGGGGTTTCTTTGGCAATGTGATTCTGCTCATGTGATCATCTGGAACAAATCACAATGACTTTTGGCATTTGTCCCCGAACTCGACACTCGCCAAGCCTGTGCTCACTGAACATGCATAAACGTGCATGGCCGTAGCCAACAGTACGTGGACTGGACTCTGAGATGTGTCCTTCTCAGACTCTTGCTTGTATCGAGTAATGGAAATGGACAAACAGGTATGATACACTGTCCAAGACATAGATGATTTGTGATTCTGCTATTTTGATGTCTCTTAATTCATTAAGCCTTGATCTGCTTTGTGTACAAAAATGCACCTGCCGCCAAAATAGTCTGAGCTTGTAGTAGTTGGAGTGCAGCAATCTGCTTTTGGGACACGCAGAACACTAAATGGACTGGAATTCTATTAGCTTTCCTCTATATGCAGGGAAGGAGAACCCGTCAGTACAAACGAAAGATGGACTTGCCATCGGACTAGCGTTATATGGGGCGATGGATACAGTTGCTCACTTGCACGAGAGCATGTTCTCAAATTTTTTGGGGTATTTTGACCAAAGCACGTCACAGACTTGCTATGAAGACACCTGGCAAGTGTTTTTAATTGTGACTAAAATGCAGATCTCTCCTTTCATGGGGCAGCATTGCAGTGGCTGCAAAAGAAATTGGTGTGTTGCTTTTCCTGACTGCACATGCATCAGTTTTCAACTTTCCATAACGCATTATGTGCTTCCCATGCAATGTTATTCTCCACTTAGACAAAGTGTCGTTAGCATGTGTCACTTAAGAGCTTTCTAAAAGTGCAGCATATGGATGCTAATCGACGTTACCTGCAGCAAATGTGGGCGGATGTCTGCATGCGCAACAGTTTGTCTGTGGGTGTTTGTCAGTCTAACAAACAAAAGCCATTTAAGACCATCTGCCTTGTACATGGGGGAGTGCGCAGGATGGTGGAGATGCTTTGATGGTAACCTCTGTATCTATAGACATCTGCATGCGTGTGCGTGTGTATTATGGAAGAGATGTCTCCGTCTGTTCATATTGTTTCACTAGTTGATTGCTCAACTTCCAGTAAACGTGTATTACAGTGTGTTGTGTTTTGTTGACAAGCACACACACACGCACGCTCACACGACTCTCATCTTCACTCACATATTGCTGTCAGAAAAAAAAATGTGGTTGCTTAATCAATTGGTTCTTTGTCTCATTGTGGTGAATAGAAGAGTTTTTTTTTCAAAATAGACAACATGGGCAAATGTATCAATACACACATCTTAATCATTTGATAAATCAATCGAGTTGGACCAAAACTTTCCTTCCGAGTACTTCAAATGACTATTTTACAATCAAAAATTGGAGCCGCACGGTGTATGACAGGTTAGCATGTCTGCCTCACAGTTTGGAGATGCAGGGTTTGATTCCAGTTCCAGTGGAGATTACATGTCCTCCCCGTGCGTGCATGGTTTTTCTCCGGGTACTCCGGTTTCCTCCCACATTCCAAAAACATGCATGGCAGGTTGATTGGACGCTCTGAATTGCCCCGAGGTATGAGTGTGAGAGCAGACGGTTGTCCGTCTATGCGTACCCTGTGATTGGCTGGCAACCAGTTCAGGGTGTACCCCGCCTACTGCCCTTAACCTAACCTTGTTCCCAAACCGTAACACATAACACAAACCTAATTCTAATCCCTACAGTAGTTAAACACTCAACCCTATGCCGAATTCATAACCGAACCCACCCCTAACCCTAAACTGTCATCCTAATATAACCCCTGGTCCCCATCTAACCTAACCCCCATAATTGACTTTATCCTTTTACCTAACCCTCAACTTAAGCTATGACCCTGAACAAACTCCTACCCCCCAACTTTAACCTATCTTTACCCAATGTCCTAGAACTAACTCTGAAGCCGAAACAGTGTAGCTAATGGAACCCCTCATCATTAATCTAACACCTAACCTTTGAACCTTAACCTCAAAACCATCATGACTGTACCATAACTCATTCAAACACATTCATAGTGAACTCAAACCTCAGACCTCACAAAGGTTTAACTTAATAAATGGGCAAAAATTCCCACACATACTCTAATGTCTCCTTGAATGTCTGACCAAAAACATTGTAAGCTATTATAGCTTCAAAGTGCAGGACCCACTCTAAAGTTTCTTTCCTGGTGTCCCGATACTTTTGTCGAGAAAGTCAATTGTATAAAATTACAAGAGACTTTATGTAAAAGAATTCTGCAGGAGTTCCGTGTGTGTGTGTGGGTGTGTGTGTAGTGGCCCACCGTTGGGCTTCTGGGACCTTCAAGACAGAAAGCAGAGACGAGGGCGAAAGGTTAATAAACACACACATGCACGCTCACGCACTCATGCGGAAACATTAACACTCACCAGACGCACACATTCAAAAGGCTTTTATTTTCCGGCCTTTTGTTTTCCATTAGAATGAATTAATTGCAGCAAGCTTGCATGTAGACATTTTTTTTGCTTTGGATTTAGAGTTATGATCAGGATATTCTTACCTCTTTTTAAATAATAGGAACGCTGACGATTAAAACAGAGGTCACACACACAATGACACTCGTTTTGACCCCAGGCTTAGCACCGCATGATGTGAGTGGCGAAGGCCGAGAGTGGAGGCGCTCAATCTGGCTTTTTTCCTATTATTCAAATGAGGAAGGGCTTTTTTTTTTTATACTATTTAATTAAAAAATGGAGCAAACTGGCTCTTTAAAAGAAGTGAAAATGATGTACTGAAGCATTTTGCTCCCGCAGAGCCACAAACTCGTCTCAGGAAAGCAAGAGGGCAAAAGGTAGAAGCGCTGCAAATGTACTGGATGAGTTTGCGCCGACGCTGAGAAATAAAAGTGAAATGAAGGCTTCATGGTTTATCAACAAGACTCTCGTGTTTATTCAGCTTGGAGCAAACATTGCAGGCTTCCTCATAACACTTAGGCTAGTTCCTGTTCGGTTTGTACAAGAGTGCTAACGCATGGCCCTCGGGGTAAATTGATGCCAACAGGCTTGCGTTCACTTGGAGTCCATCTGAAGTTGCAAAAACAACACCATGTATGGAAATAATGAGTCCAAAAGCATGGAATCACATGCACATATTTTATCTGGTGGCAATTTTAAGAGTTGCCATGAGTGAGTGTCGCAGGGTATGACCAGGTCATATAGCGCTATATGCTATTAGCCTCCACTTTTTTGCTTTTTTTAAACTTGTCATATTCTATTGCCTCTTACTGTTTATTCTAAGTGGCACCTTCAGTAAGTGCTCATGGCTACATGTATTTGTAGGGATTTTATACACTATGTAGTCTTTTTAAACATTCTTAATTCTGTATATTGACAGTCTTTATCTGTGAAGCATTTGAGCTTCCTAACATCAAATGGGAACAACAACTTTTTTTAATTTTATTTTTTTTAATCTAAGTCAGTCGAACATTTTCTTTACAATACGTTCTGCGTGGCTCCACTATGAAAATGAATTAAGCAGCTAAATCTACCCTTCCATTTCCGGGTTAGCATTTGGGTCGACTGAAAATGACGTCACAGTGTCTCTGGGCTCAGGTAACGACCAATCACAGCAAGTGGCAAAATTACTGCTGAAAACTAGTTTTGCTGCTAAATTCAGATTCCACAAAGTCAATATTAATCAGAATATCGTGTTTAGACTCGTGAGGCCACACAGAGCATATTGTTGAAAAAAGTTTTGTGTCGACTTCCCCTTTAACAACGCACGCCCCTAACAAATATCATACAGTGGAACATTTAAAAGCGACGTGAAAAATAGATTTTTGATTTGATTCTAAGTAACAAAGGTGGCTCTCTGGAATGCTGGCTCGCCTATCAAGTGTGAAATTAAACCAATAAATTATCTACAGAGGTGGGTAGTAATGTGTTACATTTTAGGTCACTTGTTCTTGTCAGAGTAGTTTTAACGCAGCATACTTTTTACTTTCATTTTAGTATTTCTGTGAAGACAAATTGCTACTTTTAGTCCATTACATTGAGCTACATTCCATTTGCCGCATTGATTTGTATCTGTTATCTACAAAGAGACTTCTGCCTCAGCCGCTGTCCCATGACTGCACTCACCATAAGTCTCTTAATTGAAAAGGACTCAGAAGTTGCATGGATGGAGCATCAAGGATGTTCCACGGGCTAGCTTAAATTGAAGGACCACCTGCGTAACCTCATAGACTCAACAGTAATTAAAAAATAAATAAAATGGTCATGTAGTCGCTGGATTGTAAACGGAGCAGGACTTAAAATGAAATAGTAATCTGTTTTTGTCATTAGTTATTTGAATTCATATCAAAGCCATCATCTGTGTGCAATCTTTGTATTTTTCCTATTGACTTGATGACCTGAAGGGGACCAAAAGACATGGATGCTCAATCGTAACATTTTCATTCTAAAACAAATCAGCAGAGTGACACATTTGTCTTCTTGGAGCCATTTTCTTCTTCCTCCAATTCTCCGATTGTCACAAGCTTTTCCATTGAAAACAAATGAGGGGTGGGGGATCAGATACATGATGTTCTTCTGCAATCTGTCAATAAGATAAACAGCTGGCCTATACTAGTCATTACATTCATGTGTGTCCTCTTCCACTAGCGGCCTGCCACTCTCGAAAGAGGCTCTTGGGTGTCGTGTGTATTTGATTGGCTGGGCATGACCGGAAGGACACATCACATCACATGCCTCTTCTTGGCGGATTAACAGGCAGCCCCGCGTTGGCGTTTATACCAAGGCTCATGCGGGGTCAAACTTTATGCAAGCGGTGGGAAAATTCAATCACCGGCTAAAGGAAAGGAGAGGAATGAATAAAACGCCACTTTAACTGTAGTTTTTTTTTTTTTTAAGGCTGCCAAATGAGTGAGAGGAAAAAAGATAGAGAACAGTTGGGGGGCAAGTTGTCATTCTGTCTTACTTTTTAGGCACGTTTTCTACCAGTTAATCTCACGTGTCTATGAAGGTGTTGACAGGGGCTGTTTAATATTCCATTACCAGTCCAAAAATAGTTGACGTGTCGAGTCATCACTACATTTGATTGGAACTTGACTGGCCTTGATTCTGACAACCTATCATTTGTTCACATTTGGAATAAATTTTTCCTCTCACGAATAATGTAAATGGAAATATTATGTTGCAGGGTTAGGTTGCAGGCTAATTAAATCTACATGCAATGTCTTAGGTCACATTTTATTTTCACATCATGCAATATAATCACAAGCAAATAAAGTGAAATGTGAAAAACATGCATTGCTAACTTAATCTTGATGATGCTTGACAAACTCCAAATTGTTTCTATGTATAAGCGACATCCAACTCACAAACCCCAAACAATCCGGCCTATGTAGTAATTTTTTTTTACATACATTATTTCACAATAATACTTAACTATAAGATATTTAAATTTTGTTCCTGTGGATGAAAAAGTCAACTGACAACAACGGCAAGGGCAATCTGTTTCTTACTAGACAATCATGCCATGTTGTCTGTGGTTCAATTTAAAAAAAAAGTCTATATGGTACCTCAAAATGTTTTTCCCGGGAGGTTGCAGTTATTCCGTTGCAGCTGATTATGTGTGGGAAGGTCAGTCGCCTGACGTGCGGCATAGACTCGCCAAATGTATTTTTTCCACGGTTGTCCAATTCAGTCATTTTTGTCTGCATTCCTTGGTGCATGGCGGGCCTTGGGTAAATAGTTTCTCAAGATTTCAGTCAAAGTCAAGAATTCTATGATTGCTGTAGTTATAAATCATCTGGTAGGAATCATCTGAGGACGCCCGCATGTGCTTCAAATATCACAGTGTTCTGTCAAACTCTCCTCACCGATGCTGTGTAGGGGGGAAAAAGGCGAACAGACGTCATTTTCAAGGCTTATATGCACATGATGCACGAGATTTGGAGCGTTTCCAGCAATCCCCTGCGGCGAAAGAGAACGGTGAACGTGATGCACCGAGGCCTGTGGGTACGCATGTTTGCGTTCATGTTTCTTTCTCTTTTCTGTCAGAGTCGCGATGCGATTGACATCATTTAAACATGCGCTACGTGATGTTGAAGACACATCACAGCTTGTGCTCAGCGTGTTGGCAATTTAACAGAATACGCTTTCATTAAGGGACATATAGAGCTTGTACAAAATAAACATGATTGACAATGAGATGAAACATTGGATTGCATCGGGGCATCAAGGTGTGACACCGCTCTGAAGTCGTCAGCTCTCGCTTGCAAAGTCAAATTTTCACACCTCTGATGTGAAGCTGTCCACCCACGGGGGGGATGAGGATTATGAGGAGAAACACTTTTGTAGGACTATGACAAATTGTATTGTTTGTGATTGGCAAGTGTTAGCCTTCAGGGTCAGTGTGGGATTGAGTGGGTGGATGCACACTGTCTTGGTGGACTTCTTATACTTTTAACTTGGTGACGGTTCTATTACTTCGGTGTCATGCTCTTTTTTTTTTTTCCATATTCTTAACCAGTCATTCTGATGCAGGATGGAAAACTTCCCATATTTAGTTTGTACCTCACTGCCACAACACAAGTGAAAAAAATTGTCATACAGCTTCTAATTGCCTGGTGTATATATACCCCCTTTGAATTGTTCAGTGGATTTACTAAAATTTTACGGCCAAAAGACGCGCTGTATCAAAGGGCGCAGCACCAGTTGAGGGTGCTATTTCTGTATTTAATACTTAGACTTGGCGCACCGCACTACGAGGCGCATGCTAGCTCGCGCATGCTAGCTCGCGCATGCTAGCTCGCGCATGCTAGCTCGCGCATGCTAGCTCGCGCATGCTAGCTCGCGCATGCTAGCTCGCGCATGCTAGCTCGCGCATGCTAGCTCGCGCATGCTAGCTCGCGCATGCTAGCTCGCGCATGCTAGCTCGCGCATGCTAGCTCGCGCATGCTAGCTCGCGCATGCTAGCTCGCTTTGTGTAAGATGAAGAAGCACGGCAGCGCAATGCTGAAAAGCGTTTTAACGTACGTAATACAGTTGTCATCAGATGTCAAAGTGGACGTTAAGTCTGACATGTCAGTTGACTGGAATCTTAAAATAGGTCCCTTAAAAGGCACCGTATAAATCCAAGTTAGTATTACACTAAAAGGTTATTCAGGAATGACACAAATTGTGCTCAATCTCACCATCTAGAATGGAAGACTAGTAATGGACCTCAAATTGTAGCACATAAAAAAGGAGAGGCATTTGTAGTACGTTGATATTTGTCTCGTGATCGCCGTTTTTATTTGACACAGATAACATTCATGCAGAGGCACTTATTGCATATTTATGGTTTATGAACAATATGGTCAGCGCAGTGATGGGTGGTTGGCAAGTCTGCCTCACCGGTCCGAGCTTGGGGTTGGAATAGCTGTTCCTGCCCTCCTGTGAGGAGTTAAGACAGTCTCTCGGTACCTATATATAATATAACCAAAACATGCTTGCTGCTTCATTGAAGACTCTACATTGTCTATAGGTGTGAATAAGTTTTGTCTACATGCGTCCTGCAGTTGGCTGGTAACTAGTCCCGAGTGTACACATGATATTCTATCTTTTGAAATGTTTACACATTTCCAAAGCAGCCTGTCTCGTCTGACTTTCATCGAATGACCTTCATAATGACTGTCATAATGTATGTTTTCGTTGTCCTCGTTGATGCGGCTTGGAACTCAAACAGCCTGAATGCTACATCATCTTAGAGTTTAAAATATAATATGGTTGTTTAGTTAACATCTGGATCTGTGCTTATGAAATGTACTGCAAGGCTTCTGTGGCATAAAATCAATAACTTTTAAATAACCCTGAATGTCGTTTTGGACCATGAGGCATCACAGCATTGTTCATTCTTGCCTGTGAGCATTTAAGAGGCTTGACGGAGGGCCGTTCATCCAAACATTCTCGACAGCCACCAACTCGTTGATATGAAATTGCATCTCAAAAGCTCGTTATCGGCTGTTATGGTGCTTTGTCATTTATTTTCAGCGGCAAAATCAAAATATGGAACATGGCCAGGCTCTAAAACTCAATAATCTGTATTGGAAGAGGCTGATACGTTGGGCGGAACTTTATAGAAAGAAAAAATAATAAGGTCTGAAGACTGGAAAAAAAGTTAATTTGCATTTGTGATCTACTGGGCTGGATAAATAGACCAGGAGCCATGGAGGTCAGCGATGTGCATGCCTGGGACGGGCCTACAGACACAAGCCTGGTCTGTAGCTGTGATAAATGGCCAGGGACACACACACGCACGCACACGCACACGCACACAGGCTTTACAATGCATACGTCAGTAGTAAGCCTCTTCCTCTCTGTTCTGTCACAAGAGATGGAGGGCAGAAAGCAGAACAGGGTGACTTTATAATCCCTGTTGTCGTATTTATACTCTCACCCAAGTGACTGCTTCACATGGCACTGCTCTTTCCGCACTTCCGTCTTACCACATTTGGCCTTTTTGATTAATGCTGAAAGGGGATGTACTATGGAAAATGGTTCCCTTCATGTTTCTGAAAATGTAGCCGTGACATACCCATTGAGCATTCCCGTCCCACTTTTATGTAACAATAGGACGACCACATAATAACAACCCCCACTCCTAATTTTTTTTTTTGTACTTTGGACTACTCCATTGGAATGTCTTAAGAAATTTACAAAGTGATTCGGTAGCTAGGCTAATAAAGCCGCCATAGTCAAGCAACAACCCCATTCCACTTTGCACGGAAGCACGCCATTCCAGTCTCCAATAACACCACAAATGTCATTATTACTTATTGTTAAAAAAAAAAGATGCTAATTAAAGTGACAAATTCTCCAAGTTCGGTTAAGATATCTGTTTAGCTATATAATGCTATGTCACGTGCTTGCTAGTGAATATTACCTCAAGCTCTCCTTGTAGAACGGACAGCACAAACCATCACATTTTTAGGGGTGAGAATATGTGCAGCATGTCACTATTTGACTCAGAGCTTGGTCCTTTTCCCTCGGAAATTGCAGGAATTTAAAATAATAAAAATAAATGAATTAATAAAAATAATTTCTGCCCTTTAATCCTTTGTAGTAGTGATGGCCAACCAATAGTGCGCCATGAAAAATCATCAGCAGAGCTGTGGTAAATTATACAGTTCACAGAATTGGTTGGAATAATTGTATTTATTGATCATAAATATATAAATATATTTGTTAATCAATCTATGCCAGTGATGTATAATGTAAGGCAGCACAATTAAATGCTTTTCCATGAGATGGCAGAAGGTAGAATTAACCAATCCACCTGTTGCCATTTATGCAACCCGGTTTACCTGCGAGGGTGTCAACTTTGTGTTCAATTTAAAAGGCCCAAATAAGTGACTTTGAAAGGAAATTGAGATCATTATTATTTTAGTATCCATATTTTCCGTAAATTGTTGCTTTGTAGTGCGCCTTGACATTTTTCCAATGCAGAATGGGTCGCCTTGGCTCAATACCGGTTGGAAAACACTGCTTTATAGACCACTCATTTTAAAAATTGGAAACTCAAAATATTAACATTTCATCAATATTCCAAGTTTAAAAGCTTTGCAATAAAGATGAGCTCATTGCTGTCTGTTTACACACATCATAAAGCCATCACAAAATACGATCGTCATGAAAGCGCAAGTCATGTTTAGTGGCAGCTCCACATTACACTTCGTCCATTTATGATCTCATTTCCCGCCATATTGATTTTTCATCTGACAGCGTGTCTTCCCCGTTCCGATCCCGCGTTGAGGCGCACGGGATTTAAACAACTTGTAAACGCAGATAAGGAGGTCGACAGCGTGTCTCACTCCGACATATATATGGCCTCTTTTTTTTTTACAAGGTCTTTCGACAATCTTTGCCCTTTTACTCCTTCTCTTTATTTCATCCCCCCGCATGCTTGCAAATTGGATGACAACCTCCGCATATTGGCTTTGACAGGACAGGGTCAGTGGAGTCAATCACAGCAAGCCTTTGTGCACGTATATGAGGTGTTTAAAGCAGAACATAGTGCTGTCATAAACATAAGACATGACACAAATGTTCCCTGCTGATCCCAGAACACCACACAAGGCACCGGGACTTTATTGTAGACGTTCTGAGTGGTCAGGAGGCAGATTTACACATCTGGAGAGTAACGTGCTTGCAAGCACTTGGGTTTGGGCACGGGTGGTGGAAGGGGCATGGCCCTCCCTCGTTAACTTGAATAAAACAGCCCTTCAGTCAATAGCCCGTGCAGTAAAACCTGCGACACTCCCGAGCTCGACTCCGACTGTATATCTCCAAATTTAAGCTCCAAACTCAGACGGATACACGCCCTTTTTATTTACAGCCTCTTTCTCTCGATGTTTCCAAGATTTATCCTCGTTATGAAGCATTCGCAGGTTCAGCCAGTATAGATAACAAATTGTGTTTTATTATGTCCTTAAGGGCCCAGACGATTATTTTGATTTGTGTGTGTGCGCATTTGGACTTTTCATGTGCAAGTTTCATACCTTGGAATGTGGAAAACAACTCTATTCCCATATTTTTTAGTTTATCCCACATGAAATAATTGTAGAATTAATGCATTTATGGGTCACCATCATAATACAGTAAGTATTCTCTAGTAAGGAATCATATTTGCATTGTCCAATCTTTCTGTATAACAGAATTTCCTTATGTGGGGAAACGACCACGGTAATTATACAGCTTTTTTTTTTCTTCCACTCACTCACTAACTTTACCTCCCCTCCCTCACCACACAAGACGGCATTGCGCAGCTGACGTCGTGCAACTTTGGAAGCCAGCCGCGGGTCGCTTCGAAGTCCTCTATGCCCATAGATGGCGCTATTGAGTTAGCTTACACTCTAATTAGTGGTCAAGTTAACAGGAGTTTTTTTTTTTAGCTCGACAACAGTTAAAGCATTCCAGGACACGTTCATTTACGCCGCTGTACTTTGTCCGTCAAGCCTCTGAGGAGGTAAACTGCCGGAATCGTACTAAGTCAGAATCGAATCCTTGTTTTTTTTTTCTCGCTTAATCGGCCTCATTTCACTCTCTCTTCCACGGTCATTACCGTTCTTTGTAAGTAAAACTCATGCCAAAGAAGTCATTTACATGTCGCCGTTTTGGATCGGATCATTGCGGAGCGGTCAAAGTTTTTCTGTTGTATGGAGCGGGATATGCTTGAGCTACTGCGGGCTTAGCTATGGCTTCCGGGTTCCGGATATCGGAATTTCCTTTGTGAGGAATCGATCGTTAATGTAATATATTGTAGAAAATTTAATGCATACGTTTTTTTTGCATACGTTTTTTTTTTCGGATGAGGGGATTTCCGTTTGACAGAGCTACGTAGATGGGACTACTTACTGTACATGCAAATAATAAAATTATGTTACCATGTACAGAGAGGCTCCTGCCTTCCTGTGTGGCGTTTGCTAGTTCTGCCCGTGCGTGTGCGGGTTTTCGCCGGGTACTCCGGTTTCCTCTGACATTCCAAAAACATGCATGGTAGGTTAATTGAACATGCTAAATTGCCCGTAGGTATGAGTGTGAGAGCGGATGGTTGTTCGTCTTCGTGTGTCCTGCGATTGGCTGGCAACCGGTTCAGGGTGTACCCCGCCTACTGCCTACAGCACCCCCGCGACCCTCGTGAGGCAAAGCGGAACAGATAAATGATGTACAGGGAGTTCACAAAATTTCTTTTGCTGGGAGGTGAGTCTCTTTGTGTACCTGCCCCTTTAGCTGAAGTGTCTTGAAATGTGGATAGTATGCTTTTATGCAACGTTCGGGGCAAACTTTACCAGATACTCTTGAGTCAAACTCTACATTTGATGGCATGAAAAGTGGTCAAATCTAGAGGTTGAATGTCTTTTGCAAGGTCACCTCAGCAGCCTTTGGATCCTTGAGCTACAATGCTTTGTCAAAATCAAGTGTAGTCTGTGTTCCTATTTTGAAAATGTTGCTTTGATACGGAAGGACTGCAGATTCAAGCCCTCAGTCCAAAAGATACAAAAAAAGAAAAAAAAACTCCAAAATAAACAACAACAAAACTCCACTCAACTCAACTCAAATGTATTCATAAAGACAATCATTGCCGTATGCAAAGTGCTGTACATAAGGCAAAGGCAAGTCATGTAGCAAAAAACAATAAAACAAATTAATAACAAAGACAGTAAAAAGCACCAAAACAAATTATCATGCTGAGTCTAAAGCCAAAGAATAAAAATTAATTTTGAGATGAGTTTTAAAGATGGGAAGCGAGTTAACTTGCCCCTGACAGTGTCTTCTTACTCAGCACGTCTGCCTGTCCTTGTGGCTATTTGGTGCTTTGCTTCATCAACAAAGTGTGAGTTTCCCCGTCCTGCTATCTTTGGATCGTGGTGTTTTACATGACCTGGCCCCAAACCATTTTCCAATCTGCAAAGGCTGTTTATCTGGACTATAAAGTTAAGGTAAACTGTTCTTTTTTCTACATTTTGACGTAACCGTCTTGTTTGTCACCCGTTCGTTGATGCCGTTGTTGCTGTCATTAAAAGTCAACCCAACTATTTCTTTGGTCCGGTGGAATGTATTTGGCTTCTACACACATCTGGGTTAGTAACGCCACCCCCCTCCCACCCCCCTTAAAAAAAAAGCACATTTTTTTTACATGACATCAATTGAATGATTGTAATGTCTTATTGATGTTGACTTGAGATCAGATGTCCACTGGGATAGCAAACGTGAAAGGTTGTCAGAAATGAACTTGTCAGTGTAAAAATGAAACAAGAACAATATTGAACATGTGACCCAATCTTCTCCTGACTTCAACAAGAGACATTCATATGTACTTGTTACGTCTTCTAGGAAATCAAAACTCTGTGACTTTTTGGTTTTGCACGTGCCCAAATAGTTTCTGTTGGTTGTCCCAGCTGACGACAGAAAACAAACTTTTTTCCGGCGCGCCAAGTTTATTTGTGAGCGTGCGCACCAATTAAGAGTGATTGTTTTGTCCCACAGTCACTGAAGTAAATATTGGACTCTCTCTCACAAGCCACAAACCTCCCAAACACAGTGACACTAACATGACATTTTAACAACAGATGAATCAGGAGCAAATTAACTTCCCTCCACCGAGGTCTGCCGACGCGCTTTTGTTGATGCTGAACCTTTAGTTTGGTTTGACAGCGCTTGCCAATGTCTCTCTCTCTTTCCCTGACTGGATAAACAGACCTTTAAAGAGACAAAGCCATGAATTAAGACATGAATCTGAAATAAAACATGCTTTTAAATCACCACACAATGTAGCCAAGCGTGAGGTGGTGGTGGAAAACGCGGCGGCCGCAAACCTTTATATTTCTTACCACAGACTTTTTTTACTGCATCTTTTGCTAAGTGAATTCTTGGTTCAATCTCAACACACAAAGTGTTTTTTTAAGATTTTTTTTTTTGTATGCTATGTGGTAGATGGGAATCCAAATGAACAAGTGTATAAAGCCTTTTGGCAATGAGAAATTGACATGCTTGCCATGAGCAGCTCTATAATGTCTTGTCGCATATCCCATGGTAATCCTCTTTCTTGTCATAAAATCCCTCATAGACACCACACACCACAATTTATAACGTAGTTTGATGAGATATGACAGAGATATTTTCATATGGACATGCTAAATGGCATTTTCTATAACTGGAATTCTTGGCAAACACATATGACATTTGGCTTGCTGTTATAACTTGTAACTGTACACACACTCACGCACACACACAAAAGCCAGTAACAAAAAAAAAATTGGGATATCAAAATCTGAAGACAGGAAGCAAATCAAAAACAAACCTTGTGTACTTTATTCACTATTTTCACCATTTTATTCATTATCATAACATTTACAATAATTATTCTTTTCATTGTATTTAATCAGGCGTTTTCCATTTTAGCAAAAGCTTTCCATGAAGGAGCATTCAGGTCAAAACAAAAAGGAAAAAGTCAAATTCAGAGATGAAAGCCATATTAAGAGAAGCTCTACAGAATAATTTTGTATGACAACTTTATTTTCATAATACTGCCATTTTTCATCAGAATATTATGACTGTGTTCATTTGATAATGCAAATTCATTCTAAAAATATGTCCATTTCATTATCATTGTTTCATTCCTGACTGCTCTGTGAGCTAGTGGTTAGCATGTTTGCATAACAGTCGAGCGGTTCCTGACCCTCTTCAGACCCTTGTGTTTGTGTGAGGGTTAGTGTTAGGTACCCCACCCCACCTCTGCTGGAAAGAATCGAATGGGGATAAGTGTCACAGGAAATCAATGGATGGATGTATCTTATTTTTTCTTTGCTAATTGACTGGAAGAAATCTTATGCTTCTATCACCTCTATAGTGAGGCATGTCCGTTTTCGACTCAAGCTCCCATTACCAAATTGAATTCCTTGCCCTATAAAGAGCAACTTCAATCAGCAAAACACATCTTAAGTATTTATATTGAGCTTATCAGGAAGGCAATTTGCTAGTTAATTTAGTCAGCCTCCAATTAGAACGTCTGAAATCTCCTCAGAAGATACGCAGGTTGAAATAGTCCTAATAAAGAGATTGGTGAGGTTAAAAACGTCTCCCTTTTTTTCCACAAAGCAAAATTAATGCGCATGAACCACCTCAGGCAAACGTGTCTTAAATAGACACCGATTCATTAATCAGATAAGCGCCTTGGGCTTTATGAAGTTTAATATGTGGACACACACAGGGTGCGCATATGAATGTGTTGAGCGATGCAGTGGTTTGGGATGATTAAAAAGTAGAGCTGTGATGCAATCTACGTTTTTATTAAGATGTTGAAAGACACAAGAGGCGCTCAGCGTCGAGTACAGCTTGGAGTCTTATCAGCAGAGAACACAAGGGAAAAGCTTAACACACAAATAGCCGAAAAGGTGTCAGCGACAACATGATCAGGCACGAGAAGGCGGGGAAACGGTTTAGTCCAAATATGCAAACATGTCTGCAAATCCACACGTAGATGAGAGCTACCTGAAAAGTTGGTACGGAGAGAAGGCGAAGATGGAGGGAAGGGTTGTTCCGGGCCCAAAAAAATAATTAACAAAGTGGGTACAGATGGAAAAGGCAGATGTTTCCGTTTGTGATGGGCAGCCCAGGGCCGCCGTGGTGCTTTATTGGTGATGGATATTAGTCCGTGGAGCCCAAGGCTCTTCCTGAGGATTGTGGCATAATGTCAGTCACATGCTGAGCGAGGACAGGTTTAGCATGTGATCCCTTAATTGACCCGATTACAATTCAATGAGAGTAATTTGATCTGTCCTGTGTGTGTGTGTGTGGGGGGGGGGGGGGTTGCTCACCTGCCCAACACTAGATTTACACTCAAACAATAACATACTATTTTAGTATTTATTTAAATCCCTCACACAGAAAATGCCATACTCGCCTGGCACCACGTAAAACAATCTATTTTTCTTTCTTGTGGCGCAGGTCACACTAAATGAAACCTATCACTTCCCAACACAAAGTTCATACAATTTGATTGTTCAATCTGGGGAAGAAAGTTGGGAAAATGGCAACAATAACAGGAAACATAAGGAAATCCCCATACGGGGCAGGTGTGGCCAAGACAAACACGGTCCGTAGTGCGACATACTTGAACTCAATGAGGAAAAAGGAGCCGGTTTCTTCTTTACAGCCTCTTTAAACGTCACTACAGAGAAAGGCTAGTCTGGAATTTATTTTAGCTGCAGAAAAAAAGGCTGGTAAAAATCTGCCACATAACATTATATGATGCTGCCTTATAGTAAGACGTGAAACATTTCATCAATTGTCATGACTATCTACTTGTACATTAGCGGTCTAATAAAATATAAAAACCCTCAACATCTAACCCAGCTTGTATTTTGGATAAGTAATATTAATAGTGTGTAAACGATATGTCAGATTTGTACTTGAACTTAAGGGTAGCGTGCCTGTGGTTCATAATACATTCAATATAATTTTAGTGGTTTGGCGTATTGGCCAAGAGACATTGTGTTAGCATTCATTGTAGCGGGTCAGAGTTGTTTGCAGTACTTGAACAGAATTTCTTGCATACGACGAACTGACGATGCTTATTTATTTGTTTTAAGCACTTGTGTTCGTTCATTAGCGTGACTTAATTAGCATTCCCCTTGTTCTCTGACGCATCAATTCACTACCGCTTGAAATTAGTTACACTGCATGGAACATTCTTACGCTTAGGGCTAAGTGAATAATGAATGAATGAAATAATAAAAACAAATCTGTATTTTGTGGCGTTTAAGGGGTTGTTGATAGACACATCACAACTGTAGAGCAAGTCCAAAAATATTCCCTTCTTCTTTAAAGCTTTATGCTTTAAAGTCACCCTGTAGTTATGTTCATGTTGGGAAAAAAACAACTAAAATATCAGGCACCATCTGTGGGCCATTCACTAATCTGTTCTGGAGAGTAATTATCGTTATGGAATTTCTTGAATGTGCGAATGAAACACACCCTGGTACCACTTTCATTTTTTAAATATGTATAATATAGCCCACATTCCGAAAAGAAAGTTGAAAGACTTTCGAGTGACGGATCTTTGGAAATGTCACCCAAGAAAATGTCTCCTGATGCCCGGATAATCAGAACCAGAGGGAATGTGTTTGCTATGAAAGTGTATATGTGTGTGGATGTCTGCGCGCGTGTGTGTCATAGAACTAGGTCTGTGATACGCTGTTTTGTAGCATGCCTGTGCCTTGTGTGTTGGGGTTGGATGTAAAACGAAATGTTTATGCTCTCCCTGCCAAGTGTGTTTTTATGGCCTGCATTGGTTGGCCTGTATTGGGCGGTGCATTTTACAGGATTTTGCATAAACTTCCACGAAATTTTTCTGGGAAACTTGGTCGAGTTACTGCCAAGTTAAGAAGCAGATGTATTTTGAGTCAGAGTGCCACTTCTATCTCATTGCACAGCCCAGATGGGTGTTTTGATATATTGGAAGGTGTTGCCTGAATAAGAAGGCGTTTTGAAAGGTTTTTGTGAGCCACGTTGACTCTTTTTCCTTAAGCAACCCAGCAATTTGGCTTAATCCATATTGACTGCTCTTCCATGACCTCACTCCAAAAGGGTTCAGCTCAGAAGATTTACCCAGAGACAGCCAATCTAAACAACCTGACTTAACCTTTTCCCCCTCTCGTACAAGTAGCGAGACAAAAAGAGATGTAGATGCGTGCAGGTAGATGTAGGAAATGTGCCAGAGACGCTTTTGTGTATGTGACTAAAGCTTTTCACTATCAGCCTTTGACATGATGGATGGTGCAGAGATGTAAAGTCAGAGATAAACCGAATCTCCAGTGGCTCCCTGGGAGCCTAGTCATAAAACTCTGCAGACGTTAGTGGCAAGAATTGAGGCCTGTTTGGGCCACCGTGTTTGTCTTCTACCAGCAGGCTCCGATTGAAGGGCACGAGGGAGGGGGTTGTGAAGTTGACAGACACTGTTAGAAGAATATGACACAAACTGTGGATCTTTGCAGTATGTTTGCTTAAATGTTTCTTTGTTTTTGTTTTTTATGTCTCCATTTTTCCGTTTCCATTGGCTCTGAACGAGTTAAGGGTGCACCCCACCCCAAGGAAAGCATATCACCAAATAAAATATTGAGGAACATACTGTATATGTGGTGAACTGATGATGATTTCCATCAATTTACTTAATGTGAATCGTGGGCCTTTTCATTTGAACACAGATGCAATTATTCAGTTGTATGGATGACAACAGGTAGCTACATATGTTAGTCAGACCTTCTGCCAGCTAGTGGAGAAGCATTTATTTGTTCTACTTTTAACCGGTGCTCTGTATTTTCTTAGTTTTCATGATTTGGCGACTGTCCGCAACTTTTGCGGCTGCCATTCCAAATGTCAAAAATACCATCACAGGATCTTTCACCAACATTCAGAATTTACATTTATACCAAATGAGATCCAGATTACTGGTGTCAAAACTATATTTTTAATTGTACCTATACCTAAAAAGCAAAACGTGAAAAGTCTTTTTGGTGCCAAAATGGATGCAGGCTAAGTTTGTGATCATTGCGGTCAATGAGTTGGGTTACTAGCCAGCAGCCGCTCAAATATTTCAGCCAAGTCTATCGTCTTTTTTCTTGAAAATCACTCCATGTTGTTTGTCGTTCAATTAAATGATATACTGTAGGTGGTGGTTCAAAATGTTATTTCACGATAAGAACACATTTGTAATGAGAAGTAAGTTTGCTAACTTGCTAATTGTATGTGAGTGAGTACGCTATGCATTCATGTGTGTAGGTTGTACCACCAGCTGGGACAATTCCACCATCGCTTTTCTCAATTAATGGTTCGCCCTTGGCACCACTGAGACGAGAGATGTGATCTGTCTGCTCCGGCAGTTTGTGTGCTTTTCATGCAGACAATATGTTCCTTCGACACAACAGGTGTCCAGAAACTTCAACAAACTCAAACTATATATATATATATATATAAATATATATATATTATTTCCCAGGTGCATGTTAAATTAAAAAAGGTGACTTAGTACTGTGCAACAAAGTAAAATTCATTTTGCCCCTCCTTCTTCTGTATGGTCACGCAGTAATTACGAAATGAATACATTTAAAATGTAATGTGAGCCTATTTGCAGTGAGTTAGTTTTTATTTTCTTTTATAAAGAACGTTTTTTTTCCCAATGTTAGTTAATTTGTTCGTTTCATTCGCTATAATAAAATTGGCCCCAACACAATCCATTGTTTTCACAACCTCTCGACCGTAAGGCTGTGTGCTTACCACGATACCTCATGCTGCCCTTTACAGATTCAACGGTTCCCAAAAAATATCCCAACGTTACATTACTGCGCTATTGCTGCAGTCGGTCTCCAGATCCAACACAATGACATTGTAAAAAACACGTTAACACAGTCTTGTTTTAATGACATGTTTCAACACTGAAATCACATCCTGTCATACATTTTAATTACCAACTCTCCTACACTCGCTCATTGTTTAACATTTTACCAGTATTTGTTGCCTGCCAAAACAATGACCTATCTGGCCCTCATTTATCCCTTAGCGGTCAAGCCCTCCTCAATCTGTCCTCTCCTATTCATCCATAGCACTGTGATAAGGATGCAGCCCTTGTCGGGCGATTCTTGCATTCTGCCCTTGTGTCCGGCAGATCTATGATTCACCAGATGTAGGTTACATGTTAAAAATAATAATAATAATAATAAACGGGGGCACTCTGTACACTTGATACAGAATTTAGTGTATATCTCTTACATCCCTGTTGATCAATTTCAGTAGTTCAACTCTTTTAGAAATCCCTTAATAATGGCTTCCTTTGTGGTTTTCCCGTTATAAACAACTGTAGAATGTGGCAAGTACTGAAGCTTAAAACATTCTTTAAAAGATCTTTTTTTTTTTCTGGCGTGCCTTACGTTAGAAGCAACATCTTTTAGGAGTAAAATCATGCAAACACGTTTTTATGGTTTTAAATGAGGCAGATCGAGGCGATGTTTTGATCAAAAGGATGGCCGAGTGGTCTAAGGCGCCGCGTTCCGGACCCAGTCTCCCCAGGAGCCCTGGGTTCGAATCTCGTGGCTGCCAGGATGGCCGAGTGGTCTAAGGCGCCGCGTTCAGGACCCAGTCTCCCCAGGAGGCCTGGGTTTGAATCTCGAATTTCCCCATTGTGGGACTAATAAAGGCATTATTATTAATGAAATTTGAGCAATATGTCTTAGGTCATACTGAATGTGCACACCAAATGTTTGCAAAAACCAGTTTGATCTCAATCATGCGAATGACTTTCTCTTTTTTGAATGTGACCACGTTGCTATTGTATAGTTGACTGATAGTTTCTTGCAACTAAATGGCCGACAATCAGTTTTCTGGCATAGATTACAGCCACTGCAATGACCTTGAATTGGATAACTGTATGGGTGGATGGATGCATGAAGCTGCACAATGATCTACATTGTGGTTCTGCCTCCAGATCACAAACAAAACCGTATAATATGCAGAAATACAGTATGACAGTATGAAATACAAAAAAGAAAACATGATTTCACCAGTTTTATGTAGTATTTATATTTTACACAAGGGCCGAACGATTATTCTGACAGATATTGCAAAATCATAATACAGCATTCTGTTCATAGCTGCTGGGTCTCCGCCCCAACGCGGTTCTAGCCAGTCTTCTGTCAAAACTCGACTGTAAACCTAAGCACTTATTATGGGTCTTTCCTGATTCTGTATTTCACTTTTAGCATGCTTAGGGACTCCTCGTTGTCCTCCTCGGTTAAAACGCTACTTGTTAGTGGAGTAGTTCATTTGTCACCACGGAGGAGATAATCCGCATCATGCAGCTCATTGCTGTGCACGGACTTGCATGTCGTACAAATAAAGTCCGTAGTGCTGCGGCGCAAGATATCTTGGCGCATAGCATTCAAGCAGCGGCGAAATTAATTCTTTACAGGACTACAGACGATCGACTACACTGGTTAGTGTGACCTGCTTCGTGAGCATGGAACAGAAGAGCCTTTGTAAGAACCGCAGTTTTGACAATCACAAAATCGCATTGTCGGAGATTGAGATTGAGGTCCCAAAATGATCAATCTTTCAGCCCTATTTTACACTATAAAGGCCCAGATAATGAAAAGAAATGGCTTGTTCTATCAAAGCAAAACAATACACAAAATTTCAATCAAATAGCCTCAATGTTGAAATTTCTCACATCTTACCTGTGATGATAATGAGGACAATCGCTATAGATAATGGATTGATGCACTTCCGAAAGGGAGCTGTTGACAAAGTATCCATCTTTATGTATCCATAGTAAGGTACTATGTCAATGTGTGAATCTTCCTTTTTATCTTATAATGCCTGTATTGGAACGCGACATGACCCACATGCAATGTGTCCACTAGCCAATGCTACGGACTGAGTTCAACACTCATGAAACGATCTGTCACACAGTGACCACTCTCAAAGCTCCAGGAAAGGAATTCCATCTGATTCCACTTAATTTTATAAAAACAATATGAGGAACACACTATTAATTTCTTATTACCTCGCAGTTGTTTTGTGTGGGAATAGAGAGCAAGGAACTGACAATGTGTAAAACAAGCGATTAGTGATTGTAATAGATATTGTTGGAGCTCGGGGATTAGCAGTCACCAAGAATGAAAATGTGTTCATTTTTATGCGGGGAAACGAAACATGGCAACAGATCTGTGATGTCGAAAAGAAAAAAAGAGTTCCTTTTTGGACAATTCAAACCTTTTAACATCTTTTTTACTATCTAATGGGGACATTGCACACATTAATAACTATCGCTATAAATTTGCCACATATAGCCAAGAGGCTGTTTTTCATCTGCGTCAGAACAGATGGTCGAGAATCATCTGCCTTTGAAGAAAAAAACGCAACGGTTCAACAGGAAATAGTTTCTTTAAAGC
Source organism: Idiotropiscis lumnitzeri (assembly GCF_059441095.1). NCBI lineage: Eukaryota > Metazoa > Chordata > Actinopteri > Syngnathiformes > Syngnathidae > Idiotropiscis > Idiotropiscis lumnitzeri. The sequence goes on from NC_142391.1 coordinate 30,489,834, forward strand.
TGTGCAATTGAAACCATGACTGGGTCTTATTGGAAAATAGTGTGAAGAAATACACAGCAATAAAAAAAATGCAAATGCTTGCTTACATATACTTAAATATCCTTTACACAATAGCATATGTTCACACAGCAAAACTTTCACACTCAATTTTGCAATAACTGTATCACATCATTGTATTCATGGTCATCCATGTACTTCACCAGGTTTAAGTTTTCTGTTTCTAACAATATTTAAGATGTCGAAAATTGTATATCTTTCTGCAATGTTCGTTTTGTCCCTTATGTATTCAAAAACATTCAAAAAGACTCACAACAGATTGAGCTGATTTTATGGTTAGACAATGCCATTTATTTTTATGCCGTTTAATGTACATAAACACGTCCAGTACCATTTTGCAACATGCCTGGTCTGTTACTGGTACATAGTGGTGTTCTATAAGAATCAATGTATTTTGAGTTTCAAACTGGCTTGAACTTGATATTTCCTTTTATTTATCAATTGCCTTTGTCCCTTATCGTGTACACGGTCATGGGACAGTAGGAAACAATCCCAGCAAAAGGTGAATTACATGTTGGAGCAATTGCTAATTAATCGCAGGACACATAAAGATGAACAGTCACTTACATTCATACCATCACTGAGTGGGAAGTGAGCCCAGGCACCCGGCACAAAGAACCGGTGAGTGAATCATTGGTGACGCTCATATTATTTGGTCATTAAAGCAGATCAAATAATTACAAATATTGATTTTATAAATGCCACCATTGTCACAGTGGTTCGCATGTCTACCCCACAATGAAAGGTTCCCAGGTTGGACAGTTGGCTCAGTGACTATGTAGAGTTTGCCGTGGCATAGTCCTGCGTTCTGACTTCACTTTTCTGTTACCATTATTGACTGAAAAGCAACATGATTTAATTTTTTTTTTTTTTTGGTTCAAGGTGTGTTATGTACAATCAGTTCATTCATATACTTTATGATCATATCATGAGTAAATATGGACCAATGCTTGTGGTCCATATTAGTCGTTACATGAAACGTCATCACTTTTCCTGATTTGGACCACATGCTTGTCTTTGTCCAACTCACTGCATCTCCCCTACTCTCCCCACACCTGTGGCCCCAAGGCCTGCACTGGTGCACATATCCATTGGAAGGCTGTCATTGTTGCTTGTGTTCCTGCCTCTCCCATGTCAGGAGGTCCCATGTCTTGCCTGAGGCAAGAAAGCATGAGAGAGGCAGGCGGATGCGCGGAAGGCGGAGGCCGCCAAGAGGCTGCCACAGGTGAGAATGGGATCGTGCAATGTACTTCCTGAGTGGCTGACAGTAAGCAAATCAGGACACGCTTGTGCTCATTTATCTTCAAAAAAAAAATAGATTCACCGTCTCCTTTCTTCCCAGCAATTTCTTGTGATGTGACTTTGAGTGACACAAAGGCAAATGTGTTTTCTTTTACCGCTGCTCGGATGTGACGCATGCCACAGATGATGCGAGGTTTTCTTTGCGCAACGTGTATTTAGGGTGCTGAGGTTTTTTTCCTCCAGGCTGATAGCCTTCCAAAAAGCGATTTGGTCCAGCAATGACTACATGGAGATGTTCACTATGTGCGTCATCTGGAAGGGAAATTGTTCTGGTCTTCATTTTGAGGATTCATACAGCTTTACCAATTTTGAATTGTTGTGATTCTCTAGTACTCTGAAACGATAATATTTTAACCTTTACCAGCAACTTTACCAACAATATCGCATTACATTTACATCTCAATAAAGACAACATAAATACTTAATTGCAATAAATTCACACAGCAATCTGTAGTATCTATCTTGACCGTATTGCAAATAAATGACAAAAATAAAACTTCGACTAAAAAATGATCCCCACTTAGTTTGAATTGGTCTCAATTTAAGTGCAGCAAAAATGGGGACACAGACGTGTCAATAATCTTGTCAAATTTGACCCTCTTCTGATCAAATTTCACAAAAATCAGATTAGCAAAGATTGCTACAATATTATCTTTTGGCGTGAGCTGTGCTAAAAGGGATTATTCCTCGCTGATATGCTTAAGAAAATATCCTGCAAATTTGTATATGTTATATCTGTTCCAGTTTGCTGCTGTAAATCTATATGTTTGTGTCAACACTGCGTTAGCCACTTAGGAAAAGTTAGTGTTCGGGTTTAACGGAAGAAGATGGACTAAAATAACCATAATTGGTTGTGTTTTTAGAAGGTGTCTCACACATCATTTGCTACAAGAAAAAGTTAGCCCAACTTCTTCTTTTTCTTGTTTTTGATTGTCGGTGGGAGATTGGCTTTATGTGTGATGTGCCGTGTTGGTTGTCTCGAGTAGACCACATACTATTAGAGCAGTAAGAACACTTGTTTTTATAGTCATTATGTGCGATGTCTCTTACAGTTTAAAACTAAGACTATAATGCATAAAGGAGTAAATTATGATGCTCCTAAAAATTGTACTTTCTACTCTGCACACTCATCCCACTTTCTCGCCATGGAATTTTTTTTTCAAAGTTAACCTCTGCATGTAGGAATTCTGTTCCATTCAGAACTGTTTCATGATAGTGATAGTTAGACACTGTAACTGGGTTATTGCTATTCCCATTATTTTTTGTGGGAGAAAAAATCTGAAGAACTCTGTGGTTAATCAGCATCCTTGAATGGACTGTCTTGTCCTCGGGAGTTAATTTATGGTGGTTGTAAGCCATGTCTTTTGTTTACATTTGACTGAAAAGCTTTGAGGTTTGACCTTGAAAGCTCCGAGTGGGACTTTTCCAACTTCCCAACAATTTCAAATGCAGCGTCATCTCTCAATATAATAAGAACGTCTGAACTCTAAGTTCTCGAACAACAGACTAATTTAAAGTGTGTCTTGAGGGAATGTGAATAATGCATGTGATTGTCACAAACCCCCGCAGACATCTGTTTGATATGAGTGAGAGGCTGCTCGCAATCTGATAGATGTCTTCTTCTGTTCTTTGTCTTAATGATGGAACACAAAAGCGGAGGCCAGATCCGCTTGGCCTCTCTGTCAGCAAATGCCATCAGTGATTATGATGGTGTTGTTAGGTCTGTTTGACTGGGTCTCACGGATGAATTGGACTCGTCTGACCTGCGCTCCTAGGGGGTGCTCTATAAAGGTAATTGCTCCAATATCCTGGACTGCAGTGATACATGGCGCTGACAAGATGGTATTAGTCAAACATTGGTTCTGCAAGTGCCTTTGGAGTTCTGCTGGCCTATCGGCTCACAGGTGTTGGAATGTGCAGTACTGACACCGACATCACACATTTTGTAACACGAATGTTGTCGATTTGCCTCCCTCATCGGATATCCAGAGTCAGATAGCCAAAATATCTCAACCATGCCAAATCCCAACTTGTTGCTCCAGAGTCCACATAGAAATCTAATCAAGCTTTCGAGCCCCGAGGCAAAATCTGCTCAAAATCTCAACAGATGTTCCAAGACAAATGAACGCCGGTGAAAACCTGTTTCGTTGAAGTAAAAATTGCTTTAATGACAGCTTTGTACTCTTTCTAACGTCAACAGACCCCTTACTGTTCTTGCTTAGGTGGAGTTCTTAAAGCAACAACATATAGTATTCAAACCTTTTTTAACATCTCTGGCATTGCCATGGTGATCCAAAGTCACTTTCTTTCGTGACCTTGGAGACTATCTGTCTGTCTTTCTCTCTCTCTCTCTATCTCGGTAAGGCAATTGAGAATAAATCCACATTTGCAATGCCAACCAGGCTGCAGACCTAAAAGTGAAAAAAAAAATGCAAAATAAAAGCAAATGAAAATCCATAAATTCTAGTAATGATAAAAATAAACACGTACGCTAGCTTGTTGAGCCGTAGCTAGAGACACTGCAAACATGTACAACACAAGCTCCCCTCTGCTGCGGTAGTCATTTTCGTTTTCCCACCAAAATTGGTCTCCATACCGTGGCCAACTCCCTCATAGTAAGCAGAAAATGGAGGAGACGCTCGTTCTCCGTTGTTTAAGAACCAAAACAGCGCAGTATCTGATGAATTGTACTGTAAAACCACAAACACAAATCCTGGAAACTAAACTCGAATTTTACTTGTGAAAGACTTTTCTCACCTCTCCAAAATTACTCTACCTACTCACTTGCACTGCAGGCTTCTCTCAAAGGGAACAACAGGGAAGCTTGAGGACACATCACCTCATAGCGCTCCAAGATCTAGAGTTCCAAACTCGTCAAACTAAAATCTCAGGAAGGGTTGTTAATTTAAGAATGAATATCATTTTAAATGTTTGGGAAATTCCAAGAGTTCCTATCCATTTGGTAGAACCAAAAAATATCTTTCCGACGAAGTTTGAAATCTCTTTAAAGTCCTCGGAGTCTAGATGCCTTTGCAAATCCTTCAGGTAAGTCAAGACAAGGGTGTTCTCGTTGCACGTACTATCAGTCACATTATTTCAAGGCTTTTGTCAGGATTATATCTGATATTGTGTTATTACTTACGCTGATTCATGAGTTGAGGGAGGTTCTGCCGTAGTCATTCCTCAATGTACTGCAGTTATCTGAAAATCATTGTGATTGATCTCACGTTTTCTGTGCATCACATCATTGGACGGGGGAGAATTAATGACATCTTATTGCGGGTGTGAAGGGCGTCACTCATGAAATGTAAAGTCATAACTCCCAACTCAATACTTCCAACGGAGAAAGACAAATTAAGAGCACGAAAAGATAGCGATCGCTCGCAATTGAAGAATAGTTGGACCGATCAGTCACTGTGAGGTAAGATGAGAAAAAGGAATTATTTTAGACAATCGCATGTCTGGGATGTATGCAAATTCAGTGAAAGCTCGTAGGCAACTGAACAGTCTGTTGAAGGAAATTGTGGAAACGGAAATATTTTGACTTACAAGTTTAATTTGTTACATGACCAAACTTCGTATATCTAATCTATTGAAATGAAATTAAAATAAATGAAATGAAATTAAAAGCTGTTAATCTGTTCCAGTCCCCCCCTCCCACAAAAAAAAACAACTGAAAAATAGAAATGTCTTGTGGAATATCAAACGAAAAAGCAAAACACATCCCATCAACGAATCCTTTTATGCTTGTTAAGCTGAGTGACGAGATATGATGAAGTTTTGCGTAACGTCATGCATGAATGCAGTACAGCTCTAAATTTTAGGACCCACTTTTTTACTGAAAGGCTGATTTGTACCACTTTGGAGGTTTCACATTATGCCAACTACACTTGGTGGTTTTATTTGATTTTTGAAAATGTTCACTTTTTGAGAGTGGATGGCATTACAAATACCGCGAGGGAAATCTCTTTGTCGCCGGCCTCTCAGTGGTCGTCTCCATAGCAATCACAATTGTCGTTGTTTGACATTCTCGCTGGCACAAAATGCTGTCAATGTCATCTCTTTCCTGTTGAGAGTGACAAATGGGACTGCTGGAAAACTTTTTAATAATGATGATGACAATTAGCAGGCTAAGCATACGCTAATGCTATTGTAGCCTCATAAATGATGCAGAGCTGAGCTTCTCAATGGTGGCCGCTCCCATAGAGCAATGACACACAGAGAAGCTAAGAAAATAGAGTTTGAACAGAGAATCAAGTGGTATTAATAAGAGATGGATGTTCTCTAGCTTGAACAGACTCATGCTGCTATTTCTGTGCCACTTTGCTTTGAGCAATTTGGCTATTAGCTTTGTCCCCGGACTGTGGATCTATAATTTCTTTCTACAGCAGAGCCGTAAAAAGACAGTGAAGCATCAATTTCGTAGCAGGGTTTCAAATTGAGACTTGAGCATGCAGAACTGAATATACATTCATTGCTATAATGAAAGAGTAGTGCACCAAAGAGGTCTTGATAGTTGCCCACCCCTCGTGCTTTTCCAGCTTTTTGCTCATGATTGCGTGTAACGTAAGTATCACTCACAGTTGAGGATGGCCTCTACAAATTGAAGCCCTCATCGCAGAAGTCATGATAGGGAAGGTACAAAGCGCTCTGGATCAGCAGTGTCTTGCCTTAATTCACTTTTATTACATTCATTCATAATGCGCTCATAATGTTGAGATAGGTACCAGCCAGAGGATTTTCACAGTGTCACCTTTGTTTATCACATAGTGTGATTTGTCATTCGCGCCTCTTCGGTTGCTGGGAATGAGACCGTGCTGGACTTTGCTGGCTTGGACTGAGGATAAAAGTGGGTAATTTCTTCATCCTTCATTCCAACTTTCCTCCGTGCAGTTAATACACTCAGAGGGAAACATGGAAACATTCCGGTGTTCACTGTTCCATGTTGTCCAGCATTTATTGAAGCACACACATAAGTTAACAAAACAATTGTCCGCAAAACTAGTGATCACAGCTCAGTCAGCAAACATTAACATAGCACTTGGCAACATATTTTTGGCATTAATGGAATAAAACTGTGTGCATGGGTTTGTGTTTGTGAAAGGAATTTTGATAAGAAGCAGCAATAATGAGAAGGAGGATGAACTTGCAAAGTATACACTTGGATATGGTTCCTCACAAATATGTATTGTATGTATGGATAAATTGTTGCATTTGTCAAAGACATTTAAATTGCACTGGGAGCAAGAAACATGATTTTCCAGTTTTTACAGTAAATCGTTCATTTATACCCTAATAGCGCCATTGATATCATTTAAAATATTGTCTTTCTTTGATAGTGGCACCACCCAACTGAAGTAGCTTTGATATTCTTCAGCTACTTTTTTCCTCTCATTTTGCTTTGCTTGCTACATTTTCCAAGTAGCTTGCTTGGTACTAGGCTCATGTACGACTTGTTGTACAGCTCGCATGCACACTCACAGACAGACACGCACACACACTAGCATTGGGCCAAAACCCTCTATCCTCCTATTTCACATTTTTTCACGAAACTATGCTATTGCTCAGTGTAGTCATATGGGTGTTATTTATTTATTTATCTATTTATTTTTATTTTAGAAATTATTGACCAATCTAAACTGTTAATTTTTTCTTGACCTCTAAGTAGAAGTAATAATAATGGTTGAGGAAACATGAAGTTTTGGGGGTGGCCTGATAAAAGATGATTTGGGAGGTACAAGGATTCTATGGGGCCTTTTATTTAACAATTATAGAAAAAACTTTGACGTACATTAAACACGCATTTTTAACAAAAATGTGGACAAAATGTGGAAAGAATCTCTCCCCTGTTCCCTGCGACTGGCTGGCGACCAATTCAGGGTGTAGTCTGCCTTTCGCCCAAAGTCAGCTGAGATAAACTCCAGCACCCCCCCCCCCCCCACCCCCCTTGAATCGGGGACTAAAAAAAAAAAAATCTGTGACTATGCAAATCCGCAAGTGCTGAACTGCTGTATGTAGGGGTCCACTATATTTGGTAGCTTTTGGGCTGTGGGGATTTGCTTCAAATTGCAAAGCAAAAAGTTTGCTGTTTTTTTGTGTGATTGAGACAGTTGACACCCACATGAGCACACACAGGCACACGCGTACTGACATAATCATTTGGCAGTATGAAGGAATCATCACAACATTGTGGATCAAATTTGGGAAGCAAAACACTTTAGTTACAGGCCAAATAAACACTTAGACAATTGGGTCACTTTGTGGTGTATGAGAGTGTGTGCATGCGTGAATGTGTGTGTGCGTGTTATGTGGACGTGTGCTCCTTACTCAATACACAGTGGAACCAATGAGAGAGAAAAACAAACAGCGTTACTGTAAGCTTTCTGACAAACTGGGTGTGGGTCATAGAAAACAGCTGCTTTAACATCAGCATTGAGTGATACTATCCAGCTAAAGAATAAAAAATTTTCTGATTAATTCTTTAGCAGCCGATGGAATGTCCAAATCCATAAAACAACATTCTACTGGGAGCAATCATTCGTCAAGGGAATTGTGCTTTTCTGTTCCGGCTTTTTGATACAAGATGAGCAACATTAAGCCGTATGACTGGAATTACGGTGCATGGATGGGTTTGAATGTACGGTACAAGAATTGAACATTAACACTTGCAATGACCTCTCACTGAATGATGACTCCTTTGTGCAGGGGCTCAATCTTATTTGGATTAAAATCATTTGTCAATGTGTGTCTTCAGTCTAGAGGCCATGGACTAGGTAAGGCAAGGCAGATTTATTTGTACGGTGCTATTCATTCAAAGGGTAAATCACGGAACAAAGAGGCAAAAAAAAAAGACGTGATAAAAAAATTTTAATAATTCAAACATAGTCAATAAAACATAATGAAGTCTTACCTTATCAGGATCACTCCTCCAGAATTTAGCGGCGTATTTTGCAAAAAAAAAATTCACCATCTTTAGTCCTGACTCTGAGCACAAGCAGAAAACGTGTCACTAAGTTTCTCAGTGTGTGGTATGATTCATCTGTGGCCAACGTGTCAGAAATGTACTTTGGTGCCCATCGATGGAGAGAGTTTCACTTTCTCAACAGCGCAAACTCCCTCTTCTATCTGCGCTAGTCTAGCAGAAAACCAAGAGAAAGAAAATTCCACCCATACGTGCATTTAGATTGCGCTTTGCGCTAGACTTGCGCTAGGCACAAAATTAGGGCCGAATGCCTTCAGATTTGTCTGAGTTTAGATGTTGAAAGCTGTTGTCAGCCACACACTGATCTGTTCAGGCAGTGACAGAGAATTTAAAGGTGCTTTTTCACCTGCTGTCAGGGAGACGTAAAGCTGAGTGTTGTCTGTGTTGTGGTAGAACACTTTATTAGTACGTATTCACTGCCTGAGGGGTAGCATGTAAAGACTGAACAAAAGAGGTCTCAGGATGGATCCCAGGGGGACCTCACAAGTCACTACTGTATGTTCTGACCAACATTTTCATTTCTCTCCTCAAGTTAGTGCTTGGACCATTTTAGGCTATATGATTTCAGATCTTTTTTTTAAAGGCAACATTAATATGATTAAAGTTGAGTTGACTATTTGATCATTAAAATGTTTCAGTACATTAGAGGACAGAATACTTTGCAATGATTTATATTCATTGAGAATGGTCCACACACACCTTATTTACAGAGAGCATATACTTTAGAACACAAATGCATCAACGTGGGCTGAGTGAAAGCGTTCTCGTTGTTGTTGTTATAGAAATAAAATAAATAAAAAATCCTCTTGCATGTTGTACTTGCCGCTGGGCCAGCCAGTTAACATTTGCACAAGCAGGCCAAATGGGGAAACCTGTCCTCGGTCTGGACCGACCACAGCAAACGGGTTTTGCATTGTGGGAATTTGCAGTGTTTGCAAATAATCACAGACGTCTTTGTGTGTGGTGGAGTTATTATTCCTCTCTTCATCCTCTTTAATAGTGTGGGCTGAAATGTGTTTTTAAATAGGCGGCTGTAGTCTGTTTTTTTCTTTGTTGTTGCTTTAATTAATTTTCCTCTCTTACCACAGCTGCACATTAAGAAACAGAAGACATTGTGTCAATTAAGACACAGACTAATTTTACATCACTGCCCTCATCTGTTGCTGCATGCGGCTTTGCTGCCCAAAAACTTGAATAGCCACGAGTAGACATCTCTCTCACAACATACTGTAATTGTCAGTAGTAAAGTCAACTAGTGGACCAGTGTGTACAACCACTATCATAAAGAAACTTGAAATTTCACCCTTCAAAAGTCTTGAGTTGTTTCTTTTGACATTGTCCGTTATTCGTTGGCTTAGTTCAGGGGTGTCGAACTTTTTTTGTGGACGGGCCACTTCGTAGTTATGGTTTCCCTCAGAGGGCCGTTCTAACTGTGAACCCATATAAATCTATGACCACTTTACGTTATTACATACACACAATATTGATAGAAAGCCACTTTTGACATCTAAAGCCAGTAAGTGATTGTTCAACAACATTTCAAAAATATTTTAAAAGGGGAGGATTGGTAATAAATAAATGGCAATATATGTTGTGAAAATGTGCTAGAAACAGGAAGTTCACGCACATGATATAACCTTCGCGGGCCACATAAAATGAGGTCGCGGGCCAGATCTGGCCCCCGGGCCTTGAGTTTGACACCTGTGGCTTAGTTGCACAGAGGCAGGGGTCAGCGAACTGAAAGCCACTGACCTTATCCCTATGCTGCTGATTGCAACGTGAGTCATAATCTTACTCCTTGCCCACCACCTTCTGGTTTTGTGTTCAAATCCATGTTGAGCTGGTACTATATCAGCAGACGCTCACATGAATCATTTACATAACACTCATGCGGGTTTGGATGATGGATTCATCTTTAAGTCTTCTCTTGTCCTGCCCTTCTGATGGCTTCTGGAACTCCCAAGTGGAGTCTGACAAAATCAAATGTACACACAAACGTCTTTCGAGCTCAAACACATGCCAGCCATCTCGATTTTAGGAAAGTAACGACCTCGGCTGGCAGTGCTGAAGATTTTATTCCTCATTGAATAGGAAGACCTTGTCCATACACACGGCTGTCTGACGCACCGATGCTGTACTAATGGCAACATCGCTCCCCATCTGGTGTCCATCATTTGGATTCAGGGCAGGGCCCGTCCCAGCAGATCCATCCGATTAGTCCCGCTCATCGATTTGTGCCAGCTCGCCACGACTTAGTCAACCCAAGGTGTCTCCACTATGACATGCTGTCTTCTTGTGATTTAGTTTGCCGATGCTCTAAGTGCATTGAGTGTGACAATATAATATTTAATCTAATGTGCATCCTGAACAGAGAGGAGCGGTATAAAAGGGAAACGCGAGGCAGCAGTGCAGGGAAGAGAGCTCATGTTCCCGATGAGCTCTGACATAATGAGAAATGTTTGTATCAACTTTAGGAATATACAGGATATGCATCCTTAAGTTTGACATGCTTTGGGGCCAACTGGTTTGATCTTGACAAATGAATGTGTATTTTTTGATGTGGGACATGATAATAAGGAGGTTGTCAAATAATGTCCATATCCTCACTGCGTGCAAGAAGAACAATTATTATTTTCCAATAAAGTGGGCATGAAAATGTCTCATCTGTGACCTAAAGACACAGAATCCTATTTCCCAATTTTTCCGCATGCTACCAGCCTTATCTGTGCTTACAGTCTGAAGCGTATAAAAGTATGAATAGGCTTACAAGACACAATACATGCACCATAATTCTATTGCGTGAGCACATTCGACAGCTTCACATTTATTATGTGCGCTGTATACGGATGAATACTAAAGCTTTTGTATTTCATTCAATCAATACATTGACAGTATCCCACTGCTAATACTCTTATTTCTGCCTGTAATGTGCACACACTGGACACTTTATTGGCTTTACTCGCAAAATTACATGCGCTGTACTTTACTTTTTCTTCTTTCTTTTCTTTTTAATATTACACTGCCTGAGCTAATGTTGTTTTGGGTAAATATACCAGCAAGTGTCCTAGAGGATACAAGAGGCAGAGAAGGAATGCCACCTGAAGATGAAAACAACCTTCATTGTGGCAACCAAATCTTTTTCACTCCAAGTGGAAAGGGCCTTGCCAACTGACACTTAATAAAGTATAAAGAGTGGCAACTTGTTGACATACCCCAGAGAAAGCGCAGCATAAATATGCAATGTATTTCTCTTGAATCTGCTTTTGAGTCTTGTATGTGGAAACAGATGGACATATTGCTCCCAAATGGTGAGTGACCATTCAACAACCCCTCTCTTTGTGTGCAATCATCTGTATTTGTTCCATTTCTACACTCTCATATCCCGTTTCTCCTTTGATTTGTCATCCGTCTGTAATTCACCCCCTCCCTCCTTTTTATGTCCTTAATCATCTGCTGGCCTGCCCGAGCTGCCATGTTGACACCAGACAAACCGAGCCACATTCTCACATCTTTTTAATGAGCCTGTGTTGTTGTACAGGCTTCAATTGTCCTGTTGGCAAAAGAATAGCGGCCTTTAAACAAAAGGCGCTAACCGGCCCTCATTCTGGGCCTCCTAAGTCTCTAAATGTGTGAGACTGACTGAGATGACGGAAGAACTTCCGGGCTCAAGGCCAGAAATTTGTCATTTTGCCCCGAATTACTCCTATGGATCAAAATAAAACTCTTGAGGAAGCCACTTATCTTGTATCAAAAATACATTAGCAGAATAATGGCCAAATCCAAGTGGGCAATAAAACACAGAGGTTAATTTGAGATTGAAAGCAGAGCTGCAGTGTTAGCGCAGATTAGCGTTAGCTAATCGTGTTATAAGTGTTAGCTTCTGATATCCGTCACATGCTCGCCTGTTGTACAGATTTGCTGCACAAATTGAAATATGAAAATAAACACCTTGATGGTGAAGTGCTCTACGAGTGAAAACATTATGCAATCTTCATGGGCTTCGCTCCTGTTTGATTATGTCGCTTTTATGTAACAAATATCAAGAGGACTACAACTCCTAAATGACTGGTGGACCTTCTCTTCGTCCAGCTACTAGTCGTGCTGTTAATATTGAAATGAATACATTTTAAATCAACCATGAAGACTTGTGTATTAAATTAATTGCCAAAGTACAAACAAAGGACATTTTGCTCTAAGTTTCTCTTAGTTTTAGTTAGTTTTGTAATGGTAAAATGAAATTTCAGTTGGTATTAGTTATTTTCAAATCATTTTCGATTTTATTTTTAGTTCATTAACAAAAATGTTTTTTCAATTTTATTTTTAGTTATTTTGTTAGTATTCGTTAACTAAGATGACCTTGTTTCCCACCGGATACGTCCATTTTCACAGCAGCATTTGAAATTCTTTCACAACTGTAATTGCTTCCTAAAGGCACAAGTTGTTATCCCGGAAGTGTGATGAACTTGGAGTGACGCTGTGATGACGATGGGTTCCCTTTATTTTTTGAGCAGCGTATCTGCTTATTAGTGTGGTTAGATTTTGCAGTGGTTCATAACTGCACCAAATCGTACTGAGAGCTGATTCTAATAGTTCACTCCTCTCAATGAAGGTAGCAATAAACAATGTTAAATTGTTATTGAAAATATTTTTGGAAGAAATACACATTTTTGATTCAGCTCTTGTATTTGAGCTTATTGGGTGTGTCTTGCAAGTATTCAAGAGGGAAAAAGTGCTTTGCTTTATCACCAATAGTCCATGTTAATATTCCCCACTGTCGTTGCTGAAGTAATCAGTGCAACCCACTATGACCGTGACAGCAGGTTAAGGAGGGGTGGGGAGGAGAAAAGTTCCGTCTGTGCCAGAGAAAATGAAAGCAGCATGGGGTGTATGTGCTGCCCTCTAGTCAGTCAAATATGCTTGTTATCAATGTGTGCGTGTAGGCGCGTGCGCGTGTGTGTGTGTGTGTGTGAGAGAGAGAGTGAGCACAGCAGGAGAGGAATGTAGTCATAGCTGTAAAGTGGGTGTGAAAACAGCCATGTTCACTGACCTCCAGGACGACCTCTCCACCCCTCCTCCCCTTGCTCGTTGATGGTGTCCTGTGTGTGTGTGCGCGCTGCCAAAATGCATGAAGAAAAAGCGTGTATAAACGTAGTGAGTGGATTGAAGTCCGTGCACAGTGGGGGTGGGTGTGTGTGTGTACGTGTGGGTTATTGTTGAAAGCAGCAAGAGAATGCCCCCAGAGTTTACACAGGCCTGAGAGAAGAGGTCAAGGGGATTATCTTAAAATATTAGCCCACCTCTGACCCCATCCATTCTCCCTGTCCAGCTTTGAAGGCAGTCGACACCTGTTGTGCAAACACACTCAATACGTGTACCTTCTTTCTTCACTTTACAAGGATAAAATATCCATAAAGAGGTTCTGATTCCCAAAATCTCCACACAAAACAACTTCTTACATTTTTTTTAATGTGGGAGACCACACATGACGACGGAGAAAAAAAAATCACCATCAGTGTTCTTATTGCTCTTATAGTGTGTGGTGTACTCGAGACGGTCAATACAACGCACCCCCAAATCAGTACATCCATCAACATTTGCAACCCCCGCCACCTGATCTGTCTAAATACCTAGACTGGCATGGTGCTACAAGTGTATACAGACTGATGGAAAGTACAAAGATGAAAGCATAATAGCAGTAGCTGAAGAAGAAGAAATATTATAGCTGAAGCAACCAGATCCTCTTTGGGGGACTATTTTTTGGGCTGTGGGGACTACCGTATTGTCGAGTTTTCATATGGGTTAGTTTTAGAGATCCAAACGAAGACCTATTTTCATCTAGGATTCATGATTGGTACATTTTAGTTTATTTTTCATTTGCAAGTATTGAAAAAAAAAGTTTAGGTGGACATATGCAGATAGACCTTGCAGGGAATCCAGAGCTATAAAACGATACGCTAGCATGAGCAGAAAAACAGTACATTCCTCCATTTTGGGAAAAATACATTTTTCATGTAGACCTCCTGCTCATTAAGTAAATCCACAAATCCACACAGTATAAATTCATGTGACTGGTATTCCTTGTTTAGGATTGAGGGCTGCAGCTCGTTTCCTAAAGTTTCATACATTTTGCAAAGGGAGCGCTGGTCTTGATTTAAGTCGATGACAGATGCAGACTCAAACTTGGATTTGGTCCCGGCTGACTCAGCGATCCCAGCTGGTTGCCACTGCGGGGCGTCTCAGTCCTGGAGCGGTGCCTGATCCCCCTAACCCTCCCTAACCACGCACACAAACACACACGTTCATGTTGCAGAATCACAATGACATTATTTACAGTATGGCTATCGATTGTTATTTTAATAAGTGGCGATAAAGAACATTCAATGCTTTAGTTGATACATTTAAAACAATTTAGACTAATTACATGTGGCCTATTAATAACATCCAAGGTTGTCGCTTCTGAAGTTTTTGTGTGAATTTAAATTGGGGGAGTGTGGCAGGCAAAATCCAAGATGAGAAATGGATGGAGTACTCTCGCAGGCCACAACATTAGGTACACCACTAATGAGATCCAATATAAAGAGCTGTATCAAAAATTCTGCGGTTAGAATGATACTGAGGCCCAGTTTTGATTAATGTGATAAGGGCTGTGTTATATTTATTATGTTGTTGTAATTTGCAGTGGTCTAGAAATGTAGTACATTCCTTTTCCACACATGTAACTCAATAAACTAAGGAAAATATTACAATGACCCCCACACTACATTTAGCTAATCTAATAATATCCATTTTGTGAGCAGTGTTGAAAATATCTGACTTTGCAAAGAGAACAATGCTCACTTTTGATTGATGGAACATTGTTACTTTAACAGAAGAGAAACACAAAAAATCCCATAATTCAAATTTATTCAGCAGCCAATGCAAATCATGTTTATTTTCAAAGCTTACAGTAGGTTACAGTAAACCAACCACACAAGAACAATTTAAAAAGTTCAGCGCAGCTACCAACCGTGACTATTCTTTGAATGCATTATCTATCGAAAGTGTACTCCCCTCCCCCCTTTTTCAATCAATGTAATTTATTTTAGGGGTTGAATAATTTTGAGTGTGTTGGGATTGTCTAGCAAATAATTCCTTTGGAATAAGGTCAGAAAATACCATCCATCCTTTTATATATATATATATATATATATATATATATATCTATATATATACGCACACACACCCCCACGCACACACCCACACACACACACAGACACACGGTTTATCCTGATAGGGCTGCATGCCTTTGGAATATGGAACAAAACTTAAGAGTACTTGAAGAAACCCATGCAAGCACAGGGAGAACATGCAAGCTCCACACAGAAGTGACAGAGCCGAGCTTGGAAACTGAAGCCTCAACACAAAAAGACGGGTGCGAACCACTAGACGCACTGTTTTCCAAACTTTTCTTCGCTAAGGCATATATTTTACATTTATGTACCTTCTTCCATCTAGTAGAAGAATGTTCAATTGTTCTACGTGTCTCTATACATCACCGTAATAGATTGATGAGGAACGATACATTGTATGCAATTTTCAGCTTGTTCCAACCTGCATGATTTGTTTCGCACATTTTTTATGCCATTTGTCCTTGCTGTGTAATCGAACCATTTTTCAACCGGGCATGCATGGGCAGCGGTTAGGTGTAAGGGCACTCGCTGAGAATTGAACGCACTGTGTCTGCCCAAAAGGCAGCAGCATGGATCCACTGTTCTTTTCGTGCTATAGGATACGTTGCTTTCAATACGGTATGACTTTTACGAGAGCTCCACAGAACACGGCGTTAATTTAGCGCTAATATATTAATATAATTTTGTGGTCAAATACATGCTCGCAACCAGCTACAAGAGTTAGTGTGCCTATGATTGGTGAGCTACATACATTAAATTTGCTGCTATTGTTGCTATTAGAAAATTGACATCAGCTTGTTTTCACTGTGATGTTACTTCACAATGAGAGGAGCAGAGAAGTCACTACTCATTTTCTGAGAAATAAGTATGTTTAGTGTTGTGCTACATTTTTTACTTTTAATTATTTGATTTTATTTAGAAACATTTAGTTTCTGCCTAACTAATAAAACACATTTAATTGCAATACTGTCATGTATATTTGCCCAATCATACTGTCAGAATGGTTTATGAATGATGAATAAGAATCACTACACTCAATCAGTGTTTACCAATCGTTGTTGAGTCAAGACACTCATTTCACTCCCAAAAAAGAAATAGAAATAAATAATAAATAAATCTTACAGAAAAAACAGCAAACAAAAATACTGAAATAATGATCTTATTTCGGTGTAGTTGCAAATCTTAGTCGGTCATATTTTTCACAAAGGTCATATATATATATCAGAGAGCCGTGTCTTATTCTAAA
Source organism: Idiotropiscis lumnitzeri (assembly GCF_059441095.1). Taxonomy (NCBI): domain Eukaryota; kingdom Metazoa; phylum Chordata; class Actinopteri; order Syngnathiformes; family Syngnathidae; genus Idiotropiscis; species Idiotropiscis lumnitzeri. Next base: position 30,506,590 of record NC_142391.1, read on the forward strand.
TGACAACAGGTGGATACCAGGTTTGTTGAAACTTCTGCCATCTAATGGAAGATATATATTTTTATATATGTGTATATATATATATATATATATATATATATATATACACACACACAACTGAATGAAATCCAATTCTAAAGCTGTTTTTTTAAATAATTTTGATTCATTTAATTTCTTAACTTTTTCAAAATCCTATTTGTGTTTTAATTGCCTAATAATTACTATTCATATTTTTCATATCTCTCTATTCAACCTCAATAATAACACGAATTAAAAAAAAGTACTGTATCTCTCTCTGTGTAATTGAATTACTGTAGTTGGGTTTGAGAAAGCGGTGTGTGTGTGTGTGGGGGGGGGGCAGAGAAGCGTGGGGCGTGATGTGAAGTTCGGGTGGGGGTAGGAGGGGCTAAGGACCGCGAGCCAATAGCAGGGCAGTAAAGCAAAACCTCGCGCTCAGTCGGCGTCTCGAGCTGCTGGACGTTGCGCGCTCTCTCCCGACGCTCCCCTGCACACAAACACCGAATCCACACACTCACACGCCCGGATACCGACAGGAAGAAGAGCCACGCAAGTCACGCGCGTGGGACTCGCCGCATTTGGTTTGGTTTTCGCAAGATGGCCCATATATGAGGAGATCGCGGCGGGATGCGCACCTAAACAAGTGTCTCTTCTTGACACGAGCTCCTCAAGCCGGACACCAAGACAGACCAGAGGAGGTATCGCGATTCTTTTTGTCTCTCGCTCACTTGTCACTTGGATTGATTGATCTGGTCTTCAAGCATCCTCTCCCCTCCCTTACCTTACGCGAAGTGACAAAAGTTGTGTGGACTACATGGATTTCTGACGTGGCCGTCCCTCTCCTGCGATCTTTTTTTTTTTGGGGTGTGTGTGTGACTGACTCGTCCCCAAGCACCCAAGGGTGCGCTCCTCGTCATTCACCTCGTTGACGCACCCCTGAAGATCCAACGAAGGGGAAGGAGGAGGGGTGGGGGACATATATCCCCAGCTCCGAGGGACACGCGCCACATTGGACCGGTCCGAACCCAGCGGCCGTGAATGAGACCTCCTCTCACCTGTCGCCACACCAACGACGAGGAATACGTGGCCAACTTTTGCCGTAGTGATGCTGCAAGTGGAAATGATCCTCGCTGTCTGCCTGGTGCTGTGGATGTGTGTTTTTAGCCAGGAGCCCAGTTCCAAAGTGGTGGCGGACCGCTACGCCGTCTTCTGGAACCGGACCAACACCAAGTAAGTCACCTCGCCGTCTTCCCCGGGCGGGCCCCGCTTCGGTTCGCCGAGCGGTCGGGTAAGCAGGGCGGCTTCGGCTGCGGATCTCTCTGCAGTGTCGCCGCCACAGGTTGTGAGGTGGGCAATCGGAACATCTAAAGTCTTGGCGATTTTTCGTTCAAACCATGCGAGCAGATTAAGACCGAAAGGAGCTGTTACAAGCAAAGATACAAGGGTTTATGTGGCTCTGATTAACACGGCACTAAATCTAATTTATACAAACAATGTGAAAGTCAAGTTATACGTGCTGGCTGACTTTAAACAAAACTGAGTGATATTTAAAAAACAACAACTATTTTTTAATAACAGAAAAGCAATATTATTTGATAAGCATTTCTGCCTAAACGCACTGTAAGAAATAATGACCAAGGATTTAGTCATTTTCTACTTAAATGTATTTTGATTGAAGTTATTTTTGTTTGAGGTGAATTAATTCAACAAAAAATAAATACTTGAAATCACGCTCATCACATTTATCTATGTTCCCTCAAATACAATTTACACAAAAGTTTAAAGCATTTTAGAGAGTAAAACTAAACAATTTTGATGTTTTTGAAGATCCCTTTTTAATGCATATTTTAAGATACTAAAAGTTGCCAGTACAAAACCACAAACCCGTTTCTTACCGTCCATGTAACATGAAACCGCAAACTTTTATAACTTTTCTCATAACTTTGACTGTGTAAACCTTTTAACACCATACTTTATTCAGCATTTTAGCCTTCTTTTGACACACCGGTGATGGATTAATGCACATATTAATACCACTGCCCAAAATTTAACCGTGGCTCAGGCCAAAGGAAAAAAAAAGTTATTCCTAATTCTCAAAACAGCAGTCAGATTTGTCTCAATTTAGAATGTGTAAGACTCGCAGCTGATTCAGGGAATGGAGACACAAGTTAGTCTTTTTTTAATGTGAGACCTAAGAATTATTATATATATATATATATATATTTTTTGTGAGACCTTATCTACTTTTCTATTGCGTGCGCTATGTTGCACTCTTTTTACTCAGGCGTTTCCCTTTCTGAGGTCCGATTGTGCAGCTTTGTCTCAGACTTGTTAAGTCGAAACATTTCCAGCAGAGAGTCTTTTTCACTCAACCGAGGAATGGAAATGCATATTTCTTGAGTAGAAAAAAAACAACCTACGCTTTATAATTCCTATTCTAATTCATATTTTCGGACATTTGTCCAAAGATTTTCCTGTATTTGCGCTTTAAGTTTGGAAAGACGAGGGTCATTTGCTGGAGCAGTTTAGTGGTCAAGTTTACAAAGTCCAACAGTGTGTGTAGATCATGTCGTTGATATCCTCATGCTTGACGACGGGTTGCGGTCGCTGAGCCGACTTGCCGTTATTGACTTTATTTTTCTCTCACCATAATTTTGACCTTGATTCCTGCTGTTGATAGACATCCTTTCACTGGACTATATTTTGTTTTCTCCCCTTACTTCAGCGAGAAAGTTTTGACTCGACTGGACGCTCTGTTAACTTGATTTTTTCCAGATGTGCTGACAGGTTTTCCCACTTTCAGCCCATAATACCAAATTGAAGTAAAAGTCGCTAATATCGAGAGGAGGGGAATACGAGAAGTTTGCACCAAGCTGGGTTCATGTTTTGCTCCTTTCTTTGATGTGTACAGTGTGAAGTAAAGCCGAGCTTTGAGCCTTGTTGCTCTTCTAGAGCCGGTGTCTTGCCTCGAGGAAGAAAACATATCTTTTTTTTTTTTATACAGATTTGTATGGTTTCTAATATGGTCCATATGCAAGCTCACTTAATTTGTTTGACTCTCGTCCCTCCAGGTAACTAAACCAAACTTGTCCTGTTGATAAGTCCGCTGACAAACATCTAACCTGTCACTTTGTGCTTAACTGGTGAAGGCTGCGCCTGCTTTTGGTTCTTGAGGCCATTCCGATAAATTTTGGTGTCAACTCTGCGCACGGAAAAGTGATCCCGTCTCTTAGGGAATCCACCGAGGTCCGATCTAATGAAGCGAGGCGTCCTAAATGATGCAGCAGGTGACTTAAAAAGTGTAAAGCTGACATCATTTCGGGCTAACTCTTGGAGAAGAAAACGTTTAGCCGCCATTCATTTTTCCAGCTGACAAAACTGCAGATTCTCCCGACTGGAAAATGACTAGCTTGAGGGAATTAATCACCCCAAATGTGTTTGGTATGTTTGAAAATCTTTTTGGCTTCTGATTTATTATACCCAAGTTGGACATATCACGTTCGTATGTGTCATATTTTGCTCCAACTTCATTACCAGGCAGAAAGCCACACAATCCATACTTTTTTTCCCAGTGCGATCGCAATTACCTCTAAATAATTGTCGGGGTTTAAGGTGTCAATTCATTAAACACATGCTAGAATTTTAAACCGCACGGTCAAGAATATCGTACCCAAATTGTGATCAGTCACAGTGGAACTATTTATCCATTGCAAATCCAATTTATTTCTTGAGCACATTTAACAACATGGCTGACCAATGTGCTGTAAAAATAATTTTACCCACACAGAATATGAAACAAAGTAATATTTCAGAAGAAGAAAGCAATCAAACATAACATATCACCAAATGGTATATTGTCAATTAAACACAAATTGCGCAACCAACAAGGGAATGTAAAGGAGAAGTTGCTTTTAAGAATTGATGTTCAAACAGCTCAAGTCAGGTTAAGTCGAACGTCGGCGGCTAGTTGGTTCCGCCATTTGGGCGCTTTTAAGAAAAAAAAACCGTGAACGCAGGTTTGAATTTCTTCAACATACTTTTCCATCAGTGCGAGCGATTGATAATCATGGTTGAGGGGATTTCCGGGCTGTTTGTTTGGCCTCAATCCATCTTTGTCTACCAATTCCACCGTAAGACCAAAAACAACTTTACTAACCTCCCTTTCTCATTGAGCCACTTCTCGAGGTGTCTTCTGCCTTTATTTAGCGTTCTGCCAGTCGAGGAGTGTTTGGAGAAGTCTTAATGTGTCCTCACAGGGTTCATTCAGCTTGAAACGTCTTCTAAATAAAGGGACATTTCTCTCGGGCAGCGTCTGCCCTCTGCGATTCAGCCGGCTGCCTTTGCTTGTGAGTATTTATTCTAATGAGAGGACAGACTAGTGCCCTTTCTTCTGCAACATGTCCCACTAAGCCTTCCTCTCTTGTCGCCTCTCTCTTGGTCTGTATCTCGCTGGAACATGCATGAGTACGATGTGATATTTCGGGAGTCCCGATGCATGCAAGGGTGGACTCTCATGAGGTCAGGATGACTCGGAGAGGTCACACGGCAAGGACGCAGAAAGTTTGCGACTCCTCTTGAAGGTCTTATTTGTGACAGTCAGCATGTTTTTAACCGTGAAAATGACCCCCATGATTTGAATATTTGAGTTTTGTGTGGATCATGTTCATAATCCTTTGCGGTGTGAATGTGAAATTCCAAGTCATTGAGTGCGCAGAAGATGGATCAAGCACAAGGTGGCGGTAATGTGCGGGAATCATGAATGTCCCATGAGAAAAAGAAAAAAGAACCAAAAACAATGTGTAACCAAAATCTGAATTTACTAAACCGTTTAAAACCGTCTTTTAGATTTCAACAATCGAGAAAATGTACTGATATAATGGTTTGGTTTTTGGGCTCTATTCATTTAGGGACTGACATAGGTAACTACGAATTCTGCCCACATGTGGAAATTATATAAAATGACTACTAACACTGGTCAATAAATTGTTGCTACTTTTTTTAAATTAGAGATACAAGTATACTTTGCAAGATTAATTTCTTGTACTGATTCAGAATCTGCCCTCGTTTTTTCATACTACGACTATTACTACTACTGTAACGATAATATAATATAATATAATATAATATAATAATATATGTAGTAATATAATGAATTAAGGGTTAGATTCAGCAATGGGTAGAATTTCCCCCCCCCCCGAAACGTCATAGCTAGAAATGATCATTTATGGTCAAATTAGAATTGCGCAAGCTTTTTTCAGGTCAAACCCGATGTGCTAGAAAAAAATTTCAATCAGCGTCAAAAATATGTATAGCGACAAATAAAGCAGTCTCTCATTAAAATTTTTTATTGACTTTTGTAATCGATTAATTGATCGATAAATTCCCCAGAGTGCATCAAAGCAATTTAGCCTGTCGTGGCTCTCAAATAAAAGGCCACGACAGAATATGTGGAAGATAGTTCAGAACTTGGTAGAACCAATGTGCATTACTAACTGCGGGAAATATGTGTCAGTTGTTTTGCGCGGAATCAATGTTTGCACAATGAGGATTTTTATTTATTTTTTGGTTTTTATTTGAATAGTATGCTAAGAGGAATTGAAAATGAAAAGAAACCAGTTAACAAAACAACACTACCACCTGTGCTTAAAACTGTTAAATGTAGCAATTCATTGTGAATTGTTGAAAAACGGAGTGTGGGGAAGATGGCCAATTACCAGGTGGCGGCATTACAAACTGGATATAAAACAAAGACTAAAATAATATGGAAATTGAATTTGCACTAGACATGTCCTGTTTTCTTTCCTAACCTCTGAGTATTAATTATGAAAAACATACTCTATAGTCAATTCTAACGTGTGAGTGTGTGTGTGTGTGTGTTGGGGGGGTGCTTGTGAGTGGGCACATGGAAATTAAAAAATAAGATGATTTAGTGCAAGAATTGTTGTTTTACGGTAATAGTCATTTTTTTTTTTAAATCATGTTGACTATCTTTGACTGCACAAATGACTGCGGTTTTCACCATATGCTGATGTATCCTGTCCTTTACTGGAGTTTTTTTTTTTTTTTTTAAACTCTCTCCCCTGCGCGCTTTTCCTCTGTCTGAGGACTGATTAGTTCTCAGTAATCACCCCCTACCCCGTAGTCTTTTTTTTGCCTGCGGGGCCGGCAGCCACCAGCTTTGGCTTGAGCTGCGAGGTCCAAAAGTGGAGGCGACAGAGTGCGAGTAGGACGAGGAGGCAGAAAAACAAAAACAATGTTCGCAAGCAGCGATGATTTAAATGAGAAATAGTTTTTTTTTTTTCTTAGTTTGGTCAAGGTTTAGATGTCACATTGTGTTTTCTCAACAGACCTGTAAATGCACTTTCCATTTAGATTAGATTCTTTTTTTCTATCAAACAAGAAAATGAGACCGGCAGGCAGCAGTCAATGTGGAGTCAATGTGCTTGGCAGGGCAGCTGCTCGTTCGGCGTGTGGCGGCGGTGGAGAGCGAGGACTTTTTGGCCGTGACCCTCATGGAGCTGCCACACTGCACACTGAAGAAATATTGTTGGTCAGGCGCAAAACAGCCTTGTAGCCTTGTTTAAGTCAATCAAGGTTGCGATTTTCCAACCAAATTTAGGCCTTTTTACCTGAGTCATTTTAAAAGTTATGGACAAGAAGAAAAAAACTAAACTAATTAAAAAAAAAATACGAAGAGTTCCGTTGCGTCAATTGAACCTTTGCAGAGGGAACTTAGGTGACTAATATCTGCAAATAATAATTTATTTTTAATATATAATATATATATATATATATATATATATATATATATATATATATATATATATATATATATATTGTTTTACATTATGAAGTGCTTTTAATATTTTTGCCCCAGTGTAGCCAATTAAGAGGTCCCTTCTAAACTACTGCAACTAAAAATTCCAACCACAATGAGTAACACTTCTGTTAAAATGAACACCACTTTGAGTGTCAAAAAAATGAAAAAATAAATCTTGCTATTTTTTTCAGAAATACTAAAAATACTAAAGTCTCTCCATTAAGATACTGATCCAGAGAAAGGCATCAAGTTCCACGATTTTGTGTAATATTTATTAATTTAATTATTCATTTATTTATTGGTGGAATGGTGGACGACTGGTTAGCATGATGGCCTCGCAGTGCTGAGGTGAAGGGCTCCGGCCTTCCTGTGTGGCAATTGCATGTTCTCCCATGCCTGTGTGAGTTTTCTCCGGGTACTCCGGTTTCCTCCCACAAAACATCCATGGTAGGTTAATTGAACACTCTAAATTTTCCCTGAGTGACTTTGTGTACCCTGCGATTGGGTGGGAACCAGTTCAGGGTGTACCCCTGCCTCCTGCCCGAAGATAGCTGGGATAGGCTCCAGCATGCCCTTGTGAGGAGAAGCAGCTTGGATAATGGATGGATGGATATTTCTTTCTTTAGTTATTTATACATTCACTTCCATTCCTCAGTGGCTATTGGAAAGAGTACATTTTGTTGTTTTGGCTCCGAAAAGACTCTCTTCTTTACTGAGTTACTATATTTTTGTAAAGGAAGAATTCGTCAGTCCTCATTAGGCAAGTGTACGTAGTCTTGTGACTGCTGAGTATCCGCATACTGTTTGTTATCCAGATCCTGGCTAAATGTCTCCAATTTAAAAGCCTTTTTCACTGGAGTGGGATGTCATATTAAACTGAAAAATATGGATGACATTTAATGGCAGGCGGTCTCATTTCACTTTCACGTTCCCTCCTGCCTTGACCGGGACCCAGATCTTAATGCTCCGGTTTTTGTTTTCACAGTAATCGTTGCAAGGTCAGATGGAGTGCTGAACCATGGCTATCAGCGGAACAATCTGTCTTGTATTCAAGCCTTTTGTAAGGAACTTGGAACTATTGCTCGGTATTAACCGGCTTAAGCAGCAGCTTAATATCCAAAGAAACATATTTTACCACAACAATTTTTTTTGGCTGCTCGTCATTTAAATGAGTTAAGTTTCTTTCATATTTTGCATTGCTGCCTGACTTATGTTCCTCTGAAAATATCAATAATGTGCAAAGTGCTGCGTAGTTACTTTGCGTTTTCTTTACTTGCTTTGCTGCTTTTGGTTCAAGCCATCTCAAGCTTTGTATTTTCCCTCTGAAGTAGATTTCAAAGTCTCCGCCAATATTAGCAAAACAGATTTAGCTGGCTGTGGATGGACAGGAGGATAAAAAAAAGTCAGTCATGAGTGTAATTCTACCAGACTGCTTTCAGATTGTTTTCATAAACAGGGTTGCTGCCAGTTCTGATAAGAACCAAAACACCATTCCAGGAATCTTGTAGCAGGGAAAATGGCGCTACCGAATGCTTGCCGTGGCTCTTCTGCTCTGTAAGATGGTGGCCAAGAAGCAGCTGTTCCTGCAGTAACGCTTGGTTGAGCTATCACCCCTGACCAGAGAGCGGTGCTGCTGAGGGAGCCTCTATGGGACCTCTGCTCTTAACCCGCCCTCCCCTTCATGTGCGTAGTTTTAAATCCAGTTGCTGATTTTAACCAGCTCTTTCTGCTCTGGGAGATTTGACCTTGTTAAATTCATTTACTGTCCGACTTCTTTTGGCTTTACAGGAGCCACACCCGCTCGTAAAGGCCGAAAGGACTAATGGATTCCAATTTTATTTTTTTTTTTACTTTCTGTCACCATCCAGCTGGAAAATGTGAGGGGAGCAACTGAGATTGACATTTTTTTTAAGACCAGACTTATTTTCCACAGATAATTCCGGTCATGGTTGACTGCACTCGGACCTTACTGCAGCATTTTCCTCATTTAACTCGAGGGTCTGCGGGGGAGTAGTGACTGGATGTTTTTCTAGCTGGACCACTGTGTGGAGAATAGATCCCAGAAGGGAACACATCTCCAGCTCGTGAATAAAGACCTAATTGATGGGTTTCAGCCGGGTTGTAAATGATTCGTGTGCTTATTCGTCTTGAGCGGCTGGGAAACAGTCAAGCGGCACGCTTTTATGTGGTCCTTTTAGAAGTGGAAAAGACTCTTTGCCGTTTCTCACATTGGGACTTTTAAGTTGCCAAAAGATAACATTTTAAAATTGAGCACCTTGTCATGAGAACATTGGAATGAACTAGAAAACACAATTGTGACTAAACAAATCTAGATTAGTGAAAACAAACCGTCAATAAAATGTGGTCTTGCAACAAATGTTTTATGAAATCATGCCAAAAGTAATTTTTCAAACTTTAGAAATAACAAAAATCCTGATATGCCTCACCCCGTGCCAAACAAGCTGTACATTTGACAACATAATAGATTATTTAAATTAGCGATGATCTAATCAATCATTTAAAAGCATGTATTTTCCATTCCATAATTAAATAATTTAATTCCAATAGAATTAAGCTTGTTGTTGTAGTTAAAAATATGTTTTGTGCTAATGAATGTGCCTTTCTTTTTGTAGAAAACCTTCTAAATTCTTCTTGGCCAATATTAAGCTTTCTGCTTTTGCCTGCTTGAGTAGAGAAAACTACGAGCAGCCGACGTCTCCCACACCACCTCCGTCACCAAAGCTGGGCCGTTCGGCTGAAAGGCAGCCATTGTTCCGCTCTCCCTGTCCACTTTACATGGGCTGAAAGTAATGCATGCACTTTAAATAGAGGCAGAAAAAGGGAGCCAAGGCAAGGGAGCGAGGGAGAACCGAGTGAATGGTGAAGGGAAACTGAGAGCCTGAGTTGTAGTAAGCTTTTTGGAGGAGGAAAAAAAAAACTAGATGGCAGGACAGGAGCGAAGTCAACGCCAGACATGAGGGGGAGACGCTTGTAGTAGCTCGGGGGTGAGGAGGCCAGCTTGAATGGAGAGGAGAGCGGGGGAGAGAGGTGGCAGCTTCCCTCATTTGCAACCAGCCGTATCCATCCTCCCTCCGCTTCCATCCTTGTCTGTCCTTGGCAAGATTTAAAGATGCGTGTCTCGGGCCGCCTCCCTCGTGGTGACAGAGGTTGTAGGAGTTTGTGGTGGTGGTGGTCCCTCAGGAGAGGAGACTCGGGATCCTCACCCAGTGGAGGTGCCGTCTTTGTGGTTCGTGACCCCGAGGTTATTTTCTGCAGAGACGGGATTAAGCCTCCTCAGGTTCGGAGCCCGAGCTTTGTTTCCTTCACACATGCCTTATGTTTACTAGTGGGGAAGGGGGGACGGGGCTGTTGCATCTTGCTTTGCAACCACTGTGACACATTGCATCGTGCCCTTGCGTTTGCCTCTAAAACGCATATATCACAGCGTGTGTAATGTAGCGCCTTAATGGATGGCTTGGCGCCAAAGCACTATATATTTAAATACATCATCTGACAAGACTGACTGGCGCAATAACAGTGAACTGTTTTTGTCCTCAAAAGTGTCTCTGCAAGTGAAGGTCATAAACGGACTTGTTACAGTCATCGGGATGAATAATGCGGCTAATTATGCCTGGTTGTAATTCAAACAGTGTGCGTCTCATCGGGAATGTTTCTCCATTTGTCTTTTGACTGGGTTTTTTAGCATTAGATTTTGACTTGGTGTGTCTCTTGATATGATGATTTCCTGTTGATGCAGTGTGAGTCTATTTGAACTTGCAAATATAAAGTGGAATGGCTAAAATGGATCATTCGCCATCTGTTTTCGGAAAGCAACATAAACACACCCACTTTCTTTAATTTTTGACCCAATTCACCACACGCCCCTCCTCTTCCTTTATTGAGTGTGTCTGCTGTGTGTGTAATTGTCATTCATTGTTTATGCACAGCGGATAGAGTTCCGCATAGATTGATTTATTTTTTTTCACTTCATCCCAAGAGGGAAAACGGCTGATCCCCGGAATGTGTGATGAATTCCATTTCCACCCTTTCCTCTCATCTGAACCCTGCTCTGAGTGGTCTGAATATCAACCCTGCATAACTAAATATGGCACCCCGATGAACACAAACCAACAACCGCAGACACTCGGTGGCACGCGAGCGCACACGCACGCACTCACACACTGGTCTGATTCAGAAGGCGCACTTCATTATTTCTTCAGTGATGTGTTCAAGTTGCAAGAGACGTGCTCTTTGTTTTTCTTTTCCTGCTTGTTTATTTTCTCGCTGTGAGTCAGTGAGCATCAAGTTGGAGAGTGCAGCAGCCTTTGAACTGTGCCCTATCCCATGACTGCAGCCTGGGGTATTAACCCCAAGCCACTGAGAGGCTTAAAAAGCCATCAGCTCATTGTCCTGAGACACCCACAAAAAAAGAAAAAAAAAGCCCTTCCTCTAAAATCTCCCCTGTTCCTCTCTTTTCCTCCTTCCCTTCTTTCTTATGAATATCTCTGGCTGGTCTGTTGGAATTCATATTCAGTTTTTAGGGTCTAATGAGATAAGTGAGACTTAAGGGCAGTCCCTAAAGTGGCCTGCGCCCTCCACATGAACAGATGTGATGAGTGCTGCCTATGGCTCCGTCCTTAGGTGAGAGCAACACCTCCCTGGTGCTCCAAAGTTGCTCATGTGTTGAATCTAGCCATTAAGCATTCTTAACAAATCATTTTAAAGGTGCAGTGATTAATCAATTAATTGACGATCAACTCATTCAACAATATTTGATTCCCCGTATAAATTCCATGTTAAATTTAAAATGGACCAAACCGGAATGTCGTCCTCTCAACAGTAAACACTCACAGATCTGTGTTCCTCCATGAATTCAGATTATCTTTGTGTTTTTTTTCTCCCCAAGATAAAACATTTGCAAATTTGCCTAATAATCATGTTTTTCTGTCAGGTTGCAGACCAAACCAGTAAACAATTTGAAATAATGCCATTTTGAAATAAAAGGATGAAAATTCCAATTTTATTTATTTTTTTCAAAAATCCGATTCATCAAATAATTGATGTAATAATTATATGACTGATTGATTATTAAAATAATTGTTGTTTGCAGCCCTACATAACATTAAGAGCTGTTTTTAAAAATAAAATATTGTCTGGGTTATTGTGTTTATAGTTCGCAGGTTTAAAGTCGGATGGATGTCAACATTTTGAAAAAACACATTCTCATGTGGGTGTGCGTGTGCACGCTCTGCTCATGATTATTATTCTCATTATATTATTATTATCAAGCTTTATTATGCTTCTACAGCAAAATGTGTCTCTAGTCTACACGATTGCTGTGCCTGCAGTTTTCACAATTTTCAGTTAATTTTCATGTAATACTACACTAAGAAAGGTTTTTGAGACAATAATGCATATTTCTCAATAAGGTGGAAATTTATCATAATCAATATTCTGATTATGGTATTAAAAATAACGTATTTGTATTTGACAGTTTCCATCGCTCCTTTTTGTTCTTTGCCTGTTTTGCCGCTCCTCCTCTGCACAAATTCCCAGTCCCGTCGTGGATCCATGCAAAATAGGCCATTTGATTTCCTCCCGCTCTTTTTCTCGTTCATGACATATTGTCCTCACTCCTGCCTGAAGGATTACTAGCTCTTTAACTTGACTGTCCTTGTCATCGGCTCTGGTGGTCCTGCTGAGGTGACCCAGCATGGCCACTGCCGAGCCTCAGTGTTGTGGCTGCAGCGAACGACTTAACGCACAGGCTGACGACCTGCTGTCATGCGCCCATTTTTCTCGCCGTCCCCCACTCTTTTTTTTTTTTTTCAAAATCATGTTCGTTCCGATCCAGATTTCCTTCTTGCACTGCCACTTGACATTTGTGCATGTATTTGTATTTTATAATTAAAACAGGAATCAGTAATTAAAAACTCTCCTTTTGTTATATTAATTAAATCATGTCTATTGTCTAAATTTCTGCATATATGTAATTTGTCATTAAAATTGTTTTTATACATACAATTTATTGAATTTATATTTTTTAAGGGAAAAGATGACCGTAAATCTCCCTGCACGAGTGTACAGCAGAACTACTACTCCCCAAAAAATCCCAAAGTTCTGTTTCACCTGCTGTTCAGTTCTTTTGCGCTGTCCGACATTCCAGTCGGGATTATAGCATGGCATGGTAAACGGAAGCTGCGATTCTAAGGATTGCCAGGGACTTTTGTTTCTTTCTCTTTTTTTTTTCCCCCAAGTGACTTTGTGTTTGGCCTGGTTGTTAAAGCTTTGACCATGAACCCAGAGAAATGAAATGTGACCCTAAGAATAGCACTGTTTTCTGAATATACATTTTCAGGCCATTATAAAATGTCTCTCATAAAAAGTTTGTATTTCAAAATTTTACAAATTAAAAAAAAAACTAATTTTTTAAAATGTTTTTTGCTTGATTAAACCTAGAAATGCATTTAATTTGTTATTGTTGTTGGTGTCCAATGGGAAACTCTATGATTTTTTTTTTTTTTTGTACAATATTTTTGTCCACAGACATAAAAGAAGTTTTCATTCAAAATCTTACATTTGTACATACATGATTTTCATGTACAGTAATGGTCAGTAATGCGACTTTCTCTTCTGCCAAAAGAATTTTGTATTTCTTTATTGCAAAAATTCCAACGGCAAAAATGTAATCCGGTTGAACTCCTTTCTATTTAATGAGTTGCTTTTGTTGTTGTTCCCCTTGCAAATATTTTTTGTCTTTAAATGACCATTGATAAAATGATTTAGTGATCTCCCCCTCCCTGCTAATAAAGTTTCCACGCCATTCTTCCTGCAGTGGCTCCACTCAAGAACACAAAATGCAAACCAGACCTTTCTGCCCCCTTTACCTTCTCACTGGAAAAATCTGACAATTTGCAGATGTTTCAGCCATAGTGTTCTTAATGAGGCACAGGGCTGATGTTGTTGTTATTAGCCCGTGGGAGAAGAGATGCATCCTATTTGTTGTATTGGATTATAGAGGGAATGTTTGTCTTGTAGCGGCCTAATGAAATATTCATTTGTGTCTGTCGGAGCTGCATTTGCAAACCTTTGCACGCTATTGGTGGAGAATGAATTCCAGGTAGACATGTTTTGAACATTATGACAACTTGTCTGAGTTTGTTGTTTTTTTACTGATCCACTTAGATGTAAACAACAAACCAAGAGATTTTCATTGGGTTTCTTGGAGACAAATTGACACGGTTCATTCACTAGCTCTGCAAAAGCAGAATAAATGAACTTCGGGCACTCACATTTTCCTGCCTTAAGGATTCAGAGAGAAAGAGTGAGATAGCGTCTCTATACATTAAACTCGGCGCACTCATGTGCATTTGCGGGGAAAAGCCATCTTCCCTGTATCACTAGTAGGAGGAACATGGCACGGAGGAGGTTGAATTATTCACATTCATAATCGGCCTTTATGTCCTGCCTCCGAGCTGGGCCCCTCTGTTATTTTAGTGCATAATTGATAGTGCTCAGGAGTGGAAAAGTTAGAATAGCAGAAGTAATGTGAAGCGAAAGTGTAGTCAGGCAGCACAAGAAGGGAAGAAGGCGGGGTACTGATGGAGGTGGGCCCCTATAGGACTTTTTACACCGAGCTTGTGTCGGCCTTTGCGGGGCTTTAGCGTTTGTAGACCAGCCAGACGAGCAAAGGTGGGGGGGAGAAGAGGGGGATAAAAAGGGGATAAGATGGGGATGAAAGAGGTGGGAGGGAGAAGGGGATCCAGAGTAACGAGGCCTGACGCTGAGCCGGCCTAGAATGCGGTCCGTTTTGCCCCCAAAAGTGGCTGCCTAGGACGCAGCTGTGTGCGAAAATAACATTCAAGCCAGCCGAATTTGATGGTGATTGGAAGAGTTTGTCGTTTTATCTGCACGGGAGACACACAACGGAGTGCTTGGCCCCCTAGCAAGTCTTCTCTCTACTTTCTACTTGCTGGCCCGTGCAGACGAGTGGCATCAATAAAGAGCAACCTTGGAGGGAGAGCACCCATTGCCCTTCTGCGCCAAAGTGAAGTGAGGCTAAGTAAGGATAAATTGAGTGGGATGACCTCTTAAGTACACGACAAGACCACATACACCTGTCTTTAACTTTTAAAATGGTCTTTCAAGGTTGATATTTATTTCCATAAAATTGACTTTATTTAAAAAAGACATGCGATGCCGCGTAATCAATGAAAGAACCCACCAAAAGTTGGCCAAATATCTTTTTTCTCCATCATGTCAAAGAGCTTGAAAAGCCCATCAAACTTGATTTTTTTTTTTTTTTTTTTGATCAAACACTTTTCAAAATATTTTTAACAAGAACAATCCCAATCTATTTAAAATATTGTAGAAAATCCTGAAGCAATTGAGACAAAATAGAGTGCACCAGATGGAAGCAACCAGTAGGGGTGCTCTACATTCATTCGCAACTTTCCTGCCGTCAACAGGAACGTCAAGCATTTATTTTTCAAACCGCTTCAAGCAGCAATATTTCTGCTCAATACGTCAGCATCATGGGAACTTGAGTTTAGACATTTTTAGATAATGACTATTTAATATAATTATCTGATTAACTTTCTTCATGGTGAATAGACAAAGTTAAGTCAAACGTTCATCCTGCGGATGCTGTTGGAGGCTATTTGATATTTTCTTTCATTTTAAGTTCCTCTCGACGTAATGCCCGGGTTTCACATTGCCTTTGTAAATATTCTGTGCTTTTTAAACCCATTACAAGTTAGTTAAATGGCCCCCTCCTTCCGCGAACGTCTCAGGTGAAGCTGTTAACACGGCCCCAGGTGTAGTCTATTTAACACCTCTCTGACCCTCAACAAAGCCCGACTAACTGCTGCTGAGCTCTGCCTTTTGTGTTCCGTAACAAAGCCTTTTAGCTTCTAATAACGGCACAGCACCGGTAGTGCGAAATTAAACCTGAGACGGAGGCCACCACATTAGAGAGTTGGTGGGAACTGTTTAAGCCGCTTCTCGAAACCAAACCAACACACAACGGGCGAAGATCATGTTTGGCCAAGTGGCCTGCTTTGATGCGGGGATCGGATGGCGCTGGTCGCAGGCAAGTAGAACAGAACCTTGAATGCTTCTCGTCTTTTAGTGAGCTGTGGAAGTACATGTGTTGGATAAAACAGGGAGTGTGCTGTATAATGCTCCCAGACAAAGACCAAGGGTATCATGTTATGCGCCTTTTGTGAGTGCCTCCTGATTTTGTTGATTAAATCCAATTTTACGTCACTCATCACTGAAAAAATGACTGACTTTTTGCAGAAAGAAAACTATTTGTAATAATTGACTTTTTTTTTTTTTTTATCAGTTAACTATAATTAGAAAGTACATCTTTATTGATCCAGCACTAG
Source organism: Idiotropiscis lumnitzeri (assembly GCF_059441095.1). NCBI lineage: Eukaryota > Metazoa > Chordata > Actinopteri > Syngnathiformes > Syngnathidae > Idiotropiscis > Idiotropiscis lumnitzeri. Next base: position 30,522,817 of record NC_142391.1, read on the forward strand.
GTTTGGACATAATGATCGATTAATCAATTGATTGTTGATGACAATCACTCAACTTACTTGCTGTCAAAAGAAGCACAACATGTTATCAGCTCTGAAATGCTGAGCAAAAGTGCATCCAATTCAAAACAGCAGCTTTTCCAATCCTGTTAAAATAGTGTTTTTGAAAAATGGATACATGGCCATAATCATTAAACTCGATACATATGTTCATCATGCGACTTTATATATTTGAAAATATATTTCACCAGAGTTGCTCCAATATGACCATGAAGCCGGTGAGTGGAAACATTAACGGTGATATGTCCCAGCAAGTCATAAAAGCAATTTACGAGTGCACTTAAGGCCTATGCACCTACAGGAGCTGCCCTATAAAGATGTAGACAGAAGATTGCACCAAACTCCTTCCAATTACACACATTTAAAAGTATTAAAGGCGGATCGATAAGCGATAGAGGTCCTATTAATCTCAGATTTACCCATTCATTTCTAATTAAACTCTCCTTTTTCCTTTCAAATTTGTAGCGTTTTACAAGCTCACCATTGATTTGTGCTATTGTTCACTTCCTGCGGGCTTAATGCCACATTGAGTTGTTTTCCCTGACGAACTCCTCAATAGTAGATGTTTTTAGCCTTTTTTTAGGATCCACACTCAACTCTTTGTTAACCTTATTCAGAGAGAGAGAGAGAGAGAGAGACCCTGGAAGAACTGTTAATACATTTGTTTTTTTGTTTTTAAAAAGGCATAATTGATTTCTCAAAATAATTTTAATTAGCTGAGCACCCAAGTCATCATGTCTGCATGGAAACAATGCAAGCAGCCTTCTGAGAAATAGAATTTCGGTCATCCGCCGTTTGGAGTATGCCACGGCGCTTAGTTGATCTCCTATGCTAATTTATTTACAGCGTGGCTCTGCATGCCAACCCTGGACTGCTATCAGTGCCGGCAGGTATGGATTGTGTCTCACGGCGAAGTTAATCGAGGAAATCCTCCTCCTACGTTTCACGCCTGCATGCGGACCTGCACGAGCACACTTTCAACATTAATCCCAGTCTGATGAGATGGCGTGACCTTTCGCATGCTGACCAAACCGCCGCTCATTACAACACTGGCCCTCAATTAATATGACATAATATGCCACTAATTACATTGAACAGCAGCTAGATGAGCCAAATGCATTTAATTGCTTTACTTGTTTTTGCATATTTAAGCGGAGCTATATTTCAGCAATGCGTTAACATAGACAAGCAATGTGCATCCCAAATGTGCTTCTTTTCTGTACTGTAATGAACCCTCCCAGTTAAGGCTAATTTAGTGCAATTAGCAGGCTAGAGTTTAATCAAGAAATGCCATTGCAGAAGCCTGCAGATGCCATTTAGTTTAAGTACCACCATCTGATGGAAGATTGAGGATAAACTACTCTTTTGGCTGTACAATTATCTGAACAAGTGTTATTTATGTGCAATTTTTAAGTCGAGGCAGCGTTAAATAAATGTCATCACAAAGATCGGATTAGCATCTCAAAGTTTTTATGAGTGTCAAGGTTGATCGAACATCTATATTTTCAAAAGCCTTCCCATCTTAAGGATACAATTTTGTTTCTTTCTGTCTCTTAAAACCTGTTGGGAAATGTGGCCTTCTTTATACTGACCTTCTCGTTTGATTGCATGCATCTTTTATGCAAATACTCACACATATCAGCTCCAACTAATTCCTCTCCTTCTGGCTTTGTTTACTCCCAGTGTTTGGCCTCTTTAATTGGGAATTTTTCCAGTGTTTTACCGTCTCGTAATGATTTTATTGCAGGCTGTTTTATACCAGTGTCCAAACCTGCAGCCTGGGGAAGATTTAGTGTGTTGCTTCTGCTCCGTACTGAGCTTTAATTGGAAGGTCAGGGGGGACGTGTTTCAGACTAGCAGGAGATCAGCCCGCACCGCCGATGTAAAGGTTATCCAAACCAACCGGCAGACATGAAGATGTAATTTTCTTATTATTTTAGTAACCCTAAGGATGGTGAATATTGCAGAGCTGAATTGTGCCTTTAAAGCATCATTAGTGTAGATTTTATTACAACCCCCCTCCTGTGCATCGTTTGTATTCTGCCATGAGAGATGCATGCGCTATTTTGAACATACTAGCAGATGAAATAACCATTTTCTCACACCAAGAAGATTCTTTCCATCCAGCCCAGCCATGGCGTCTCTCTTAAGAACAGCTGCCTCTGCTCGTGCGTGGAATGCCAGCAGTTCAACCACACTGGAAGGCTGAGACGTCTGTGTGCTTGACTCGCCGTGGCTCCGAGGGGCTCCCTTTCTACATTTCGTGCCGCCTTCCGTGTCTATCGCCAGCCAGCCCTTCTCTCATGCTTGCCTGGTCTTGTGCTGTTGATGGGCTTTGGGTTGGAGTGCGGCGGCCAGCGGATAAGTGGTTGATGTCTGGCGTACGCCGCCTATGTAGGCTAGGTCATGTGGCGAACTCCAGAACGATCTCACTGGAAGATTCTTGGCACGCAATGTCCTGAATGCTACATGCAGACTGCTTTTGCAGACACTCACTGGCCAACCTGCATGTGTATCCAAGCGTGCCTTTCCACCAGCCTTAGTGGTGCTACAATTATCGACAACAGAAGGCAAGGTGAAGGTTCTGCAGACCAAGAGGCACAATGTGCTGACCAGAGCATCCTGCAACAAAAGCAAACGTCGGCTGTGTGCTTAGGGGGAGGGTGCAGAGAAAGCTACACCATGAACAGACTGGCAACACTCTTCAATTTTATACCTCTTTTTCTATCCCTTCTTTCTTCTTTTTCTAAAGAAAATAGATTTTCTTGCCCCCCCCTCCCCAGCCGCTCTTTTTCTTTTATTTAAGACCCCTCCACCATTGCTGAGCCCTCACAGCAAGAATCGATACAGTATCTGCATGTATGTTGCGATAAAATACAAGCACACTCACTAGTTCCACAGTTGCAATCAGCTACTCGTAAATAAAGGCTGGGACAAAATATCAATATTGCGATATATTACATCGTTATCGCTCATGGTACAGTATTGTTAAACCTTTCAATCCATCATCATTCCGTAAAAACATGTTATAGGTCATATTTTTTGGGCCAGTCCATTACTCACTGCTTACATTTTATTTTCATGAACAAAGTCATGGCACCAATTGTTATTTTGTTTTAATAAACCAAGTGCTGACAACTTTGGATTGGGACATTTTGGGAGTCGAGCAAGCATTCGAGGGTGTGGCTCACCTCTCCCCAAAGTCGGCTGGGATAGCCTCCAGCTCACCTGCAATCCTAATGAGGTTGAGCGACACAAAAAAATGGATGGATGTGTAATTTTATCATTGGCAAACATTGTGAGTTACAAAGTCATAAACCGGCCTTCTCTTGTTCTTTCAACCTTTCACTTTTTTTGTGTCAAACTCTCCTTTTGTCGTCATGCAACTTCCTGCCGCCCCTTAAAAAAAATGTCTATCCAGTCTAACCTCGGCTGCCACCCTTTGTGAATTTAATCAGTTTACGTGTCCATGCGAGCTCGCTCTCATCACAGCAAAGATGTAATGCAGCAAGGTGAGAAAGTTAAGAGATTGAAAATGCATTTACAGTGGCCCGCTTCCCCCCTTTGCCTCTTCATCCTTGAGATGGCTTGTAATGAGGCTGGAAATGTTCTCATTCTCCATGCCGAGGCTTGGTCAGAGGTGGGGAGGGGAATCTAGCTTCGTCAAAATACTTAAACATATTTTTTGGTCTTATGAGGCTTTGGACAGGCCTGTACCTTTAACATAATCTCCTCAGAATTATGTACACAGAATTACACAAAAAGACAGCATGTTTTTATATATAGTACACTACATAATGCCGCTGTTTTCCAACAAACAAATAAGTCTCGTATGCTCCTCATGTACTGACTGTGTGGTAGTTTTGATCTAAAATGAAGACAAATTATAATTATGCTTTTTTTAATTTTGTCACAATGAATTTCTGAATAATACATTTACCTTTACACCCTACAAAAATTCTCCAGACATGTCAGCTGATGGTGCTGAAGTCCGATTTGCCTCTTGAACAGTGTTTGTCATCGTTGTCTACCGCACTGACATCGCAACAAAGCTCTACCATGAGCTTTGTGCTGGGTAGAAAAATAAAAGGTTCTGTTCCAGTGCTTCGCAGTGAAGCATGCGTGGATGTCACAAACCTGAACACCTGTTCTCCATCTCAGTCATACTTCCTTGAACTCCCCTGCCTGACTACATTGAGTGGTTGTGTGAAACAAGGTTGTCAGGGCCATTGTGCCGCTCCCTTGCTGGGTCCACTCTTTCCTCGTGCTCGCTCTAATGACGAATGACCTGTGGCTCGACATCGGATGCTGCCAGATGTGCTGGCGGTGGGCTAAAGGACGGTTTAATAGTCTAAAGTGCTCGCCTTGTTGCTCTGAATTTTCAAAAGGTTATAGCAATTAACAATAAGAACAAAAGAGAAAAAATTACACTTTTGTCATGATGTGGAATACAATAAATTAGTTATAGACGTTAACTTAATGAAAAAATATTTGAGAGCATATCGTCACGTCATAAACATGTAATTAAGTGTAAAGACACAACCACAGTGACCATGAACCCCTCGTTCTTAAAGCCAGAGACAGTCAGCTTCTCTGAGGGGAACATGTGTGAAAACGTAAATCTGGTCCGTTTAACGGATCCTCCCATGTCACTGCAGTATCAGCACGGACTCAATATGCACAGCTTTTCAGACATAAGGATATCGGCGCGGATGGTGTCAACACGGATTGTGCTCAAAGAAAAGTTTTTCTTTCGGCACTCACCTGCTCATTCCAGCTAATTTGACCTTAGAAGCGAGAAACTCTGTTTCTCATTTCGTGACAGATTGGATGTGGCAGCAATTTCATGACAAAATGTATTTCACTAATTTCAACTCCCAAGAAAAGTCACCCGAGGCAATTAATTAAGTCTGGAGAGGTGTGATTTAACTGCTGAACTCTGGCTGTGGAAACACCTCTATAAACCACCTCAATTTCTTTTTGCTACCTTCCACATTCGCATAGCAAGTTTTGCGTACTGTTTTGAGCTTGTTGTTTGAAGTTGACAGTGTTATCAGACATCAGGCCAAACAGACAAGGATATATGCATGCAATTCAGTCAGCCACTTAGTTGAAAATGGAAGTCTCCGTGTATCGTCGAGAATGCTTTTATCGAAGGAAATATTCACGTTGAATTTCCGTGTTGATGTGTGAGCAGCATCTAAAAATTCCCCTGACCCTTCATTGAATTGCATTTGATTTAGGTTGGAGGCGGATTTTCTAAAAACTCATAAATAAAACATCATTTTCTTTGTTATACCTCTAAAGAAAAATGCAAGTATGGCTTGTGTTCTCCTAGCAGACTTTTGACATCCTTGAAACTATGAGTCAAACCTATATTAGCATGCATGCTGGCTGTTGTGCTCACAAGTGGCCACATCAGATTAATTTATGCATTATAAGATACATGAACACCCGATTTATGTGCAGATGAATTTAATATTCAGAATTTTAAACACTACCTTCCTGTAGTAGGTGGTCTTTAATCAGATGTCTCCTAACCTGAATACATTGGCTGTGCAACTTGGATCGGTCTAACGCGTTAATAGCAGGTCAGATCAACGTCCGTGTTGTTGTTTTGAAAGAAGTTCATTTGTACTTAATGAGTGGGCCCTTAGCTCCTGCTGTGCTTCGAGGAGGTGGAGGGAAAAAGGTGGGGGGTAGTTGGGAGTGAGGGGCTCCATAGATTAGACACCATCTGTTGATGCACACTTAGCAAGACACAAACTGATTGCACACAAATTTAACAACAGCGACACATCTTCACACGCGACCCGGCAGAACTACTTTTTGGGGATATCACTTAACTCTTCTGACTTACAGTACTTCAACCCTAACTCATTAACTTACATTTCTCTCCTGTCTGATCTGTTGTAAATCATGTTCAAAGCCCCCCTCCCTCCTTTACCTCCTGCTGGGAGTAATCATCTATGAAAGAGGACACATGTTAATATTATGGCGTCTGTTTTTTTGCAAGTATCTTTCTGAAGCCATTGTTGTGCCAACATGGCCATTTTTGTTTCAACCCCGCACCCCTCCGCGCCAGACTCACTCCCTCCCTGGCGACGGTTCCAAGTTCAGAAGATGTGGTAATGTTTGTGTTTGTGTGTACGCGAGTTGCATTGTTCATGTTTGTTGTTTTCATCCCACCACTGGGGTTCAGTGACACTTGCGAAGGTCTAAGATGACTCCGTGGGAGAGGGTCAGTCATCACCGCCTGCCCTCCATCGCCACGTCGCCTCGCTCAATCTTGCCATCTATTTCTTTCATGTGTTCCCTTCTCTCTGTCCTGTGTGGCTCACGGTATGTGGACTTTATTAAATTTTCCTGCGGGAGGGTGATCGAGAAGACAGGCTGGGGATCGGAGGGGGCAGTCATCCCCTCTTTCATCTGTCCCCTGGTTTTTATTCCTGCCAGGGGACTCTGCTTGGAGGGTCCTTGTTGGGGGGGGGTTGAGACGGTGACCCAGGAACCTCTACTGTGCTTTATGACGGGTTCCTGATTCCGTATGGAGGTCAGATAGTGGAGAGGAGATAACAAGATCTCGCTCTCTCTCCGTTCAAATATTAAACGGAGGCCACGGTGTTCAGAAGTGATGCAGAGGAATTGGGAAATCCAGCAATATATGCCATGCCAAGTGAAATACAGCAGCAAAAAAACTGCCATTAATCACCTGACCTTAGCAAAATGATGGCATGTGCATCAGGAATTTACAGTTAGTCGTTCAAATCTGATGCAGATTTGAGTGTGACAAAAACGCACTCCTCTTCACAGTCAATCTGGCCCATTATTTTTTTTCTTTTAAACAAGCAAAATGAATGCACATTTTAACAGGATGAATCACACACGTGGAAAAGTCAGTTGTAGTTGAACATCTGAAGGTCCTACACCAGTAAATCTAATTATTATATTATTAAAGGGGGAGTTAGAATGTTTTTCTGAATCTACTTTTTTATACTGTAGGATAAGTACGGCCCAAGCAGTGACTTGCCATTTTGTTTCACAGTCTCTTCTCCTTACTCCGGCTGTGATGACACTGCAATGTTTTTGTTATTTTTTTCGACCATCATGAGTCACACCGTGGCCTATCCTGGGGCTCCCTGACTCACTCCATCACTGATGCTGTTGGGAATAAAATGAGCTAACTGATTGCTGAAAATGATCCTTATCAGCTTTGGACTCAGAGTGCTTTAGCCAGCGAAAGTCCCCCCCCCCCCATCCCATACAAGACTGTTTGACTGTTGAGTGAAATGCATATTTGTGTCGGGGAGCGTGCAGGTGTTTATTACACACACTCTGATAAATAAGCCGATCTTCTACTGTCCCACTCAACTTAATGATGTCATACTCAATGATTAATTTGAAAGGAAAATAGGACGGTGAGTCAAACCTACAAGGGACTATTATTCAACCGCAAGCTTTTATCACCTGTTCATATTGTGTGTTCTTCATGCACCATATTGCGAATGACCTGACCTTGTATTTGCCTAATGGGATCTTGCAGAGGTCATGTGCATCAATATAAGCCGTTTGCAAAGGTGTAGTAATCTAAATTGAGATTCACATGGTCCCCCAATTTCTGTGAAACAGATTTTTTTTTTGGCGTGTTGAAAAATATTTAAAAGTATGTCTAATTGAATTTCAATGTGATTACAGTGCTTGGGGGGAGTATTTTATGGCTTAAACTAAAAAAAAAAGGTTTTGATTTCTTCCCATGCTATTGTTTGTGGGTGTTCATGCTTAGAGCTCTTTTGTACATAAATACATTAAAAATAATACAGAATGTTTTCATTAATTTGAATGTTCATATTCAGTGTTTGTGAGGGATTATTTTAAGGCTTGAGCTGCAATATGTATTTGTTCTGGTCATTGCAGATTTTCACCTATTGCGGTTGTGTCTGGAACGTAACTCCTTCTGTCATTTGCCGGTTTACGTACACTGACCACTTAATTTGGAAAACTGACGTGGTCTAGCACCAGAAATTATGGCTTGCTAAAGATACAGACTTGTGACCCCATTCTACCGCCATCACCTGCAGCTTCCTCTTCCACAGTGGCCGAGATGACATAGCGTCTCTTCGGCGTCTCCCATCCTTCACTAAGGGACGTCCCAAATCACAGCGAAAGTAAATATGAGACCAGGGAGGAGATCCGTCACCACTCGCCTCTTTTGTGCCTACCACTCATTTTTCATGCTCCTGGATCGGGGCGGGTGTGCGGTGTTTCATGGTGGTAAATGTGATTTATTCACCAAGATGTTGTTTGGCGGTGTTTGGAGCAGCAGTCAGACTCACAATTAACACTGATTTATCCGGAAGCACTGTCAAAGTCTCTGAATCAGCAGAGAAGGCCATAACGTGCACGCTAGTGGACGAAGGCGTGAGGGGAATTCTTAGGCGATGATTTGATCTTGGGTGTGAACAAGCAAGGTCCTGCTTTTACTGTAAGCTAGGGCACAAATTATTTTTTTGGCTGTGATAGAAACTTTCACACAATTTTCCACAATGCTAATCAGTGATGGTACACAGTGCCCACAGTAGTTTTGTTCTGTTTATAACCATATGTCGTTTGTCGAAAGGCAGGCTCAGGCACATAATAGAACACAAGACCAGGCTCGTGTAAGGCGCTGTCGGCGTCAAAGCTCGACGTTTAGTGCTACATCATTAGAGGGGATTAGAATGAGATTCAGGGTAGTAGAAAGGCATTGCTTGGGCCTTCAGCAACACAAGGTGTCATTTAATAAAAATACTACAGCTTCACTCCGTTCCGGCAGAAAAACATGTTTACTAGAGAATCTTTATTTATAGATTCAACCACTTGCAATATTCAAGCTTTTTTTTTTTGTAGTCTTTACAGATTTACCCAAAAATTCCACCAATTCAATTGTTTTGCTCTTGGTGGTTATAAACAAGGCATTGTCTCCAGCATTTTCTTTCCCACCCACATTGCTTTTTGCTGACGCTTGGTGAAAACAAAGCTTTTTTATTTCATTTTTGGACCAGGAAGTTAAAGGTTGCAAAGGGCCAAAGCAGTGTAGTAGATTTTAATCTAATCTACCCCTGATCTGCCATAGCATGAAGAAATTGAGAAAGCGGGTCATGGCTGGAGGTTAGGTCAAGTCCCCAACGTAAACCCCCGGCATTCTTGGAGTGTTAATGGAGTTTTGCGTTTCTGCTTGTCGCCGATTTGCGTGCGCGCTTTGTGTCCCATTTTCTCACGTTGTGCCATATCAACATTTATTTCCAAGGGTGCGCCTTTGCGTGGGGACCAGGGGTCTCTGAGGGCCTTGGGTGTATACTAAGACCCTCATAAAGGGTCGTGATTATAGTGGGTTGTGTGAGAATGTGTTTATGTATGTCTGGATGGGGCGCCGTCAGGGCTCGCTCTCAGGGTGGGTTTTAATTCCAAATGGACGTGTGAGGAAGGCTAGCGTGAAATGTATGTGTGTGTGTAGGCGGGGGTGGTAGGCATGGAGAGCGTGAATTCGAGGGCATGTAGATGCGGCGTGTAAAATGGTTATTGTAGTGTAATCAGCATGGCGACCTGACTCAACTGTTAATATTGAGGAGTTTGACCTTTTCATGTCGGTGGGTCTGTATTCCATTGAGTAACTCTCAGCTCAGTTGAGCAAAGTAGGGATTTAACATGCTTTATGTTAATCACGTGGGTGAGGAAGCCTGATAGGTGCCTATTCATTGCAACTGTACAGTAATCACCCCAGCTGTCCCAGAAAGTATGTTTCATGCAAAGCCTAGACTGTTTTATTTCCGGTCATTTATACTGTGCAGTGCACATTAATACAGATGAAAAAAAAATGCAAGACCTACCTTTTTAAGTATACTAGAATCAACCTAATACTTTCACTACTATTTAGTTACATAAATTTGATATCACAAGAAGAGGGTATATTAGGCTTTTTATTTCAAAGGCCAAAATGTTGGTCACTATCCAACATTATGCTTGGTGGTGTGAATTATTGTCGGACAATTAAATGGTCAAAAACTGGTACATGCTAGCTCGCCAGCTAACATAATCACTGATCATAATAAAATGCAGTAAATTTGTTTTTGTTTTACTCCTCACTTCCCAAAGAGTTTTATCATTTGTTTCTGAACCCGTTTTATCCCATCATACATGCACACTTGTATGCATATCACCATTAAGTAGATTGTGTGCATTCTCGCAAATGCACAATTCAACTACAAAATTGCATCTTTATTGATGTCGCTAAATAATATACTGTAAAAGTATGAAAAGGTATGCTGGGATGGTAAAGGAAGAAAAGTTAAAAAGTACTGCATAAGATAAGATAAGATAAGATGTCCTTTATTAGTCCCACAATGGGGAAATTTGAGGTGTTACAGCAGCAAAGATATACCATACCATTCATTCTCCCGAAAATGAACTCAGCCTGATTCATATGCATATTTGGAATCGTGCCTAGTGATCACCGCTCATCCACATGGGGAAAACAATGTCTCACTACGCTCGCGTCTTAAATCCTCCCAGTAGTTTTAATAATTGCAGTGTTCATCCCTGAGGCCTTCTTCCACCACGTCTTGCCGTCCCTTAAGGGAAAATTCAAAGACATCAGCCCCAGGTGGGGAGCCCCCAGGCTGGGCTTGTTGTTGCGGCGGACACCCTCGCAGGGGTTTGCGAGCTTCAGAGACTTTGATTAGTTTCACAAGCTTTTTCTCTGCTCCCGAGATGAGGGAAACACGCAGACATCAACCAAAAAAAAAGTATAGGGGTTAGTCAACGATTTTCTTGTGTCACTAATGTATGGTTTAGCTGGACGGAGATGCAACACTTGGTTGCTGTGGTTTCAGAGGGCTGGGGGAAGTCTCATGTTAGAAACAATGCTGGAAAATTGACCTCCTTCATTGCCGCAAGCGTAGCTCATGGATTTAACAATGTGTCAACACCAACACAATGCTGTTTACGCACAGCCATTCATGCAGGCAAAAAAATGCAAAGCATCTATTTTTTGAACGGAAACAGCAAAAAAGTATGCTTCTTTCTGTTGGCCACACAGCGTGTTTTCTCCGATATGGTAAGCGCCATTCAGTAGCGAAACAATTGCACCCTGTAATCTTTGCTGCTTTATACTGCCGCGGCGCAAACTTTCAGCTGTGATGGACAACTCTTCAAAGGGTAGACTTTTCCCAACTTTATTTTGTCAGGTCTGTATTTTCAGAGGCTAATGATGGGCTGGAAAAATGCCTGGGAATGGATAATAAGAATGACTAAATGCACCTCTGTGTCCGGAATGTTACATCTGCAACCCAGTCGACTTGCGTAAGGATCTCTTCTAAATACCATTTGAGCCCCCAAAAAATACGTCATACGTAGTTTACATACTTCCTATGCCACATCAATGGCAAATATTCTTATTGTAGTGTGCAATGTGTTGGTTTGGCCTCAGCTAACCACATCTGTTGAGGTTTATTTTCAGCGCTCGACCAATTTTAGCACGGATACTTTTAGGGATTATTGTTCTATGTCAAAGCAAGAACATTATTGATTCTCAGTTAAAACCCACTACATGGTGGACCGAGGGCGCGGCGTGCACACATCAAATGAGAATGTTTCCACGTTTTACAAGAAATTTGATGGTCAAACTTTCTTCATGTTCCTGTCAGTGCTTTTCCCGATAAAATTGTAACCTATTCCTCACAACTACAGGAATTGTTCCCTTTACGAGTAATACAAAAATATCTTGCAATATGGACTTGTTCTTGTTAGTGATAAATTAACCAAGCCGAAACATGTCTCCCTCATCTTCAACTAAGGTCAAAGATATAATACATACAAACTGATTTTCAAAACCTTACCAAGCACAGTTAAGAACTTCTCCCAACACATAATATATGAATTTACCACAAATCAAACGGATCAAACAGCAAATATTATTTTACTCAATCTACAATTGGTAACCTAATAATAACTGACTCATTTAGTTCCCCTCCACTAAGCTTGGAACACTTTCCAAGGCTGAGACAACGAAGTCAACAGGCATTTTTTTGTCTGCAGCTTCAAATGATCGTCTTGCAAGGACCGTCAATGTTGTTTTTTAGTTTAGAGTTGACTTCTGTTGACCTTTTATTTCAACTCATTACTATAATTTATTTTCCAACATCTACCACCACATTGCCCCCACCCCCACCCCCTACCTATCCACTCCGAGTGTGTTTATTTGCCGCGCTTGCCATGCGCTCACTCTAGCTAACTTGGGTCAGTCTCATCATTCACCTTCAAAGTAGCGGGAGTCGCAGAATATTCTGCTCTGATTAATATGCTACATCAATCAGTGCTAATGATCACATTGTTACACCACTCGTTCCAATTAATGAGTCAAAGACAGAGAGAGAGCGTGCATGTGGAAACAAAAGCAGCAAGGCTCTCAGTTACAGTTCACATGTGCTGGAATGAATATAAAGTATGAGCTTCAAGACCTATTGTCAAGTAAAGTTGGCCAACCATGCTTCAGAAATACTCACGGCTAAAACATTTTAAACATGCATTTCCAAGTTATTTTCAACACAATCCACCCAGATTCATACAAACACATATGTGGTGTGTTATAATTCATCACAAGTCAATCTTACCATGAATTCAGTTGCATAACCGTATAGCTTACCATTCTTTAAACCAGGAGTGGTCTAGTCTCCACTCAATGTACGGTCGTTCGGGCACAACATTTTTGGCATTCTGAGCATCTGGCTCGTATAGGTTTGGTCCAACATACATCATGCCAACAACTTCTTCAAACGCAGGGTCCCCTCAGATAAGTTAAATATCGCTTTCTGAGGCGATTTCTGACTGGCTTTGTGCACTTTCCATATGGAGCCTTGCATTGTTTTTCTTGGAATAATGTCACACTTCCGGGTTTGTCGCTTGCCTGTCACGATCCGTGCCTCGTCGTTGCAGCAGAGTGGGCGGGGTCGAGGGCGCGTTGCCCGGAGACGCGGCCACGAGCGGGGCGAGCTCACGAGACGCTCAGCTGTAACTCATCACGCCAGTGATTACTGACTATATAAGCCTCCGACACGCACCTCCGCGTGTCGGATTAGTGCTGACCAACTTGCTCTCGCCTTGTGCCTTTGCTATAGTCTTTGCCAACCTTTGCTCCGTGTCTTGATCGTGCTTATTGTTACCTTGTTTATGTCTTCAGCTACGTTTCGGCTCGCTTTGTGTTTTTCGATGATTGGATTTAACCTTACCCTTTGGAGGAAGGACATTCTTGTTTTCGGTTTTCTTGCGTTGCAAGCTCCTTTTGTTAATCGTTTTTCTTTTCCTGGGGGAAGGTTGTTCCCCCAGTGTTTTTCGTTCACGTCGCCCGGCGTCTGTAAGTATAGCTCCACTATTGTCTCTGATAGCAACTCCCCTTGCCTATCGACTGTAAATTGTTTTTTGCCGGCCACAATAAATATTGTTCCTACCATATTTTCCCTTGTCTGCGCCTTAAGAATCCACCCACACCGCTTCCCAGCCCCGGCTGGGGAGCGATCCTCACAGAATAATCCGACCATGGATTCTGCAGACAAGGAGAAAATTTTTCATGCCTTGACCAGCCAAGGACGCTTAGTGGGCCAACAGGCGACCGAGCTCGCGACCCTGCGCGTCGCGGTCGGCCAACTGGTCCAGCAACTCATGAGCCTAGGGGTCCGACTGAGTACCCCAGTTCACCCTGCCTCGCCGGTTCCCAACCCGGTCGATCCCCCTTCCGGGGTTCCGCCCCCAGGTTACCCGGTTAAGGAGCCTAACCTGGCTCATCCCGACCGCTACGGCGGAGAGCCTGGCCTTTGCGGCCCATTTATTCATCATTGTATGCTGATTTTTGACCAGCAGCCCCTAACCTATGCGCTAGACAGCTCAAAAGTAGCTTTTATGATGAGCCTCCTGACTGGTCAAGCGAGTGCATGGGCCATGGCCGTGAGCAACGCGCACCCAGCAATCCGCTCCTCATTTCCTAACTTCCTCGCCGAGTTTCAAAGGGTGTTCCACCACCCGGTCCGCGGGAAGGAGGCCGGAGCCGAACTGTTGGACTGTATCCAGGGCTCACGATCTGTTGCGGATTATTCGATCACCTTCCGCATCCGAGCAGCCGAGAGTGGGTTCGACGACTGCGCCCTGAGGTCCGTGTTCCGGAGAGGCCTGAACTCGGCTCTAAAAGATGAGCTGGCAGCCCGTGACAACGCCGAGACGCTGGAGGAGCTGATCACCCTGGCGATTCGGCTGGACAACCGCCTGCGAGAGCGTCGCCGAGAGCGAGGGGTGGAGCAGCGCCGCGCCGAGCTACCGCTTTTCCGGGTACCAGAGCCTGCACCAGCTGACGAGCCCATGCAGATAGGGGCAACCCGCCAGGCGCCCCGGGAGCAGCTTCGAGAGCGGGAGTGGGAGCAGCGCCGTCCCGAACGTCCACGCATCCGGGATTCCGAGTGGTCAACCTCCGACGAGTCCAGGCAGCCGGGTCCGGGCCGCCCGGATCTTCGTGAGAGGGAGCGTCGGCGCAGCACGGGGGCGTGCTTCTACTGTGGCCTTCCAGGACACCGAGTAGCAGGGTGCCCGGAGAAGGCCGCTCGCCAGGGATCGTCTCCTCGCCCCCCAACTAACTGTGAGTCCGCGGACCGCTCCTCCGCGGCCAAAGAACCCCGACAAGAGCCGGCTGCCAGCGTGGCAGGGGATCCGGACAGTCCCGGTACCCCCTTGAGACTGGAGATGGCCGGGGAGATCATGGGACTCGGTGGTAGCATCAAGATTCGCGCACTCATTGACTCTGGCGCTGACGAATGCTTTATTGATGCGGGCTTAGTGTCCCGACTCGGCTGCGTGGTCACCGAGCTCGATAGATCCAAGAAAATCTATGACCTCGACGGGCGCGAGCTGGCCGATGTCCGGCGCTTAACCGAGCCTCTTACCTTAAAGTTGTCGGGTAACCATATCGAGAAGCGCTCCTTCTTCGTCATGCCGGCCAGGTCAGCCCCCGTCGTGCTAGGAATTCCGTGGCTAACCTCACACAACCCAGTCATCGACTGGGGGCGCCTTTCAATCCAAAATTGGAGCCCGTTTTGCTACGCGCATTGCCTACGGTCCGCCGAGGAGGGCGTGCAGGTTAGGGATCAGGTTCCCCGTCTCGGCTGCGCCCGGTCCACCTGCTGCGCCCGGCCCGCCGCAGCCTCTCCGTCAGCGGCACAGACCATGCCGCCCCTTCGCCAGCTGCGGCAGACCACGCCGCCTCCTCGCCAGCTGCTGAGCCCCGTTCCGGGCTCCCCGCCAGCTGCTGAGCCCCGTCCCGGCTCCCCGCCAGCTGCTGAGCCCCGTCCCGGCTCCCCGCCAGCTGCTGAGCCCCGTCCCGGCTCCCCGCCAGCTGCTGAGCCCCGTCCCGGCTCCCCGCCAGCTGCTGAGTCCCGTTCCGGCTCCTCGCCAACTGCTGAGCCCCGTTCTGGCGCTTCAAGTTCCTGTTCCGGCGGTGCACGTCCTGCGTTCGTCCCAAGTTCACGTTCCGGCGGAGCACGTCGTGCGTTCGTCCCAAGTTCTCGTTCAGGCGGAGCACGCCCGGCGTCCGTCTCAAGGTCAAGTCCACGTTCAAGCGGAGCACTCCCTGCGTCCGTCCCAAGTTCACGTCTCGGCGGAGCACATCGTGCGTCCGCCTCAAGTCCACGTTCCCGTCTCGACGGGGTTCGACGATCAGCCGCCGCTCCACGTTCCAGTCCCGGCGGGGCTCGACGACCAGCCGCCGCTCCACGTTCCAGTCCCGGCGGGGCTCGACGACCAGCCGCCGCTCCACGTTCCAGTCCCGGCGGGGCTCGACGACCAGCCACCGTTCCACGTTCCTGTCCCTGGTCTGGCCTCCCGGACATCCGCCAGACCGGTCTCGAACTCGGGTGGTGGTCCCACCTCCCAACCCCTTCCGCCCACCCTTGTTCTTGGACTGTGTATTTGTGTTGTTTGGGACGTCTGGAATCCGTCCGTTAAGGGGGGGGTACTGTCACGATCCGTGCCTCGTCGTTGCAGCAGAGTGGGCGGGGTCGAGGGCGCGTTGCCCGGAGACGCGGCCACGAGCGGGGCGAGCTCACGAGACGCTCAGCTGTAACTCATCACGCCAGTGATTACTGACTATATAAGCCTCCGACACGCACCTCCGCGTGTCGGATTAGTGCTGACCAACTTGCTCTCGCCTTGTGCCTTTGCTATAGTCTTTGCCAACCTTTGCTCCGTGTCTTGATCGTGCTTATTGTTACCTTGTTTATGTCTTCAGCTACGTTTCGGCTCGCTTTGTGTTTTTCGATGATTGGATTTAACCTTACCCTTTGGAGGAAGGACATTCTTGTTTTCGGTTTTCTTGCGTTGCAAGCTCCTTTTGTTAATCGTTTTTCTTTTCCTGGGGGAAGGTTGTTCCCCCAGTGTTTTTCGTTCACGTCGCCCGGCGTCTGTAAGTATAGCTCCACTATTGTCTCTGATAGCAACTCCCCTTGCCTATCGACTGTAAATTGTTTTTTGCCGGCCACAATAAATATTGTTCCTACCATATTTTCCCTTGTCTGCGCCTTAAGAATCCACCCACACCGCTTCCCAGCCCCGGCTGGGGAGCGATCCTCACATTGCCAGGTTCTCACGTCGGAAAAAAACAATACTTTGTCAAATATTTGAAATAGAAATAATTTTTTCCATGCTTTATTTGTTGTAATCTGTTTACTTACTTTACTTTGATTTCATTTGGCATTTATTGAAATTAATTTGCACTAGGTCTTTAAGTCTTAGAATAATTACAGTTAGTATTTGATTACTACTTTGGAATATTTTAAAATGCACCTTCCTTGTGTCTGTTAAACTTTTGAGTTAATTGCATAGGAGCGTCAAATATTTTCTGGTGCTGCCCTGTTTTTTGGATTGCATGCAGTTCATGATTGATTAGCACACAACCTACTCATGAACAGGCTCATGTTGGGCCATAGAATGCACCCTTTCTCAAGAAACATCAAAGAGCAATATTCTGAAGTGCCGTGCTAACAAAATATTGTTTCACCTGGTATTCAAAAACAAAAGTATGTAACCCCTTTCACACACTTTAAAACAACTTGATGGCAGTGAATGACCCCTGCTAGTTGCCAAGAGCCTGCGATGGGGCCTTCTGGTTCGTCAGGCCTTTTAATGGACTCCCTGACAGTCCACTTCTATTGTGTAAGCGCAACAAGCACAGTGAATGCAGCAAATTAATCACATTTGGACCCGCATCGGCCACCACTGTTTAGCGAGAGCCCCCTTGCTAAGGTGCGACAGGAAGGACTCGACGGGTCAGACGAGCACAGAATGGAGGGCCAAGTGGAGAACAGGGGGGGACGGCTTCAATTTAACCTCCATTGGAAAGGAGAACAAGGCCGTCATTTTGTATACCGCATATCTCGTTGAATATGTTGCAGTGTCTTTGTGCGGCGTTAAGCATTGGAGCTGTTTTGCTCTGACAAAGGTCAGCGTGTAGTGCCAGCTGGAGAAGGAGGCCTATGCGGCCATGTAGATAGGACCTTGAAAACATTGAATGAATGAAAGCAGACAGTAGTGGGATAGAAAGCGGTAATAGAAAATGAAGCCGACATATGTATCTGACAATGGCAAATTTTAACAGAGGTCAGAGAAACCACATCGGATTATACATTGTGGTGTAATAAGTGGAATGTAGGTGGTAAAGAGGAAAATAGACAAAGTAGCAAAAAGGGGTCTCTTGGCTCCCAGTTAAGTATGCATCCTTACTTTTGAGATGATGGGGGGGCAGCAGATGACCGCCATTGTTCATGGGATCTCCCTCACCATTTGAAAAGAGAGACGGACAGAAGAGTGGAAGAGAAGAAGGCCAACAACAGAGAGAAGGTTTGGCTATGGGGCTGACCCTTGACCCTGTGCGACCGATCGTGACCTGCAGACACCCATCACAAGTGAGGCTTTTGTCTGCGGATCGAGCTCGCCGCGACCTCTTCCATGTAAAATTGAAGCCCCTAGATTCCACCCCACCTCCCTGTCAAACTCATTTGAATGTGACAAGGTCAGGGTTCATACACTGTCAGGGGCCTTGGGCAGTCAGATAAAACTGAACTGGGAAGCAGCATAATGCATACGTCTTTGGTTTTTGTAGTTGTTTAAAAGAAAATTGGAGGCTGTGCAAGAAAGATATGGTTTAGCCAACGTGAGAGCTTTTCCACACACTATCCCACAACTGTGTTATTAGGGATCGTCATAATTTAAGTATTCATTCTTTTGTGTGGAACCGATTTGTGATTAATTGTCTTTTGAAGTCATTTTGTTGAAAAGGAGTGCATTACTCAACTGCTACCCGAAGAGGCGCTCTTGATTCAGCAATGTATGTCAGCTACGGAAAGTTAAGCTGCAGAAGATTCTGTTGACATTTTACAAAAACCCCAATTAATAGATGAATTCATTTGGTGTTCATTTTCCCCAAAGACGAGGAACTCCAAATGTAGTCAAATGCCCACCCCTAGTCTTTTGTCTGGGTTTGAAGTGATATTGCGGTCCACATTTCTGCAGGGACTATTAGATCATTTCACTTCTTCCAAAACTTACACTGCAAAAATCAAAAGAGACTGAATTTTAATGTTTTCATGAACCCATTTCTCGATGACATCAGATGTTAAAAATTAAACTTGTGCTTTCACACCATATTTCTCCATCTTTATGTCTCAATCAATCCAAATCCTACTTTTATTTTCTGCTCGGGCTTTAATCATCTTGGTTTACACTCATCCAAGAGCTTATGTTCGACTGTGAAGTTGCGAGAGCCTGACTGTTTCCATGTGTTGTGTTTTATTGCCATTTTCCTGCCTGAATAATGTGGATTTTATCAACTCAGTATGTGTGATATTCATGTTTGAGGGGAAAAAAAGTTACATTTCCTTGTTTCACGGATTTCCAGCCATCTGTCCTTGATGCAGTTGATGCATCAGCTTTGTGTCTCTTGCACACATTCACACCTCTGTATAATATGCTTTTGGGGTAAAATAAATCACTGAATGATCACACGCTCTTTCACATACTCAACTTTTTGGCAATTGGCAAACTATCCAGCGATTATTAGTGCATTTCACAGACCTGGCGAGCAGTGACAAAACATCTTTGCACATTTCCCTCCAAAGTTCCGGGATTGTCGAGTGGAGGAGGTGGGTAGACAAGCCGTGCAGCTGGTAAAACTTTCTGATGGATGGAGCGTTTAAAGTCTGAGGAATGGGAGGGAGGGGCAGACAGAGTGAGAAGAGGGCTAAAAGTGGAAAACATGAGGATGCTGGTGAAGAAGCAGGCATTGGAGCACAAGGGGGATCAAGCAATTGGGTAGATTTGACAGACCTCCGTCAAACTGGTATAATTACCAAACACCCCAAATTACATACCCTCATTTAGTTATACCCTATCATTTACCACTATCCACATAGCCTTCTTTTTTACTCCTCCCTCAAGTCCTGCTCCCTTGCACTCTCCCTGCTTGATCCCATTTCTGTCCGCCCTCTTCTTCCTTTTAATCTCTCCAGTCTCCATCCATCATTATTTCTCCACCTGCAGTTCATCTCAAGTATTACGATGCAGCATGTTCACACGCCAATTCACGAGGAACATGCAATATGAGCGCCACGGCATCTGTGCAAGTCCTGCGCAGAAGTGACGCACTCCATAATTGCAGCGCCACAAGACATTCCACAAACACATCTAATTAGGTTTGCGCCCTGAAGAAGATGACATCAGCTATGGGAAGTTGGGCTACATCCACACAGACCTCTGTTTTGGCACAATTTCTGCAATATTAGCCTGACTGGCTCTGAAAGAGGGCCTCAGAATATTTAGAGAAAGCCATCCTAATTAATTGAATAAAAAGTGACTGTTTATTGAGTACATTTTCCTTAACGTCAGTCAAAGAAGTTGAATACAATTCTTTTCGCGAGTGTGTTTCCAAGACATACATACGTAAAATGTATGACTGTGCGCTCAAGCACTCACTATAACTAACACTAAGGCCTTGAGTGTGAAATAACAACCTCATTTGTAAGACACATGAGGAAAACTGTTTTTTTTTTTTGCTTCTTTATGAATTCAATCTCCTCGAGGATTTAAGTCCTTGTTGTGTGAACGTGCCTTTAAGTTAAGCTTGACAGCAAGGGAAACAGCATTTCCAAAATCTCTGCCGCTTTCATTTCTGCAGATATAGTGGCGAGAACCAGATGTTTGAAAATTGGGAGCTCGCTTCAGGTTGGCTTGGGCTCAACGTGCACGTCTGTGGATTCCTTTGTTTGTATGTCCAAGTGTCTGTGTGCACATTCCTCTGTATGAATAGTTTGGAGTGTCTCAATGAGCAATTGCAATATTGCCCCCACGATTGGCCCAAATACAGCCTTAGTTTGCTTGAGTTGGCACTGTAAAGTGGCACATGTAAGTGGCAGAAGAAACATCAGACAAAAATGCATATATCCAGTGTCCCTCTGCCTTAACCGCCGCGCACTGTTAGCTTTCCTGTTTGGCTTTCCATGTGTAACTTTCTGATTGAGTTGAAACCTCTCCCCCGTGCTGCTTGCATTACTCAAGTGCTTCCTTCTTCTTGAGGAAGAATGAAGGTTTGACGCACACGTCCCGTTCCCTACAATTTGTGAATGTTTGCATGACTCGAGACCTTTTGGATGGATCGGACAGGTCTGAGCTCGGTGTGCCATATCTCTGCGGTGGCAGTTCACTGATGATGTCATAAACCTGCTCCAGCCTCTCTACATCATGGCTGACATTTTCATGGCTGATGGGACATTGGGAAGGCTGAGGACCTCGACAGAGGTAGGAGATTCTATTACTGATCTCGTAACTCCTCCGTCGGACACTCGCCCACAACCTTTTTGGTTGAAAAGGTGGAGAGTGTAGCTAAAGGACGTGTGCCGATCGGATGGACGGCGATAGGTCACGTCTTTAGGAGGTCCCATTGAGCACATTTTTGCATTTTAGGGTAGAGAAGAATGTGTTCAGTTGGCCTCTCTGCTGATAATCGCTGGCATTGCCCTTGATGTATTGTCCCATGAATGGCCCACGAAGCATCTCAGTGGACTGATGCAGATGAGCAAAGAGGTAACAAGATGAGAAACGACAAGAGCAATTGAGAAACGAACAAGACAGGGCTGTGATCAATAGGAGAGAGTGGTGTCCATTTGGGTAATGGACAGGGGCATCATAAGTGGACGGGGTCAGAAGCAGATTCATTATCCTCTCCATCCTCATCTCTCGCCGCCACGAGCATGCGTCTGTGTGTGTTCAGGTTTAAGAGGATGTACAGCGCTGGATCAATTTATACGCCTGGTATAGCCGGGCCGTGAGTCAGCTCCATTATCTCACCTATCAGCTCTTTTGTCTCATCTCTGCCATGTTAAGTGAATTAAATGTGAAAGAGAAGATGGGGATTAGGCGTTTGGTGTGAGGAGCTGACACAACTAAAGAGACGTCCAAAAACACAACAAGAACACATTTGATCTGCATGCCCCTTTGGATTATTATCAGCCACCTCATCGTAGCTGCTTTGTCATCTCACTTTGTCTTGCCCCTTTTATGTACAATGGGCATCCTTTTCGTGTCCATGCTGAGGTGTGCGTAGCAGTGTTGCCTTGTATGTTGAAGATGCAGGTTAAGTTTCCAATCTCACCGCTGCAGTGTTCCCAATCTTTGGAGCAATGCTTTTGAAGTGTGCATTGTGATGACTTGCCAGCTTCTCCATTTACCTCCATTGTCTGTCGTCCTCTGTCTCTTTTCACCCCGTTTTCCTTCTCAGCTTTCTTCCGGCATCTTTCCCTGCAGACTCGTCTTACCATTTTTTTTTTAGTCACCTTTTTCATCCCTGACTAACTTGCTTTTTCCTCATCTGAAAATAGACTAAAAGGAGGATATGTTGTTCGGAACTGTCAGCACTGCGATCATATGGTCAGTTCCTGCTCTCGGCAAAGACTGCACATTAGCTTCTTGTGAATTTATAAAGACTCGTTGAACTGAACCTTTGTAACAGCCCCCCTTTTGTCCTACCCTCTGATAAATGATGTTACCACTATTGTGTTCTGTTGACTTGGGTGATGTAATACAGCTGTAATCTCACCAATCCATCTTGCTAAATTTCAAACTGATATGCTCATTTAAGACCACACCAAACAGCTTCTTTTGAAGAGATCCAACACTATGTGAACAAAATAATTCTCAGACACAGAATGTCCTGCGCTTTAGAATCTGGGAGAAATACATAAGATTCTGCCTGTCAGGGAGAGTTTGCCTTCATTCATCCCGTCACAAGTCCCTGATGTTAGGCCATAGGGCTTGAATCCTCTCTTCTGGTTCATCCCATTTGCTATATGAGCGTTTCTATACAAAACCCTTCCAACCATACTTTTTGCCTTGAGCACTTTTCCCACAATGCAGTACCTGTCCAAAATATATAGTAAAGATGGTTAACTAACATTCTGGCAGGATTAAGTGTTGCAGTGATTCTATTTGTGTTTGCACTAACTCAACCTGAAATGACAAAACCTTGCTCAGGTTAAATAAAATGTTTTGGCAAAATATTCAAATATTACTTGTGGGTCCAGATCTGGATCAGGGTCCACCTTTTGGGATTTTCTGACTAATGCAAGCAAAGCAGACAAAGCAAAGCGAAAGCTTTAGCTACTTTTACACTACTTTATCAAACACAGGTGAAGTTAGGAATTCAGTGCAATGTTTTGACAATTTCCTGTCAAACTGTCTGTCATCACCTTTAAGGGAGTTGAAGAAGAGATTGGTATTCTGCACATAAAAAAGCACAGTGGTGTTAAGATGAATTAAAGATTAGTTTAGTTACTAAGCTAATGAAATGCAACATGTGGCGAGCACGACTCTTAATTAGATGCAAAAGTGTTTATGCAGAGAAACCTCAGGCTGGCTTTACACATGCCAAGGTCGGTTTATGGTGACTATGTATGTGTGTGTGTGTGACTGCACGTACGCACAATCTAAATGATTCGCCTCGACTTTATATTGTCTTTGTTATCTTTTTAAACTGTAGTTTCACATGCACACACACACGCTCCCCCCCCCCTCACACACATACACACAGTGTTTCTGTCTCGATGGTTATAAATGACAGGGTGTATGATGCCTGCAAGCTGTCATTAGGAAACCATTAGGAACATGCAGGGGAAGGACAAAACGAAACATAAAGGAACAGGGGAGGAAACACACAAGCAAGATAATCTCGGATCAGCCAAACTACATCATCATCCTCTTCCTCATCCATCCTTCCAGCCTGTGGCAGATAAGAGGTGCATGGCTAATGGCCACCACTGCACTCTTTAACTGCCCCACCCCCATTCTCCACACGAGCCCCTTGGTGCTGCTGTCAGACAGAATAATATACAGTGAGGAGGGGCTGTAGGTGACCAGAGGGGAGGGAAGAGGAGGGGGAGTGGAGACAGATGAGGAAAGAAACCTGGCAGGGAAAATAAATACTGATATTGTTGGAGAAAAAGGGTGGTGTGAAATAAAGAAAACTTCCTTTCTTTGTTTTTATTTAGTAGCTCTCAATCTCGTTTGCACTCTCTTCTTCTCATGTTGCATTTTTGAATCCAGCAATGTATAAAATCATACATCAATAAACAGGTAGACAGAATCTGAACATAATACAAAATGGGAAAGGGGTGGTTAATGGAGTAAACAAAATAGCTTGCAGAATAGCTATGTGTTGCTTAGTCATGGGGTCGCCTAGCAACCAGGACCAGCAATGAATTTCTTTTGATTTCCCTTCTAAGGACAGTACTCGGGAAATACACTGATTTGGGAAATACACTGTGGGCCAACCCTTTCAGCTTACAGTACATTAAATCTCCAATGTGAAAAAGAAGCTGTTCAGGAACGTAGCTTTTTCTACAGAAATTAATTAAAATTGAAATAATGAATTCTATAGTCAATCTGTTACTGTCATAAAACCTGCTAAAACTGAAGAGCGTGCTCCTTAAGTCAAGTTAACTTGATGAATCACACTTTGTAACATTTTGGACTGTCATTGTGTAGAAAAAAATAATAATAATTAGCAGTTAAGATTGAATTGTGTCCTTACCTTGAATTCATTTGGTGTGTTGAAAGCCTAAAACGAGTTGAAGAAAAAGCAAAACTGAGCTAACACCTCATAGGGTATGCTGAAAAAAAGTTGACAGAAGGTTAAGTTGCAGAACAAAATTGACATTTTGAGAAATATCTGGGAAATAAAACAAGAAAAGCTTGAGACAAGAGTTGGCTCTATCAAGTCCTGAGGCAGGGGGAAGAAAGTAAATCTTGGAACAAAGAGGTGGAATCACATGATCAATCATGATGCAGGGATCAGTCAAGTTCAGAGCTCCCAAGGTGAGGGCAGACATGAAGGTGCAGGTAGTATATTAAAAAATGTTTACTGATATGGCTGTAACAAGTTCAAATCAGGCAAAGGAAGAGTTATGTCGCATTTTTAGACATGTGGGAATAAAGTACTAAACTATGATGCAGTTTGAAAGGTAAATGCTTGGGAGGAATGTTGTGAGGAGAAAGTGAGAGCATTTTGAAAGAAGGCCTTCTTGCTTGGTTTCCCCATTTTTTTTATGTGCCATCTACAGGTATAATTCGATATCAGATATTTTTGACAGCAAAACCCCAAATGCGTTCCAACGAAAACATGATCAGCATCTCGCCAAGAAAATGCAAACAAATGGCTCAGCTTGCCTATGCGGTTTTGTTGATGTGTCTGTATTTGAAACTGTTTTGGTTAGAGTAGCTCTAGACGTTTCTGTAATCCAAACGGAGAGCGAGCAAACTCAAGTTAGGCCTCACAAGCTCTGAGATCAGAGGAAAACCCATCTTGTATGTATGAATGAGCTACCGCGAGATCCCTCTGTGTGTTTTCCATCTCGTCTAGCCCGAGGGAGCCATTGTGGGTAGGAGCCGGACTCCAGCGGCATCGGGACGTTTTACTCTGAAAGTAGCAGTTTATCAACACAAACACTGATTTTCAAAGGAGTCGCAAAATAGTCTTCGTACTGTGTCATGCCTTGATGGAAATGTGTTGCTGGCGTGCAGCAGACTGGACGGGAAAGACGACATTCTAAGTGGGTAGAGATTGGATCATATCTCACGAGTGACATGACCGTACCACCCAGAAATTCAGGATCATCAAGCAACTTCTCCAAGATGGGAGAAAAGAGTGGTGAGTGCGTGGCAGACAGCATGTAGCAAGTTTCTAAAATAGATCAAATGAGAACGTCTTGTTCAGGAGATGTTGAATATAAATGACGGCAGAGTCACCAGAAAAAAAGAAAAACATTCAGTCAGGTTCATAATGGAACAAGTTGTGATTGAAATGTAGACTTTTAGCAGATATTTCCACCAAAATTGGCATTCAGCTTTTGGAAATTGCAACCAATTTATGAAGGGTATCTCCATTTTCAGTGGCTCAAAATGGACAACGAGTCGGTCTTCGAGTTCCGAACAATTTCCATTCCTACATTGGCCATGTGACACAAATTGTGTTGTGAGTTGGAATTAACACTTTGATATTCCCTAAATCTCTAAATAAATATCTGATGTTCATCGGCCTTTCGCCTTTCTCCAACCGTTTGATGTCCAGCTTCATATCCATCGTAATGGCTTTCCTCTTGGCTGGAACAGCATCGCTCCAAGATCCTGCTTTCTTTTTTACACACACACACACGATGGGGCTGGTGACAAAAAGGCGGCTGAGCCTCTTGGGTTGTGAAATCGAAACAGCGTAGGTCAAGTACCGTAACCCGAGGATCGCCGGTATTTGCAGATAGGCGTTTATGTAATCTTTGGGGGCGGCACGGTGGCCGACTGGTTAGCACGATGGCCTCACAGTGAGAGGCAGCATCGGGCGTGGGTTTGATCCCGGCTCCGGCCATCCTGTGTGGAGTTTGCATGTTCTCCCCGTGCCTGCGTGGGTTTCCTCCCACATTCCAAAAGCATGCATTGTAGGCCGATTGAACACTCTAAATTGCCCCGAGGTATGAGTCTGAATGCGGATGGTTGTTCGTCTCTGTGTGCCCTGCAATTGGCTGGCAACCAGTTCAGGGTGTCCCCCGCCTACTGCCTGAAGATAGCTGGGATAGGCTCCAGCACCCCCCGCGACCCTAGTGAGGAGAAGCGGTACAGAAGATGGATGGATGGATGTAATCTTTGGCTACCTGAATTTCAGTTTTTCCTCCTTGGTGATACTTTGGAAGACGTTCTCTGGAGCTGCCTTCAGAAACCGGTTTGCTTTTCTTGTTGCCTTCAGATTTGCTCAACTCGGTTGAGACCAAGCGACTTACTTGACTGAATAGTGTTTCCATGTCTTTCGTTTTTTTATAAGGGCTCATCCGTCCTATGACTTTTTTGTAGCATTCTTCATCATCACCCCAATACTCGGGCGGAGTTGGTGACAAGCACAAAAAAAAAATGTGTAGGTTACGACTTTACGACGTTGCGTGCTACACCTAACAGACGTGTACCAATTTTCCGACCGCTGACGTCGGATTGATGTCTAGAGGCCTTAAAGGCAAAAGAGGTACACTGATTTCATGAAGGCTAGAGGCTTTTATTTGTGCTGAGGATGTGTGAGCATGAACACTAAATGGTTGGATTTCAGTGTCCATCTATTTTTTTTGCATATATCTTCCTCATATGTCCGGTGTTAGTGTTTTGAGAGGGGACTTGGTTGACCTGAAGACGAGAGCACAGTGCATTCCTGAGTAAAAGGCTGCCATCTCTTGTTCTTGTTTACTGCAAACACACTCATGCCAATTACTTCATCTGGTGGTTTGACTTGGAGCCAGTGTGCCGCTTGGGGCATGTTTCAAAGTTTGAGTTGAGCTACTGCCTGGTCTCAAGTCTTGAATCTACAAGAATGCATTGAAGCAGTGATGAAAGCCGGCTACTAACGAGGAAAGAACTGCACACCTGTCATGTGCCACTAAAACACACATGCAAGAATTCTTGTCAGTTAGTGACTAATCAGCTGCCCCAAGGACGCAACTGCCTATTTACCCATCCAGGCCGCGCACCAAAAGAGTCAACCTGGCTTCCAGCTGGCCTAGCAGGTCTGTTGTGTGTATTTGGATATCGTATTAGTCGTCTTGGCAGCATGAGGCAGACCTGACAGCACGCCGGAGGGCATGACAAAGAAGGTGCACATTGTTTGAGGTGAGCATAGCGAGAGCGAGTGAAAGAGAAGGTGAGTCGACATGAAAAGGCAGACGAGTGTGACAGATTTCTTCGGGATGCGGCGTATGCGGGCAGCCGGCTCTCCAGGCATCTGGGTGGTTCCTGATCCAACATGATGATGCACAGTGACAGATCCGCAACACAGCAGCTCAATGGCTGGCTGACCTGCTGAATGTGCCGCGCGCGTGTGCGCGTTTGAGCGAGGTGGTGGGGTAAACAGCCCCCGGCAATGAGTCGACATACTGGCACAATGGTGAGAGGACACTTGGGATATTTGTTTATTTATTTTATCCCATATGCTGTATCCTCTGCAATGCTACTATGACTCGGCGCAATGAGGCATAAGGTGAACGCTCCATCAACTTACTGAGGACGAGCAGCGAGTTGGTCCTTGAGAGCAGACTGCTCCGGCTTCTAGCTTGTCTTGAATGCTAACAAAGCTCAGCAATGAAAATGTTTGTGGTGTTCTTTGGAGAATTTACTAGAAAAAGCCCACGAAACGTTAGGAATCACATTAAAATTCATGACAGTATGTTTTTTTTTTACTCTGCCTTTGTGGAACTCTTCCACTGACCAAGTCAGAAAAGATGGTGGATGTGATAAATTATATTTTGTTATAAAATGCAAGAAAGTCTTTTGGGGTTACTCTGACAGCATCTTCACATCTCCATTGTGTTTATTAATATATATATATTTTTACTTTTTTTTGCAGTTCCCCAGTGATTTTTCTTACACCGATTAATATGCTTTAGAGTTGTTGTCATGTAGGATCATTCATTCATTAGCCAAAAGACGTAGCATGGTTGAGTCATTTCAAAGCTTGTATTATTGACTTATTTTTTTATATTTTCCAATCGCATCCTCCTCGTGAAAAGCTCTGCCTTACTCGCAGCTTTAAACACAGCCACGCTGTTTAGCATAATCTGCTGTGACAATATGGGGCTTTTTAAATCCAGTCAGGATTAACAATTAAACCATCAACTGTGACAGGGCTGTTTCATGCGTTGCTTAATGCGCCATATTATCCTTAGCAGCTGAATTATTTTTCTTTCACAGCCACTCCTCCACATATTAGTTTAAAAAATCCCTGCAGTGACGAGTCCTCGTGGCTCTGCATGGCAGAGGCTTGAGGACGTTCTCTGAAAATGACGTCAAACTTCATCAAAATCTCGAAATGAAATTCCCCAGTGGCTAAATTAAATTAGTCTGTGTCCAATCACAATATAATGCAGAAACACAAAAGCAGTTTAAGGGTGAGACAACATAACTGTTGGTAGTGGGGTCCAGTGTTTTTGATGGTATGTATTCGGGCTGTCACTATCCAATTTTTAATTTTTTTTTTAAACCAAATCTGCCGATTTGGGCAATTTTAAGATAAGCAAAGGTTCTAAAGATCAACTTTTTTCTTTTTTAAATTGCTGGCAATTGCTGTAATTTGATGATTGATTAAATGTTGATTAATTGATTGATTTTGACACATCTAATATTGGTCATATGATTTGTGAGCATGGGTAAGGTTGCGTGAATGTGTACACTTTCGCCTCTAATTATGAGTAATTTGATTGCGAAAGCAGTTATATAAAAGGTGCAACACACCCAAAGACACAAGTGTAAATGAATACGGAATAACTGTCTCCTAGCTACTATCTCTCCATCAAATTTATTATTTTTTTTCATTAAATGGGTGAATCAGATTCTAATTAGCCCGTCAGCAGAATGTCACTCAATGGCCGGTGAGGGAACGTGAACATAAATCGGACAGAATTACTCCTGTGTGTGCGTGCATGTGCATGTGAGTTCTCGCCTGATAGCGTTTGCTCTCATCCCGGTCCTGTGGGGCGAGATTGAGGTCTCTGGTAATTACTTTGGTTGCACCAGGAACAAAGTTGGGAGCTGGAAGGAAGCTGACGAGAACCAATCAGGGCTTTTGATGAAAGCCTCATGACACTTTTGATATGCATGCAACTGTATTTATTTTGGAAGTATTTTCATAGTTGGAAACTTGCTAATAGTGACCCTTTTCCCATGTCTAAACATTAAATTGTTATATCAAATATTTTTTTAAATGATTATATATATATATATATATATATATATATAGATATGTATATATATATATATATATATATATATATATATATATATATATATATAGATATGTATATATATATATGTTTGTTTTTTTAATATACATTTCTTTTTTTATTTATTTATTTTTAAAACTGATTCCCAGGGTGAATAAATTGGAAAGTGCCCATTTGTTGCCGTGTTTGCAACGCATACACATCCTTCTTGAGACCATGATGTGGATGTCCCAGTTCTCATAGTAAAAAGTTTCAAAAAAGGACAACTTGTCAATGTTAGTGATAAAGATCGGTACATAGATAGTTCAACGTTAAATCCTGCGACTCATTGTACCACAAGTGGACGACTTTGCTCTCCATTCCAGAACTGCACGGGGACCGTTGTTATTCTGTCACTCAGCATCCCATGATGAGCGGGAGGTCTGTTTGTTTGCCATGTCAACACGATTGTGTGCTTGCATTCTGAAAACAGCGCTGCTTTTTCCGTTCCAAACTCAATTTGAATTAGTTGAATTGCTGTAAAACACTCCAGGAATGACAGTCTCTCCCGGAGAAATAGCTTCTCATTAGAATTACAGCCCAGCAGAGCAGAACAAGCCAAGGTTTCCCCATCAACAACGCTCGTGCTGAATGTCAATGTCGCTCACTTCTCATTCGAAACCGAACGCGGGCCTCTAGGCTGTAGACCGACCAAAGATTTGTTTAGGCGCCTTTGGGAATTTGCAGCCCGTAAAAGTTTTAATTGGGAAAGGAGGAAAGAAGAGCTGTGTTGTTTCTGAATGTCCGTATGTGGGAATCTCAATTTGGTTTAACTGGCAACAAAGACATTCCTGCATAATGTTCACTTTGGCGTGTTAGCACAAAAACAACCCCGAGAAACTCTCTCTAGCAAATGTTTGTAAGTTTGCACGATGGCCGCATGTGACGTGAGAATCACGTTTCGTGCGCAACCTGTTCTCCTCACCTGAACAAACAATTGCTTTGGTCATTGTTTAAAAAAATCTTGATCTCATTATTCAGGAAAAGTGTGTCAGTTTATTGTGATTGATGTGATTAGGTTATTTGTTTTTTATATTTGCTTCTCTTATTTTGCTTGCATAAGACAAGCGCATAGCACCCCGACTGAAACTCATTCCAGGATAGATTTTTGGGCCAAACTAGTTTTAGTTGCCTCCGATTCTGAAACTGTTGAACGTTTAAATGACACTTGACAAATGACTGAAGACCAAACAAAGTAAGGCAACAATCAATTCGAACATTTTAGCACAATAAGTATGTGTAAATGTTTGTGCTGAGATGAGATCCGCATTTACGAGGAACACTTTTACGGCTCAAGTGAGTATTTTTCTCTGCCCAGGTTACATATTACCAAGACAGAATAATGAGTAATAAGAGATGACCTATGCTGATTTGGCTCTTTTTAATGATTGACTCTGTTTGTTTTTTAGCATCCACTAGTGGTGTGTTCTGATACTCGAGCCAACACATCACATCTGGTAACTGTTAAGTTGGCCTTGAGACTTAAAAATAAAATAAAAAATGAGAATACCTTTGGTGTACCCTTGACAGTCTCCATAACTGCGCAGGCTGAATAGCTTCAAACATGCACACTTGATGATATAATGACCGCCACTGTTTATGTTTTTCAAGCAATTTACAAGGTCAATTTGTTGAAATAGGGAGCAGTCTTAGGTTAACCAGAATTTGGTGGGTTCAAATGCAGACAATGATCTAGGAGAGTAGACTAAAAGACATTTAGAGACTCTGTAACACTCGGGTACTTGACAACATATTGCAGTGTAGTCCTGGGATTCACGTAATTCACCACCAGATGCGTCCCTGCCATTATAGACCTGAGGGATGGGCATGATAATCCATTAGTTCATTTTAAAAAAATCCTTCATTTGAGTGGAGTCGCATGCCGCAGCAGGGTACCCTGCCTACTGCCCAAAGACGGCTGGGATCGGCTCCAGCACCCCCGCAACCCTTGGGAGGAAAAGTGGTAAAGATAATGAATGGATGGATGGATGAGTGGAGTTGCCTAAAAATGGTAAATGAAGTGCATAACTTGGGAGCAACCACACTGTTGATTCGGTATCAACCACTCATATGCCTTCTGTACAGCAGTAATCTGCTCAATATGAAATTTCCCTATTCTGGCGTATCGGATTCTATGACAGAGTTCAGAACTTTCAGGAAGAGCTATCCTTATAACATACTATTTAAAGTTAACAATTGCGATATTTCATCAAGAGAATTAGTCAAATGCTGCTGAATGAAGAGCAGTCAGAAGTGGTGCGGCCTTCAAGGGGTGGGGGGGGGGGCGAGAAGGTTCTCTCACCCTCCTCGCTAGCCCATCCCGTCCTTGGCTTATTTTATTTTATTTCTCTGTCTTGGTTTGTGCTCCCACTAACTCGGTATTTATTTTTCTGTTCACTCGCTGTATCAGTCTTATTTCATTTATGAGACTTCTTGCGGCCTGTGAGCACATAAATGTGTACTTTTATGCGATCTGGCCTTGCGATGCATGTATTTTACTGATTGCCGCGTCTCCCCCCGACGTGGTGGCTCTTCGCCCTCTGGGCTGTGTATCAAAGCTGTTCAAATGCACAGGAGCAGTGCACAGGTGGATCTTAGGTAACAGCAGCTTTAGATTGCTTGAGTCTGAAGTCTCTGGACCGCTGATCAATGTAACCTGGAAGTCGTCCTCATTCGGTTATACATGCTTGGTAAAATTTAAAAAAGGTGATTTTGACCCTAATGGGCATGTGCAGTGGTTCTCAACCTTTTTTTCTGTGAAATATTTTTATCAGCCAAGTACCTCTTAACCAGCGCAAAGCATTTTTGGGTACAAAAAAAATTACAAAAAAATAAAAAATAATAATAATATTTATTAAACTTTAGAACCATTCAAACTTCATTTGTAATGGTCCACAAAAAAAATAATCAACAAAGTGTCCTCTTTTTATTGGCGTAAATTCAAATAAAACATACAACCAGAATTTTTCTGATTCTGCTTTGGCCTTCTTTTGCACTTGTGCCTGAGTTTTTTTCAGAAGGTTTAATCTTCAACCACGACTCCATTATTTGTGACTTCAAGCGATTGACGTAACGAAGTAACGAGAGATGGCATGTGACAAGTTGGGTCAAACCATTCTAGTATGGGGTGAATCTGGGTTTTTAAAATAATGAAATTGAATAACTTACAGAATAGAAAATTAGTTTAGGAACTTCTATTTTCCAGAAACATTTAATTAATTCAATCATTATTTTTAAAGGATTTTTGCATGTTTGTTTTATTACAAATCTCGTGTACCCCCTGGAGTTCCTTCAAGTAGCCCTAGGGGTACTAGTACCCCCAGTTGAGAACTACTGCTCTAGAAAATGGATAAAAAGATTCATTTTGATAAAGTGTCACATGCAGACATCGTGTAGACTACAAGTGGAATATTAGTCATCAGTATATTTATGAGTTTGGAATTTGCCATTTGAAGTAATATGATGCCACTGGGGCGGAACGGTGGCCGACTGGTTAGCACGCTGGCCTCACAGTGAGAGACAACATCGGGCGTGGGTTCAATCCCAGCTCCGGCCATCCTGTGTGGAGTTTGCATGTTCTCCCCGTGCCTGTGTGGGTTTCCTCCGGGTACTCCGGTTTCCTCCCACATTCCAAAAACATGCATGGCAGGCCGATTGAACACTCTAAATTGCCCCTAGGTATGAGTGTGAGTGCGGATGGTTGTTCGTCTCTGTGTCCCCTGCAATTGGCTGGCAACCAGTTCAGGGTGTCCCCCGCCTACTGCCCGAAGATAGCTGGGATAGGCTCCAGCACCCCCGCGACCCTAGTGAGGAGAAGCGGTACAGAAGATGGATGGATGGATGGAGGGATGATGCCACTGGATGCAGTGGTGTAGTTAGTAAGTAAATGCTTTGCCAGAGAAGCGTTGTAAGTAAAATCGCTTCCACAGCGCTCTGGCCCTCCATTGTTTCTCCGCAGTCACTCAATGGTGATAAACATTTAATGAATGCCGGAAAGTTACCTTGGGGAGCTCATGTGATAACTTTGTCTCTGCATGTTTTCGATGGGTTTGATGCCGGCATTTGTCAGGCTAATTTGCTCCACCATGAGTGGATTTGCGCAGCACCTTTAATTGGCTTTGTTGTCAGTCTATCGCAAAGCCCTTTAAAGCCGATTGGTCTATTGTCCACAAAGCTTGGAAACTTTTCGTTCGCATTGTTTCTGTTGACCCAGCACGGCTTATGGGTCTGCGCACAAGTGGCCACTGTTGCTTAATTCACACGTGTTATGTGAATGCAATGTTTGGTGAACATCTGTGATCAGATCTCCCTCTCCTTAGAAACTTAATCATTTCTACTGCGTTTTATTCCAATGGAAATTAAATGAAGACATTCACGTATATGGACAATTTAGGCTTTAATAACCAATCTTTTTTTTTTTTTTATAATATGGGAGGAAGCTGAAGTACCCCGGATAAAATGCTGTCATGCAAACTCCAAACTATTCGTACCTAACTTTGAGGTAGGGCTAACCACTATTTCACTGTGCTGCCCTAAGTTAACAAGTCCAATTCTGAGTTGGCCCACTTACTCAGAGGTCTGCAGTAAATATGCAGTGTGACTGGTCAATTTGTGGCTCTCAGGGAGACCACTTCAGTTTTTAAGTTTAACTTCCTGTCGCAAATGATTTACTGAGAGGAATTTGAAGACAATAGTTCTAAAATTGTACAGTGCATGTCCAGCTACCCATCTTTTTCGAATGTTTTTTAAGTATGTTTGAAGTTGCTCCACAGCAGCCTGAAGTGGACGATCGCCACCCTCTCGTCCACAAAACCAATTAGGTGACAGCACACTTGACATCATCCACTTCTTTTATACAGTTCCCTTACCAAAGTATAGAGCCTCATGCAACCCACAAAACCTCACAAAGTCTGACTAACTAAATCTCAATGCGTATTCATCTTGTTATAAAGTTCATCCAGTTTGGTTTTTTGGAATGCTTTTTTTATCTCATAAAAAAGCACCTGGCACATGCTCAAGCTGGAGCCAATGCCGAGTTTTTGAGCTGTAATAGGCAAAGTGAGGACTGATGTGGCTGACAAATACTGTAGAGTTCAGCCAACCTGTTGCAGTCATTTCAGAGAGTGCCAACAATGTGGATAACCACTGTTCAAAAGTTTAATTTCTTCATTAAATTCTCCAGTGTGAACCTCCCAATCTTCTCTGTGGGGAAGGAGGTCATTGAGAGATATTGAATGTTTCAATAATACCAAGCTCTGTTGGGCCGTGTAGCGTAAACAAGGCCATTCATTCTGTAATATCCCCGCACAGTAGGTTGCTTTCAGTTGCATGAACCAAAAAGGGGTCGGATGCACACACACAAACACACACACACACCGACGCACGCGCACACATGCGCACACACCAAAATAGACAGTTTTAGAGTATTCTTTTTTAGTTTGTTCAGCATCACTAAAATTGGCAGACCACACAAGGTGAAGATACTGCTACTGCCTTTTCTTGATTAATAGAGTGTGAAGGGATTATACTGATTCAGTCCATAACTGTGGGGCTAAGTGACTCACTCATTCTACAGGTGAATGTGTTGGTGCGTCTTTGTGTATAGAATCGCACGTGAATGGTGACGGCACAACTGTGTAAACCTACTAATCCCTTTTGGTCCGATGTGCTCTAGGCAAACATCACAGACAGTTTTTGCTAATCCTCCTCCTCACGACCAATTTATGCCAATTTGGGGAGTAAAAAGGGAAGTAATATCACAACAGAAAATGGATGGATGGAATATCAAATACAATGTGGAAAAAATGCAAGTCAAATGACAGAGTGATATGACAGATGAAGAAGTAGAAAGACTGAGATAAGGAAAGACAGGGGTAGTTGGATTTCCACACTTGGCTCTGAGAGGCCGATCCAGGCTTTTCCTTCATTAATAATCACTGGCAAGAAATGTATGCATTTGAAAGCTCCAGCTTTATGGAAAAGTCTAAAGCCAGTCCCTCTCTGTTCTGTCTGTCAATTATCCAGATTGGAAGATGCAGGAGAATAATAGGTTTTATTCCTCTCCACAATATGAAATGGGGGGTGGGGGGGGGGGTAAAGCGTCGAGGTAAATATTGCCAGATTTCTTGGCAATTTCTTAAAGTAGCAAAGTGTAACATTTCATTTTTTGTCCCTGATTGCTTTGCAATTCTCTTGGCTGGTCAAATGCAAAAGCAGTCACGCTCACTTCAACAACGGTGTAAAATCATGTCGACGGCATCGCTCCAAACCTCATCTGGATGAGTTTGTAAATAAAACTGTGGGGTTCCCCTCCCAATTGTTTGTGCCCACTTGTCACACAACACAACAAGCTAACGGATTATCACGTTGCGTTCCTGGAGGCTGCTGGGGGCTTAAGAGGAGCCAAGGATGGATTGAAGGCGACGAGCCAAAGATTAGATGGATGATGCAGATGGTTGTGGTGCCACAAACCAACACCCTCACCACCCCCAAAAGGATACTTGTCTGTTTTCCTCCCCGTCGCCCTTATCACGCCCAACCACCGTTTATAAGGGATGGTAAAACAGGAGCTGTGTTACACGGATCAACACCGCCAACCGTCCCCCCCGCCCCACAAAGCAGATATGTTGGAAGCAAGGCTGACACATGTGGGGGACTTTATGAGGTATGTAATAAAAGATAGTTTCAGCTGTCTGTCATTCCGTCCTGTCCCCTTGTGGCAATAAGCACACAACTGTTCATTTTCCGCCCTTTTAAACCAACAATATGTATTAAATTTGACTTTAAAATAACAGCTTCCAAATCATGAGACTCTGAAATGTAATAAAGAGTTTGGCCTCTCAGTTGTTGTCAGAGCGTCTCCGGAACGTCCAGCCACGACACATATTGATGCTAACTCAACTGATTGAAGTTATGTGCAGCGCTTACCTGAAAATTTCCGAGCACAAATTGGAAGACATGATGTAACACAGACACATTCCGTTTACATTCAACCCGTAGGTAGGTGTTGCTTTTAATACATCCATGAACTTGACTTCTTGTCGCTATTGGTATTAAGTATGGAAGATTTCAAGTCAATTCTTGGTGGGAAATTATCATTTGACTCTTGATACTTTTAGTTTGCATTCTAGCATGAGCAACTGTTAAAAAAAAATGGAGGTGTCCAATAGGTGGTTTCAGTGTTTGTGATGCTCTCCTCTTCTGTTTCAATAACTATACAATACAACTTTATTTATATAGCGCATTTCACAACAGCTGGAGCTGTAACAAAGCACTTTCTATATGGTGTCATATAAATTAGCAGGAAATTAAAACACATAAATATCTATACAGTAGAACCCAGAAGAACAGCAACAGTCTCATGTTGAGTCAAAAGCTAAAGATTAAAAATGTACCTTCAAATGACAGAGAGGGGGCTTGTCTAATATTCAATGGGGGGTCATTCTATAGGGAAGGACTGGTAACAAGACTAGCTATGCATTACTGGTAATCAGTACTGAACACTTCATGTAAACTCCGCCACCATGAGCTATAAACGGTTGCAGGGAAGAAAGCTGAAAATGACATTTTGTGTTATGTGATACTGGATCCATTGCATCAGTCTATGAACCAAATATGTGCTCCTATAAGCTCGTTGAGCAAATGCGTGCGATCCTGTCTGGCTGCGCAAATAAAGCCTTCATTTAATAAAGCCACCGTTAAAAAAAAATTATCGTCAACATTGACTCACGGTCCTCCCTTCAAGCTGGTGTTTACTCATCTATTGCCACAATACACCAGTATTAATACAACACTGATTAGCACATAATGCTGTTTAACCGTGATTATTCTTATCTTTCTCATTGTATTAGCAGGATTATACCCCAAAAAATAGCAGATTCATGTTTAATGAGTGCAATGGAGCTTTGCAGCTTTTATTTATTCAATGTTGGGGAAAGCGCTGTAATTTCATGTAGATAAGATTGGCCTCTTAACTGAGCTTTGATGTTTCTACTCAAATTGGATTGTATTGGAAAATCGAATGACAACACTTGAAAAAGAATAAATAGTATAAAATATAGACTCACAAATGAAAATGTCAGGCATGTTTGTGAATGACCAGACCGCATACATTGAGGTGAGGAGCTTGCGTGGATAATAGGACGAGGACACATCTTGCCTCTCGCTGTCGTTGCGCCACAAATTGAATGCCCGTTGACACTAAGATGCGCTGTATGCATTGCTTTTAGGCTAAAGTGCGAATGTTTTTCATCTTGCAAATCTCCACGCCACTTCACTGCGCTGTATTGTTGGGTGTGCAGATATTTGGATTTGCAATTATGCGGGTGGATGTAACAATTGGAAGGTCATTTTTCACAACTGGGAAAAACGACGTAGCAAAAGTGGATTATGTCCTTGCAAACGAGCTGTTGAGGTATTACACTGTGTGGCGTACCCATTTGCATTTCGCAAACTCCTTATTGTACATTCGACCATTGAGAGTCTGCTGACTTACTGTGTCTCCACCTGGTACGGCAGCTACACTGAGGCAGACAGAGTGAGGCTCCAGAGGACAGTCAAAACAACACAGATAATTATTGGCTGCCCTCTCCCTTCCCTGTCGGACATGTCCACCACCCGGTGCCTCAGCAGAGGTCACAAGATCATTAAGGACATGACTCAACCAAGCTCACACCTCTTCGACCTGTGCCCCTCTGGCAGGCGCTACAGGCGCATCAAAACAAAGCCTGAAAAACGGTTTCTTCCCAAGAGCCATCTCCATGCTGAACTCTCGCACAACTACCTTTGCCTTGTAGAATGGCAATATATTTTTTTTATTTGTTTTACTTAACATTTATTTTTGATTTATTTATTCTTTAATTCATTTGATTTATATATTTAATTAAATGATTTATAATATTTTCACTGGAGAGGGGAGCTCTCCAATTTCAGTGTACACTGAGTACAATGACAATAAAGGGCATTCTGATTCTGATTCTGATTAGTCCTTCCTTCCTGCTAACTGGCTCGTAGCGTAGAGAAAAAGCAGACACAAATGTTCTTTGTTTCTGCCATTGGCAGAGGATTTAGCGCCCTGTGAATAAAATATCACTTTGGGCCCACTGCTTCAAAGCAGCAAATTGATAATACTTATTTTAGGTCCACTGTCAGTCTTGGGCCCATTGAACCGTCATCACTTTTCGCCCACTTACGGCGCCCCCTGAAGGAGGTCGGGTGCTCAGTGTTAATTTGCTGCCTTAAAGTGCGCAAAGGCACCACATAGGAGCTTTCATCACATCCTGAACGTCCTTTAGTCTTTTCCTCTTACTATAATCTGCACTTTATTGTTGAAAAGGGATCCTTTGGGAAATACAGTGGTCCAGCAAATGTTTCTTTCTATCTCAGTCACTCCGTTTATCCGGCCCAAGCTCTTAGATGGGTAACAGACATTAGTTAAAGCCAGTTTATGGCTGTTTGTGCACTGTCATTTATGTATGAGGTAACCCCTCCGCCCCTTTCCCCCGTGCATCTGTCTCTCTTCCTCCACTACGTCTCTCGTGTGGCGCCAAACAACAAGCCTGGAAGAAGCGAACTGGAGGGGGTAGGGGTAACGGGTGCAAGCAAGCGGGCATGTACTGTAGTCACAGTAAGACAGTGATAGTTTTCACCTGCTGTGCTGTTGGCTACTCAAAAGAGCACAGCTGTGGCATTTGATGCGCTTCATGTCTTACATGGTGTAAGACGACGATATGTAGTTTGTTGTGGATGGCTTACGCGGTTGGCGTCTCTCTCAAACTTTGATTCCTTTCCCTGATTTGGGACTTCCCTACTGGCGACCAGCTGAACCCATCCAATTAGTCTGCCCTAAATAGGCAGGAAGCACTTAATCATTTTTCAAATTGCACTCCCACCGGT
Organism: Idiotropiscis lumnitzeri; assembly: GCF_059441095.1. NCBI lineage: Eukaryota > Metazoa > Chordata > Actinopteri > Syngnathiformes > Syngnathidae > Idiotropiscis > Idiotropiscis lumnitzeri. The sequence goes on from NC_142391.1 coordinate 30,562,164, forward strand.
CGCTAACCCTGCTAGAGTTGCGATAATACAGGTATGTTGCCTCAGAAAGATGCCACGGATTGCTTAAAAACAATAGAGGCTATTTTAAACATTTGACTGGAGAGACTGGACAGACAGACACTACTCATCCCGTGAGGGAATTGGATAGATTGGTTGTATGCAAGAAGTTTTGCCAGCCAACCTTTAAATTCATGGAATGAGTGCATTTTGTCATTGTTAGAGGGGAATTTTTTTTTCGTGAAAAAAATGAATGAATGAATTAAAAACTTTGCCTGTTAAGGTTTTGTGATGATGACAATTCAACTCTTGAATTGACTAATTCTATTTCCATTATTTTATCCTTTTTGAAATACAAACATACTGGACTTATTGTGTTATCGAATTTAAGGGAAAACCGAATGTCATTTGCTCCGTGGCATATATTTCTAAATGAATCTACCTCAGTTTTTTTAATTTTATTATTATTATTATTTTTTTATTATTTCAGTCTCGTATCTTCGTCTGTTGCTGTGCCTCTGACAGATTTACTGTAGATTTATAGGTAGCCCCAACATCCGAACCCTTTCCCGCTGTCATTCCACTTCACTTTCTGTTGGTCTTTATTTGCCTTTGCTTTTTACTCCATCTTGACTTCCTCTCCCGCTTTCTCTTCTCTAATCCTATTCATGAGAGGTACGCACTCCATCATTCTGTCGCCCTATATCTCTGTCTGCCCTTCATTTTCTCCACACCTCTCTGCATCGGCGAGAGAGAGACGAGGAGCGGGGTAGCGAGAAAGAACGACAGCGAGCTGGGGGTAGGGAGAGATGGTCAGATTAGGTGACAGTGATAAGCGATCGATCTCAAGGCCAAAGCGCTCCGGTGAGGATGGCACCGTTCCCAATCCCTCTACCTTCCTTTCTTACCTCAGCTCTCCTTTTTACTTCCTTCCTTCCTTCGTTTCTAACCTTTGTTCTGACAAGGGTTCATTAGGGAACCACTTTGGCTGCACGAGTGCATGTAAGTGTGTGTACTTGTATGTGTAGGCACAGTTTTGCCTGTCCGCCTGGTTGATGGCTCATGAAGGGTTGCTCCCCGGGGGATCCCGCAACGGCTTTTAGTGGTTTTCGATCACATGCGCGCAAGCTAACGCGTAAACAATAAAAAGCACTTGATTAGGCCGGACGTTCATGCATGTTTGAACATAGTTTGAGGATATGGATGTGCACTACCAGGACCTTCATTGGGTGTATTTACATTCTAATGAGAGCCAATGGACGAGCTAATTTAAAAACTGCCTTTACAAAAACAACTCCAAGCGTCGATTGGTTGTTGGTTGGGCAGATTCTCAACATGACAGCAATAAACATGCAATTACTATTGTTTACGCTGGTCTCTAGCAGTATTTTACGCCGCCATCTCCACTTTGTTAGCGCGGTACGCTTTTTTTGTGGCCCTTGGTCTCCTTATGAAACCACTGTCTTCCGCCATTATTGATTGCTGACCTGAGACAGTAGGATGTTTCCATCTTAGAGCTGTGCAATTACGATTAGTACACTGAGCAATTACAAAATCATTTTCCAATGTCTTATACTATCGTGTGTATTCTTGTGTTCAAAATGTGAGTGTTCTATTGCAATTGTTTACTTAAATGTTGCAAAAGTTCTCTGGCAACTTAGAAGTGTATAGCAAGTAAACTCCAATGCACTGTTTCTATATACAAGGAAACCATGCTCAAATTTTTATTCTAATTCTTTTGTGTTAAAATAAATAAAATTTGATTTGTCTGAATATAATTCCCATTTATATATATTTTTTTATTGTTTTGTACCCACCAAAAATCATGATATCACTCATTCCTAAAATAATCGGGATTAATATATTTTTTCTTAAACAATCAGCCCTATTCCAGAGTTACTATTTTGGGATGGAATACTTACCACACCAAACAAAGGCCAGAAGAAGTAAACCAAGCCAAAAAGTGGATTAACATTCTATACCACAATGCCATAGCACATTAGAGTGTTGCGAACGATCATGTGTGCCACGGGAAATTAGCCAATTTCACTTAATTTCATGTCACATTTTTTATTTATTTATTTCTAACTACAAGTAATGTATGTTTGTTCATCTAACCACCCCAGAGAGGTATAGTGAAAGGCGGAACGCTTAAAGGCTCTTTCACTCGATGGCAGAAGGTACAATTAACCTGTCATCAGTACACCTGTTTCTACTTCCAACAAAATATACACACACTGATTCATTACATTTAAGACAGTTTTATAACATTTGTTTAGTGGTGTGCTCTGTACACTATTGTGTGCTTTGGATTAACCCACTATCGTTCATCCACGACATCACTCCCATCATCATCCTCTGCCTTAAAGTGCATCCACAGCAGCAAACATCCCTAACGAGCTTGTCTATTGATTAAGGGATGCTTTTTATTCTGGACGCCCTAAAAGATCCTCAGTCACTTGTATGGAGGCGGCGATGATGATGATGCGGGGGCCGCTATGATTACAACAGGAGCACCTAAGATGCTTGATGTTTTATGCAAGAGCACGCGCCACGTCAGGGCAAGCATGTAAGGCTGTTGGTTTTTGCTGGATATTTGGGGTGCCCTGAGAGTCTATGATAATGAAAGTCAATCAACTGGACGACACTTCATGATGTGTTTTGACTCATTTGTTCATTTGATCAAATTATCACCCATGTTTACTTGCTCCTGCGTCTTTATGCGCGTGTGTTACTGTGCCCACCAGGACACCGGTTTAATTTATGTCCAACCAACTGTGACCAAGAAGCATGTGGTCTTATTTCCCACAATTCCTTTCACCAAATCTCAGGTGCACTTCCCTCCCTGAGCAAGCAGTATTCTCCTCATAAATAATCTTCTCCAGCCAATGGTGTCCTCTGATGTTTATTCATGGATCCTCCTGTTCAAATATTCCTTATTAAATTTCATTTCATCTGGAGACGGATTGTGGTGTTTCTGTTTTTTAAAGGGTTGTTAACACCAGCATGCTTCAACAATGGGAGTACCGTAGTTAGCCGGATACTGATGACTTGTGGCGTCACTTTGATTCATTGTCTAATGTCGAATTTGCTTAAACAAGATTGCCTTCTGTGGTTTTCCTCTGTCTCCCTTCCTGTGCCTCTGTAACGTGTCATCCGAGCCTGTTTGAGCTGAACAGGACCACAACCTGCAAATTCTGAAAGTGATATTGAACCGGAGCCCCTCGTGCACACGCTCACCCTCTGCCACATGCTGATGTGCTGAACTTCAGAGATGGTCATGTAGATTGTGGCATGATTTTCATTCTCTTACCTCATTGCCCTGCTCCCTCTTTTTATAATCATATTTTCTTTTCGTCACACCCTTGCTTTTCTTTGAAATATGTTTTGTTTTCATGCCGGCAAAAAAAGGTTTGTCTTGGATAATATCGTCTTTATCCTGAAGTGCAAAAAAGAAATAAGAAAGTGTCTGATGTTTCTTTTGCCTGCAAGCCAAACAAAAGGTCAGCAGTATTTAAGGGAATCAGTGTGGTTATCTGGCTGCTTGAAGGCTGAGTTTTTTGAGGAAAAGCAAGCTTTGGATACGACGGAAGCTCTCAGCAGATGTGTGGTGTCGGAAAGTGTAAAGCATGCAGGTGAAAGGGATGAGGAGGGATTAGTGCATGGAATTAATTGAGTTTGATTTGACCCATGACACTTTTAAGGAGGTGCGGTGAAGCACGCCCGTGAATGGAACATCTTAGACACAAATGCATATCTTTGGCTGCTCCTGTTGAAGGGGCCCCTGCTGTGTCCTGATAGGGACATCAATGCCTGGAGGTTCATCTTTCAACACAGCGGCCAAGGAAGTGATGAGAGACACCTAAACATGATGGACAGGCTAATCATTCAGATGATTGGCCACTCCAACTGTAGACTATTATTGTAACCTAGAAAATTACAGCTCACTCAGAAATGCTACAAAAAAATCTATTCCTGACCTTAAATAAATAGAGTTCTAGGTAATATGTTGCGTCATATTTCACCAATCCCAGAATACTGTGCAAATATGTACCTGAGCTGCTCTGGGCAACATGAAAAGAATTTAATCAATCTACATATATATATATATATATATATATATATATATATATATATAAATCACCATACTTTCAAAAATCAACATCGAGTTGCATCGCTGCCTTAAGAACAGAACTCCGTTGTGTACCAAATTTTTAAATTTAAATCTAAACTTTGATGGATTAGGTTATAAGACCAAACACAACAGCACTGTGGTTCGTCATTTGAATTTTTTTGTTTTCAGTCTTTCAAACTACAACATGTCGTGGAAAACAAGTCGCGAAAACAGTTTCATTTAAAACTGGCAAGTTGCGGACTGCTCGAAAAAAGTCTTGATAAGACCTTGTCGTATTGAACATGCGTTGCAGTAAATGTTCGAGCATGCAGTGGCAGACAGCTCAGGTCAGAGGATGAGATGAAAGAAACAGCTGCGGCCGAGCCAGTGTCTGAGGATGGATGAACTAAAAGGATGGACGGCATTCTCCAAGTGTTCTAACTTTAGAACACACATGTCGGTAAAAGTCCCAAAACCTGTCCGTAGCGCGTCAACACATGCTTTCATAACCCCCCCCAACTCCACACCACACCCTTGCCCCGACCTCCCTTTTGTGAGCGTGTGCACATCTCTCTGTTTGCCCAACCCGGCTAGAGCTCATGAATAAACAGCGCAAAAAGGGGCCACAATCGTTGGCTAATATAACAAATCCTTCCCCTTGTTGATATTTCATTTTCTTTCCAGGAGCTTCTTGTGTCAATTTCCTGCCCTGCCTGGTGAGTTCAAAGGTTCATGAAGTCACAGTTGGAAGTGTGAAGAGCGTGTAACTTGTGGCCCGCACGGACGCGACCCGTCGACCTTGTTTCTGAGCCAAAAAACCTTCTGTCTCACTTCCGTAGGGGAAATTCAACCAGGTCAATTAGTTTAAATGAAGTACAAAGCGATTCAATTATCAGAAAATTGTTGGAGGGACAGATTTCACATGCGGTAGTGTTTGTAAGTGCGTGTGTGTGTGTGTGTGTGTGCATATGTGACTTTCTGTTTCTAGTACAAGAGTTTACAGCAGGTCCTCGGTTTGGCCGTTTATGCGGTTACGGGGTTTCAAAGTTTGTGTTTCCTAACAAATATTTACTGGAATTAAGACTTTACTACTGTGTTAGTGGCGGGCCGTGCATTTCACACATAGGCCTTCAGTGAAGTCCTACTTAGTCCGACTTGAATAAATACCCCTCATAATACCATCGTTTATGACACCACGGCTGGACAAATAATATACAGACACACACTTACACACTAGCTTCTCTTGAAAGGTCCGTCTTGAAGTTAGCCTTGCAAGGATATCTGCAATCAAATCTACACTTTCCCCCCCTTTGAACATTGTGGTTTAAAAAAGCAAGAATATAATTTAGATTTTTGAACGGTCGCCAGTTACGACTTTCTGGTGTGTTGATTCCGTATAGCGCTGCCCCCTCGCAAGTGACTATCCAATCACAAGACGCGTTCATCACTTTCAATGTAAGGCCTTACTGTCATCAACTCGTGGTCTGATTGGCTAACGCAACTGTGTATCAAACTGTATAAGCCCCTACGCTCGCACAGAACAGGCGCCCGCACGGTTTTATCTGAAGGCCTCGGACGAATAGTGCATGCTACGGGTATTTTGAAATCTGCCTTGCAACACAGGGTAGCTGAATTGTGATTGGATAAAAACTCTCACCTAAAAATACAACACTAGGATATAATATGACATCAATGTGAAGAATATTTCATAAGTTTCAAATTGCTCCAATGCTTTAAGCGGAAGGCAATGATGTATCTAGCTAATAGTAGAAGTCCACCGATATATGTATATGTAACGCCTCCACCAAGCCCCTTTCACTGTGTAAGCTTAATGGCGCGAGGCTGACTCTTGGAGAGTGAGTTTGACATGACACATATCTCTACTAAGATGCCAGAGCTCCTGCAAGGCAAAAGTGGCTCTTTTAAGCGCAACTGATTTGCGATCAAAGCCTTAAATGTGTATGTGAAGTTCCCTCCCAAAACATTTAGCCTTTAGACAGCCAAAGTGACAGTGATGTTTTTTTCTTTTTTTTTAATACAGTAAAACAGTACAATTCCACAGGATTTTTCCAAAACGAGTTGTTTCTCTTAAGATTGTGACTGACTTTCTCAAGACCATATTCTCTGCGTAGCACATGCAGAAAGTCTTTTTTTTAAGCACCTGGACTTTCAGACTTATCATACTACACATTTTCTCCCATCGAGACTTCTAACTCGCCCACCGCGTGTAAGCTGTCAATGAACGCAGAAACACCAAAGAAGCGTGATTCATTGACAGCTGAGCCTGCCCTCACGTCATGGCACATGGATTTGTCTTGAGATTTATGAATGTCATTGAAACTTGGGGGAAAAGGTCAAGCACACCTTGACTTTTTAAAGGCCTTGAATAGCAGAAGCAGGGTGAAATCAGCCAGTTGTGTAGTGCGGGCCACTCAGAATATACTTCCATTTTGAAGGAACGTGTGTTTAAAAAAAAAAAAATTATATGTCCAATAAAATGAATATAATCAGAATAAAAATGTTAAATACAGCTGAAGATGTAACAAAGCACGTTCCATATGAGGTAATATAAATTAGCATGAAATTACAACACAAATTAAAATGCATAACCAATAGATACCGGAACATCAAGAAAGTTGCCGTTTCAGTTGAAATACACTTGATATCTTTCCAAAAGTCCATTTTACAATATAGAAAGTATGTGTGGTGTATATTGTAAGTTGTAACTGCATCCAAACTTCAAGTGTGATTTTTTTTTTCATTTTCCAGTGGTGCTTGACTTATACAGTCTTTGATGCGCTTTAAAAAGGAAAGCGCTCAAGTCGACGGGAGAATGTGTGCAAGGTCAGATTTGACCGGGAAAGCCCACGTTTCATGTGTTGCTCTGCTCAGAGTACATTTTTTTCACATGAAGGTACAGAAATGACAGAAGTTAATGTGAGGATGTTCATGGCGTGAAAAGTGCACAACTGCACACCTTACACATATGACAGTGAGTGAATAATGCATCAATTCAAATACTTTTTACTTTTTTTATGTACATTTTAATGTGATGTAAATTTTGTTTTTCTCATGTAGTCAATTCTATAACAATTTTGTTCTGCTTGATATGCAGGACATTTTCTTTCCCTCATATGCTAAGAAACATGTATGATTGAACTTCATCATGTCACTGTGTCATAACACACAACATTTAATTTTCACTTGGACAGGTCATGTCATGATTGAGAGTGTATCCCAGTCCAGTCGCAAAGAGCGAAGTTATATAAACCACTCACTAACATTGGCCCCTCAGTTCTACTATCGTATAATCTTACTATGATCTATCAATAAAATCAATGCAAAATGTTTTTTTTTTTTTATATCTGGCAAGATAGTTCCTCTTACAGTTTTGCACTTTACCCATTAAAAATCTAAATGAGGTATTTTAATGTGATATTGGGATTTTGAAGTTTCTGCAGTGCGAGCATGCTTGGTCGTGTGCTTGTCTCTGTGCCTACAGGAGCGTCTTAATCCACTTATTTCGTACTCCCAATTTCACCTTATTCAGGTTAAGGTCAGCAAAAATGCTGTTGACATGAGGGTGTCTTTTTCAGAGTGGTTCCGTTATTGGGTTAGTATTGAATTATTGTTTCCAATTCAGGCATGGTGCAGTGAGGCTATTGCATTTTTTGTTTCTATGTAATTTCTTGTGGCTCGAACTAGCTGTATGCGATTGTACAAAGCCTCTCCAGATTAAACACAAACGTGAGCAAGGCCTCATGCATATAAGACAACTATAGCGAGAACAGCGCAAGGATAACTGCAAACTGGCCCTGAACCGTGCAAATGAACTTGAGTGGAATGTACATGGACGTGCCGTACAACTCTGTATGTATGCATCAAGAATTGTACGTACGTGTGTGTTCTTGAGTGCATGCATGCCCGTGTCTATATTATCAAGTGACCTTTGCTGCCCTATAGAATGCAGGCACTGTCTGCAATAAGACATGCAGTCAAAGTACCCGACACACCACTTAACCCCCTGCCTGGAACCTTGACAACTTCTCCATGGGAGGCTGACCCACAAGGTCCTGTAAGATGCTTCGTTCATACCAAGCGCACACACACATGCATGCTGCATTAATACAGACTCCCAGTCTCCACAGATGTATTGCCCATATAGCGTGCTGGAGCTAAAGGCACACATAACTTCTGACAGGCATGAGGTATGGGATCACCACTGACAAAAGCGCTGCTGTCCCGTCTGGAGTTACAGCTCTCGCCTTGTCATCCTGAGCGGCCTCACTATGTCTTTCTGCCTCCATATATCTCCGGAAAGACACGTGCATGTGTGCATTAACAGCCATTAAATATATGCCGACGCTCTTAGTCTGGACAGGGTGTTATAAAGCAGGAAGCCAAGCAGACTCAAGGTCTTAATATATTCATCTTTTATATATATATATTTTTTTTTGTGCGTCTTTCATTACCCGAAAAAAAACATTGTTAAGTTTTAGACACTTTCTACTCACATAATTAAGTTAATGAGATACAAAACAATAGACACTCTTTAGAAAGGTGATTGTTTAGTTGGTTGTTGTGTAACTTACATAGAGCGCTGTGTAATGTTTTGTACCTTTCACATCGATAAATGAGATGAATATTAGAGACAGAATGATGCTGTACAATTCTACAATCGCAATGTTATACAAAGTCACATGAAAGTTGCACAATCAAAACTGCATGATTGCCTTCATAAAGGCATTTTCAGATGTTAAATTGTTTTTAATGTGACCAACTCAAAGATGTGCCACAAAACAGTTGTTAGTCAGGATGTCGTTGATATCTCCTAAACTATCTCAAAGCCATACTAAATCTGTCCAATCCTCTCTCCACTTTGCTGAAATGTAAACTTCAAAATGTGTATACCGAGGTGATAGCCGCCTGTGTAATCTGATTGTGATAGCACTCTGACTATTCTGATGAAACTATCCATTATTCGTTATTTTTGGGAGGGACATATTTCAGACTTTAAAAGCCGGTGGGTGGACAGCTATCAGGAAATACTGCTGTTTTTATGGTCCTTGATGGGCACGTCAACCCCACCTACCAAGGTGCGTAAACTATGCTCCGACCGAGACAATGTGCAGTTTAGCAGATAATAGGAGGGTTAGCGTGACATGATGTCGTAAAATATTGTCATCACGGGATGGCAGCAGACAAGCCAATGGCTCGGGAAAAGTAAACTCTGAAATGATCGCCATAGATCTTGCCAGGTAGTCATTTTCAGAGGGTGCTTTTCTCCAAAATGAAGTGGAAACATTTCAACTTGAATGCCCCTCAATTCTTCCAATTTAGGTTTCAGACAACATTTGGTATTTTTTTTTGACACATGGTCATGCATTTGCACCTTTTTTGCAACAGTTACACTCAAGGATAGATTATTTCTGTGTTCGACAATCCTAACAAATGAATGTCCCGGCACGAGATTCCACAGAATGTTTTTCACTGCATAGCCAACTTAAAAAAAAAAAATTGTAGAAAAGAGCTGACGCAAATTCTGCCTCTAAAATATATGTATAGATTTTGATTTAAATCATCGTTTAGCGCTCTCTTTGACTGTGAAAGCCTCAACTTTGTATACTGGCGGCAGCTGGTGAAATGTGAAAGGGTTATAGGTTTGATGAAAGCAGCCACATTATAGCATCCAGAAACGGCTCCATAGCAACCTGGATTGAAGGTCAGCGTGTCTTTGTCCATGAGCACGTGAAGTTCATGGTTAAGCGAATGCCATGTGTGAGGGGTGTCTGTTCATGTTGATGATGACCAAAGTTGGTTGTTATTTTTTCTTTTTCTTCTTTATCAGAAATCACCATTTTTAGAACACAATAATCTCTTTTTGGGTAGCTCTCCACTTTTTGAAGTGAGGAGCACTATGTCAGGGGTTCGCATCAGGTAAACCATCCATATACAAATATATATATATTATATTGTAGACAATGCATTTACAAAATTGCTAATCCAAGGTAAAACTAGAGAGAGGGAGAGAGAGGTTACTACTTCGTCGCGCTCCTGTATTATTAATACAAGTGCAGCACTTCACAAGACGAACACATCAATTCAAAAGACAATGAGTTTGACTACTTTCTCCACTTTTGAAGAGGCTATTTTTAAAGGTCACCAGCGGGTACTTCGTTGCATAAGAATACATACTCGTTGGACATTCCATTAAGTGCCATCTACTACAATTTTACACAATGTAGTATCGTGATATTTCAACCTAATGAAATCACATTTTTTAACGCAATGTTAATTTTTTTTTTTATCATCAATAATTTAAAAAGAATCCATACACTCATCTGCCACGTCATAGGGTATGCCAACCATCCAAAGAGCCGCATGCAAAGAATGTATTTATTTGACAATGTGGGTTCACTGTAACCACAACATGCTGATCTGTAATATTTCGAATGTCCTTAAGTGTGACATCTCGTAACAATTAATTAGTCACTACATTGATGCGCGTGACTTTACCAATTCAAATGCAAGCTGGCTCTACAAGTAATATATTGAGGGAGGTTTCCGTGTTCTTCATCTGTATAGTGCACGAGTAGAAGACCATTTCAGTGCTATGCTTTCTGGCGATAAAGCAGCAAACGACTAATAGCCAATTTGTCTCCAACGCAACTGACTATTAATGGACACTAACGGACTGTTTGTGCGCGTGCACACAATGAAGCGGACGTCTTCTCTCGTCCCAATACACAGCGTACAGTATTTACAGACGCATTGAAGTGGCTTTGGGCAGGCTATAATTCACGAGGATTGCCCCAGGGGCTGACAGGATGTTGCGGGGGGATGTGTCATTTTTCCCAAGACTCCCTTGGTGACGGGCAGACACATAAAGAAATCCTTTTACACACACAAACCTACCACACACACAGTGTTCCATACTGTATACAGTCTCCACACGTCAGTGTTTCACACCCATAAAAATGGTTGTTTGGCAGAGTGCTAGAGCTCAGAGGAAGTATTTGTCTCTCTTTCATTCTTTTCCACATCTCTGATTCCGATTTGAGCCACGGCATGCTGATGCGGACGACATCAAACATTCGTCCGGGCGCAGAGAAGACCAGAACAAGAACTTGTCTGTCGCTGCTCTTAATTCATTGTCTCCCTGGGGCGAAATGAGCACTGACAGATGTAAATGGCAGAAATGAATATCGTTAAGATCACAGTTGAGGGTGTGGGTGGTGGGCAGGGCGATGCTGGGTTGCGGTTGCAGTCTGGTGACAAGAGGGAGGGGAGCATGAGGAGAAGGCTTGATGAAAGTGAGCGGGATGAAGGAATGCGTGAGTAGGTGCCTCTCTTTGCTGACAGACACTATATTATACTGGCTTGACCACCTGCTTTCAGCTTACCCACCCCCCCAATAAAGCAACACCACATGTATCCAGTAAAATGCACATGCATCTCTTTACGACGTATATGTGCAGTAACCAAGAAAACGTGGTTGCCTTTAAAAACATCCAAGACATTTTCCGCCTGCATGTGCTTCCACATTAGCGGTAATATACGATACAGTTTAAGTCTGTGTGTCTCCTTACCAAACTCCCGCTGAGACTGTAAACCAATCGGCCTGTTAGCCAAGCTGGAATGCGTCTGTCAACTTGTGAAACAAGCGACACTCATGCACGCTTGTCTTATGACTTCAATGCTCCTGCTTCAATGCCTTGTTACAGTACTTTGATACCTCAGAGCTTCCCGGGGTCTCCTTACAGATTTATGCCAAGGCCAAACAATCTGAAACATGTCAGTAAAATTCATTGGATTACAAATCATAGCATTCAAAGACCTGCTGTTGCCCTCCAACTTTGTACACGCAGAACCATCTGCTGAATCTCGTGTGCCACTCGCCACTCTTGGCCCCAATGCAAGTGGACTGTAACGATTATAAATTTGGGTTTAGCTGGTTGTCTCATCTTTGTTAATCACCGAAAAGATTATTCTTGAGAGTAATAGAACACACTTTCTTAGTATTCTCTGCCCTCCATAAACTAATGGAAATCATTTTACATAAAACAAATAAAATGATCTTTCATTTTCTGTGCAATGAAACACCGACATAGCAGGATGGCAGCCGATTGTTTGTGATTGATGGCGCAGTTCATGTGAAATACTTTTTTGCTGTGAGAGGTTGTGACCAGTACTTGGGTTTAACATCTGGTTAAACCCTAAACTTGTCTGCCACCGCTTTGAGTGGCTATATTTCTTTTCTTCCCGCCTGACTTTGTTGCAGAAATGTCATCTTACCCTTTATAATATTCATTTCCTCTCTTTGCTGTTATCTCCCACAGAAGCATGTCAGAGCCCAAGCGCACTTTGGTGTGATAGACGAGTCCGGAAAGTCCGTTTTATGTTATGGACTTCTATATGACTACTACTGAGGGCAGCATTGTAATTTCTTTTCGGTCCTTTGAACAAAAAGGGGAAAAAATGTTTTCCATCTCTGAGCTGTTGAAGAAAAGAGACTTGCAGAAATGTTGAGCTGGTGAGAGGAATTTAATTTAACAGCAAAGATTATTGCGGACAGGAAATATTGGATGCAGTTATCTGCCTCTCACCTTCTCCTTGCTCTTCATTACAGTCTCCTGCCATCAGACGTAACAAGGTGAACACCACATACGGTTGACAAGCTTTTTTTTGGAAAACTACAATCTCACAAAAATGTATTATAGTTGGACTTTCTATAGCTGAACACCCTTGAGCTAGAAATGAGTTTTTTGGGGGGGAAATAACCATTTTCAGTCAAGCACATTTTTAAATCGTCATTACATGCAAATGATTTTGTGATTGTGTGCGTTTTGCTTTATCTTAGGCATGTTGCAAAAATAAAACCGCTTCACCATATTGGTTGTTAAGGGAAGACCAACTAAAAAAAACTAAATAAAAAACCACCAGAATTTACGTGAAGTTGGATGACTCGTATTTAAAGCAGTCAAACACATTATGAAAGTTTAGGCATAGTTTTGTTTTCTTTTTTGTTTATTACTAGCAATGGTTCGAGTATTTTCACTGACATAATCTAAAATTCTGAATTATTTGATTATCTGTGCCAAGGAAAATATATGACACCATCCAATTTCTATTACTACTTGTCCTCATTAGGGTTGTGGGTCATATGGACTGGGAAGAGGCAGCGTACTCACTGGACTGGTCGCCAGACAATCCCCGGCACATAAAGACAAACATTCACACTCTCATTCACACCGGAGGACAATTAAGATCCTTTTAAGTAAGGGAGTTGGAGGAGCCATCGAAAATGTTGCAAGCGCAAAGTCGACAAAAAGATATCCCAACTCAGATTTGAACCCAGATCTCCTGACCGTGTTAACCACTTTTCACTGTGCTGCAAATGATTTCCTATGGGAAAAATAATTTCCAAATGCAAAATCCGCTCGACCACCATGCCGGAACAGATTGATGTGCACAATATGTCATTGCTTCTCTGGTGGTGCGTAATTAGACATCTGCACAAATGACCACAAAGTGTTTGCGCTGTGCATCTGCAGCATACAAAACGTGTTGAGAGATCCGGAATAGATTTTGCATGGGTAATCTAAATCCGGGTTCAGTCCGAGTTCATCCCCTCTTGACATATTTTCCCTCTGGACCAAAATCAACAAATGATCCCTCACGTCACAAACACGCAGGCTCTCAAGCATACAAACACTCAACAAGGTACATATAAAAAGGTTTGGAGAAAACAATCACATCTTTTTCCCTTTTTTAACGTCCTCATGTCTTTCTACTTTCTGGGTTGTGATTTTGAATTATTTGGCAAACAAAACAGTGCTGGAAGATATAATATTGAAAATCAGATGTATGAGTTTCACCGGGGAGAGGTGCGGTAATGTAAATAGATCTGATTCAGGGTCACAGGCAGGGCGGGTGAAGCAAAGAACTCAGGTAGGCGTAAAAATAGAAAAATAAAAGGAAAATGCTGGTAGCTGCAGAGACGCTGTTACCTTCACTGTCATAAATTTTAGCAAGATGAGACCATTTAGGAGCAATTTAGAACCCTGTATAATATTTGATCACAAAAAAATACAAGCATAAAATATATACAAAAAATATGTATTTCAAATGACGGGCCCGTGGGATGGCGTATGACATCATTGAGTCTACGTGTGAAGGATTCGGTGGGAGCTGTTGCCAACAGCAGCTTGCATGAGTTTGTGTTTTACTCTTCTTCAGGAGTTCAATAAATGACGTAAAAGTGCATCTGCAACTCCCCTTTCCCACATGTGAAGGCATTACAGTGTTCTACAAAAAAACATAAAAAAAACAATTGCTTTGAAGAAGTGACTTGGCTTTTCTCTGTCAGAGATCGCCATCGCGTGAGCAACAGATAATCACGATATTGCTGGGATTTTTGCAACAGAGAGATACGTTTCACCTCCCATCACCCCCCCCCCCCCCAAAAAAAAAAAGAGCGCTGTAAGGAGCACTGTAATCCCAGTTTGACACCTACTGGACTCTGCCTTTTAGCAAAAATTGCCATTGCTCAATTGTTCACCTGATTTGGAGGACTTGGATCACTTATCACTCTCAAAAGGTGCCTGATGGGGGTTCATTACAGTGTGCGAGCAGGGGAAGGCGTGTGTGCAGATAGGTGTGCTTTTGTCTCTCTGCGATGTGACTGGGGTGTGTAATTGAAATGGAAATGAGCCAATCAAATAGTGTGATGAGTAGTCACACTGTCCTGTGCTCTTTCCAAATTTTGGCTCTTTGTATTTTAGTGTGCATGTTTGGGTGTGGACGTTTCCTGACCCTTTCTGTTGGAACGTCATTGCGTCATGCCAAGCCGCCATGTCTGGGGCCCGGCTGGCTCGCTTAGATGACTCTGTGGTGTGACTCGCAGCCTTCTGAGACAGCTGCACCATAACAGAGACATGTAATTATCGCCATTTTACAATTAGCCCACCATTTAACTCTGCTCCTTAATTATCTGTTTTTTGTGCCAGAGCGCCCCCCCTGATGTGACTCTCAGTGTCTTTGCAAAAAATAACGAAAAAAAACAACAAGGTCAATTGTGAAGAAGTATATTAGAAAAAGTGATTGTAATGGCTCGGTCAAGTGTGTTTTGGGCTCAGTTATTTGAAAACAACTCCATCTGGGAAGCTTCATTTTGCCAGCTTTTAGTAGGCTTTTACTGTGAGGGGTTTTACTGAATTAGAAGTGAAAACAAATTCCACATTTTCACACAATACTTAATTTATTATACACTTAGAATAATATGTGTTACAAAATTGATGTGAACATATATATATATATATATATATATATGATGGAAATCAAGGACTATTGCAATATTAAGTTTTAGGGCTCTATTTTTGTAGACAGGTGCATGTGCCCTCGGCTAAAAAACTGGCATTTTCAAGTGTAATTTGTTGTGTTTGGGATTTTGGCAAACCGCTCTGCACCTTTCTGGGCTTTCACCGAGCGGGGTTTCTATTACAGGCCCCTGACACAACTGACAAATTGGTGACAAAGGGTAGACGTGATATTGGAGCAGATAAATGCAGGTCTAAGTTGTGGTGCAGGTGGTCTGATGTGATTTTGTGGATTTTATCAAGGTGCAGGCATGTGTGATAAATGTCATCATATTTAATTTAAAGGTAATTTCCAGACTAGAGAGTGCACCAGATTTAAAGCCACAACAGCTAAATTTAGACATAAAAAACAAATTTGTACATACAGTATATTGCATAAGTTCCTTAACAGAGATAATTTGAAAGTTTGGAAAATCCCCGCGCTAGATGTCCAGTTTCTTTCATCAATGATGCTCCCCCAGGTTGCTGGTGTCACTGCAGCATATCCCCTGCCTCCATTTCACTCATCATACCTGCCACAGTTCATTTGAATTCTGCTGGTGCATCTTATACAGACGTTGACGTATGTATATTTGAACATGTCCATTTTGCCGTGATGAATGACTTCCTGTCCCTGCCAAGAGACAGTTGACAGAATACTAAGAATAGCCGCAGGCGATCGAAGATGCCATCACTTGCGACACATAGATGCAGCCGATGATGACTCTTTTTTTTACATTTGAATTTCATATTTAATACTGAATACTCTTTCAGTTGCTAAACTGGAAATGCATCCATTTTGTTCGACGTCCACTCATCAGGGTCAGGAGATAATTGAAACCTATTCCAGCTCATTTTGAACAAGCACAAAGAAACCATGCAAACTCAATACAGGAATGCCAATGCAGAGATCCAAATACTGAACCCTGGATCTCTGGGGCACATATATTAACCACTTTGGCGCCGTGCTGCCCCAAATCTGGAATGGAATAATGATACTGGCTATAGTACGGTCATGAAATACAAGTCAACTCATATTTTGCAATGATTTCCTTCGACTACCTGGTTATGGCGAATGATTCTGCTCTAGAAATTCTGCTGAGCAGCAAATGTCCATACCAACTCTCTGATTCATCGTGTTTGTAATGTTTGGGGTAACTCATTTAGTACTTTTATTTTGGTGCAGCAGGCTTCAGCTTACTCCCAAATAAAATGTGCTTCCTTCCCATGGCTAACACGGGATCCTCATCCTCCTGCGTTTTATTGTATGTTCGCATGTCTCCTTCCAACTAAGGCGTTCAGTACAGTGCGGATTTGCTTTCCGGCTGTGAGAGTCTGAAGTGGGAAAACAGACAGACCCAATTTGAGCTGAGCTGATACTTGGGGAATAACTTGATGTATACACTTCAACATAGCTCATTCCTTTCACGCATGTGTTGTATGATTAGTCCTCTTTAAAGAGGCATGTACGCAGGTTACATCAACGCTTCACTGGAAGCTCGTAACCGCTCGCTTGAACAATCCTGCTTCCTCTTGTAAACTTTCTCATTTTTGGAACCAAATCCTCTCTCCCTCCTTGTTCCTTCCCGTTTGAAAGTTGGTGCCAGCTCCTGGCTCTCTCAGTGCTGCTCCTTTGCAAAACGCCTTCCACTCATAGCGCAAACCTAACACCGGCACACAAGTGTGCAAGGAATTGGAAATGTGTTTCTTACATGTTTGTGTTTCGTTCCAGATATCTTTTGTGACTGATTTCACATGCTCACCAGGCCAAACAACCTCGGCTTCATTTACAGTCAGGGCCACTCGCCACCATTGCGAATGCTGAGGCTTGAAGAGAAAGGCATTTGAAACGTTTCACCTCCACATATAAAGCCCAGCACACATTTTACATCTCCTCTCCATCACATACACACAGGCGGGTGAAAAGGATGTAACCATTAAGTCAGTGACATTTTAAAACTGGAGGAGAGATGCGTGGCTCTTCCTGGACCTTGGCAAACATGTTTTAAATGAGTTGTTACAGATGAGATGCTTGATGCTGTGCTTGTAAATGCTTCACAACGGTATTTACCCTGCAAGAGTAAACACAAGCAGGGGGGGGGGGCGATACATGCTAGTTCACGCACACACATTCACTCAAACACACATGCACATAATGAATATACAAAGCAAAGGCAGCTGACACAGATGCACAATGTAATGGGAAATGTCTGTGTGTACATTTTCCACTTCATTGTGACATTAATCATTCAATTATACCAACACAAATGAAGTGACAAGTGAAGGCGCTCCTAGCAGATTGCCGGAATTGCTACGTGAGCTTAAAAACCTCTAGGTGATGTGTGTTGGGATTGCCACTTTGTAGATTCGTAGTGCAGCAGACAGCGGATCAGCATTCTAGTACATATGCAGCGACTTGATCCGACAAAATCCATCCTCGAGTCGCAAGTCCAAACTCCACGATGACGCAACGAGAGAGTTGAATTGAGAGCATATAAAGTGAGAAATGGCACAACAGGGATAGAAGAGGATAACGCACCAAAAAAAAGATGCATGCATTTTCAGAGATTTTATCCTGGTCGACAGTTTTAAGAAGGAGCAGAGTTCACCATGATTGATAGATGTTAATCCTGCGCCCTCGAGTGTCTTTTTCACACTTTTTTGGGGGTCTCGAGGAAACCCTTCCTATAGTCTGTAGTTTTCAATTAAAAGTTTGGTCCGGTTTTACCGACTAGGTCTAAGCCGACATGCCAGATAGCTTTTTCCACAAATCCATCAAGGAAAGAGAGAATAGAAACTAATTGGGAAAAGGGAAAGGGCTTAAAAAATAACCGTGTTAAGATGGGAGTTCTGCTTTTCACATCCATTATGGGCCAATCAGATCCAAAATTAATGGAGTAAACTACTAGCTTAACTAAAAGCCGTTTTTTTCTTGAGAAGCGAGTGCCTGGCACCAACTGTGCACTATGCATGTGCAATTTTGTTGCTAGAACTGAGGAGAGTGTTAAAAGGCACACAAGCAGGCGTTTTCTCAGTGACCCTGAATCCAGGCGGCTGCAGACCCTCACAGCAATTGCTCTTTAATTTCGGGCATTCTGCAGGTGTGGGACCCATTCTGTCATCAGCAGATGAGATGTGTTGAGTGCGTGTTTAGGTTTGTTGTCAACATCTGATGAATTGGTATGTATCAAAGCCCTCTGACCCCCATGTGGCCTCTTCTCGCAGCACCATCAGGGACGGGGCGCAGTGTTTTTCTCATCATGACATTTCTCATCTGGACCTCCTTGTATCCCCGTGATCTTTTGTACCCTGTCTGGGTTTGTCCTTCTGTTGCCAAAGATTTTCAAGTGCTTTTTCTTCTTTGGTGAAGCATTTTTTTCCCACACTTTATTTCTCCCTCCATGTGCAGATGCGTGTGGAAGTATGTGCCGCAATGACAGATTTATAGATATAAACAAACCCGTGTAAAGAAATTTATTGAAGCTTGAAGATGAGAGCCGGCTGCCAGTAAATTTCAACGCCACAGTGACAGAGTGCTGCGAGTATCAAGCGCCCGCTCTCTGCATATGTGTGCTAAATTTTAACACTTTCATCCATGGTAATTTGAGGGACTGTTGAGGTGTCTCGTCCATCATTGTGACCTTTTTGCTTTGTTTTCTAGATTCCATCGTGGGGACTATCACATCGACGTGTGCATAAATGACTACCTGGATGTCTACTGTCCGCATTATGCGGACTCTGTGCCCGAGGAGCGGACGGAACGCTACGTCCTCTACATGGTCAACTACGACGGCTACAGCACGTGCGACCACACCTTCAAGGGCTTCAAGCGCTGGGAATGCAACCGGCCGCACTCGCCCAACGGGCCGCTCAAGTTCTCGGAGAAGTTTCAGCTCTTCACCCCCTTCTCCTTGGGCTTTGAGTTCAGACCGGGAAGAGAATATTACTACATCTGTGAGTTGTCTTTCCGTCACATTTGCTTGTGTTGATTGACATATGTGTGATGTATCAATCAGTAATAGGGTTGAAACATATTGGGGTCTTTTCAAATTGATGACTCGTGCGGCAATATAATGGAAATAAAACGGAACAGTAGCAAAGTAGCTAACCAACGCTAATGAATGTTTAACATTTTAGTTATTTTAACATTTTTGAAAACTCTACTTACTGTATAAAACTATGGCAACCAATTGACTTTACTTTTCCCTGAACTTTTGTATTCAAATTTGAAAAAATAAAAAATATGGATTGCTAAGTCACAGTACGTGAAAAACAGTCTCCAAAAAGCTGACTTTTATTTTGGAAGTAGGAAAAGCTGTTAGCTCGAGGAGAAAGGGTCATGTGACTTTGACTCAATCAATTAAAAAAATGCCCTTAGCACCACAACAGTTTCTGAAATTTTCCACCCTGTTCCAACCCTAACGTCTGTGTTTCTTGCTAGTATGGTTATTTGTTAAATTATCTGAAAAAACTGCATAAAAACATGCATGCGCAAAACGACAAAATAAAAGCACAAATTAGGATTTAAATTTAATGCACAGTCTACTCCAGAAGTGTGTTTGTCCTTAGTAAGGAATTTAAATTCATTTGTTCCCCTTAATAAATCATGAAAATAGAATGAATGTTTCATCAGGCCAACTTTTGCTGTAATACAATTAAAAATATATTCAGTTAATTTTTACAGTGAAGCGAACGAAGAATAGCTTGAGAACAAGCACACAATCCGTCAGCCATGTTTTCACTCCGAGCGCTGAGGTCAACACTTTCGTGGAAAACTTTTCCCTAAAATGGCAAAGGTATTTGGAGGCTGGGGGGTATAATGAGCCAGTGAGAAAGTTATTGCTCAATTCTCCAGCTGCATTATACTGGACTCTTCAAAAGGAATACCAACCAGCGTGCTCCTCTCCATCTCATGTTAAATGTTCAGCTGTCTGCGTCTTAGCATTTAGAAGCGAGTCACTTTGAGGTTATCTCGAGTTGAAGGGTGCTTAAAGCGAGCAAAACCTCGGTGGATCAACTGTGTCAGGAGGAATGGATGGAAGCTTCATGAAATTTTAAAGTCAAAATTAACTTCAATCCTTTAGTACATCCTTAAAAGTTTCATAATGGTATGTTGAATAAAATTAATCACTGATAGTTTGCAGACCTGCACATTTGGAACTGACCCTTACCATGAAATTCAAAGGTATTTTTACCTTCAAGAAATTAAGCCAGATGATTTTTGCTTTAAAATTTCTGGATGAGAAGTATTCAAAAACATTCTCTTGTTTGCAATATCCTTAGTATAATGATAATTTGGTGTTTTATTAGCTGAAAGCTTTAGTCATCAAAAGGATACATACTTGAATTGTGGATGTAGTGGATTTATGAGTTTCTTTTTTAATGTAACTACTAAAATCAATAATTTTTCACCAAGTTGTAATTTATTGAGATGCATCTGTATAAACATTATATTTTATATACTTTATATGTTACTTTGAATTTAAAAAGTCTGTATAAAATAAAGTCAAGGCACTTGAAACGTGTCTTTATAGGGAAAAAGAACGATTGAGGGACGTTTGTCCTCCCTCAAAATACTTATACAATACAACTTCATTTATATCGCGCGTATTGCTCTTGAGAGATGGAGGAGTGGGCGGAGTCGCTACCATATGTCAAATTTAATACACAACTTGAAAATTGATGGCACATTTATGTTCTGAAATGGGGGGCCATTAGTTTCATGTCTGGTTTATGCATTATTGATTCCGCCATTTGGAAGGAACGTTTTAAGGCTTGTGCACTTTTTGTGCTAATGACTATAAACAAGTTTCTCTGCAGGCAAATTTAACTGAACACTCAGATCTCACTACAATGACATACTTCTACCAGGGATGAACAAAACAAATATGCGTGATTGCTAAATCAGAGAGAGAGAGAGAGAGAAAGAGAAGGAGAGAGAGGGGGGTTAAATATTCAGTCAGGGGAGAAGCAAGGAGGACAATCTTTCTAACTATCCATCTTTTCATCTATTTATTGCATGTGCGTGCGTGTGTAATTGATGTTTATGACAGATTTATAATCTCCCTGGTGTGGAAAGTGTTCCCCACAATAAACACTTATCAATTCAAAAATCATTTTAATTGAATTAACCAAAATCAAATTGTCATTTTAAAGCCATTATGATGGTTAAAGTGTTAAAATGAGCTACAAACAACTTTTTAAAACAACAAATCACTCATCAAGCTCGTCCTATAACATCTAGAATTCCGAAGGCCCAATCATTTTAACATGAAATATATCAAGAACGTGTAGTAGTTAACCAGTGTTCAAAACAAATATCAATAATGGCTAGCTTGCTAATGCTAGCAGCTAAAGTACTGAACCGCTGGATTTCTTTTCTTTTTTAAGTCACTTGGCAATACTGTTTTAGAACAGGCTTCTGCCATCTCCCTCTGTATGGAGATTTTTGGCATGAATTACCGCCACTGTGCTTCTGGAGTCAATGCTCTAATGCCGTCTTGCTGCAGTCAGATGATGATTCAAACCTCCATGTTTTCCCCCCAAATTTGGTCAAATTCCAAATTGTTCAGTTGTTAGACGCTGAACAGTGTAACATGAGTTGCCTGTGAACCTTTCATTGCGTGTGCTCACCAAGCGACAGCACAGAATGGTCCGGCTGAGTTGAGCTTTGAGCACGAAGATGTGTTTTCTCGATTGGCAACTTTTTATGATGCAGTAAACAAAAATGTGACCCTAGATTTTTATGCGGGCTTCTTTTCACATTTTCCCCTCGTCCTGCTCCACCACACTTTAATGGGACCCTCGCAACGATTGCTGTTTTTTTCTATGCTGAAGCACTATGAGGAAAACTAAGATGGAGGCCCTGCGCTTATTTGACTATTTGTCTTTATCAAAATTTGCAATATGCCCCTTGTCATTTAGGCCCAAATTACACAGGGTGTCATGCTAATGAAGATGAGAGGCGGTCGAGAGCTTGATAGAGGTTAGCAGAGGGTTACACAACTCCTCCACTTACTCATGTCGCTACTTGTAACGTTTATTTTCTACCGCTGAGAGATGCTTGTCCTGAGGGCCAGATTAAATTACCCTGCGACCGACAAGTCTTCCATGGAACACATGAATTCGGCTGTTGCACGGCGTATTGGTTTAGTAGCCCGCGGCTTCATTGGCTATTGAATGATTCTAGCATACAGCCTCTGTGGCTAGCGCAGCGGATATTAAAGTCATCTACCATGAAGTCATCTGACATGTGATTTCCCGCCGCCATTGTGTCCTGCTCCAATGTCCATAAAAAGCAGGCGGGACGGCTGCTGACGGATTGGGCTGTCTTTTTGGTGGACAGAATGTAGAGCTGAAGGAAGATAGAGAGGTAGTTACATTATGCCAACTGCAATCGGAGCATTCATTCATCCACCGCATCTGTTTCCTTCTCCACCATCATCATCACGATCATCAGCCAATGTTTCTCTCATCACTGCAGTAGAACTACGGAAGACCTCTCAGGCTGCATCTTTGTATTCCGACGCAGTTCGAATAATCCGGTGATAAATACAACTATTCAACTGTGGCAGTTAAATTAAAGCACTAGACGGCCAACCTAATTACTGCTATTCTCTCAGGTTACATTCGGGTTTAATATGCCGTCATTGTGAATATTCAGGAGTTAAGATGGTTGAAAAACATGAGAAAAAAAATCAGAGGCTCAGACTTGATTATCTCTAATCTTGTATCTCTAATCCTTTTAAAAGAGCAAAACTGAATGCCACAGCTGCTGAAAATCTTTGGCTAATCTTGTTTGTGTGCCACCAGCAGGTCTGATGGCTTTGCTTTATGGTCATCTGAGTGTTAAATATTGTTTCGGGACACTCTCCATTTCATGTGTGCGAAGCGTGTTTACATGCTTGGTTCATTGCGTTAATAAGGGAATGTTTGAGCCAACTGTTGCAAAACTGCAAACAACAGGTGACAACAGTTACACATTATGTAAACACGTAAATGTTTCCACATTCATCATAAGATATTAAAAATTCAGCCGTTTTGCCAACCTTTAGCATTATCACATGGCTTTTATTCATGCTAACATGTGACATTATTGTTCTTTATTTCCAGCAGCTATTATGATTTGTAGTGTTGCGACCGTTATAAGATTGTTAATAAAGTTAACGTTCACATTTGATGTTGCAAGTGTGTTTGGATGATGTATTAAAATCTCTAGAAGTGAAACAAGTCCTCAAGTAATTTGAATAGCGAATAGCAGACTCCAGTTTACATTGACGTCACAAACTGATGCAACCAAAATCAGACATCATCCTGAAAAAATAATCAATCGCTAATTATGAGTGCTTAAAAAACATCACATTTATTACGTTTGTTTAATACAGCGCCTGTTACCGGCTATAGTGGCTAATAGCTAACAGCTAGCCGCTAATCAAGTGCCCAATGTTGGTTGGCTACTACTTTTCAAAGGCAGTTTAAACACTTGATGCTGTCAACCTGACACAGTTTCCTACAGATCAATTTTAAACAAACCAGGCTTATTCAAATGAGATGTTTTAGGGCGCAAAATCGCTAGTGTTTCGTCACTTGGTCCCTTACTTATTAATAATGTTTGAGAAGAATATACTGTTTGCTGCTATGCACAATTTAAATTTAACTAAAAAAATATTGGTTATCTAAACAAACAAAAAAAAAAAACAATGAAATAAAAATAGGGGGGAAAAAAGGTCACGTAAAGTGTAATGTTCTCTTCTGTATTCATACGTGTTCTTTAACCACACACACACACAAAAAGCAGCCCTACTCAATATCAGCATCTGTACCGATCTAGTGAGGTAAACAGACATCAAGTCAGGTTTGGATATAAAATGCCACATTACCCAAATGCCTTTCTAAACAGATGGATCTTTGGTAGCTACTCCTCAGAGCTCTGACTGGGGGGTAAATGTTGCAGATTTAATGTTGAGGCATCATGTCGAGTTCTGTAATTAAACTGTTCATTTCTAAAACAAACAAGAAGCACGATGCTATGAGATCAGGAATCTAAGGTTGGTTCCAGGAGGATTAATTGGCATGGATACAAGGATAAATGTTAACAAAAGAGAAGTAACATTGTCAAGTCAATTAGTAACGTATGTAGACTTGATTTGACAAATGAAAGGTTGAAGGTTTGGCAAAAATGTGCGGGCACTGAACCTTTACATTGCTTTTTGGCTGCCCCATGAGTGTGAATGTATGTATAGAAATAGTGTACAAAATTAAGAACTCCTTAAAACCCAGTAATCCAAAGCATGTCTATCTTGTTGATATTTATGACATGCAAGACCATCGTGTGCCACTCAGTCGATTGCTGCAGCTCCACCTGCTGGATTTGGTTGATCACAATCCAGCATGACCCCAATGCAAGCGGGCTGTAACAGCAAAAATTTCACATACATTACCCAAGCTACAAATTGAAGCAGGATTTGCTCCAAAAAGTAACAGCTGATTTCCTGTGTGCGATCCATCATAAAAATGTTTTGGGGAAATCAACTGCGCAGTTTTTCCAAAATTTGGACAACTTTCCAACAGACAGATGACGATCAAACTAATACATAATTGCAGAACAGGAGCCACCTTTTAATCAATGGCCTTCAAACAAAAAAACATATCTATTATATTTGTCAGTCATCCAAATCTAATGCTTGAACAACTTTTTTGTAATTGTGGCAAAGAAATAGGCTCCCCTGAAGGAAAAGACGAAAAAAATAGAATCAAAGCTACAAATAACATTGCCACAGCTGCATAAATAGAGACGACATCACATTTCCAGTTTCAAATTGTTGACGGGCGGAGCAGTTCAGCACAGATTCAGCAGCTAAATGTGACCTTATAAGCACGTTTGCCATCACTGTGCAAGTGCATAGTGTGGTGTGCTGTAGTGTCGCTAACAGAGAAAATTGTATGCATCATTAACCACCCAAGTAGGCTATACTGCACATCTGCACCAGACACAAATGCCAATGTGTCCTGAGACAGAGGTCACTTTCCTTGAACGCTGAGATTAGACATAAACTGTTTGTACAGTAATCTATTTCATTTAGGCAGAATCAAAGTAGTCTCAATATTTATAAAACATATTTAATCACATAATTTAAATCAGAGTGCATTATTACCTCACTTGCAAGATAAGATATTTACTTTCCAAGATGTTATATTAATGAATTATGTCTCATAAATCGCACTATGTGAACTCGTGGTCATTCTGATTGGCTGTTAACAATCAAAATGCAAATCATCTGCCTTGAAGCCAAAGAGGTCCGGTGGTCGATGACATTATGCTTCTCCAATCGGACAAACTACAAGACGCCATTAAATTAGGCTGATGCGGTCATTTATTATTTCCATTTTTTATTTGTTCAATTCACCTCAAACCTTTGTCTCCGTGTATCTATCTATCTATTTATTTAGCTAACTAGCGACCTAGCATGTTAGCTAGGTATCCATCTATCTACTTGCGTGTTATGTTTGTCTTCTATCACTGTCATTTGTGTGTAAATTAATTTGAGTATGTTGATAATTTCATTTTTGGTTTACAATCTGGGATTATTTATTTACTGGCCAAAATACCAGTTCCAATATTTATATATATTTAAAAAATCTAATTGATACAGATCAATCAAAGATCATCAAAGGTAGCAATCTCCCACCATAGTTGAAACATTTAATATTATGACCTACATTATATAGTTAGTTTGTATTTTCCTATTAAAAACATCATTATTCAATAATTTAATAAAAAAAAATCATTTAGCAGTAATTTATACTTGAGTTACTCATTACGATACAAAGACTTTTGTAAAGAAATGTATTACTTTCACATGCAAGTAACTAGTAATATGTAATAGATTACATTTTGGCCGTAACTTGCACAACACTGATCATAAATTCTGGGCCCAGTTGTTTTTAAGGGGGAGCAGTATATAATTTAAAGGATTGATAACATACATTATTTCAAAATTCTCAATGGGGAGTTTCTCTGATCAATATTTCCCCACGTATTCCAAATTTATTTAAAATAATTCATGCATGTATGAACAGTTATATCAGTCATTTATCATCTATAATAAAACTCAGAGGCTGAAGGAAAGCCGGATGAAAAATGAATCGTCAGCGCTATGATTGATTAGCTTTCTTGTTTGTAGATTAGTATTAAGACGTCACATCATATTTATGTGCAGAAAGCGCCGCTTAATGATGTTTTCGCCCCTCGAGTTTAATGCGGGTCGAGAGGTGATTTTTGTTGCATCTGAAGAAATTAAATAAGACGAGGAGCCGTTTTCTCTGCTCTGCTAACCAAAAGAGATTCATCAGCATGAACGGGGCAGCGCGAGTGTACTCACACGGTGGTCATAATTCTTCAGTTTTGTTTATTTTTCAGTGTCTTGTCACCTTCACCAATTTTTCATTAGCATATCGTATGAGTTTTGAACTAGAATTATTAAGCAATTGACATGTTCAAAAGGTGGCTTCAATCAGGATATTTATGAAAACAATATTTCCAAAGAGGTCTGGCAGGACTTATTGGGTAATTTTGGAGAAGTCAAATGTTTTTTTCTCATTTAAAAAAAATGGATGAAATATATTGAGTAAAAATGTCTAAAAAGAAAAAAAAATGCCAATCGTCAGCATACATAATGCTAGACGTCAGCCCTAAGTATGAGTGTTGTCAATGTTAAAATGTTCATTTTAACATTGACAACAGTACAGTACATGTACAGACAATACAGCTTTTACAAAAGCAGCAATTATTACAAATGAGAAAACATGAAAAGCTGTTAAAAAATTCTGACATCAACCAGCATCCCCAAACAAATTGTCGTCTACCTCGGAATTTCCTCAGTAAATCCTTTTTATTGGTGCGATGTCTTTATTGGACACTGAAGTGCTATGCAAAATGTAGCATTGCTGCGGGAAATATTTAATGTTCCTTGTGGAACTCAGACATAAAAAAAAAAAGTACTCCATTTCAGAGCTGCTGTTTTTTCGAACTTTTCGCCGATGGTGGGTTATTTTCAGTGGGAGTCCGAATCAACATTGAGATTTAAAACGGAGCGCTGACCGCATACATAAGCAATTCAGCAAAAGCGAGCATTAAGGGTGAGGAGCGAGTGAGTTCCTCGGACAGGCAGGGGAGATAAGCGAGGACAGCAGGAGCACTTCTCAGGTCAGGGATCACAGGGTTGCCGTGGTTTAAGTGAAAGCCATCTCGCAGAATGCTGATGCGAGCATGTTGTCTTTTTTTTTCTTCCTAATATGGACACCATCTTGTATTTGAGTAATTTTAATCTGAAAGAGGGCAGATATCCAATATCAGCTCATCACAAAAGATAAGGAGGCCGACTGCACGGGCTACTTGATGTGCTCGTGTGGTGATTCTCAAAGAGCACAGCATTAGGTAAAGTGAACCTGCAAAATGGAATGATATCCATCGAAGAGCTGTATTAGAAATTATACATTAAGAATCCTCCAAGTTCTCCCTTATTTGTATTTTTTCCGGATACTTCCCACATTCCAAAAACATGCATGTGAGGATAAGTAAAACCTCTAAAATGTCCATACGAATGATTGCTCGTCAATATATACCCTTTGATCGACCGTCAACTAATCCTTCATGTACTTCACCTCTCGTGACGTGTCCAGTGTCAATCAATCAAAACAAAGCAATTCATATTTTCAGTATTCATACAGCTTTTAATATCGGATCACATTAGTGAATATATGTGATTTTGCTCAATAATTTAGAAGTGCATTCCTGGTTGTAATAAAGCATGGCGCCCTACAACAATGAGTAGGATGAACAGGAAACAAAATGGATGATAGGGCCATTTTTACATGTTCATATCTGACTCACTCAAGGAAGAAAATATGCAGCTTACTTGGGACACGAGATTTACAACATCAGACATGTTTGCTTTTCAAAGATTTTCTGCAAGAATGAGTGTTGACTTCCTGTCATTGCCTTTAATCACTTCCTTAATATCCAGTCTTATCACTCTTTGGCGATAATGAAGTTCACCTTGACCGTTCCAATTACTCGTTGTCACATGGAATGCCGTGTTGCCGTTATTGTCCATACGTTTTCCAAAAAGGTCACAGGTCAGCCAATTGCAGGGCGCATATCGATATTAGTGATCCTAACGTCCAAGTTTTGGAATGTGGCATGAAGCCAGACCACCCAGAGATCCCACCGTTGCTGCCCATCATTTTTATAGTAGTCAATTAATTTCTTGCGGCTGGGTGCCTGCATCCCTCAACGTTTATATGCAATATGTCATCAAGTAGCAATTTTGATTTCAGACTGTCGTGCTACCTCTGGCATCTCTTACAAAGAGCAGAGACACACACCGCAGCCAAAGCAGGAACATGGCTTTTATGAATAAATTAAATTGCGGGTCAGTGTTCAGAGTCGGTTCTGCTAGCACTGGGCGAAGCAGACTCATGGTGACAAAGAGCTGGCGTCGTTCCATTTTCGGAACAAGGATGGAACCTGCATATGGGCGCCGTCATAACACGGCCCTCTCATCTGTTCATATGAAGAATCAAGCCTGTTACCGGCATCCACAAGTCAGCTGACAGCATGGAGTTATGGGCCTCGGACCTTCACGCACGTACGCATTCGTCGTCCCTGCGTGAGCGCATTTTCCATGCGCATGAATGAAGAGTGGAAGTAGCTGCATGCTGTCTAGAATGCATTATTATTAACCTGATGGATGCTGCCGCTTTTGCTCCTCCATTTTTACGGCGCATCACGTTCACATTCTCCATTTTCATCTCATAGTCAAAGGATTATTCACCTAGAAATGTACACATAAATTATAGGGAAATTAATGGTTGGACATTAAATATGAAGCAAATTATAAAACTTTTTTCATCAAGTATATCGATCTTCATTTTATTGTGCAGGTGCGAACAAAGTAGTGATAGAGCGATTATCTGGGCTGATATTTGGTAATGTGCCGATTATCAGCATTGGCCTTTTTTTTAACTTTCAAGGCCGATAAATCAAACGCTTCTGCGGGCGGTTTTTCCTCCATGACTACAAATAATCTGTATCGGTATCGCCCCTGGAAAAAAAGCATATTGGTCTATCACTACAACAAAGGATATCCATTTACTGTAGGTGGGTTAACTGCACACTAGTTCATTACCTGCTGTGTAAAAGTAGACAGAAACTCAAAACAAATCATAGTGCTTTAATGAAAAAAAATAAAATGAGACAAATGAGAACATCGTGAAAAAAAGAAAAAGTCAGAAAAGTACCCCAAGTAGGTGATGACTGATTCAGTGCGCGTGCCCATCTTTGCAGACTGCAATTATTCACGGGTCAACCGGTGGTCTTTAGAAGCTGATCGTGATTCACCATCATGAAGACAAGGACACGCTATCATTGGTCGTTAACCTGTGACCCGTATTGATAATTACCAATTATACATAATTGGTCATTTCCCATGCATTTGTTGCCACCCCCCCCTTTCCTCTTCCATCATTATGATTATTTATGCACACTCACACAGGCTTTCACTTTTAGCGTTGGGTGGATACCAAGGCCATAACAACAATATTATGATTCCGGGAGATAGACTAAGTGCAGCAATGAAACATTATGTACTGTGATTTATCAATGTGGCCGCTTTAAAAATCTCAACTCCGCCTCGCGTCCATGAATCACAGTTTATTGTGATTTGAATATGAAGACGTGAACATGTTGATGCAACTCTGGATTCCCCTGTTGTGATTTATAATACAGGGATTCGCAACACATCTTTTAGTTGTGCTGGAGGCTAAAAAAACAAAACGTTACAGACAAGTATGAGGGAGGAAAATTGGTGGCCAACCAGTAGATTTTTGACCTCAATTAGTTTGGGTTAATTGTGTCAGACGTCATGAAGGCTGGAATTACACTGAGTGCCTGTATTTCTGGGATTTTTTTCATGTGCATTTCAAGTGATGCACATCCAGCATGGCTGTGGTTACACGGAAAGAACAACCCGAATCACTCCGCAAGCATCATCGCCGGACAGTGACAACATGGAAGTAAACAATGATTCATTCATCATGCAAATAACGTGTGTAACGTTTAGATGGCATGATGACACTTCTAACTTACCACATTTAATCGTCTATGCTCTCGATGTCGTTTAGATTTAGAGCTATGGTTTTTAAACATGTTTACATGTTATGATCAGTCGATAGACTTCTACAACATTTGGTTGGCGTTTTATTGCACATTGGCCGATATGATCTGATCTGATTGTAATTCTCATTTGGAGGAGGTCTGATTCCGATCTGAAGATAGATTTTTTTGATCATGTATGTTCCCATGCGGCTTATCTGTATTTTGCCACATGAGCAAACAATCTGTATTTTCTTTTTTCTCATTTGAACCAACCTGGCTGACCAAAATTGCGTTCCTTCCTGGAGGATCTGTGTAATGTAGACCCATGGCCTTCCTGTAGTTTATACATGCCAGTTATTGAACAATAAATTAGTTCAGTGATTCAGGGAAGCAAATCCAGACAGTTTTTTTTGTTTTTTTTCATTGATGTGACCTCTTCACCTTGGCAATGGTTGCCCAAGTCGTGACTTTGGTTTATATAGGCTGGAAACTAGAAGATGCCGGGAGATTGGAACATGTCTCCACAGCGGCGCATATCCAAGTCCTTCTATTTCCCTACTTCATCATTTCCTTCCTGTAGCGCGCTCACCGCAGTAGCATCTGCTTAATGGACCCCGTCGCTGTGGATGCTCTTCCATCTTCTTACTCCCGCACAGCTTGCAGACAAGCACAAGCATGCATGTAGATTCTGGGTGATGAGCTGTAGTTTTTACTGGTTTTCCTCGATTTGTTGCTATGTCGCTGCTGTTCTTGACGGTGGATGCATTATTTAAAAGTCATCTCAGAATGCCTGCTTTACTGAAGTCTGCTCTTTTATCGTTTCCATGCCCAGAGACAAAGTTTGCAAATGGTCTCATTAGTAAATGGAAATGTACACATGAAAGAGTCAACAAAGCATCATTCTGGGTGAATTCATTAGTGTCGCCCTCTCTCTTGGAATTTATTTAAACTCAGACCGCTGGACTCTGCTGCTCTCAAACCCGAGTGCATTTTCGCAAAGCCAAAACCAACGCCGCGTTCCTTTCTCGAGCGAGCTTGGCAGAGCTACCCGGTTCGGAATGTTCTGCACTGCAGTCCATATTGTTCTTTTTAACCCTCACTATGCTATCAAGACATCTCAGCAAAGAGATTGTACAAGTTTAAGAAGTTTAGGTTTAAGAGACGCTGTGGCCGAAGCGGTAGTTAAAACTTATCCAGTCTTTCTACAGATCCTTAAAACTCTTGAAAGGGATTCAATACGTGAATCTAAAAACCAGGCCTTAATTGTCTTAAGTCAATCTTTCAAACGTTTTAAAATGTTAATTGATTGCAAGTATGATTTGATTGTTTTAATTAGTCTCAGATATTAAAATGAACATTTAAAAAATTATTTACAGAGCACCACACGGAACTGTTTGGGGCCACCTGAAGTTCACTGACGCTGGCCCGACCGACCACTAGTGCAAATTTAAAAAATAAACGTGATGAAATCAAAATGTCATCTAACATCTAATATGCACCACTTCAATTGATCAAGCATTTGTGTTGTTTTTACCCGTGCTCTGTTCTTGATCCATTTTCCAACACATGAATGTACGCGCATGAATTTTGACCACTGAGACTACACGCTTCACTATTTTATCCACAGGTTGGCCTGCATATTTAAATTCTGAGTTTCGTTAAGTAACGTTTTGTCAGGCCACCACGCAAAAAGGCTAAACGTAGGACCCTATCGCAATTGTGACAGCGGAGGCAAAAAAAAAAAAAAAAAGTTATGTGGATTTGTTGGAGACTCTTAAGGGCAGATGCACTTCTTTAATATTCTGTAGCAACTTTGGACATTGGGAAATTATCGACCCAACGTATTACACCCTTGCCTTTGCGTATATTATCACTTTTATGATGGATAACTAGTTTTGAATGGAAATGCCAGCTTTCATCCACCACATAAACTGACACTGGACGGCTAGATGTGGCTCCAGGGCCTTGAATTTGCTCATTTTTTCTTCATTTAACAACATGCATTTTTAGAGGAATAGACGAGAACAAAAAAGTCCCGGGAAGCTGAAATTGAAAAAGAAGGACCTCACATGTGAGACAGCCATGCTAACCACTCGTCCAAACACGCGTGCTACCCTCGGATCATTTTTATGTAGAAATTCTTCAACCGTGAACTGTAAACAATATTTTCCCAGCACAGAACCGTGGCTGTGAAATTTCGAACGGAATGGTCAAGGAAATGTGTTTTGCAGATAACATTACAGACGCAATAAGGTTTGGCTCGGTGCGTGATTGAAACAATACAGCAGCTAAGCCGTATTGAGCCCACCTGTTTGTTTTGCCGTAATTGGATTCTGCTTCATTCCATTTGCCTTAATGCTGATGCATAATACAATGTACTGCTGGGACCAGCCATTACTGGCTATGGAACGGGGCTTGAAGAAGTAACCTGACCCGACGTCCTGACCCACCAAATATCCCCGCACCTCCTCCTTCTTCCCATCTCTGGGACACCATTTCTCAAAGCCGCCCCACTGCTCATTCTGTATGGATTGATGGAGGAGGCTTGCGGGCCTGATGGGAACTAGAATAGCAGGTGTTTATGATAGAGCGTACAAGAACAATAATAAGGGCCTATGCAGCGTGTTAATCCAGAATAAACAGGCACAGGCATAAGCCGCATGAGCCAGGGTGGAGGGAACCTCATCAGAAATTGAAGTTCTGCTAACGAGACAGGCATGTGGAGCCAAAGCTTCGTATTTTCTTTGTCGAAGCAACAACACACGCCAGTCATGTGGAGCGTCCCAGACATCAACACATCCGGGCTTAGCTGCTGGACTTTTCCCACTACGAAGGAGCCAAGTTCAGAGAGACGAGACTCTATAAATACTTGCACTTCATTTTTTGAATCGATACCATTGGTTGGTATTTTATTCTAGAATGATTTTTTATTCAAAATTCAGTTTTACATTTGAACATAAATATTTGAATGTTAACTTCATCAAATCATTCATGGTCCGATAAGCCTTACCAAATTATTTGATAAATACAGACCTTGTGAGGATAAGATGGCCTACTACCAGTTTTACAGTTTTACCGTGGTTTTAAAAAGTTTCAATTACTTTGATACTGGCTGTGACCAGTAATGATAAACAAGCCTCCTCTTTTAAGTGAATTGCCTCCAATTAACTTTCTTGTGGGCACAAGGTACTGCAAAGACTGCTTAGTGTAGATTGTTCTTAAATAAAAATGTAAAAAAATAAAATAAAATAAAGAAAAAAAAAAGTACCAGTGGGTAATAGTTAGCCCCAAGGACAACATGAGTGGCCAATGGGTCCTTTTAACAAATTAGTTCCACAGTGATGGGACACTGGGACTTACTAAAAAGAATGAAAACAGAAATACATTAACATTTAATTATTTATTCATTTTTACGTTTCTTCTTTACTTCATATTTTGTTTAAAAATAAAATACTTTTCAAAAAGGAAAGATTTTTTATTTTATTTGTCCAAATATTTCCAAAGAGTTAATTTCAAAACAGTAATTTTAATATCGTGACACATGTTACTTTGGCTCGTAGTTGTCCCACCGTGAGAATCAAATATCTGCCCATGCCTCGTCACCTGCTTGTGTGTACTGCTGCTGCTTTTCTTTTTGTCCTTTTTCCCCTCTTTCCGTAAATGCCCTAAAATGCCACATAATGTCACCAATGTCCTGACTAATCGTAAAGTAGTAATCAGCATCAAGTGATACATCATGACCTTTGTACGTCTACTTTTTGTTTGCTGCTTTGCTGAATGCGCACAGTTTTACTCTGCTGGGGGAAATATTAAAAAGGAAGTACAATGTAAAATTAATTATGTATAGAAATTATGTTTAAGTGTTTGGGGATCATACTTTAGGGTATATTTACAGTTGAACCTATAAATATAGGCAAGTGGTGCACAAGAATTAGCTCTCAAAATTCCTCCATGATGACCAGTAAAAAAGTCTCAGTGTTCATCTTTTTAATCCCCTCCAAAGTGTATTTATTATTATTGTGAGCCACTGAAACATCAAAAATAGTTTTCGCAGAACATCATGATTTAATCTACCAAAAATAAATAAAAACGTTACACATTTGAACTAATCAAACAGGGATTTATTTTTTCCGTCTTCTAATTGCAAACACCTGAAACTTGTTTTTGCAGCTTGAGAGACTTTCGGCCTCCATGCATGCATCATTAAAAAGCGCCCTCTTGTAGCTCATGTAATGTTTTTATAGCTCATTCGTTGCGGAGCATGTGCGCTGTGAACAAATGTCTAAATATCGCCGCGGCTTGGCTTCACTGTCATCACGACAGAGACCCCTCCACGCGCACTTTGCCTTTTCTTTTTTTTTCATGGCAGCCTTACGTCGCTCATGACCAGCTGCTGTCGCTAAGTAGCTCGTGTCGATGGTCGGGGCTCAGATCTGCCCACAACGATGGTGATGATGATGAAGATAAGACATCTGGAGGCCGTGTGTGTGTGTGTGTGTGTGTGCGTGTAAGTGCACGCGTTTGCGTGCACTAGTGTGTGTTGAAATAATAATGATAAGGGCTCGCTCTCTCTTCTTTGCTGTGGAAAAGTGCATCTGATCACCTCCCGTGCACGCTGACACATGACCGAGGAACCGATAAAAGCTGATGTAGCGACAACATTAACGCTAACAGAGCGCTCGAGAGGGCTAACGTCGGCAAGATGGAGGCTTGATGAGCTGTGGAAATTTAGAGGGGCAAAAAAATTAACAAGAGTGCATTTGAGAGGAAAACGTCTTCTGGATCTTAGATTAATTTAGAAAAATACAAGCCAGCAGTAGATTTTTAGTCCTAGTCTCAAAGTCTCAAAGCAATGACAAGTGAATGACCACTCACTGCTGCAGAAGAGAATATTTTAAGTACCTCGGACAAGGCCAAATCCAAAATTTGGATCCGCAATGACTGAAACACATTACAGACCACCACAACCACACAACCTCCATATAGTATATTCGTCAATAAGTCTAAAACGTGGATTGAGGCTTGCCCATTTCGAGATTTTCAACTGCATCGTATTGAGAAGATGTTATGCGCATTGGTCACTGTTGCAGCCTTTATAGACAGGAAAATATGCTTTAATATGCATAAAACCCAAATTAGAACACCCCAAGTATTTTGTAACAAAAAGTAATGTTTCAGTTTTCAAATAATTAAATGGCAGAGAATGAACGGTTAATGTACAGTGAAAGCAGTGGCGCTCTCTTTGGCTGAATATGTGCATGGTGAGAGACGAAAGGAAAGGGTGACACAGCTGGGACGGAGAGAAAAGCCAGCGCTGAGGTCAAGGTTCACCATGGAGGACATGACAGATCCCAAATGGTCGCTTTTGGAAACACTCTTATTGCCTCATTTGGATTGATCCGCCGATTCCATCTTACGACGGCCAGGCAGAGCTGTAAAAGACAAAGGGTATGCAGAAGCGCAGTGTGGAGAAGACCAAGTCTTGTTTTGTGTTTAAACGCCAGGTCTTGACCCCAGGCAGGCGTGTGTATTTTTAAAGCGCTCACCGTGATGGATGCACACATTGTGCTCTCCCCGTGCTCCGAGTGACATGTGTTTGACCCCCCCCCCCCCCCCATCCTCGTCTTACAGGAGACAACACCTGCTGCCTCACTACATGGCCATTAGTTGTCAACCAGCCCACGCACACGCATGCACATGCGCACGTTGTATTCACACAGGGGATTTTAAGAGCACTCTGATGCATGACATGGAAACATGTGGCACATACTGTAATGTACGCAATTGTGTACTTTTTGGATGTACACACAGAGCACGCAAAATGAGATACACCACGCCTCCATTTATCGGAGATGATATTGACACTGTAGTGCATCATCCTGATTAAAACGTTGCTTTGTATTATGATATAACATACAAAGCACGCCTTGCTCGATGACAATTAACCAAAAATCTATTTGAATATCATTTGAAATAATACTAGCAAAATATCATCATTTTACGGAAATTAAAATAAAATTCACAAAGAATAATTTTGCGAGAATAAAATTAAAAAAATTTTTTCAGAAGCTCATGTTTTTTCAAGGGATAAAATTGTCATTTCCTGAGGAAAAAAAAAGAAATCAAATAGTTTAAATGAAATTATAATTTTCAGAGAATAGTCACCATTTTCAAGAATTCTTGTTTTCACAAAAAAAGATCTAATTTTCAGACAATGTTTTTTTTTCTGTAAATTTTTGATAACAAATTGTTTTTGTTTCGGAGAATAAAAGCTTTGTAAAAAAAAAAAGTCATATGTATCAAATAATAGAAATACAATTTCTTGAGAGGAAACATTTTAATTGTGAGAAAAATATTTTATTTCTAATCGTTTTCCAATAATTAATTTTTATTTGAAGAGAAAAAAAAATATTTCTCAAGACTAAAGATCAAGTTCACCCAGAATAAACCTAATTTTTAGTCGAATGACACAAGAATTAAGAACTGAGTCATTTCTCAAGAAAAAGATTCCTCTTTTTAGAGAAACAAAAGTTCTAATTTGGCGAAAAATCTTCATTTTTGAAGATTTTCCAAGAATGAAATTAAAGAATTCAGGGATTAAATTAAATGAAATAATTTTCATTGAATGAACATTGTTCTTCAAGAATAAAGTAGTAATTTTCCAAGAATTTACTTATATATTGTATACTTTTATGAAAATAAAGTCATGGGAAAAATGAGGCACGTCTACCTGTTTTTCAAAATTGTGTTTCTGAAGATCATTCTACATGGCAACTGTCTTCCCAGAATGTTCCATTTATTCCCTAATTCCCTTTTGTAGGCTTTCTGTCTGATGCGTGTGATGCATCATGTACTCCATTAATCCCCTCATCCAATTTGCATATGTTTTGTTTTCCAGCCTCCACTGTCGCTGAGAACGGGAAGAAAACCTGCCTGAAGCTGAAGGTTTTCGTCCGACCATCAAGTAAGTGCAACACAAAGCTTTGGAAATGGAGCCTGTTAAAGTGCACAGTTGGCGTGTTTGAAAAACAAAGCGCTCAATGTCGTCTCTCGACTTCACGACAAAGCTTTTTGCTCGCTGTCCCGACATGCCGCTCTCATTTGTCTCCAAACTGCTGCTACTCGCTAAGAATATGTTTTTATTTAAAAAAAAAAAAAAGACAGTCAAAATAAGACAGCTCGTCCTTCGTACTTCATCTGAATGTTGCCATGAGCTTTGTTGCTTGACGTGTTGACTATCAGGGCTGAGAGGGGGGCTTCAAATGTCTACCTGGCGTATTTACCTCTAACGATGATGATTTCATTCTCCCTATCTTCTGTTTATAGACAGCTGTGTGAGAACTATAGGGGTACATGACCGTGTTTTTGATGTAAACGACAAAGTAGACAATACGTTAGAACCACGAGGTTAGTATGGCTTCCTGCTTTTTTTGACTCTCTTCATGCGTCTGTCCACATGCTTTGTTATTGCCACCATGTCTGATCTTCTCACATCCCCCGCATGAGCTCCCCCAAGTCCAACGTAGCCCCGTATCATGCACATCTGTCTACGCAACAGAATTATTCATTTGGCGTGGAAAACCGTAATTATCATTTGCTTCAGAAAATATGGGAGTACCAAGTTACATAATCACGCTCTGATGAAAACATGAACAAAACATTGGAGGGTGACACAGGAGTGGATTTTCTCTCCCGTCCCATCCCACTCTCGCGGGAAAAAAAAAAAATCCTGTACCGTCCCGTTCCGGATCACCAGTGAAGGAAAAATACAATCCTGTCCCGTCCTG
This sequence comes from Idiotropiscis lumnitzeri, assembly GCF_059441095.1. Classification (NCBI taxonomy): domain Eukaryota; kingdom Metazoa; phylum Chordata; class Actinopteri; order Syngnathiformes; family Syngnathidae; genus Idiotropiscis; species Idiotropiscis lumnitzeri. The sequence continues at coordinate 30,600,576 of NC_142391.1, forward strand.
TCCCAGTGAAAATGACTCCCATTCCATTCTGCTCCCGTTCAGAACGATTCCCACTACTGTGCCGCTCTCAGTTTGGAGGTCAGATACATGTTGCCCCCTCTTCCTCGTGGACTCTGGCGTTCCCATCTGCTCTCTTGAACTTTTTACCTTTACCGTCTCGATCCCGTGATTAAAGGTAAAGGTTACTCTCATCCTGCGGGAATCGTGAAAAAATGTCAGCCTCTTCAAAACATTCAGGATTTCATTTTGAGTCTAAAAACTCGATATTATGGTGATTTAAAAATTAAAAACGGAATGAATCTTAATAAAAATGACATCAAATTTGGAATTTGCCCATGTCCCATGTACAGAGCAACAAGATTCACTTAACAATTACAACTCGCCCAAGAAAAAAAAAAAAAAACAACGACCGATGGAACCGGAAGCCTGAAAGGTCGCCAGATGGCAGCATGCCGTTTTTCTATGATGAAAAAGAATAATATAAGGAAAGAGGAGGGGCTAAAAAACAAGCTCCAAACTATGCTCCTATAAGGGAGGGGCACAGTATGGTTGCATATTTGTATTTTTTCTTTAAATTGCAGGAAAAGAAAAACATTAAACATTTATATTTAGAAAATAATTCTATTCTAACTGCTAACTTTATACCCCTGCCCAACTGCATGTTCATAATGATCACATGTAATTAAACTCGACAAAACTCTTCATTCAAGTTTGCGCATTGATTTGAGTTTCTGTACTCATGAGCCTTCTTCTTATGTCGGGACACACATGCTGCAGTCGTCACGACAGGATGCCCTGACTTTGGTTTAGAATTGCCTTGCATCTTGACGTGAAGGCAACGTGCAGACGTGCAAAGGCCGTTGACATTCTTGATGCCCTACCTTCCTCTCTTTGCGCCTGGCCCCTTGCCCACCACGCTGTGGTGCCTGCCGCTGCTGTCTAAGCTTTGCATGCCTCAGTCCTCTGCTACGCTTGCTTCAAAACATGAGATTGCTTGATCACCCCTGCAGCACACGAGCTTTGTTGTCTGCTTTGGCCCTTTGCATGGTCCTGCTCCTTTCCTTGCTCATAGAACTGTGCCCACCTCGGAGAATAACGTACTGCAGTGGTACCTTGACTTGAGGGGTGCTTCCAACTGGTTTCAAAATACAAGACGACGCTTGTTTTTTTTTTTCTTAAAATTGTTTGAATTTAATGCAACCTTCCGATACGCCGCCGCTTGAGTGAAGTAGAAAAGAAAATGGAGGAAGTTCTTGAATGGCCTCACATGTGGGCAAGGAGAACAAGATGCTATTTCTTTAGTTTACCGAGCGGGAAAAATAATGCCGGCGTCTGATCTCACACAGTAGGCCACGCCCCTTCAAAGGTACATATGCAACATACGAAAACTGCAGTACGTGTACTGTAGTATGTCTATTTAATATTATAGCTTTACGCTTTATGAAAAAGTATTGACCAAAAAAAAAAAAAATCTTGGTGGTTTGTAGGGAACTGGAAACGATTAGTTGACCCCCGCCTAGAATTGGGTCAACATAACAACATTTGGGTAAAAAAAAAAAAAAAAAAAAAAAAAAAAAGGTGAATCCACGACTTGAGTCAATTTGACCTAACTTTTTTTTTTTTTTTTCCTTAAATTTGGGATTATTGACCAAATTAGTGGAACCAATTTGGGTGATTTTTGATACAACTATTTTTAGAATCTACTATAGAGTGCCCTACATTTTTTCTTTCGATATACAGATATCTTTGAGGGGGCACAACCCACATTTAAAAAAAAAAAAAAAAAAAAAATCATATTGATCGTTCATTTGTCTTTTTGACGTATTTATTTCTTACTTTTTTTGCCCCCATTGCATTTCAACGTCCATTAATTGCGGGCTGGCACTGTCCCTTTAGTTATGAGCTTGGTCGCAGAACTAATCAATTTAATAATTCAAGGTATCACTGTATTAGCAATTATGACATAGCAACCCAAGTTCATATGGCAACTCAGAATCCACTAATCCATATTGTCTGAAAAAGTTGTGAATATGAGTCAATCATCCTTGTGTGGCGTGATTATTATTATTAGACTCCTACATCATATGATAAACAACTGAAGGTGTCCATGTTTAAGAGTCAAAACATTGTTATTATTTCAATGTAACGTTTTACTCTTTTATTTTCCCCCCATCCTATAGACGACACGAGCCATGAACCTGCCGAGCCCTCCCGGAGTGAGGAGACAAACGCTGCACCGCACCTGTCCCCATCCTGTCGACTTGTGGCTTTACTGCTGCTCTGCCTGGTGGCGCTCTTCACCTTATAGCGCCCCCGCCTGTCCCGGAGGGGCAATTTACACCCAGCGTGGCCTGAATCTGCCCGAGGTTGCAGGGGAAAAAGGGGTGGGATTTAAGGGCGGAGCTTGTTGGGCTTGTTTGGGGTTTCCCAGCAGGTCGTACAAGGAATCCCTCGATTTTTGTTTTTCCCCAGACAAAGTTTCAAGCGTCTCGCCGTTTGTGAGCGGGGAAAATAAAAAACGGGAGAGACAAACCCCCCTCGCAAACCAAAATGCCAAATCTTTATTTTGTTTTCTGACACTTAGTGATTCTTATTTTCCTGTAAGAGCGCTTTTTAATCATTGCAGCACACACAAATGTAGTACACACACACACACACACACACAAACACCCCCGCTCAATAAATCAGTGTTTTGTTGTTCTTACCATGTTGTGTTCAGTAGCAACGTTTACAGAGTAGGAAAGTGAAGACTGTAGACTCTTAGGAAGGACTGTACATAACCGTGTCGGTATCTCGCCGTTGTGTTGGCTTTGTGTTCTGCTTGGTGCATAAAGTCTGATGTTTGACCCAGCAGGTCAAAACGATGAAGATGAAGGAAAAGGACTGGCAGTTTGGGAGCCAAAGTACTGGAGAAACAAAATGTGCACAGCCTGCACCTTAACCTAATGATGTCCAGTTGTTTCCTAATTTAATAGTAACACCCGACTTTGTCAGAGGAGGATAAGCTACTGTAAATACATGACCAGGGTTGGGCGTTAGACGAGATTCCCACGATTGACAAGTGGGGGGGGGGAAATTAACAATCAATTAATTAGTTTTGTTTTTTCTCCCACACTTTCAGCATATACTGAGCTCGTTTCCAAGCCAGTTTTGGATTGAGCAGACGAATACCACCTACTGTAAAGTGTGTCAACAAACTATTAATCAACAATCAATTCCGCACATTGGATCTAATTCTTCGCCGTCAATCAATGGATGATCATGCCCATCCCTAGTGAAACCCAAAAGGTTGCGGTTTACTGTGTGTAAGAAAACGGAGAAATTTCGCCTCCCAGCAGGCACTTTGCGGGCCGCTACTAGATGGAGGATCGATGTCTTTTAGGAGTCGCAATTTCACGGCAGCAGTCACAGTCATTTTGTGTTTACTGAGCTGGACAAAGAACTGTTCTCTTTGCTCCATCCACTTACGCTATATGCTCGCATCCATAATCCAAATCCGAAGATTGGAAATTGTTCGCCAGTGATAATGGCTCAAATATTAGTCAGCAGGTTCTAAAAGAGGTTATAGCTGCCGTTACACGGCACTGATGCGCTGCTCTGCTTAATTCAAAGCAATGCGGAGCAGTTTTGTCCTTTTTTGGCTTTCTATCGATAGCACTTACAATCAATGATACGGTCACTGTGTGTTTGATGACATTCAGCTTCATTCAGTCACAAGAGGTTGGGCCGCCTTTTTCGCAAAGATTGAGCAATCTCCAAAAAAGTGACTTCCTGACATGTGCCAAATAGGTCCACAGAAAACAACACCGAATCAAAAAAAAAGTAGATGTCCACTGTCGGCTCCTGTTACCGGTTTAAGTGACTCTTTAATGAGGTTCAAAATGACAGGCATGCAGACCCCATGTTGCGGCAAAGGGGAGTTATTTCTGGTATTAAAAATAGACGGTGGAGGGCTTGAAGGAAGGGGAGTCTCGGGGGAAGGGGTGTAGATTTCATTCGTGGGGGGTTATAAGGCACCGGTGACCTTGCTGTTTTTGGGAAGTGGTGAGTGACGGAAATGAAATTCCAAGGGAGGGGTTCGGAGACGTGAGGTAGCTGAAGGTAGTATAATTGATGAGACTGAGTGCCTGGCGGAAATAATTAAATGAATACACATCCATGAAACTCGTTTGCCAATTCAGTTTTGATTCATTCATTCTTCAAAGACTAGAAAAGATGAAGACAGTATTACGAGAATCATGTCATAATTTCCAAAGAAAATAAACTGGATTTAAAAAAAAAAAAAATCTGACTTAATTCTCATAAAATGACAATATAAATGGATAAGAAAATCCTCATAATTTGTATCTTTTTTTTTTTTGATGAGTTGAGGTTATACTGTATTTCCTTTTTTTTTTTTAAGACTTGATTCTCGTAATTGTTTTGCTTTCTTTTCACTCTGGCCCTCAAACAAAAGATATGCTCTGTTTCGTGTTTGCTTGTTTTCATTTTTCATATGCGCGTCCACCTTTGCACCTGATTGAAGATGACACGTTTTTGTTTGCCACGCTAACAATGTGTACGAGCAACTCAGCTGTTGCAAGAACTTCAGGCCATTGAATGAGGTACTAATGTCACAGTGGACATTTTCCTTTCGATCAGAAAACCAGCTTCAAGTTGACCCTCTTTTGTGATTACCAATATTACTGCCTGTCTTTTTTTTTTTTTTTTTTAAACTTTGCTACCATGCTATTTTCTTATATACCACGACCTAACCTGGGAAATGAGGATCAACTTAAAATCTGGATACTGTGTATCCTGAGGTAGTCAACCATCAAACATGTAGTTGTAGGTTCTAGCATCTGTTTTGTACCTTCAGGAGGACAAAAGTAAACAAAAAAAAAAGATCATTGTTAAAACTGTATAATTATTACTGTTATGATGATGATTAAAACTATTATTATTATTATTATTAGGGAAGGCTCCTTGTACATAGTGTTTGATATTAAAGTATTAATTTGGTTCTTATGTCTTTTCTAAAAAACAGAACAAAAAAAGGAATATGGTAATATCTCTGGGTTTTGCTGAGTGCTTTCAAACAATGCATTGTGCGCTGAGATCCTCAATGCCTAATGAAGCTGCGAGCTAACATGTTTAAAAGTTGGAGCTGTACACGCACGCCAGTGGACAGACGACAAGCTTCGCCATCTCTTCACGCAAGGATTTTAGGACTTCCCATTTTTGCCTTTGGTGTGGGAAAGCATGAGAAAGAACTGGACGGAATCTAGAAGGAACTTGCCGGTTTCATGATGTGGCATGCGCATGAACTTAATGACATGTAAGAAAAAAAATAATTTTGAAAAATTTGTTTTATTTGTTTGTTTGTTTTTTTTTTTTGCTTGTTTTCTTAACTGTGTGTTAGATTTTCAGCTCACATTCACGTCGTGCATTTTACTTTGCATCTCCGATCCGAGTGATGTCATGAAGCCTTGTAGTGACAAGATAACAAAAGTGCTGTACAAAACACCAAACATTGTCGTGTAGTTGCAGTGGGGCTCAGCCATGTGTTTTTTTTTTCCCTCCTTGAGAAAGACTCTTTCTGATGGCTTCATCCCATGTACTTGCTGCCCGTCTCCTCGGAGGAGCGCATACGTGTGCAGGTTTCTCAGTTGGACAGAAATATGTTTGAGCCCTTTGAGTTTGGTATGTGTGTTTCTCATGTGGTGCTGCCGCCGTGAATGGGAAGCGACGACCCTCTTTTTGGCAGCCGAGAGTGTTTCCCATGCCTTAGACGCTCTCCACCATTGTGCTTTGACACGCCAACAAAACAGGGCCCTTCACTTCTCCTCTCTTCACTTTTTAATGACCCCGCGCCCCTATCTTGTGTAGGCCTAGATGTCCCTCCTGAGTATCATGGAAGAACTAGTGCTACCCCCTTTCACCTCCAAAACAACCAACGGGTGTCAAGGCATCATCACGGATCCAGGTTCTGTGGCCCTCGTTCACGTTTGTCTTCTTGTGATTGTGTCGCGTCCATCGCATCACACGCTGTCCTTCCTCTTTGTACCTTGCGCTCACTTTGTCCTCAGTGGAGCAAGATTTCCCAACCTGCTCTTTTACAGTATATAAACGAAGAAAAACGCCAACAAAAAATTATCTGTATTTGTATATATACGTGTCTGAGCATCTATGAGTAATACAATAAAACTGAAAAACATGACAAGCGTGCTGTTTTATTTATGTATCAGGGGAGTCAAAAATATTTTTTTCTTGCCAGCCACCTTATAGTTACTAATGGTGTCCCTCAGAGATGGGATGAACGTCTTGTATCCTAACATATACACAACAAATTGATTGACTCGTATTGCAATCAAAACTCGGGAAATAATTCTCTATCTTTTTTTATTATTGTGAGATTCGGAACGAACAATGCTTGCAAGATATCATAACTGAGTTTTGTTAAAAGTGAAGACAATTTGTAAGTCGACGCACATGATTAGTCCGAGCAGGCCGCATAAAATGATATTGCAGGCCAGTTATGGCCCCCGGACCTTGAGTTTGACACCTGCGCCGTAGCTCCAGCTCAATACATTGTGGGATGCTTGTCAACTTCTGATTTTGTTTGGGAATAATGGATCGACATCATAAAACCTGTACCATATTTACCTTTCAAAAGGCAATTTAACCACTTCTATTAATAAAACAAATTTTATTTTTTCTTTTAACTTGTATGTGGCATTTAGGGATGGGATAGTCAAGAGGGATACTTGAGTATTCACAAGATTTCATATAGGGACATATAGGATAGGTTAGTCAGGATACATAAAAAGATTTCATGTATAAGGCCATTGTACTTTTTAATATTTTTAACTGCCACACGTGTAAAAAAAATAGCTAAATAAAAAGAAAGTCAATTGCATAAAAGAAGCAACAAAACAAGTACTGGCCCTTGTTTTGAGGGGCGTGAACTTGCACCGCTTGATGAACGAAAGACCAATATAAAAACCAAAAAATACTAGAATGTTTTCACGAGACTGTTATAAAGTAAAAAAATGAAAAGAATAAGATATTTGACATGACATAAAAATATGTTAAGGTTTATTTTTTTAATAATCATAATGATACAGTATAACTATCTAATTAAAAAGACAATAATAAAATTTCCAACTGCTCATAAAAACACTAACACGAAGCAGAGAACATGGCCGTAGAGCAGGTGTGAGCAAACTACAGCCCGGGGGCCACATACGGCACGTTAAACGTTTAATAATAATAATAAACCTTGTTAATGTTTTATTTTCTAAATATTGTGGTGTCGCAAAGACATATTTTGTTGCAATACTTTTGTTCACTTTCATTTAAAATTAAATTAATTTTTTTTCTCAGATTAGGTGAGGTTACCAAAACACCCCATCCAGCTCCTCCTGGTCTGGCCCCTCTGTCAAATTTTAAAACCCACTGTGTCCGCCAATCAAAAAGTTTGCCCACCCCTGCCGTAGAGCCATTGGGTTTTTTTCTTTTTCTGATATGTATTTTAAATTTCATTCAGTGAACCCCTACAGCGTCATTCACATTTCCTGAGTGGGCGACTCCTTTCACCATTTTTTTGGTTATGATTGTGCATCAAAGGTTCTGCCTAGCAACAACTAACTGACGCCTGCTAGATGAATGATAGATGACAGTCGTGTAACCGCAAACTTTCTGGCATATAGTCTACATCAGTGGCTGACGCCTTACTAATTATTTAGCGTATAAAAACGTCACATATTTATGATTGGGAGCATGTGTTGGCGTTTGTTGCGCCATTAAATCAAATACTCATCAGCGGAGATCCCAACTAATAGACAGAATGAACAAACTCCTGTGACACTCCATCATAATTATGTCTTTGGATGCGCCACACGCAAATGCTGTCCACAGTGCAGACTTGCACGTCTCCTAAGACAGACTTAAGGGGACCACCATCCATCCATCAGGATCAGAATAAGACTTAAAAGCACCTTTCACTTTGCTTGGCCACTAATGAGGACACCTAATAACCTTCTGCTGGTCCCCATCAGCGCCATTTAGCGTCACCCTCCATTATCTCTGCTAATTAGACTGAAAGCCAGTGAGCCCACAGGACCAAAGTGAGGGAGGTGTTTGAGTGTGTGTGTGTGTGTGTGTGAGAGAGCAGGGGGGAGAGGACCCCTTGATATACCAGTTGGACCCCAGCCTTTTCTTGATGATTTCATGCAATTTGACTTCATGCTAATCTTCTTTTGGGGAGGTAAGGGAAGGGTTGATTAAAATAAGAAGAGGGTACACGTGCTTCTACTCAAAGGCAGGATTGGAACATACTAACATTTTTTTTATTCCCCAAATGACACAGAAAGCCAGCCTCTCCAATTTCTTTCCTAAAATGCAGCGCCCTTTTTGAGCCTCCGAAGCGACATTTTATGCACGGAGACACTCGACAAGATGAGCCAATTAGCGTCAAGTTGTTCTTCCTGCTGGGAGCTGTGGAGATGCAGGTGTGTCTCCGCAGAGAACCCAATAAAGACGAGCAGCCAGCACCCAATCGTTGGCTACAAATGATACAAAGTTTGGAGTTGCGACGTTCCCCGCACTATCTATCGCAATTCATCAATTTTGTATCTCTGATTTTATGAGGGTTTTTGTGGTACACTTGCATGAATGCCGTTGCATATGGGAAAGGAGAGCCACAGTCGCTGAGACAGATTTCTGAGATTTATTGAATGTCAGGAAGAGACAAACACAATAAGCACACATGCTGGTAGCTACAGTTCGCATCCAGGCACTCTCAAGCCGAGACTGCCCATGGCCAAACGCCACGTTATCAGGCCCCGCCTCTTAAAGTCACGGACACATTGCATGGAAAAAGCTTCAGCATTTGGTCTTTGTTCTATATATGAAAAGTACTTTGTATGTAGTAAATTGCTTCTACACTGAAAAAATTGTGTTTATTCAATCAAAATAATATCATCTGGATCGATGTATTTTTTTTAAGCGGGGAAGACAACACCAAAAAATGTTCTGTGCTCTCAATGGCTCAAAAAATGGCATTCTGATTAATATCGCATCTGTGCAATATGAGATAAGCAGTAAAGTCCACCCGTTTTTAGCCATGTCAGGGGGTGGCCATTTCGTTACTTCTGTTGACCAAAAATGACATCACAGTTGCTCAGGGCTCTGATAACCAATCACGGCTCACCTGTGTTCTGAAGCTGAGCCATGATTGGTCGGGAGTTTACTCAATTGTTGCACAAAATAAAAGCATCAGGATCCAAACACGTTTTTTTAAGAAGGGTAGTCATATCAATGCAAATCATCTAATTTCGTGCAGCAACTTGACGAAATGAAATTGTGTAAATAATCATTTTTTTTCCCAGTGTGTTGTAATAGCCCTTGTATGCTTGTTCTACTTATATATCGTGCATCATTTTGTTGTACGTGTGTATGTGTGTTAGGTGCTCTGTTAAATGGCTGTTCGGTGATAAATATGGAAAAAGACTGCGGGCAAATTGAAAGTCAATGAGGAACACGGTTCATAAAAAGTTGAACAAATGATCATTCTTTGAGAAGGATTCATTATTGCGGCAGACAGCTGTTAATAACGGAGGGACTCATCCTGCCGTTGATTACATTTGTTCATGTAACAAAAAGATGATTTTGCATATCAGAAATAAATTAACAATCCAATTCTTATCATGAAAGAAAATGATCACGCTGGGAATATAATTGACGCAATTAAAGTTTAAAGTTATAAGTCATTTGTGCAGTGCAAGATTTGTGTTCTTTTTATTTCCACTCCGTTATCATAATCATAAATATTCCTTGCAGTTGCTTATTCTAATTGGTTTATATTTCATTACATTTAAAAGTATATAGCTATATTGTCTACTCCGGGGTGTTTTTTTTGTGTGTGCGCACAATTTGCCATTCAAGCCAGGACCGCCACTTAATTCCAAATAATAGGAAAGCGTCCATAAGATTTATGCAAGCATTTTTTTTGTTACATTTACTACATTTACAATAAATAACTGTGTTTAGGTTACGTGCAAGGGGTAAAACTATATATTTTTTTCATATTTTTTAACCGTCTTTATATTTTATGATTTTCGGTATTGCATGCGCCTGGAAAGAATCCCCCCTCGATAAATGAGGATTCGCCGTAAAAAGTTATGGTCATAATGAAGGAGCAGATCAATGCATTGCAGTGGCCTTTCTGCCAGTTGCATCGTTACACCCGACGCCATTCCCAAAAGGACACGTCAAGGTTTTTCTTTGAAGGCATCGTTCTCAAGTCTGTTTAAAGCCTCGTGCTGTTTTGTTTCCAAGCACTGTGATTGACAGCTCCGGATGACGTCTTCACTTAATCGCTCCAGTGGTGTGAAAAGGTCATAAATCACACAATTATGCCGCACCTCCTTATGAATAGATATTTGCGTCGGGATGGGCGAGAGAGGGGGGTGTGGGTGGGCCTGCGGGCCATATCAACTTTGTCAACCTTGTATTTATTGCGAGGTGGTGGGCCAGAAATGAGCGATAAGCGGAATATATTTTACAGGCTCGCTCACACTCGTCAGGATGGAATTCAAGGTCAGAATGTATGATTTATTTGGCGTGTCGCATGTCAGCAGAGGAGACATCCTGATGGCAGGAGGAAGCGAGAGGACGTTGGGGGGGGGAAGAAAACCAAGAAGAATTTAACAGGACTAAAATGGAAGCTTTTTATTACGTTCGCAACATGGCGACTCTGTGACTTGGAAAAGTTTGTCCATACAAACGCCTACAAACTTTTGCGGAAAGGCAAAATTTTCCATTAAGTTAAGATGTGAATTCTTTTAATGACGGATGGATTTTCAAAATATATACAAATTATATTAGACGTGTATGCAAACTAAGTAGGATATTCATTTATTATTGCTGAATTATTTATTGTTTGTAATTCACCAAAAATGATTTATTCAGAGTATACCTCCATTTATTCATTCATTTTCTATGGTACATCTAATCACAAAACTTACTTATTAATAATGTCATTAGAAAACCCAAAAGACCCCCTCCCAAAAACACAACTTCTTTGAACATAGAGCAGAAAATTTTCAAGTAGTTTCATTAAAAAAAAAAAAAAAAAGCCAAAACACCAAAAGCGCGGCCTGGTTGAATATTTGGAGACTCGTTCAGTATGTTAATATTGTGCCACTCCAGCCCAGCAGGTAGCAGTAATGGTGGGAAAAAGTACCAAACTGAAGAAGGTAAAAGAATGGTGATTTTTAAAAGGATTAAATAAAAGAAATACCAATCTCTCAATTTTTTTCAGTTTCCTAAAGACTGACCAATGAACTGAGTATTCATAAAATCGTTGATTGGAGCAATCGGTTCGGCTAAGATGGTCACCAAAACGTAATGAGAATACCATACAAAGTCAAAGTATCAAAGATCTGCCACTTTTGGCCTGTAGGTGGCAGTAAAGCACATTATTAATAAGTTGACGTCAACACAAAAGCTAAGAAGAAGCCATGCACTTGATAATACTATTGTTTTTTTTTTGCATTATCTCCAACTAAAGTTCTAATGTTGTAGATTTGAATCTTGACGTTGCTCTTCCCCATTTATTCCGGGTCCTCCAGCTTCCTGTGTTGGGTTCCTTGAAGACTAAATTGTCCATAGGTGTGAAAGTTTGTCTATATGTGCCATGCGACTGGCCGCCAGCCAGTCCAGAGAGCGCCGAGCCGCTCACTCAAAGTCAACCGGGACGGGATTGTGTGACCCAAATGAGGACAACCGCAATGGAAAATTGATGTTTGTTCAAATACCATATGGCTGTGAGCATCTGAAAGGAGAAACAATAAAGAAGGTCAGTGCTCCCGATACTTTTTATACAAACGACCATCATCATGACCAACATTAAAATAAAGCAGCGTAGTGTTCATCAAAAATGAGAAAGATGTTTTGTACACTCTTGGAATATTATTCAAATTCAACTTTAACACGGTACTCAAATACGGAAAAACCAAACAAAAACTGATTTAAAATGATTCAATTAAAATGTGTTGCACAGAAAAAGTTATTTAAAAATTGTATCTAACTAGAAGTTTAACACCAAACATTTCTTAAATATTAATCGCAAAGTACTTAAAAGTTCTAACCGTAATAAGAGAGTGATTTTTTTTTTCAACGTCCCCCACGTGGGAGCCTGTGAACCCACACTTGTAGAAAGAGCGCAGTAGTTAACATGAAAGTGTTCTCTTAATTTGCCATGTTGTCGGTTCGTGTTAATCAATATGCAAAGACAGACAGAGACTTGCTCAGGTCTGAGGTGGTTTCGCTGCAGGTCACTGCATTTTACTGATGCGCCTCACACGGTGACCTTCAGGGCTGAGCGATGACGAGCTGCAGCCAATCCAGAAGAGGATTACCAGAGAATGTGACGCCACTACAAATATCAGCGTGAAGGCACACCACACACACAGTCACTGAACGAACACTGGCGACTGAGGATCATCATCGCTTTAGCCTCTAATGTTGATTTAAAAAAATAAATAAATAAAAGAGAGAGGGAAGAAAAGTCGGCGCTTCACTGCAGCATACATGCTAAAGATGCTACAAGGACATGCTGGTCGTCTCTGCATGTTTTTACACGTTGATTCATGCGCCGGTGGACGTGTTGCGTAAAATATTCAAATACAAATGAACTTTTCATAGTTTGAACGGACAGCTAATTTGTACTTGAGAAACTCAGCCAAAACACAAGGGGAGCATAGTTGAAAGAGCCAAAAAATGTGAAACAACCCTACCCCCAACCTGATTTTTTTTTTCCTCCTCTTTGAACTGCAAGATTCTGTAAAGCATCATTGGCTGTTCTGAAAGTTGCTATATAAAATTAATTTTTTTAATGATAATTTATTACTATTATTATGGAATTAATTTATTTTCTAGTCCCAATAAAGCAACACAACCTTATTTCAGAATGTATTTCAGGTCACTCACAGTTCTATGCATGTTTTGGAAATGTTGGAGGAAGTGAGAATCCACCCCATAAAAAAAATTAAAAAAAATACACACGAGCACAGAGAGAACATGCAAACTGGAAACACGGCCGGCGCCAAGATTCAAACGTACAACCCAAAAACTGAAAAGCGGACATGCTAACCACCAGGACAAAAAATAATACAAAAGGTATTCCATTTTATAGCTTCTTAATATTTTCAAATGTATAACAATATAACAAAATAAATATTGTCCCAGAAGGATGAGATGAGAAGAAGAACAAAACTAAATGTGTAACCGTTATAAGCCCAATTAGTTTGGGCTTTCCTTTTGCTCGCACTTCAAGAGTAATGACATGTAGTAATAACCACTTGCTTAATTATGATTTTTATGACTTAATTTGGACATTCCCTTTATAGAGCTCAAGTACAATTGCTTCCATCAATTTAAACATCCACTATTATAAGAGACAATCAATTGAATATTATCATTTTAAGGGTTGAGTCACTAGCTAATCGCAATTGCTGTGCATTGTAAATGATGTCGGAGTTCATTTGTTCCAAATTTGTGGAAGGTTTGGACAAGACGTAATAGCTCCGACAAAAAGATCCTCGCGGTGTCAGCTGAGTCGTCCATTAATTTTAATTGCTAATCTTACAGCTCATCTTTTATGAAGAGACACTGAGGGCTCGTCATCTTTTCATCAAATTACTGTGGGGAAGGATCGCCTCTTCATTTGGACTTTTGAAGATTTCAGACAAGCTTGTGCTCACCAATAGAAATATTGGGCTTACATGAGATTTTAACTCATTCATTACCAGCCGAATAAAAAAAAAAAAGGATTTTACATCTTTAGCCGTCAATGGCAGTAAATGAGTTTAATGCAGATTAATAGGTGAAATCTAGAAAACCTTTGAATGTTTATCCAACTGTTCAATGTTTGATTCGTTTTTTTGCATAACTTGCGGTAACAAATTTAAAAAAATCGGCAAGCAACCCGACGGTTTCCTCAGTGAGGAGTGAGGTGTGGATCTTTGACTTTGGTTATCATAATGATTTTTCTTCTTTTCTTCTAGTTACGTTACGAGAAAAAAAAACCTGCCAAAGAAAAAGCTAAATTTAAGTGAGTAGTTTGTAATTTTTTTTTTTTTTTTTACGTTTGAGGCAAATTTGACATGTCTTGTTCTTTTTGGCTGTTGATGATTTCAGTGGTTGCCTTATTCCGACGTTTTAATGAACGCTACAGTCCGATTTTTTTAAAGGGGTTGATTTTATTTCATAGTTTAGTGTCACTCTAGGCATGGATTAAAAAGATACTAAAAACAAGCCAAGATACTTTCTGTATCTTTTTCACTGAAACTGATGAAATATGACACTATTTGCGCCAACCCTGTAAATGCATCCGCACATTTGCAGAAATGAAAGAAATGGCGAGGCTTTGTAAAGTGAGATATTGTCAGCGAACGCGAGCCTTAATACGGGAAATCGGATTAAAGTTATGGAAAACTTCATGAATAATGTAGCCAACATTTATTTCTCCTTGGAAGTGGAATGTAAAACACAGAGAGAGCCCTTGCTCTTTCTCCCACTCAACTCTACATTTCATTTCCAGCGCTGATGATGGATGGGACTGAAAAGTAAACTAATTAAAACTGAAAAGGGAAATTAATCGCGACAATATTTCTTTCCATCACCATCTTAATGACAAAGGTGTCCATCTATTTTTTGCCATCAAAAGTATTAAAAGCATAAATCAAGGCTCACAAAGGCAAAAACAAAAGGAGGAAAGTTGTTGTTGTAACAGGATGACAAAATCATTAGAATGTAATTGATAACCTCCAGGGCCAAGACTTCACATTGATCTAGTGCTGGTATGTCATTGTAATAACCCGCTTATTGCTTTTTTAGCTCATTCGTTTGATGGCAATTACTTTAGGTTGAATTAGCCACATTTACTCTGAAGGGAAAAACACTTACGGAGAAGAGGATTTGTCCTGAACGACAATTTTTTCCAAACCCTTATTGAGCCAAGGCGCATAATTTACATTCAGAACATTTTCGCGACACAAGACAAAACAAATGTCTGGAAAAAGTGGACGCACAGGTTAAATGGGCCTTCTGCTGTTTAGTGGAAGAACATTTTTTTTTTTACTATTGAAAATAAAAAAGGGAAAAAGGCTGTATTCTGTATACAGAATTATATACACACACACGCACGACTGGCTGCCAGCCAATCGCAGGACACACAAAGACGACCAACTATCCGCTCTCACTTTCCCGCCTAGGGCCAATTTGTCATTAGTTTGTTCATTGTTCTACAAACAACTGCACTAGTTATCATGGCGTCATTATTTAGAATGATCAATATGAGACATATTCAGCTGTTCTTCAATACTCGCTGGATGATGGCGCGTGTCCTTATAAACATGCCAGTCAGGCCGAACCCCCAGTGAGAGATGACCACCGGTAGCAACAAGGTCAAGGACATGAAGGACCTGAACCACAAGAAGCAGAATATTAAATTCACTGACCTGCCAGGAATGTGGCGGAGAAAGAGAGCGAGAGAGAGAGAGAATGTGAGGAAGACCGAAAGGGGGGTCTTGGTCATTAGCAGAGTGATGACAGTATACAGTCTATAAAAGCTTTTTATAAAGGCAGGTGCGTGATTACCTTTCAGGAAAGGAATTTTTGTATATAGAGACTTTTACTTTTCTACATCCGTGCCATGTCTGCTATTGGGTCCACATCCTACTCCTCACGTGACACCAAGACTCCTTTTCAAACTTCAACCGAAATAATTTACATGATACGGTTTGTAAGTTGCACCTTAAAATTGCAGTCATTCTTCTTTTACAGCATGGATACTTGTTGGAATGAAATATGAAGTAAAAGTAAATGATAAAACAGGAAAATAAAAAGTGAATGTGTTTACAGATAATGGTCTGAAGAGTGATAGGCAAATTCCCAACCTGTGCAGAAGTGTGCATACACGCTTTGGTTATCTCACACTTGATCTTCTGACAGAATGTAAACAAAAATGTAATAATGATGTCGGAAATGAGACCTCTCAATCTTGCCGAAACAGAAATAGAAATACACAAATGATCTCCCGGTGCTTTATAACGGTGAGGCCGGCGCTCGGAGTGGCTGTGATATCATCTGGCTTCCATCCCAAAGGGTGGGTGACTAATGTTCATGTCTTCCACTAAATAATGCTCATTGCCTGCATTTTAATGGTCCTATTGATTTTACCCTTAATTCGCCCACAGAAAGCAATACACGTTTACCATATTATTTATCTGTATTGTGACTAAAGAACAAATGTTATCCGGCGTCACCTCACCTTGAGCTGACAAAGTTTGGCTGATGTTTTTAAAATATGAAAGAAATACCCAATTTGTGCTCACTTTTAACTGTACTATAAAAAGACCCATTTTTTCCCAAGTGCCCCTAGATATTTTTCCGCCACCCAAGCACATCATCTGGACCGTATTGATCTGTATTACATCACCCTTTGCGTCTCATTGCTTTAATTTTAACGTTACCACTGAAATAATCCGAGTAATAAAATGAGACGGGTCCTTACTCCAATATTCAAGACCTCCATGGAGCTAATTGTATCAGCCTTTAAAATGACTCGGTTTATGTGATTGTTTTATAGGTTGGCATTAAAAAGCCTCAATCATTGTACATGATGGAAACCAGGGCGTCCTTGGCAACACTCAATGAAGTATTTTAACACGTTATGGCTGAGCTGACTGCGTGGGGTGTAATCATAAACAGTCAAGACCCAGCCCTTGTCCTTAATCCTTGGTTTATGTGCACCATTACTGCGTGTTTCGGCCAGAAAGTCACATCAAATGTTTCTTTTTTTCTCCTCATTGTAATAATGGGGCGGCACGGTGGCCGACTGGTTAGCACAATGGCCTCACAGTGAGAGACAGCATCGGTCGTGGGTTCAATCCCAGCTCCGGCCATCCTGTGTGGAGTTTGCATGTTCTCCCCATGCCTGCGTGGGTTTCCTCCGGGTACTCCGGTTTCCTCCCACATTCCAAAAACATGCATGGCAGGCCGATTGAACACTCGAAATTGCCCCTAGGTATGAGTGTGAGCGCGGATGGTTGTTCGTCTCTGTGTGCCCTGCAATTGGCTGGCAACCAGTTCAGGGTGTCCCCCGCCTACTGCCCGAAGATAGCTGGGATAGGCTCCAGCACCCACCGCGACCCTAGTGAGGAGAAGCGGTACAGATGATGGATGGATGGATGTAATAATGGGCCCAACAGCCTTGAAGATTTGAATTTCCTACTTTCAATAACGGCCTTTTCAGTTCATTTATTTCTATCTTGTGCTACTTAGTGTAATGTAAGTCTGTAGTCCTGGGCTAGTGCCAATTAACTATTCTGCATTTCCAGTGAAACAAGTGGAGAGAGTTGCTTAATTGAGACTGATGGCCAAACTAAACCGAGCAGACTGGAGACGTTCAAAACACAAGAAGGGGAAGCAGTGAAGGTCTTTGGGAAATTGAAAATGGTACTTTCACTCACTCTCTATGCCTTGTGAGTTGCTTAATCAAGTGTAGTGCATGGGGATGCATCGATTGTCCGTTTATATATTGTCTACACTCGCTTATGGACGTGTTAGAATGGAATATTTTCCTCTTGGCAGGGGACAGTGAGCAGAGATGACTGAACATTTTTGGCCTTGGTGTCCTTTAAGAGGAAAATATTCACGGTGTCCCCTTCCAATACAGGTGGATACATTTCAGCGGACTGAGGGCATTTTCTATTGCATGGATAAATTGGAGACAGAAAGTCAACTAGACTTTAGACCATGGAAACCAGGTCTAAGTTGTGGTGCAGGCAGTAACACAGTTTTTGGTGGATTTGATCGAGGCGCAGGTAGACAGATTCTGCGCGTTGATGTGTGGTGAACGTCTTGGTAGTTCATTCATAAATAAGACATCAGCGTGCACCAAACCCTCTGAATCATTGTAGAAATCAATTAATTGAATGAAATCATTATTATTGTCTTTAATATAATTTCAAAGAGCTAAGCAGTTGGAGGTTGGTTACTTTTTTTTTTTTTTTACTGCAGTGCGCTTGGAGTCGACATCTGGCCAGCAACAAATTGCAACCGCTTTAGTAATTGGACCCCAATGTATCTTTTTTTTACGTCGTTTTGTGTCTTTTGTGCCAAGTCCTTAAAAAAAAAAAATAAATCTAAACTTCTGGTCTAATCTTTGCCTGCCAAACAAAGTTGTTTAGGTTCTCACAGGCTGAAGCCGTGTACTCAAACTCCTGAACTTCCAGACCACAGACCAAATCCTTTAAGTTGCGTTCTAAGAGACCAACTTTCAGACTCATCTTATTATTATTATTTTTATTTTTTTACGAGTGCCCTACAAGGACTTTCCAAGTTCGTAAAGGGATGTTTTGCAGACCGATTGACTGAACTCCTGGTTGTAAATCCTGTGCCTTCCCAGATTCTTAGTTCAGTCTAACCACTGGGCGCAAACTAGTCCATGTGTCAATAGTTGTGTAAGATTGAAACCATTTTGAAACCTTGACCTTCAAAACCATTCCAAGCCAAACATAAAAGAGAACTAAATCAATGGTCTAAAACCTGTCCTTCTTTGCAATCCAAATTTTTTATGACAATAAAAGGCACTGTGATTTATTTCAAAATCCTCTTGCACAAAAAGTGCCCATAGCGACAATGTTGAACACTGCTGTGGCACCCGAGCTACCACTCTATGTGGGACTTACCCAAGAATGGCGGGTGCATGGGTTCACGTTGAGGTCAGGTGGATACCATACAGGTGCACAAAGAGATCGGACACGCCTAAACAATTAGAAGTGATGAAAAGCCGATTGAATCAAAATGAGACCCAGAGAGAACACTTCCCAACGTTTGTTTTATACACGTACGGTGGGCCCACACAATACTCACGGCTTCCGAGCTCACGAAGCAAGAGTGTGGGTGGGTGCGTTTAGGTCGTTTTGGGCCAGGGTGCGGTGCAACACTTTATCCTTGAGAAAGTTTCAATCTTTCCCGGTTAAACTTGAGAGCGCTGCAATCTTTACTTGAAGAACTTGAAAGCAGTGAAATCCGAAGTCCGCGACTGTGCGAGCGACGAAACGGCTGAGTTGCGATAGCCTTGCTTTAGCTACCGTTAGCAAGCAGCAACGTCTGCCTCGTCGACCTCCATCCACGAGTTCCTCGCCACTTCGGCCGACACTTCGGCCAATCCTTCGACAGCCACACTCACCAAGATTCCTTACAAGCAGCTCACAAGTTATTTTCAGTTCTCCGAGCGTCTTACTTTGAGTTTTTTGGGTTCTTCGTCATCACGTCCACCTGTTCGCCAACATGTCGTCGTCCTTTCTTTTTTTTCTACTCGCTCTCTTGCGAGAGCAGGTATCGTCTTCGTTCTCATATCAGGGTCACATGCTTCTCATACATCCTCTCTCGTGAAAACACGTCTCTCCCTCACCGGTTCAAAATCCCACCCACTAGCTGTCAATCACATCGACAATATGGAGTGCTTTCTTCAAACAACTAATCGCATTGAGAAAAACACAGCCCTGACAAAATTGTTACAGTACATTATTAAATTGTTTAAATAAAATAATGATTGTTAGGATAAACATTGAGTTTTATCACAGGATGAGAAGTGAAATAACTGAGACATTTATTTCTATAAAAATATTACTAAACTCACTTGTAGCAAAGGTGACTGGGGATTTTTAGAAACCCACTTAATGCTGAATTTTTATGGTACCCAGAATTTACCATCAGGATACACTGCTCTTTAAGTATCCATTGCTATTCAGCACAAGTAAGTCATCTTATTGTGAAAACCACAATCAAAAGTCCTCAATGTTATAAGCTTTTTGATTTTAGGAGCCATTCTTCCACTTTGGCAACTGTAGCACAATGTCCATGGCTGTGTGTGTTTATAGCCACAATGCTTATGTATAAATGAGGTTTAAATCCCTTTGGTGTTTTCACACCTTGGATATTTTTTTCCTCAAACAACTGTGAACAAATCCATTCATTATCTTTATTTACATGGAAAATGTCCACCTGTTGCATGGATAACAGAACTTCCTATTTCCCATGAAGAGAAAACGTGTGCCGGAATATGAAAATCAAAGTCAACGTGAACGTTTAAATGTGTTTTTTTCAGAGGAAACACTAACCAAGGACAAAATGATGTTGGACTACTTCCATGTGGACAAATCATTTCCGCAATCTAAGAAAGTACAGACTTTGGAAAGTACCTGCTTTGCCCTCAGCTTGGCCACAGAGGTCGTGGTCGAGGTCAATGGTCCCGACATCCTTCCCGGAAGAAACTATAAAAGTTTTCATCCGACATTCCAACGGAAGTCATTTGAGGTCCATTTGAAGCCTGTCGGTAAATGTACAAGATGAAAAACACTGCGCAAAGCAGCACTAAGAAAGAGTACCAGCACATGTGCACGTACATGCACACACATTTTACACAACAGAGGGCCATTGACACATCATCATCTTAGATTAGCAGAGTGCTGAAAACTGTCGTGAGCCTGCTTTCACTGGAAGTGTGTGTGCGTGTGTGCGCTCTACCGTAGCCAGTGCTCCATGTCGTTGAAGGAAAGTGATGTGTCTATATGTGGATAATAAGCTCCTTCGGGGGAGAACTCGCGCTCTCTGTAGACCACGAACTACTCTTTTACTTCAGATGATCCGCACCATCCAGGGAATACTACTTTTCCTTCCAGTGATCTCAATTATACCCCACTTGTATTGTCTTTTCACTGTATATCTGGCATCTCTTTCACCATGGAGCTAATGTGGGCTCTATAAGAGTGTACGCTTTCTGTGTCACTGTAAAAAGCTTTCATTGGCTACGTCAGACCCTTACCCCGTGAGACCCTCGTAAACCAAAAATGTAGACAATAAAAGAGGTCTCCTATAAAAAAAAAAAAAAAAAATAAACTATTGTATTTTCCACACTTGAACCCTTTGAACTGCTCACAGGCCACTGCTCTTAATAACCTGGTCAGGAGCGCTGAGGTGAGCAAGACTATCTTCTCCCTATAAAACACACCAAGATGTAAGAATGAATTCGCATTACAGGATAATGGCTGCTGTCAGTAATCAGAATCAAAATGCCCTTGGTACTCAGTGTACAACGAGATTGGAGAATGGAGATCCGTGAGCCGCTGCGTCCATTTGTGCCACCATCTTGGCAATAAATAAATATCTTGTGTTATCAAACGCTTGCTTTTACACTCCAGCGACAACACATTGCATAATGCCAGTAGCTCATCTCAAGGTTGCACAACCATGCTTTTGTTGTGGGTTCACTCCCCCGCTGTTGTTTTGCCCTTTTCTAGGTGGATGCATGGAATTCTATCTATCTATCTATCTATCTATCTATCTATCTAGCTAGCTAGCTAGAACTAGCTAGCTAGCTACACATTAATTTAGCTAGCTGGCCAGCTAGCTAGCTGGCCTTTTCTAGGTGGATGCATGGAATTCTATCTATCTATCTATCTACATATTAATTTAGCTAGCTAGCTGATGAGCTAGCTAGCTGAACAACAAGTGATATACATACACACAGAAAGTCATGACTTATTTTGTTGTATGAATGACAACAGGTGAATACACACATTTCTTGTACCTGTTACCATAAAATGAAAGAATAATTTGAAATGAATAAAAAATAATTTTCTGACATCAAGCAAAATTGGATACATTCTTGCACCATACCTGATAATCTCAGATCACGGATAATATATCATTCTACACCGGAAAAAAAATAAATAAATACTTGGAGTTATAGTTGCTTTAAAAAATGTACAAAACTTATTTCAAACAGAAATTCTAACTATATTTTACAAGCAGAGTTTTGGAGTATTTTTTCTTGTATAGTATAAGATTATTCAAAAAAAAAAAAAAGAAAAGTCACTCAATTGTTGAAGCGCAAATCCACAATCTTCAAAGTGGGACACGGCCATTTTGTTTAGTGATTTTGTTGCGTGTGCAGGCTCACAATAGAGATAGTTTGGATCTCATCTCAGGACCATCTTTCCATGTTCAGCTTCCTCTCACATTTCAAATACATGCATGTCAGGTTAGAAGAGCCTCAATTGCCCCTAAAAGTGAATGGAAGCTTCCATATATGTGGCCAGCAATTAGGTGGCCCTAATCAGGACAAGCACAAGAGAAACTAGAATATTACAATATTACCACAAAAATGCATTTATACGAATAAACCTCATATTGAGGCCTGGTTGTCCCTGTAGTTGAGTAAATGAGCATCTCTGGACACAAGCGAGGAAACAATGATAACAAGTCTGTTGCTAGTTGAATTGAATCTGAAATGTGTGCACAGTAAGATTCATTTGGTCTTCTCAGAAAGAGGCCACAGTATCCCCAGTTCAGAACAAAATGATGTTTTCGGGCTTTTCTAGGACGCTCACCAGGTGCTCAGGGCCATGCAGTCACATCAGCATTGGTGCAGTGGTACGCACAAAGATGGGATTTCACAGAAATATGTACAAGCATCACCACCTAATGAGAACTCAAACCACATTTGGGGAAAATCGTCTTTTTCTTCCATTATAGATGTCCTCATTTAGGACTCACAGGTCCTTGTTTGTCTCATCTTGAAATCCATAGTGTCCGTAGCAGTCCTTGTTATCTGGACACTGTGGCTTCATCTGATCAATAAAAATATGCCAATAGAGTTTATTGACGAGGCGGTGTGTACGAGATAAGGTGGTTATCACAGGTTGTCTGCTCTCTGATGTATAATCCTGACTCGTGGCGGGAAAATCATTAATTGTGCTGTAGGGAAATGAAACAGCCAACATATTGGTTTCAGTGACCCTGAACGAAAACACACACAATGGCACGCACACACGTGGACACAACAGAAAAGTTGAGCAAAGTCATTTGGCCAAAAATGGTCCGTATGTTCAAGGTACATGGCGTTGGACAGAGTAGTTAGCCCCATTTCAAACAGATACAAACGGATTCTCCACCCGTGACAAGATCTGAGGTGCAGAACCTCAGATTTAAGCATCTTCCTGTAGTCTTTCATCTTATTAAATGGATTCGTTCATTATTCCAGCTAACATTGCATAGTGCAATGTTGTGTTGAATGTCTTCCACTCAGCATCCATTGCAACCTGGTCACACTGAAAGAGGGATTCTCCCTATTGCGGCCCCTTTTCAAGGCTTCTTTTTTTTCTCTCCAGGCGTTTTTTTTGTTAGTTTTTCCTCACCCTCCTCTGGGGTTAAAATCAGGGGATGTTGTTAATAATTGTCAAATGCGGGCATGCAGTCTATACACACTATTTCAACCAATGTTACAATTATCCAAATAACATTTTCTCATTTTTTTTAGAGTCTCAGCAAATGACACTCACTATAATTTTGAAGTCATCAACTGTTGGAGAAAAATTTGAATGTTTTTAACCAGTCCTCCCCAATGATAACAGCATTTTTTCACTCAACAAATGAAAATGTATATTTTTAAGATCACTCTTTGAAATGATTATGCACAGCAGTGTTTCAAGACATTTTAAGTGTGCAAAGAACTTGAAAGAGTCATTTGTTCAATTTGCAGCATTAAGAGGTTGTATTTGTTGAAATGTTATTTTCAATGAAAAACATTACCAGAACAGATTACATTTTAACATAGGAGCACTTTTTTTCCACTGAATTTGTTAGTTTTTGTAGATTTTTATATAATATGATATTGTCTTCTCTTGATTTTTGTGTTGTCTTGATATTTGTGGATACACATCTGGATACTCTTATTCCAACAGCAGCGCCTTTATAATCCATCCAAAGTGCATTTGAGATTTAAATTCCGCCGTTAGTCTTTGAACCTATACACCAACAATGTCTGATGTGAAATAATGTTCTGGTTAAGCAGGGCTTTGAGTAGGCCCCACATCTGACCTTCATGTTGTCCCAGACTATTGGCCAAGCACTAAATAATAACATTTCACAGTCTCGCAGCGGGGCGCCATCTAGAGCCTGTTGCCCTCACACATAATTTTGCTCTTGCTGAGTTGAAAGCTGTTGTGCGCCGGTGTGCGTGCGTGCGTGCAAATGTGGATTTTGCGCATGTAAAAATTGCAATCTTGTGCGGTTGAATGTCACAGGGCAACATGTTATGATGAGTGAACGGCAATAACCTTCATCAGCCCTGCAAAGGTAAAACATGTGTTTCCAGGGGTAGCCAGTGTTCCACTTAGATTTACTGAAGGAAGTGACATATCCCGTTTCTGACACGGAGTGTTAAAAAGTAAAATGGGGATGGATGCTGAAACGTTGTACACCTCAGGGGTACAACGGAAAGAACCATAAAATTCAAGAGCGGGGAGATGTGTATCCATGGATGAATTACACAAAATCTTGCAAAAGAAATGTAGTCTTGACTTTTACAGGGTACTGCTTTTGCATTGCTAAAACTAACCATACCATGATTAGAACAAAAATGCCTTTCGATCTTTGTCAATTAAGCTCATACATGAATTTTTGGAGGTTCATTTCAAATGTATTTATTTCAGTATTGCTGCACATCTGTAGTCGGTGCAGAAGAAGTAAAGTCTAACTAGAGTTTACGTTATTACACAATACTTTGTGACCGTTTTCATTTGTTTACCTTGCTCTAGACAAACACTATATTAAGAAAAACAAAGTAATACTAAAACAAACAAAAAAAAAAACAGTCAAAACTAAGAAGCTTGCTGTAAAAACTAATTAAAACTTGCTGAATACCCCCCCCCCCCAAAAAGTGAAAATGAAATAAAAACTAACTGTAATGAAAAATCCCAATCTATTATAACCCTGGTTGAGTGTGGCCTTCATATTATTACACTATAAAATCTTATGCAAAGAAAATTTGACTTCACCCATTAAAAATCAATTCCCGGGCAGTGCTTGTTGTGCGTCCAAGGTGAAACTGCCTTAATTATTTGAAATGCACCGATGTCGCCTCAGGCTATATTTATTGTGAATAGTAATAATGTGCACCAAGACACATTCCTACTTGTTGGTCTAATTAGTGCTCCTCAGTGCGGCTGTTTACCTCATGCTCAGAGCATAGATGCATCAATGAAAATGTGATTTTTTAATGGCTTTTAAAAATACACTAAACAAAGTTGGCATCCAGGCGAAAACATTCAGGTACACAATGGGGGAGCATTTTAAATGTCTCAATTACTAAGGCTGTTGAAGTGAAAATAATTTTCTCGTCAATGTTTTTCCTGCCTATACAGCAGTCAAAATTCATTCTTTAAAGTCTGAATGATACACATTCTGAGCGGAATGACGTGTTTGCAAATGATGCGGCGATAGGTAGGCAGGGGGGCTTTCTAGCAGTTGTAGGTGGTCCAGTCCCATGGGAGAGGAAAAGGTTTGGGATAAAGGAGGGTAGGAAAAAAAGGGATCGGAGCCCAGAATGTTGCTAAAAGACCGTAGGGAATCCATTGCTCTCAACAAATCCATCTTGACCTGGAGATTAGTCTCCTATAGTGCTGTTCTCGCGTCAAAACACGATGAGGAATGTGACAGGCCTACTGACAATGGACGTCTGTGAATCCGCAAAGTGAGATTTCAGCAGCCAAAATGGTTTATTACATGCTGACAGGCACGTCAACCTTGCAATATTTATCACTGAAACGTCTGCCCTTTTCATGTGGGATGTCCAAAAACAACCCAGAGTGTTCGCTCTAAGTGTTTTCCGATTGACCGATAGATTTGGGGAAATATACATAAAATGTTGGGATAACTCAAGCTGTCCACCAATCGTGTCCAGAATCTTCCGCAAGAATGCAACCGCAGCAGTTTGAGGCTGAGCCAAAGTGAGCTGCAAGCTGGGAAACAAAGATGGGTTCAATCCAGTAGACTAGTAATAGCAACACACTTTTTCTATGAGAACCAGTGAAATGGAAACATATGTTTTCATTTTGCGTGTGCGTGCTCGCTCATGTCACGTTATGTGTGTACATGCACTCAAACAAAAGCCTAGTGTGAAAATAAAAAAAATTGCAATATGACCTTTACAAATACTTACAGAAGGGAGCTGAAATGTGGAAAACATTAGCGGTCCATCACAATTGATGTAAGTTTTTTGGGTTGAGGTGTAGATTTGTCTTGGAAAAAACAAATGCATTTGTATCGCAGCTTCTCCTGCCTATGATAAGGCAAAATCCTTAACAGACGAATAAAAAAACTGTTGAAATCGATAAAACAAATAAATAAATAAATACATAAAATACGTTGCAATGTGGATTAGTTCAATAATAAATATTTTCTGTAAATTTATGATCAATATCAATTATCAATTACTTGTATTTCTACAAACTACTTGGTTAATTGGACTGGTTATTATTAGTTAACTAGTATGTAAACAATAGGGCTGTCAAAATTAAAGTATTAACTCAGGTGATTAATTAAAAAAAATTAACTCAGTTAAATATTTTAACTCAGTTTGATTTACTTAAAAAATAATTTGCATACTTTGCAAATATTGCGCCATATTAGCTGTCTTGAGCACGTCTCAGAACAAAACACTGTGTTTAAGTTACCACTGGGCCTTGCAAACCAACACTGCTGGAGTGTGGCGCTTGTGGGCAGTTTTGAGAAATGTTTCGAAAATAAAATAAATGTCTGCAAAGATGTCTCCATTTTGATTGTATTCAAGAATCCAAGAAATCCAAGAACAGTCTTTGAATTAAATATCCTTCATATTTGGTGATTTTGCATCAATTCCAAGATATTATTCAAGTAAATATCTGTTATAGGCTTCGCAAAAAATAGTAGTTGAAAAATGTGATTAATCATGGAATTTCTTGTGATTAATTAGTTAAAAAAATACTCACTTGACAGCACTAGTAAACAATCATGGCATCTGGCAAATTATGATATTAAATAGTAACCTTCTCAAATACAAGATTTTGGTACAAGAAACAAGGGTCTGCGAAGGGAACCTTGAAGTACCCCGTGTGTTTTTGAGAACTCAGGGAGCCCCGTGTTTCCTCTGTGACCAATGGTGTGAAAAGCAACAGAACGTTCCAGTATCATGTGAGGCTTTCTCAGAAAAAAAAACAAAAAACTCTGAGAATACCGAACGGTGCCATTATAAACACAACACGATACATTCTTGAGGACAGTAAATCTAGTGGTGATTATGGAGATTCTCCTTTGACATGACAAAGATTTGAGGAACCAAAAATAAATTTCAGATTTAATGTCATCCGGTAACTGGCTTGATAACTATATTTTATTTGATACAGACTTTGACATTATAATTAGTTTAGTCCCCCGCAATCTCCATTACGATGCAAACAGTTTTTAAAGTGTCGCCTGTCCCATGATTTATCAGAGGCCCTCAAATCACTCTCACACTTCCCCTCCTTCTTTTTCTCTTGTTTTTCCATAAATTGTCAAGGAGACATCGATGCAAGCCAATTCCCGGTCCTGGAAATGAGCATATTTGTCCTGGCTCCGACACAGTCCAAAAGATATTAGCTGTGTAGGAAATGTGCTGAATATTACGGGCTCCGCTATTCCAGGCCAAGAAAGACAGTTGGTGCAAACCTCAGACTGCCGCTCAGCTGCGATTTCTCAAAATGTCAGAGCTTTTGCGTTCGCAGTGTGCGCCGTCGTGTGCTGCAGGACAAAGCTGGCTGTCCCGTGCGCTGAGTCATTGCGGTAATTAAATGTGACTGGGCGCTGCAAGGTCAACTTTGGATGCCTTAACGCAGTCCAAAGGAAAGTTACAGGCTCATTAGTGAGAGACAGGCTGAGCGATTTTTACCGTTTATTTTCTTCATTTGCACCTTTCTGGTTAGTTGGTGACCCAGTTTTCCTTTTACTGGACTTGTTTGATGAATCCATTCCTCCACATGTGAGAGATCTCAATGACACATCATTCATATGTGCTGCAAATGAGCCTTAAAATGGAGTTGACTGGTATCCGGATGGTTTCGTGAAGTCTCCGTAACCGGGTAGTGCGGCTAATGATCCAGACAAGAACACAATGAAAGGCAATTTGTAGCATTGCGTTCACCTGTTTTAGCGTATATTTTGAGCAGACTTTGGAAATACTGTCGTGTTGTTTGCTGAGCCTGAGCACAATCGTGAGAGAGGAGGAGAAAATAAATCACATCCTCAAGTTAAATTAATTCAACTTGGTCCAGTGAGGTCATTAGAACAGTAAACTTTTCTCCGAAAAATCACGAGTCATTGCTTTTGGCTAAACTCGCTGGGCTAAAAACGATAATATCTCACATCCCTGCGCCTCTTGCGATTGGCCCATGAAACTCGGGAGGCCACAGTGCATTCATAGTTCAGCTTCTCACAATGCCAAAAAAAGTCAACACCAGCAAGTAGTGTTTGTTTTGTGTTATTAGTAAAGATTTATACGATAATGGTGGGAATCACCACTGCATCAGACAATGAAGTATCTAATAATACAAATACGGTTCATTATATTGGGTACCTAATATTTTAGGCAGTGAGTGTACACATCATACGAAATGTTTGTAATTATGTAAAAAAATAAAAACATTTCAAATAACCTTAATTTTGTTCATTTTGTATTTTTCCATTCCCAGGCCATAAAAATGCAACAATGAAAAAGACAGACATGATAAATAGTTTGTTAGGGTTTTATTAGTTTTTATTTATATTTAATTTTTAATCAGTGATTGAAGCTCAGTTTTTATTAAATTTAGTATTAGTTTTTTTTAATACATCGTTTGAATATTTGTCCATGACTACGTTTTGTGTAATCAAGTAAACTACAATTCTCTAACAACTGTTCTTCCGGTTAACACAGCCTCACAGGCAGCAGCCTCCGGAAACAAATCATCAAATTTAAAAGAATAAGACAATGCTAATTTCCTTTTTCCGACAAAAAACCTTTATCTGGTGAAGAGTAAAAAGAAAAAACTCTTACCTCGCTGACAGTTTTGGTTCATTTCAGCCATTGTCAGCGCTGTCACAACTTCTGTTCAACTACGGTTTTTTGCTCACCACCAGACAAAAAGTGTTTTAGTCTGAAAAAAAGAAAAATTGAAAACTATTGAAAAAGAAGACAAGATGAAAGTCATGACGCCATATATCTTACTATTCTTCAAATCTCGATGAGTCTAGTAATAATAATATAGTAATAATATTTTCATTTTCCTGAGCATCTGGCTCGTACATGTATGGTCCAACGAAGGGAATTTCAACAAGCTCCTCTTCCTCCAACTCTTCAAATACGTGGATCCCCTCAGATACTTTTGAGCTTTCTGAGTCTATTTCGGACTTTCTTAAAACACTTTCGATGTTGAGCTCTGCCATAGTTGCCTTGGAATGACGTCACACTTGCGTCTCTGTTTCTTGGCATAATCTAACTTTGGGAAAACAATTATTTAGTCAAATATACCAAATAATGCTTCATGCTTTATTATTTGTATTACGTGTTAATTAGTTTACTTGTGACACGCAAATATTTCATTTACCATTTTCCGAACTTAATTCACACTTAATGAGGGCATGTTCTCTTGGCTTCTCACAAATTTCTGACTTAAGTTTGAATAACGCGTTAAGATAAGAGTACTAGTCTTGCAAAATCTCTTTTGGTAAATTGCTTCAATTTTTTCAAGGTTGCCCACAATTAATACAAATCAATAAATAAATAAATAATGCTATGTTCACCCGTTGTGTGCTATCTGACGTGCCAGATCACCAGACAGATGACGGCCCATGGACCAACGTGTGTTCTTGGCTGCGAACGGCAGCTCTCCTCCTCCATGTTCTCAGCGCGCTTGAGAGATATGAGATTAGACAGCTGCAAGTCACACTCATTGTCCTTCGTTAACAAGTGTAATTTGTGCCTCATTCTGTCATCCGGCTCTTCCAAGAGCGTCCAAATTCATTCTGGCGCTCCACGGAGGTTGGAAGAATCATCACGCTGGCATCCGTCATCGCACCATCTGCGACGAGGAGAGCGGTGAGCAGACACGTAAATAATCCAATATAAAAGAGTAAAAGGCTGTCCAGTTGATCACATAGAATGCAACGCGTACACACATACGGCACATACAGCTGCATCCCCACGGTTGCTGTCGGTTTGAATCCCCATTGTCATCTAATCTCATAACCCCACAACTAATTACAGCTGCAACAAATGAGACGATGCTATTCTCCGATGCGCACCAAATGGGAGAGTTGGAGCACGACTGTTGACAGCTGATTTAAAATCACGCCGTCGTTCAGACACTTGGAGTATATAGCATACAGTACGACAGCAGACCGACTGCCAAGTTCAAGCTCGGTTGACAGTTTTGCTAAATCAGCCGATTTCCCAGTTACTGCTTTTTAAGTATTCAATTGCCTCCTCCGATTCCCTTCTGCACACTTCATTCGGCCTGCGTCATTCAGAGAGGCTGCTACAGTCTTGCCACACTGAAGGCGAGCACGTCACCTGGCACAAGAGAGGAAGGAGGAAGAGGCTGATTAAAACTGTTTGGAGAACATTTGATCGGAAAAATGAGTGTGATAGTCCATTCAACAATCATATGTGGAGAATAATCTCTTTTCTTGGGTCATTAATTTGACAGGTCACCCATATGAGGTTGTCCCCACTCAGGTTACAGGTTATCTCGTCCGACTTTGGCAAAGAGACGAGACACACTCAGGACTGGTTGCTTGCCAGCCAATCGCAGGGCACATTCCCACCCGCAGTCACACCTGTGGACAATTTTGAATATTTGCAGGATGGGAGAGGAAACACACACTCAATGCAGAAAGGACGGGGGCTGAAATTGTGAGTCATATCTAATTTCACCTTGCTTCCCTAAAAAAAGCAAGGCGGACTTAAAACATTCAAATATTTCTTTATCCTTATTCTATTGGTATACATCTTTTTTAGGCTAGTTCTTTTTTTAGTGGGATATATGCCACAAAAAGCCAAAGAAGTTACAGTTGTTGAAATTCTGATATTTAAAATGACAGTTTTCCTGAAAATATTCAATTAATTCCAACTTGGGTGATAGCAGCAAGGTTTCACTGTACTTTTAAAGATAATTGCAATTGTGTGGGCTAGCCTAATTTATTGTTTCTTTTGCAACATTATTTATAAATATTGCTATTGAACTGCATCTTTTTGACAAATACCATAATAAACTTGTCATTTTTTTGGGAATAGCTTGATGAGTGGTAGGCTTTGATTTGCATGAGAGAAATCAGGGTGATATGTTGTCATCCTCCAATCAGAGCTCAGAAGGTTTGCACTATACTTCAGTACTCATTCCTTGCAGGAAAATATGATTTATGGTCCCTTTATATATGCTAGAATGAGCATAAATATTAGCACTGTGACCTTAGTGTCCTCCAAACTAGGCAAAAGCAATCACGGCTCAATTTAATGATGATTTAAATTGTCCCAAAGAGCTGCCGACCCATGGACGGTGTCACTTTAAGTCGTGTAAGTCGTAGGATGGAACCAGAGGGCTTTAATGAAATATGCAAATGCGTCGGTGAGGCAGGGTTCTAATATTAAAAAACATAAGCTCACGTTTCATGAAATAGTGGCCTCGGCTCTTAGGCCTTGCCTAAGTAATCGCTTGGTGCATCGTATCTTTTGAAGAGCAGACATGGCATCTGTAAAGCTGAAGGGCTGCACATGTGATACTAATCATGATATACATGTCAAACAGTGTTATTTCTGTTTGATTTTTTTTTAACTCGAAAGCCATTGTTGAATTTTGTGAAAGCGTACAGCTGTGAAACGGAAAGCAGACGTAATATGCAAGATTATTGTCATTGGTTATGCAAAGACTGTTTCTCTGCAAAAGGTCATTCTGCAGTCGTTTTGGTAAAAGAAACTGAAAACTAACGCAAATGTAATTAAATGGGTATCAAGAAAACATATTTGGAAGCAACTGATCATTGTCTTTAAATGGCAATAAACAGTAATAAAAAATACATACTGTACTATGTAGTATATAAATCCATAGCACACCTTTAAATATTTCACACAGTTGTATTTTTTGAGGACTTGAAAACCCAAAGTGCACAATCTCAAGAATAGTATTTATATAAAAATTAAAAATGATAAAATAAAAAATGCTTTTATTTTTTTTTAAATGACCAAGCTGCAGATTATGAGATTGATTTGTTTTCCACAATATATTCAAATTCATGTATTGCAATTTACTATCTGTATCTGTATTTTGGAAGAAACTTGCGCAAAACTGACAATCATAAAAATACATTTGCACCAGTTTAGCCCAAGCAGACAAATAAACATCCTCAGGCACAATATGAGGAAATGTGTGACTCTGAATTGTTAAAAAAAAAAAAAGTGTTACATTGTCATGATGACAACTATAACCTTGCGTTTTAAACCACTCATCTGTCTTAGCTCTTTTCTCAATACGCTTCATCCTTCTCATCTTCACTCCGGCTTCGACTCCCCCCCACCTCACCCCCACCTTTCCGAGCGTTTGAACACTTCAGTTGCCATTTAGGCCACAGAAATATGACATCTTGTGCTCTAATGATTTGCAGACTATAAGTGGAAATGCCCAGCATGAATCATGAAAATGCATTTTTCCATTTCCATTACGGAGGAGCCGACATGCTCCCAGAGAGATTTACACCATCATTGCTTTCTCATCCTCTCTCTTTATTCCTCTGTAGTATCCTCTCCCACTCCCTCCCCCCTAAAACGCACTTTCCTAGTCAGCTCATTTACACTTTGAATAGAGCTTTTGCATCAGTCAAGTTCAGCCACGTCCGTGACAGAATGAGCAGAATGTCACGACGTTGCGACTTGAATGTGGTCAGTTTACAAATCCATCCTCAAATCATTATTTTAGCCCCCTGGGCAAATTGACTTTTATGATTAAATTAATCAAAGATTACTTTGTGGGGTTTCAATTTGTGCAGTTGCATGCTTGAATGTAGACACGCTAGACTGCGGCAATTATAGGCACTCTTGTTTGAAACATAAGACTCGATCCTTGGAGCACAACACAAGGTTTCTCTTTTTTGGTTCTCTGAAAGACTGTGTGGGAATTGACATGGTAATAAGGACTATAAGCGTGATAATTCAGCAGCTGGCTTGTTTGTAAATGCACGTGCAAGGTTAAGAAATTCGATCTGTTGTGCAATGCGCGCCAAAGTGTATTTCTATTGTTGACAAAAATACAAGAAAAAAAATACGGATTACAAGAATAAACAAATGAAAAGAATTACATACAAAAAATGTCTGTGTGTGTTTAGATGGCTGACGTTTTAGGACAACTATTTGGCATTTGCTCGTTATAATCAACTAAAGATCAAGACACACTGCATATGTTGCATTACACAATAAAATATCCATGGCACAATGAACGATTTCTCAATTGTGTTTGTTCATCTGAGGACGACCATGTTGGGCCAATGACGTCACGCATGCACTGGATCTTTGGGCATTCCCGGTTCACAAAAATATTGAGTTTTCGGCATCTTTTTCGAGACCTTTTCATTGCGTTTATACCAAAGTAATCCTTTGAATCTTTGTACTACTCCTTATAAAAGCTTTTAGGGTATCTTTTTACATGTCTCTTTTAATGTTGCAACACACAATTGAAGTCAAGTAAACCGTTACTGCTGGTAACAAACATTTTTAATGTCGTAACAACTTTGTTATCCATAAATTTATAAAAATGTATTCCCATAACCCTTTTTTTCTTTGTTTCTGCACAACTGTATCTTGTTAAACACAAAACAATTAAGCAAATGTTTTCTTATCTTTAACAAAATCGTGACACAAGGCATGTAGCTTCAGCGGCCAGTTCAAAGAGAATCTCAGGTAATGCACTGCTAGTCCAGACATGAAAAATAGGAAAAGCCTCTTTCGTCTTCGGCCAGGAAATGAGCATGGCTCAAATGGAAGTGTTCAACAGCTGGTCGAGGCGATCTATAAACAGATGATGGTGAGCCTGATTGGAACGGCGCACTGTGCTACGTGCGGCTAAAGTTTCAACCTTCTGCCGCAGAGTGTAAATCATAAAGCACAAGGTAACACAAGCCAGATGTTTATTCACCATATAGTCTGTGTGTGTGTGTGTGTGTCGATGTGAGGTGGTGTGTTCTGTAAATGAGGTTAAAAAGCATCTTCAAAACGCCAATATATATGCAATACATTATGCACTCATGCTCAGTTTTGATTGACACTTTCAGAGAGGTATTTATTTAATAGTAATGTATGTTTAATATTGTGGTTACATCTTGCAGTGGTGCACAGCTGCATGTAATCATACTGAGAGCCGTTTGTAACGTTTTGTCTCGCACAAGATATTTGTGAATATCCATGCTTTACGTTGGATCTTTTGCAGATGATGTTGCAGTTATGGTACAATTAAGTACTGAATGACTGACATTCAGATATGAAGTTGTTCCGTCGCCGCAACCCTCTCTAAGACACATACAAATGAATGAAATGAATTAATCAGTTGCAACCACCCAAAAATATGCCCAAAAAAAAGGTTGGAATGTGTTTTCAATCACCAATATAGCAATCTAGAATATTTCTCCTCATATAAATGACATACATACAATTAAATTAAATGGAATTTTAATTTCTGGAATTTTAGTAGGCATTAACCCAGTGATCCTCAATTATTTTTGTGTTCATGCCCCAAGGAAAAAAAAACCTTATATGATTAATATATATATATATATATATATATATATATATATATATATATATATATCTTATCACATCTATAAAAATGTAATAGACACACCTCTTCAGAGCATTGTATCATTATTCACGAAGAAAATAAATAAATAAATCTTATAACAAAGAATGACTTAATTAGCATTTTTTAGTTTGACACAGAAAAGATTTGAAGACCATCAATTTCTTGAAGGGTGGCACGGTGGGCGACTGGTTAGCACAATGGCCTCACAGTGAGAGACAGCATCGGGCCTGGGTTCGGCCCATCCTGTGTGGAGTTTGCATGTTCTCCCCGTGCCTGCGTGGGTTTCCTCCGGGTACTCCGGTTTCCTCCCACATTCCAAAAACATGCATGGCAGGCCGATTGAACACTCTAAATTGCCCCTAGGTATGAGTGTGAGCGCGGATGGTTGTTCGTCTCTGTGTGCCCTGCAATTGGCTGGCAACCAGTTCAGGGTGTCCCCCGCCTACTGCCCAAAGATAGCTGGGATAGGCTCCAGCACCCCCCGCGACCCTAATGAGGAGAAGCGGTACAGAAAATGGATGGATGGATGGATGGATCAATTTCTTGAAATTAATAAAAATGAATGAGCGTGCCATTGCCACCTAATGTAGTGGATGTACAATTAGACTTTATTCTAGTATTCTTTAGGCTCACCTGTTTTCTGAAGCTGAGCATGATTGGTTGTTAGCTGAGCCCTGAGCAACTGTGATGTCATTTTCAGTCGACAAAAGTGACAAAATGGCCGCCCCCTGGGATGGCTAAAAATTGGTGGATTTTGCTGCTTCACTCATAATCTACCAACACATTAATAATCAGAATGCCATGTTTAGACTGGTGATGGCGCATAGAATATTTTAATCCAAAGCATTTTTGGGAAACTACACCTTTAATAGATCAACTGTTGACGCTGTTCTGTAACTGTGTAAACGGGTGGTAATGACACAGAAGTAGACAAATGTAAACATGCATTCAAGACCCAAAAATGAACAATAAGGAGTCTACAGCTAGCAGAGCAAGAGGACCTTTGCCAGGCATTTGTTTTAAAAGTCTGAATGGTGAACCTCGCACAGTTGTTAGATGCATTAAGGCAGACACACATTGTGCACAAGTGCGTCGTCCTCGCTTTGACAAATGCGCCGCTCTCTCCGCTCTAACAGGACTTTTATTGAACTCTAATGGGTGGAGACAGCCTCTGTATTGGACACAATCACGGGCTGCGGGAGGACCAGATGAATATTGAAGGCGAGAGCCAAAGACGACGTCGCTGATAGAAGTTATTTCAAAGCTGACAGGACAAAGCCACTGGAGGGAAAACAGACAACTGACAAGACTTTGGCCAGCTGAGCGCACCATCGGCTGCACACTGCACTACAACCTGAGCACAAATCGATCACAAGTTCGACTTGGTCAACTTCTTCAGGGCACACTTGCTAATAGTCACCCATTGAAATCATTTTAATTACACTGGTCAACAGCAACTTTTAATCAGAGATGGCATTATATGTTCCTAAACATTTTTGGGCACTGATTTAAAATGACTTAACTTTTTTCTTTTTTTAGCACATCAGGTTTTTGGACTATTTTAATTTTTTGCTTTAAAATTTGACCTCTAAGAGGTCGTGCAATACGAATTTTTATCATGTGTTGTAATTCATAGCTATGACGTTTCAGAAAAAAATCCACCTGCTGCTGAACGTAACCCTTAGTTCATAAATATGACTTAATGTATTTGTATATTAAATATTATTATTGTCATTAAAGTATTGCTTTTACTATGCAAACAGAGGGGAAAAAGGGCCAAATGCAGAACAAGGGCAAAAGTACAAATGTGTTATGAGAGACTAATTAATACGAGGCAGCACTCTAAATTAATGCTGAGCATTTTTGTCTCAAAGTCTGGAGAGTTTGTTTGCGCTACCTATCAGCAGGTCTCATCTTTGTAGAAAGAATCTGATGTTTGATATGCCTCACATGAAACTCCGGGCAGGTGTCGTTCATTCCCCAATTTGTTGTTGAACTCCAATTTACCTTGGTGTTTGACTTTAGACTGCAATTTAATACTCAGATACATCAGGAATCTAGTGTCAGACACATTTCTAAAACAATAGGTTTTTAACTATAAGAAAAAGAAACAATCCCAAGAATGTAAAGTATGGTTAATTTGAATAAATCCTGGTCCTTTTGAGTTGAAGGGAACAATTAATATTTAGTGACTTGTTAAAAATGTGGCCATGTAAATCATTGATGGATGTTAGATCCGTAAGGCGCTGATAAATGTTGCACAAATCCTCATAATTAGACTGAAAAGTGGAACCCTTAAAGCTAAAAGAAGTGCTTTACATTTCAACAACTTCAGTTATGTGCCGCCATGAAGGATCTGTTTTGTGCATGTGAGAATGAATCCAATTTTTTTTGCACATTTTCACCCAGTAAGGAAGCTGCGCAGATTCCCGGGGTTTGTAGATTTGCCAACACTTAAGATGTCCACATTGACTTGTCAAAAATAAAGTAAATAATAATAACGCCACTGCCGTTTGATATGTCACATGAATAAGCACCTGTCGAAGATGCCGCTGGCGACAATTCTGAGATCTCTTTTGGTAAAGGGGATGATGACTTAACAAGCCCTTGCCACTTT
This sequence comes from Idiotropiscis lumnitzeri, assembly GCF_059441095.1. Taxonomy (NCBI): domain Eukaryota; kingdom Metazoa; phylum Chordata; class Actinopteri; order Syngnathiformes; family Syngnathidae; genus Idiotropiscis; species Idiotropiscis lumnitzeri. Next base: position 30,637,926 of record NC_142391.1, read on the forward strand.
TGACTAACCAGAGCACCTGTCAATCACATCTCATAAACTCTCTGCTTTGGCGTGAGGCAAAGTGCAAGTGACACAGCAGGCCTCCGAGGGACAAATAAGTTGGTGTGGTGCTGAATTAATCAATGTTGACAAGAGCCGACCTCCCTGCGCTGTTTGCTGTGACGACGCATCATTGGTCTTACCTCCTAATTGCTCTTGCGTGGGTGTCATGAAGTAAAAACAAAACATACAAAGCGGTATGGTGCATTTTCAGACATGATTGTTCATTTGGTTGTTCTGTTTAGCGCAAAATGAGATGATTGAAGGCACAAAGGGACTTATTATCTGAAATAAATAAGGGTGGCAGAAATTATTACGCTCTTATCTGCTGTTTAATAGACACTTTCAGCAGCTACAGTTATTGATGTCGATTTATAGCCCAGGGCAGTTTCAGAGGGAAACGAATGTTTGGCAGGTACAGACTCAAGGCTCGGATATTAGGGAACAAAAAGAAACCCGAACCTGCAACACAACCCGACCTGATGAGTTTTTCATGTAAAAATGTACTAGTGTGGTGGACTTTTGACCACAACATGGTTTTGTCCATCCTCGATTTGCACCCTACCGGCTCAACCGCGGTTCCCATTAAAATACAAAAGTTCTTTTTCTTCTTTAATTGTCAAACGATATTCCACATGCGCTCGAGAAAGAGGGAAGGTAAATGGAGCACTGGAAAGGGACATGTACACATCTAAATGGCTGCCCAATGTGACGTTTGGATCAGACGCGGCTAAAATTTGGTTTGATACTTTTCATGAGGCCATGAGTGTGGATCCTCAACTGAATACAATGAGGAATATCCTTGGAAGAATGCCAACTGCCAAAGGTTAGGACAACCTTGTTGGTTTACTTCTCACTTGTTCTAATTTGATAAAACATTTTCTCAAAATAACGTAAAATGAATTTATTCCAGGCTCAAATAACTTTTATTTATTATACGCGTAAAAGGGTTATTGACACAGCATACTTTAGATGTTTCATTTCTTTATAAATGCACAATGCCTTTCTAGGAAGTTTTATTTCTAGGAAGTTATATGCAAAATCTAATCAAACAGACTTTTAAAATTTTTTAAATAATACATTATTAAATAAAAAAAGTCACTTCCTTACTCCCTCCTGACGTTAATTGCTGCTCCCTGCTACTGCTGGCGATACAATAAAAGCCCCCTAAAAGAGAGATTTATGACAAATTGGCACGCCCCTTTTTTAAGCTCAAATTGTTATTTACTTTCCGGTTTCAGCGTCTACTTTACAGCATGGAGGCAAGCGTGGTAATTTTGCTTGAATTCTCAGTTCTGTGGTCTAAAACGGCGGCCGATCGCCACCAAAATGCAAATGCACATGACTACTCTTGTCCACTTCAACCTGTGAAAGTAAAAAAAAAAGTTCTACTCAATAGTTTGAATTGATTGACATCAAACGTGAGCTTATGTGATGACCCCCACAAAATCAAAAGTACCGTGCTGATTGATTCTCCTCGTACACAGGCTGAGAGCATGAATGCGCACACGAACCCCGACTGGTTATATTTCGGACATTTAGCTATGCTAAAGTCGTGTCAACTCTCAGGAGGCAGACAGCAGGCGGGCATGAATCTTGGAACAAAGCAAACTTTTCGAAAGGTTTGAAAGATATTTTCGTGGAAAAGGAGTAGGGAAGTTGTGTGATAAATAATTGTTTTGAACAAATAGAGAAAAACCAAACCACGCTTGTGGAGTCAATTGTTTAGCTTTGCAGAGATCTCACATGACATTACACCTGTTGTGCAGCCAGCATTTTTACACTGTAAACTTTTGGGGCATCAGCAATGGAAGTTCCACTGTTATAAGTCAGAAATTTCAAAACTGCATCGAAAAAAAGACAATCCAGCATCGATAAACAGATGACCTCTTCTATGGAGATAAATAAGAAGCCAGCCATGTTTGCTTTTAAGAAGAAACAAAAGTCAAACAAGCGCGTAATGCACTTCTGTAATTTTCCCAAGTATCTTTTTGACTCGTTTCTACGTAGGCGTCTAGCGAGAGGCCTCCTGACTTCATGCTGTTTGCATTAGACGCCACATGTTTGGAGAAAACGCAGCGAATCTCAAAATGAAAGGTAATATCCGCTGACCTTTTCGACGGGACCTATCTACATTATTCAAGCGAGACGCACCGACCACATTTGATGCGGAATCGGCTAAACGACGCGCCGAGTCATCTTTTATTCATGCAGCTGCTCCCGAAGCTGCTGCTACCAAAGACAAATGTTGCGAGGTGTTTGCGGGTGACACTGATTTGAAAGTGCACTTTGAAATAATAGTCATAATGCTGCTAATAATAATCACATAGATTGTATTTAAAAGTCCTATCAGCAGGGAATGCTTTGGAGGCTTTATAGGATTGCTTTGATAAAGGTACTCAATGAAAAAGAGCACACAAGCATAACTTTTGCAAAGAGGGAATTTAGGAGTGATGACTAAGAACAAGTATAACAAACGCTTAAAAATAATAAAAGAAATAAAGACAATGAAAAGAGGTCCAAAAATGGATACACGTTTGTGTGGTCTATTTTTTTACTACTGCTTTTATTTTTTGCTGTTGTCTTCAGTAGTGTATGTTTACAAATTACTTTATCATACTTTTTAATGGAAGGCGATTTATTATTTATAAAGCGCATTTCAATGTCCTTCTCATAACATTTGAAGACAACATTTAATGGCAAATGATTTTTAAGACAAAGAAAAGTAGAGAAAGTAGTTTACTAAAGTTACTAAGCACACTGAAAAATGTCAAAACATTTAAAGTATTTCAAAACAAAGCAAAAATATCAAAGCAGGTTTCTAAAAGATTGTACTGTGTCATTGGTATGAAACTATTTAATACAGCAACAAAAATTGGGGGAAAAAAAGGAAAGTGTTTAACCTGGATTCAAAAGCATTTACACTTGGGGCTGACTTCACTTCTGTTGGCAGCTTATTCACTTTGTGTGCAGCATAACAGCTTCATGCCACTTCACCATGTTTACCTTGAACTCTGGGACCCACTTATCGACCCATCGGAGTCTTTCGATCTCAGAGCTCCACTGGGTTTTTATCCAATCTGCATTTCTAAACCAAAACCACTCATCAATTTATAAACCAGTAGCAGAATTTAGAACTCTATTCTACAGCTAACTGAGAGACAGATATTTCTTTCTTTTTCAGAATGCTTTTATACACGTTTGAAATGAACACAGACAGAAGTGTATATTACTGAAGTGTCAACAATTCTTAAAGCATGTTCATCGCTTTACATCCAGCAGCGGAACAAACCTTTAAGTCTTCTGTCAAAAAAAAGTTTGACCTGATAATTTATTATATCGATGCCTGTTGTTGTACGATGTAACCATTCTGCTTGTTTCACGTCATGCCAGTCTAATGATTTTCCTATGAGTTGCTCTCCTCTGTGTAACATTAAGTCTCCTAGGCTTTGGCCCAACTCATATGCCTCGCATCAGTCACGGGCTATGACCCATCTATCATCTATCTTATAATTACTCCATACAGCTTCCTTGCCATCTCTCACTGTGGCCTACACAGGCGGGTTCAGCCACATGCTTACCCGTCAGATGGTCTGCCAAAGTGATTAGAGCAGGGCAGTGAACAAAGTTCTAGGTTTAAAGACGCCAGGCTGTGGGTGGTAATGTGTTTTTTTTTTTTTTTTTATTTTAGCTGGACAAAAAAAAATGGAGGTATCAATTGTGTGCAAGACAGAGGGGGAGTTTGAGAATAGGTACCAAAAAGAAACTGTTTGGGCTGAGCGTCTGTCTTACATGAAGAGCAGCATGCTGCGACCATATGCTGGTCCAGGTGGACTTGGTATCCAAGCAACTGTATCAAAGCAGCGGGGGCATTGGCAATTGAATCCGGAGGACTTAACAAACTAGGAACAATGTAGCAGGTAAGATCACCTGTTTGTGCTCTTCCTCCAACACCTCCGCGGGGACCTCATTCCGACCAGGACTCGCCACCGACAGACCAGCGTCCTGTCTACTGAGACTAGTGGAACATTTGTCAGCAAATTCAGTCCTGACCAGGGACACTGGGAAAAAGTTAACATTTCATTCTTATAACTAACTAACTGCATTATTTAAACCCATAATAAAAGTTGCAATGGTCAAATTTTTATAAAATGTCAAAAAAGGCCCCAAAAAATAGATGAAGACAATGAAAGCTAAAAAGCTCCCCAAAATTCCCAAATAAATATTGAAACGTTGATTTGACTTCACAATTTTATTTTTAGACTTTTTCTGATTTTAATATCGATAACATGCAGATTCATTTTGCATTCATGTGTCCAATGCTCTTATAATCTTCTTACATTTTCTTATTAGATCAACAAGTGTTTATTGTTTACTCGGAAATTAAATGGATTTGTTCCATAAGTCAAGGTAACGACCTCTGCGGCGCAGCAGGAATTTATTATTAAATTAGTTGGCTTCTCTATTAAATAAGATGATACAGCACTCTTGTGCTGACATGTAGCTGGCTGGTCGAGGAAAAGGGGACGTTTCGGAAAAAGCTGGACGGAATAAAAAGGCTTAATTGTGCTGATGAGGAATTGCAAAATAGCCAACAAGCTCCTTTTAAGATGCAAATGGGTCATTTTCAAATGTTGCAGCCTGTCTGGAGTATATTCAGCAAAACACCACCAGCAACCCTCATAAAATACTTTATATAATAATCATATTAGCGGGGCTAATTTTCTCTAATTGCAACCACCTGATTCTGTAGCGAGCGGCTCGCTTATTAAGGGGACTAAACTGGAGAATGACAGATCGACATGGAACCTTTTTCGGCTTTCTGGAATTAAGCCCAGACTGCAGCAACCCAATGTTCTGAGTATCTCAACTTTCTAACACCGGGGGGACAAAACTTGATCCGTTCTGCCATTGGTGCTCCATATGTCTGAAAATTGCATTTCCACAGATTAATAAGTTATATAAATAAAGTTGTATTGTATTGTACTGTATTTGTGGAAAAGTTGAAATTAATCATTGTTTCACTTCTGCTAACTTTCGTTTTCATTACAATATATGCCAGTGAACTGTAACCTGATGCCATTTTGGTTGCACTCTGCTTGCACTGAAGTCATGTGAGAATACCACTACAATTTGTCACACAGCAGGAGAGTCCAAACTTGAGGGCCAGAAAAAAAAAAAAAAGGAAGACCAAGGAAGCTTCATCTCAGGGGTTTGTGAAACATGCTAATATCAATCCAATATACTGGAAGTCCAAATATGCTAAGGGTTCAGTTAAATGTATTGAAAGGAGGAGGGGGCGCTAAAATGTCTGCATCTGAGCGTTGTATTATCAATGACAAAGTTATTAGTATTAGAGGGCGACCTTGAAACAGTCAACGTATATTACCCTTTTTAAGAATCAAAATAAATAATAACATTAATAATTGATTTTTTTTGTTTAAATTAATGCATGATATCTTAAAGGGACAGTGTGTAGAATGTTTTGATTTTTTAAAGTGCATTCATTAAAAAACGCGATTAATTTAAATATGCAAAAAAAAAAAAACAGATTTTTTTATCACATCAACGTACATTTAGGTCCAATAAGGGATAATTATATTACATAGAGGGCGTAGAAGACGCTGTCATGTCTCGTTGCGATCTTTCTGCAACGGATACTCGAAGGAGACGATCACCCAATCGCAAATTTGCAGGATCAACTTTGTCACTTGAGGGAATAGTAGCTAGAAGTTAAACTTAAGGATTTCAATTTTGAGAAAGAAATAATTTAAATGCCCTTTTTCTGTTTTTTAACAACCCTCAATATTTAGAGTTCCTGCACAAGCAGTTGTCCGTCATAGCATGTCATAACACCCCTTTCCCAGTTTCTTAGTACCCAATAAATGAGTTCTTTCTATATTCCTAGTTGATTGTGGAGCAGACACACTGTAGGCTTCCCCACAATCAATCAGGTAAATTTACTGAAATATCCAAGACTAATCTGGATCAAAACTGTTGGCAAGGAAAAAAGGTAGCCACAGGACACACTTTTCATGGAACTTATTTCAGAAGAGAATGTGGATGGCACACAGTGTTGGGATAATGGGATACATGTGGAGATTTAATTTATCTGCACTTCAGCCTGCAGCTCCACATTAGCCTGAGTAACTTTGCAGACTGCTAAAGTGAAAGCAAAACCTCAACGGTGGGGGTGGGGAAAGTCTGCCTGACTAAATCTATGAACAAATATGAGCATCTGTGGGCTTAAGAGCTCACCTAAGATTCAAAGTGTAAATTATGTTTTTGTAGGAGTTTACAATGTAGCTGTCTTTAGTTTTCTTTTCGGTCATGTCATTCACAGTTGTCCACAGTGCACAGATGCAACATTATTTGAGCTAACTGGCCTCAATCCATATGAAAGCTATTTTATCAGCGAGTTGTGTCTTTGCACGAGGGCCTTATGAATCACGTTTGCATGGGCTTTGTTGCGTGCAACGGCAAAGGCCGCCATCTTTAGCTCCAAAGGCCGCGGAGGTGATCACTTCCTGGGAGAGGAAGTGGAGGAAATGAGGCGGGCACAGTCAGCAACAGCAACATGTTGACCACAGGCTATGCATGCATGAACCTCGTGGTAAACTTGGGAAATGAGGTTGCCATTCCCCTATACTTTGCCTGCAACGCAAACCGCTGCGTATGTGGTCGAGCTTGATTCCACTTCAAAGAGGAGATCCAATTAGACACAGTCATCCATTTTGGCTGTTAAGCTTCACAAATACAAATGTGGAACAGGAAAACATCTGCAGGTAGCATTTTTTAAATTAACTCCACACAATTTTGGGGATAATAAGGTTAATGCAGAAAAGCATGCCTTGCTATTAAGAGATATTGCAAGGTTAAGAAATGATTATATCTCTTTATTGGGTCTGGACACAACGGGTGCAAATTTAAAGGTAATTAAGGTCAATGGAACCAAAATAACTCCCTTCAGTCTGAAGGACACCCAAGAACTTTGAACTTCTGTAGACCCTGATGTGTGTTTTCTAGCTCTTGACTGGGTAACCCAATATGTGTACATGTGTGTGGACATGGATACATTAAGAGGTAACCGGCTTCAGTTGACAGCGTTGAAATAAAGTAGTCACTGTTGTGAAAATTGTCTACTCTAAAGCTGGGGTTCAGAATTTGTATTTATTTATTTTTTACCCAGAGTAACGCTCAAACAAATAATTGGTTCTCAAGTGTTTATATTATTACCAACATTAAATTACATTTGTGTACTAAGACCAAGTATTCATCTGTGAGTCAGTGGCGATAAAAATAAAAGACGTGTTCAAAAGTAATTGAATAAATGAAGGCAGATCATGACAGAGTACTGTCAACCTGCAGTAAGTTTCAACCATGCGGTAGACTAATATCGGTTTTGGCACTCTTCTGTACGACATCCTCGAGAGTAATGTTTTCCATCAACGACAAGGATTGTTTTATGGAGTAACAGTGCTGGATATTTTCACATTTTTCTTCAACTGTAGTGTAAAAGGAGCTCCGTGAACAACTGGAAAGTTCCACAATGTCGTCGTCTGGCTCTCGGGTCTGGCAAACAGACCCATAAAACTAACGAGATTATGGGTTCGTCCCCTTCAGAACATTCCCTGCCACCGCAAGCATGAAGCATACTTAGGATATCAAAAAGTGAAATTAGAGGCGTCCCTCTCAGAACTCTGGCTTGACTAATACAGAAACAGCATGTAAACCACATGACGTATGTATTCATTTAGGGTTAGAGTGCAGGATGAAATTACAATGCGAACGCAGCAGGCTGGCTCTTATGACGGACGGAAATGAGGAGGAAAGATTCGTTATATGGGTAATTGTAAGAGATAAAAAGAAAGAAAATGACATCTTTTATGAAGGCAATCATTTATATTTAGTTATGACAGTCATATACAATGAGTGTGATCAAGTCAAATTGGATCACAGCGTGTTGCAATGTCTAATTTCTCTACCAGTGTGAGCCCTTTGATATTGTCCCAGATTACATGTTGGCTTCAAATGTTTTACGACTGAGCAGTAGTAGCGATACGTGCGGGAATTATTTCTTCAATGCAAATTGGGTTGGATTTAAATAGCAGCATGCAATGGACTCGACTAATTGCTTTCATCGCTTGTTTGAGGACTGGTTTGTTGGTCTGTCAGGGCAAGGCTTTGCCGGTCTTAATTTCTTCCACACACCAAAGAGATTATTATCGAAGAGAAACAATAAGTAACATTGAGTTGTTATTGTTGACGACTAACGCTGGCAAAAGTAGCATTGACATTGTGCCGTATCTTCATTTTAGTTCAATAAAACAAGATAATCATACATGAAAAATATTTGTTAGTTATGCAGTGGATCCCAGCCAATCGCGTGGGATAGGGTGCGGGGCCAAAAAAAGCGAAAATATGCAGAAAATTGACAGTAACTATGAATGTTTTTTTTTTTTATTTATTCTTTAAAAAGGGCTAATGAACTGCTAATAAGCATTTTTCTTTCTAGCATTTTTTTCATGCGAGTTGAAGGAGAAAGGCTCTGAATAGACCAAACTGGGCCGTTGAACTTTTTTGTGTAAACTGTGAGTGAATGGAGTTTGAATCCTGTGGTGTTTTTTAGCCAAAGAAATTAGATTTTTTTTTTTTGAAGACTCGATCCTGGTGAGTGTTTTGGTTGAATGTGCCTAATTAACATTCCTGTGTCAATGTATCTCATGATGTGTAACTGAAAAAAAAAAACAGTCAGGAATGAAGTTTTGTGAACGTTGAAATTGTTATTAGCTAATGGTGAGAGGGAACTGAAAAAAAGTAAAGAATTGTAAACTATTTTACTCGCACATGCCTTCCTAGCAGGTGCACTACCTCGTGAGATAAGCTAACAGGCTCACGGAGGACTCCATGTGTGTAAGATACACATGTTTTTTTTTTATTCTATTTAATTTTTTTCACTGGTCGATTGTTGCACTGTTGTTTTTGGGGCCACCTTGAATGAATGCTCTGAATGTTTTTTTTGGGGGGACTGATAGAATCGTCGAAAGCTTGAACTGCAGCGACAGTAGATTGGATGCCTCGTAGGACGCCAGCGAGTGACGTTCGGATTTCCGTGGCCACCTATTTCTCTGGAGGGTGGTAGGACCGTCAAGAGGATTTCTTTTTTGACAAATCTTTTTTCTTTTTATTGTTTTTCTGAGATCTCAGACATTTTTTTTTGTGGGTCAGATCTGACACCAACTTTGACATTAACTGATACCAACACGAATACATGTTTAAAGAAAAATTGAATGTTCGAAATACTAAGGAGTTTAAGATATATAAATGCAAATGTTCACATATTTCTACTAATTGCTCTTAGTGCGTCTTATTTCTGTTGGAGGTTTCTTCCAGCTCTAAGTAGAGTTGCTGCTGCCAATCTGCCTGCAACCTAAGATAGATGAGCCTTGAATTGAGTACATATGAATAATTGGTACACCGAAAAAATTCAAATTTATTTTCTGACAACTTAGCTTAAGTGAGACACTGCGTAGTTTCAATTGTGGTAGTTACAAACACATTGTGTTTTATTCATAAACTTTTTTAAAGCCTCAATTTTAGACGCACTGGATATACTGCATTAGATCACTGATCGAGGACTAACGAGGAGTCACAGTGATTAAAAAATTAATCAATTCAACCTTTTTAATTAGACAAAGGTATCATTTTAATGAAGCGATCTTGATTTAGGCACTTAGTTCAAAATATGCTGGTTAAACTAGTAAATAGATGATGTTGATTTTAATGCACTACTGTGAAATTTTGAGCTTTGTGAAAACATGTTGTAGCTTTTTTGTACCTATTCGTCCTTAGAAAGTGTGACTGAAAACTACGGCATAAACACATTTATCAATTATATTCAAAAGAACATGTTTTCGAACACTAGATGAACATAAAGAGAATTCAGGGATGACTGTGATAAGACGTGGTACTAAATCTGGTTAGGACTCGTAACTGGTGTATTTAAATTTCTTTCCAATAAAAAAAAAGAAACCCAAAAAAACCATTATTTGGACATAAACAGTTATTATTGGACTGCGACAATATGTTGATTTCATAAACGACGTGGCCTTCAATTACTTCAGTGGGTAGGCCCTAGTGCCCCCTACTGATGGACTCTGTCCCAGACCGCTACCACAGTTCTTCATGCCCCTACGGAGGACAATGCCGTGCTGAAGTGCTCACCGGCCCAGAAAGTAACTGACAGTCAATGCAAGTATTCAGTTTCCGACATAAGAGTTTCTCCTCATCTTCGTTTGGTCACTCCACCCTTTACTTGTCCTCTGTCCACCCCCCCTCCTCTTGTCTGGAAGGAAAGGGCTCTTGTAACCTCACAGAGAGACACTGATCCCCGAGCACAGCATCTGCTGACAAGCCAGTCTCCCATTCAAGTCTTGGCTGGAAGCATGGGCTGCCGAGAAACCCAATCCAGCTTGGCAGGGTCTCAACAATCGCTTCCTGCCCCGTCCGGGCCCACACAGCTAAGTACTCTTAATTAAAGAGGTTAACTTGTCTAAGATGTGACCAGAGGAAAAAAAGAGGGATGAAAAAAAAAAAGCACAGGACAATCACATCACTGTTTCCTCTGGTCCAACAAAAGAGGTTTCCCCCCTGACAAGTTAGGACATGAGCCCTGATACCTAAACAAATACATTAAAGGCGAATTGAGGAAAGGATCCTTGTTAAATGTCTCTTAATAAGCTCCAAGCCCCACTACACACACACATTTGGCCCAGATGGAAGGAGCGGGAGGAGAAGCAAGGGGATGAGGTGAGTGGGGAGTTCATGATGTGCTCTTGGACAGCTTTTCACTCTCTCTGGTGCACTCAAAGCCCAGGGAAGCTGTAACAAGAGAAGAGCAATTTTGCTCGTTTTTTTTCTTTTTTTGGTCGCTTGTCAGCATACATATTAATGAAGAGTTAGGTCATTGCCAGAGACATCTGTACTGGCCCGTGGGGCAGCCTACTAAATGCCAGAGTTAAATTAGACATGTAAATTTATACTCATAGATACTGTATAATAAATTAGTTTGTTGTTTTTAGATTTCAGGGATCTTTGAGGCTTCATTCAGTGGAAGCATCTCTGTAGAATTGGATCCTCTTTGCAGACTTACCAGACCGCAAATGACATGAGAGACTGTCTACTGCTGACCTGTTGAGTCGTCACAGTAAAACGGTTCAACTAATTAAGCGGCTATGCCTTTGCACTAAAAATCGACACCCACAATCTTGTTTTACTGACAGCTTAAATTCATCCCGCTTCTCTATTGCACAGTATCAAGCTCAAGGTAGAATTGCAGGAAGCTGCAAAAAGCTGGCCGTATTCAAGGAATCAGTCAGAAGCAGAGACAATTTTGTATTTACTTCACAGCATGTGGCTTCCGGTCATGGTAAGGACAGAAATTTCATTGAAGAGGAGAAAGAGTGCAAGAAGAAAACACAGAAAAGTACAACTACGTGTGTTTTATTATTGTCATTTCTTGCCGCGTGTCCTCAAATGGTACCACGAGAGACAGAACCTGAAAGCATCAATAGCAAATTTTCCAGTTCGAGTCGAGATAGGAAAGGGCACAAGAAAATTCACTCACATTAAAATTCACTACTTCTGCTTTAAGAATCTATTCATAAAATAGGCGCAGAGTCTCTCAAGCTCAGGTGCCAAGAAAAACTTTTTGGAGACAAAAAAAATAAAATTCTTCCACCAAAGTTAGGGAAGTTCACAGTGGGTAGTGTCTGTGTTATTCAAGCAGCAAACACATTCTTCCAGTGTAAAATATGCCTTGTTAAATGGATCATCACCAGTATTCCATGGGTTCCACCCTGCTTCTTTCTACTCCCCACAAATACTCAAGTAACCACTATTTGGTGACACCCACCCAAATGGACCCCACACACATCGTCAGGCCATTTCGTTTGTTTCTTCAATTCACCTATGGACATGCCAAAGGAAACAAGCAGCGGGTGGATCTTAAAAGTAATTCCACAAATATCTTATTGATATATTTGGGAGTCATGCTGGAGTATTTAAGACAACTCAAAACACTGTGAACACGTTTAAAGTCCTTGTACTCCCAACAAGTCCAAAGACCTTCTCATCAATAACAAATCTTACTTGCAATAAAGTATTGATCAAAACGGGCAGCACCGCCACTTCAATGCAGCCTCTGTGGATTTACTGGCGAAGGCAGCCTAAGTCCAACACATCTGATTCTGTAAATAAATATTCATCGGCTCAATCAAAACACATCTGGCTGTCAAACAGATCCTGACAGGACACAGGGGGCACTTTGTTATCATGGACTGTCAGAACAAAAGTCATCTTTGGTTTCTCGCTTCGACACAGAAGCCCAAACTTCCAGAACAATAAACATCCCGTGTTGTTGAAGTGAAACCACGTAGACAAAGATCAAGCCCCAAATGAAAATTTGAAGAGCTGAGACAAGGTCTGGACCAAGAACAAATTCTCAACGTATTCTCAGGGGCTGGTTAGGATCATAACTAGTACTTAAAACAAGCCAATATTATTTATCTCAGAACAGATAAATGTTGAGATCATGCATGCGATGACAAGCTAAATTGCAGGAGAAATCTGAGAGAATGAGCCATTTTGTATACTATAATACCCTCCCCTCTGGTGGGGATGGGGCAGGGACCGACATCACCTTCAGGGCCAAAGTGTGGAGAAACGATAATATGTCATAGTTGATGGCCCGGAAGAAAAGTGCACTGTCATTGTCAGAGTCATGGATGCACTTGCTGCGCTGTGCCACAATACTCTGAGCCTGGATATACATTACAAATTATACAATTCGTAGCTGGAGCACTGCTGTCTTGAGAATAAGTCCAGATTGTCATTGTCCTCATTTCTGGACTCACTACAAATAGTCTTGAGACTGATCCAAAGACCAAAACCGACCGTTGAGTAAAGCAATACTCAATGCAGCAGAAAATAAATATAATTGACATGCACAGATAAACATTGGATTAACATCATGGTAAAGGGGGGAGCACATTTCAAGCATCACCAAAGTAGCAGTGCTAGCAATAAACAGTTGCCATGACCTTCGTAATGGAGTGTTATTGCAACGTTGAATTTTATCGGTTTAGATTTTTATTGTTTGGAACGTACAAACAAATAAACGCAAGACGCTTTCACTTTTGAGCTCTTACAGCTGCCCGAGGGACTCTGCATCTGTTTGCAAGGTTCATCCTTATTTGTTGGCAAATGAGAGATGGGCATTTAATTTTTTTAATCTTACGGAGGTGGATATTCAGCAATAGTTTCAGCAAAGCTCAAGAAGCCCATGGTAAAACAGATCAGCACAAGGTTCTACAGCAAATAATTGTAACCTTGTCAGTCACACCTTCTGCTGTATAAAAAAAGTTGTATTGGATCTCCAATTGGTTGTTTTTCCTCCGGTGTGGTGGATTCTTAAAAATCTAGAGGAAGAAGATTGAGTCAGAGGGGGATTTTTCTCCACAGATTATTTACCCCATGTAACACAGTCAAGTTATACTGAGTTAGAACAAATATAATGGGAAGTATTTTTTAATAGCAAACCTTCCCTTTGAGATTGACAAGAGGAGAGAGAGCATTTACAAAAAGACAGCGGCGTTCCTGCTGGGATGCGAGGTTGAAGCGCCACACTGTTCCGTTGCTTTTGTTGCTGATTTCACTCTAGTTTTTTTTTTTTTACCCCGCTGGGATCAATGTCCACAAGAGATGGTAATCACCACGACAACATGCAGCCACACAGCTCATTAGTGTACGTGCATAGCTCACATCAGGATACTCGTCTACTTTTTAAAACAGGCGCATTAGTCTTTGCCACCGCGTGATGAAGCACTAGCATTGATCCAAGCACCAAGGAGGCGAGGCTGCACACAAGCTTGCGGCAAAGGTCCACGGTTGCACCAAAAAGAAAAAAAAAAAACAGTCACTTCCAAAGCACCAACCTCCCCCTCGTTCCTTTCTCCACTCTTGTAGTGCAGTCACATAATAAGATATGATTGCTGCTCAATCATTGTCTTTCTCAGAGCCCATTGGAGATGCCGGCACCCTGAATTGAGTCGGCATGTAAATACTCATTACTTGCGGGTGATAGATGGAGTCTTTCCTCCCCTGTACTGTGCAGTTGTAATAAACAATCAATGAGGAAGCATGTGTGCGCAAATCATGCAGTATGCCACCTCACTAGCATCAATATTCTGTATGAGTGGCGTTGTTTTCCACTCTCAGGGTCAATACTAATAGACCAGTGCAAAGATTGGACATTGGTACTCCGCAATCCATACCAAATAGACACAACAGTCTTACTCGTAGGCTAGTCAACACCTACAGCACGCTGTATTTCACAATGTACTTTATAATTTAGCTCCAAAGGCCAGTAATTTCCATCCACTGCGGCATGGCACGTGGTGTGAGACATCAGTTGTGCCATGAGGAATATTTCAATTTCACGTCAATGGTCGTAAAATATTTATTTACTACAAATTATATATTTATATCACATCTATAGTATGACTGTGACGTTTAGTGAATGGCAGAAAAATTCAATTCCCTTCCACAAGATGGTGCAGCGTAAACAATGAACCTGCATATCGACATTTCATAAAATAAAGTGTTTGGTGAATGTATTCTAATGTAAGGTATGTATGTGTCCTGGCCTCTTTTATCTGTAGCCTGGATTGTTGCATTGTGTTTTTTTTTTTTCATGGACCATATCAGTGTGACTGTACTAGTGGCATACGTAAAGTTGTAAGCATGTTGAATGGCACCTTGCATCCCATTTTTCATGATGAATCCTTAAAATGCTCATTCAATCTTGACACATCCTGCACGATGAGCATATTTGATACTTTAGCAAAAAAAAAAAAGCTTCGCAATTTGGCGTCAAACTATTATTTTGTCCAAACTGCAGCTCAAAAAGAGATAATCGATTCATCTGAAAAATAATAATAGTGATTTCAAAAGAGCCTGCAGCTCGGGACTGAAGTCGCAGTAAGAAATGCTTTACAATCACTGAGAGAAAAGAAAGGTAGGAATATATAAAATCATAGATTCTTTCTATGAATGAAAAAGGTCCTTTTTATGTCCTTAAACTGCATCTGCCCTGAGTTCAGCGGCAGTTCACAGAAGGTGCTCCGAAAGGTCACGGAACTAAATATAACACTTATTAAAACAGCTAATTATAATTAATGGACTGTGGCAGATACTAATTTAATAGGTGATGGCTAATTAAAAAAAAAAAGTAAATAAATTTCCTGCTTTCAAATTACACAAATAATTAATAAACAATGTTAATGAAGCTTTAATTCTGAAGGTTATTAGCAGCTATTCAGTGAAGTCGTAACATGTAAATGGTGCAAACAATTTCAAATGTGATCATTTGTGTGTAAACAAAACAATCATCAAACATTCTTTTGTATCGTCACAGCATCAAATATAATAATCACAGAGAAGCACCACTTAATGGATTTTCATTAATTACGCACACATTTTAAGAGTTGATCATCAAACTGGCAGCAATCAATAAGGGCTTGGGCTCGCAGGATAGAGATTTAACTAAATATCCTTCCTCAAAATCAAATCAAATATTTTTTTAATATTATCCATTCATCCATTTTCCATCTTACTATATTAATGTAGCAGGTAAACACTCACACTCACCTTTACAATTGAGACGTCAATAAATTGTTTTTGTAATACAGTGCTGCCCTGAAATATATATAATTTTTTTTTTTCTGTATCACCCACCCTATTCACAGTTGTGCGGAGCTCGAGTTCCTCCCAGCTGACTTGGGGCGAAAGGCAGACTACATCCAGGAATGGGCACTAGTTACTCACAGAGCACATTGAAAGATAATCATTCACACTTATTTTCACACAGCCACTAAATGGGAATTGAACCAAACCCATGCTGCCTTCATGGGAGTCAGGCGAGTGTGCCACTGCATCATCAGTGGTGAGAGTTTTTACAGGGAAGAAAAGCATTTAAAAAAAACTGTTGAAAAATCCCTAAAATTAACTAAAGCTACATAAGATTGAATCAAAAGCCTCTCTGCTGGTTGCAGCCAAGCAGTACACTCTACTACACACAATTGTTTCAAGACATAATTAATCCACCACCACATAGAATTCTTCATGATCGCTGAAATAGATCTGGTTTACACTCCAAAGCAAACACAATCGTGGTGTCAAGTACAACCGGACAACAGAGAGTGAGAACATCATTTTGTTTTGTCTCACTGGCTGAGTTCAGAAAAGAAGAGAAAACATGATTAATCCTGTAACATTCCTTTTCTCTTGCAGAATAATCCAGAGTCATAATAGTGTTTGGGTATTTTTCTCAAAGACGATATTTTCTTCGAGCAGGGGACAATAAATTGTCTTTTTAGGTGGAGTAAGGGAGCATTGCAAATCAAACTGCCTTTTGAAAAAGTATCTTTGTCACAAGCTGTAAATGGAATACTAAAACTTTTGTACCTCACACCATTCAGCACAGAGTGCTTCTGTGAGTGCAAATAAAAACATTTAGGACCCGAATGATGAATACCTGAGGCTGTCTGCCTTGCTGCTGCACGATGATTAATATGTTGCCTGAAATGATGCACCTGCATCTCCATCCCACGGCAGATTATTATTAACCACAAAAGGCAGGAAACAAGTTTATTAGAAAACATGAGGTCCTAATTAGGACCCTGTTGCGTTGTAATGAATGAGTAACACAATGCAGACTAAACAATAAAAATAAGTCTTGCATAAACCAACAACCAGCTCCCCTTAAAGACTTAGCATGCAGTGATTGTGTTTACAGATGATAATGCATTGTTTGGAAAGGAAAGAAGTGGAGTAAACACAGGCTTTAATATAAAACACCAGACAACAGAAAAGACAATGGGCTCTATACTAGATCAAAATCTATATTAGATTAATACTGTAATCTATACTAGATTACAGTACATTGTAACAGTCATAGGCCATCGTCACCTTTGTTATTTTAGTATAATTATGAGCATAACATTAGTCACTTGAGCACAGGCCTCCACCAAGGCTGAAACGGATAGAGTAAACAAAAGAAAAAACATGCGGAATTGATGCCCCACTAAAAATGTTAAGATTGGCCTCAATTAACAGTTGAAATTGGAATTCTACCACTATAACTATTGTTAGTATGACACTATGTGCACAACTAATATCACAAAACACTTTTGTCATTTCAAACTAATATTACGAGATTACATATAAAAATAAATGGCTTACTGATGCAGCAGTTCATTAAAAAACAAAAGTACCTGGAAAGTACATATAGTACATCCTCTCTGTAACTTCCACTAACAAGCCAGGCTAAATCTTGCTCCTCCCCAAAATACAAAGATGTTAGTCTGCCAGTCAAGATGCATCACTTCAAAAGACTCCCTTGACACCAATTACGACTTTCCGATAGGGCTTTGGCATAATCTTGTGGCATTTCCGTCTGTACATGCACCACCCCACTATACGTTTTTTTTAAAAGCAGTTTTGCCATTTGTCTGTGCATTTATTGTCCTATATTTAATGTGTTACTGTCAAAAGGATTACAGTATAAGATTACATTTAAAACATTAAGCTAGTAGTGACTTTTGCACAGTACACACGTTGACGATATTTTATTTTTTTTAAAGCAATATTTTTTAAAAGGAATTTTTTTCCTAGATTTATTGTTGTATCCCCACCAGTGGGAAAGGAGTGTCACAGCTGGCAGATCACAGTTCCCTTCTCACCTAGGAGAGCAGTACAGGAAAAAAAAACACACTCAAAGACAGAAGCCGCTGTAGGCAACAGTTCTCATCCTGACACTCACATGCAATGATTTACTGGTACATTGTGCAAAAACATAAGCAACCGAGTCTGTATAACTTGAAAACAAGTTACATGCACTAGTTTGAGCTTGATAGAAACACTAATCCTAAATAGAACAAGACATTTTTCTTGAATAAAATTCACAATATAGTGCACTTTTGAAGGTATGAAAATCATTAGTTTTCAGGCAATCACAGGTTACCAAATTCAGTGTCAAATCCTACTTAATTCATCGAAAAACAAATCCATATTTTGTAAGTGCACCTTAAAGCACACATTGCCCTCAATTATGGATAAACATCTGGCCTGAAGCTGCATTTTAACAACCATTCATGAATGCACAATACAACCACAAAGAATAACAGAATGTTTTTCAGTTTGCATGACTGCACTGCATCAACATTAATCATCCCATGACTTTCTTTTCTGAATGTGTGATTGTTCATCTTTATTATTGCACCCTACGATTGGCTTGCGACCTGCATCTTGCCCAAAGTCAGCTGCGACAGGCTCCAGCGCCCTCAGATGTGGACAAGTGCAATAAAAAATGGATGGGTGGATGTTTTAATTGAGATTCTTGTTTTATTAAGTCGGATTGGCTATACAGTACTGAATGCCAAGTGAGAGACAAGTAATATATGGATGGCCACAACAATGCTGCATGTTGGTTCAAGTGCAGCACTTCATTTTTTTTTTTTTTTTTTTACATCAATAAGTCATCAGATAACCCATTAAGCAGCCATGAAAGCCATCAGATTTTGCCATTGTTTTTGTTGCTTCTATTCTATTCTAGGCTCCACTTAGGTCTTGCTCCACCTTAAAATGACCTGTGGACCAAAAGAAAAAAATATATAGGAATTTGTCTGAGTTAAAAAAAAAAAAGGCCTGAAAATGGTAAACATATTGTAAAGAAAAAAAGAGAACATGTTTTGGATATTAACAATATGAAGTAATGATAAAACCAAACGATGTTAACACACCATTTCTTCTACGTTTTCTTTTATGAGACTTGCCTGGCCACCGCTTGCCAACCTCAGACACATCCAATCACACTCAAAGCTTTTCGGAATAAACTTCAATATTTTTCTTTTTTCCCCCTTGTATGTAATTACACATTATTTATCCTGGTAAGGGAATAGGGAGCACATTCTCATTTGCAATTCTGACCTGACAAAAAAACAAAAATTGTCACATGGGATTTCAAAGCAATTGGTCTCGTGTATTTCCTGTGCACTTATCTTTACATAACATAAGCAAACAACCAAAAAGCTTCACAGGCATTGT
Source organism: Idiotropiscis lumnitzeri (assembly GCF_059441095.1). Lineage (NCBI taxonomy): Eukaryota > Metazoa > Chordata > Actinopteri > Syngnathiformes > Syngnathidae > Idiotropiscis > Idiotropiscis lumnitzeri. The sequence goes on from NC_142391.1 coordinate 30,657,129, forward strand.
TGTTCTCATTGGTTGTTTAACCATGCACTTTCAACAACAAGTCAAAAATCACCATTAAGTGGAATTACAAGGTTTTCATTGGACTCTGACAATATTTACATGAAAAGATATGAACTGCTCTGTAAATAAAAATCAAATCAGTCGATAAGGAGGAATCAGTGTCTTTGTCAGAAATGTCTCCAAAATGCTCGTTGAGAGTCCTCCTTGTTAAACACTTATTATTCGGAGAACACGTCCCTCCCTGCAATGGGCTCTTTAAATAAGAACATTATGGGCACTGAAGCAGTGTAACCATTCATGAATGAAATATACAGTCAATAACAAAGGGGGGCTTGTGGTAAATCAAGCTGCAGTCTAAAAAAAGCCCCATTTGCATAAATACAAACGTCTTTTGGTTCACACATTATGTGCAAATAAAACAATAGGGGCCCCTACAAATAGTTGTACGGGTGTTGCCATAATGGCAGGTTTATAAAAATTGGACTACATTTCTTCTTTTTGAGAATAACTAAAGGCTTTATTGAAGTCTGCTGGTCATTGTAATGAAACAAATTGTATTCATGGACAGCAAGAAAATGGAGCCCAACAGCAAAATGGACACTGTCGACCTGTGTAACCTCAAACGTTCTCATGATCCGCCGACCAATGAGCTATCAACAGTGGTTTCGCCTTATCCATATCATCCATGTAAAATTGTAGCTGGTAGGACCAGATTTTTTTTTCAAAGGAAAAGCACCAGAATCCAGTTCACAGAATTTCTTCTGTAGAAAATTGTGGTGCAACGGATCACATTAACCACGGTTTGGATCGCAGACCATATTGTTATTCAGACCAGCATGAAAAAAAAAAAGACATTTTATGAAATACTTTTGCCCATAATAAATAAATAAATAAATAAATACATAAATAAATAAATCAACTCCTAATGTGTCTAATATGGACATGTGGGATTTAAGAACCCAACTTAATGCAATATAAAGCAGGATACATTCTTATTTTTTGTGTGATACAGTGTATAAAATAAGGTGTCCTGCAAGATATTTTGAGCTGAATGTTTTTTTAATTTTTTTTTTTATTTAATGAGCAAAAGTGTTTTTTAAAATAAATGAAAACTAAGTTTTATTTAACTTTTTTTTTCAGAATAAACAAGACCTCAAAGTGTAATTTAAGGCAAATTCCCTGCCTTCAACCATAGGTGGTGCATTAGAAAGTAATCTAGGCCCACAAAATTCAAAAAGAGCTAACAAAAAGTAAGACAAAAACAGCTGTTGACCAACCACCCGGGCACTTGTTGCTAATGCTAACGGCTACCTGCTAATCACAAACGCTGGAGACTTGTGCCGTATCATACAATGATGGTTTAATTAACTAGTGGTTCATTAGCATCCTAATTTAGCGACTGAATATGATTTTGGGATGACGTTGTGGTGATATTGATGCCAAGTGTGTAACGTCAATTAAAACAATAAGTAAAGCCGAAAGACCAAAAACGGAAGTCAAGATAGCCAACTCGAAAGAAGAGCCTACTAAGGATATTGTATAGGCATCAATGATTCAATGTTATTTAGTAAGCTTTATTTTTTTTAAGTTAGCCTTTGCGAAGTCGGCATGTTCATTGAGTATGTTTGCAACTTCCTTGATATGTCTGGTTGAATGACGGCAGAAAAAAAATAATGTTTCATCATTCATTTGTGGACTTGTTTCACTCCAAGTTGTCAAAAGGCCCCCATACACGCGAATTAGGTATTCATTAGGGTTTTCAAACTTCCTCTGCTGCGGTTATTGTATTTTTTTTTTTAGCATCAAGGCTCACCACTATTAGAAAAGAACGGTACTGCATACATAGTACATTTTATAGACGTCTATATGTCATGTCAACATGGTGCTCGCACTAAAAGCCAATAAAAGTCTCAGCATTGCATGGCTGCAATGGTCTTTTCAGCAAAGACTTTAATATGTCTGGAATCACCATTTTAGTGGGATTGCAAAGAAGAGACATTTACAAGTATGTCTTATGGATGAGAATATTAAAGAAAGAGGAGTGCGCCATGCATTAAATGTGCCACACCATTGCTACATTTTATGCAACGCTCATTTAATTTGAATCCAATGCAGAAGAATTCGAAAGAGCGCCCAAATGAGCCCGCTGGGCTCCTGTGAACTGAATATAAAGCTGCAAATGACCTGTCTGTTGGAAATGATGTTCACAGTAAATGCGAAAACTACTTTTACTGTTCTCTATAATCACGCACGCTCGATTCAGCTTATACTTCATTAGAAAATACGTCGCTGCCAAATTAAATGTTGCCAATTTAAGGGAAACATCCGAGTGTAATGAAAAAGTACACAGCCTTTCTGAAGATCTTTTTTTGGTTCTCAATCCTTTTTGACCAACACATTCAGTAAGCCATCCACTCCCAGTCAAGCAAGCTTGTACTCAAACTCACGCTCCAACACCTTTGGGAGTGCGTGTGTGTATTCTCCAGAAGGCAAAATACAAATCTGTTCTTCTGACTCCACTCAGTCCTCTCACTGCTAACAGGAGACAAGTTGACCCCAGTGGCCTTCTTTCCTGGTGTGTTGAACATCTGAAAAATTCACTTTCACAGAATGAGAAACTGAAGGCACTGTGGAACTCCACTGAAGACAGGTGGAATGTGACTGTCACTTCAATTAAAATCAAGCATCTATTGTTTAAAATAATTCGCTGAGTAGAAGCGCGCTCATTCAGTAATATTTTTGTATATACAGTGTTCCCCAACTATATTACCGTTCATTATTTGCAACTCCAATCATAGTGCAACTTTTTAAAATTGAAAATCCACATTTTGTAAACCTAACCCAACCTTAAAGGTAACAGATATAAATTTAGATATAATTTAACAGGACTGGAGAATGTCGCTCTGAATGTTCTTAGCTCCTGTTTTGCTGACAGTGCAGAATTAAGCAGAATAAATATGTGCTCTGTGCGGATGTCGCTGAATTTCTCAAAGCTGTGTCCTTCCTTTTATACTGCAAATAAGCTTGGACTGAATCAACAGCGCCTTTGCTAGTTGTAACGTACTTCAATTAACGAATATTCAACATCCAATTCATCACAATTGACAGCATGTTAAACATTCAAGTTTTTTTTTAACAAATGCTAAACAATGCAGCAATTGCAGTTTGCCTGAGTTGCTTTAGACTAAAAACCTTTGTGTGCATAAATAAACATCCATGTGGGTGCAACATTTGACTCACACGCAGCAGAATACATTTACCATTCCTCAAGCTAGCAAAACTCAATGGGAAGCATATTAAAAGGTCGTGAGAGACGCGTGTGACCGTTTCAGACCTGGCTTTGATTACAACCTGCACGATAAAATTGGAGGCAGCTGAGGGTTGAGCCGCAGCTACTTAGCGGCTGCCGACAAATTGAGAAAGACAGGAGAGATCTTTTTCAAATGCACAAGGGACATTTTTGAGGGCACAGCGGCTTGCAAACAGAAAAAAAACAAAGGCAAAAGAGGAACGGCATTTCACATTCGTAAAGGAAGAATTAAAACACAGAAATGTGTGCCGGGGGCCAGACGGATCTTGTGGAATCCTAACCAATATAGAGCTATAAAACAGCAGTAAAACTCTCCACAATCAGCAACTTGGTGTTTAGCCAGCAGTAATGTGTCACAGCTTCATTGGGCCCCTAATCTGATAAGTCTTTATGGTTGCATCTGCTATTCGTGTCATCTATTGTCATTTGAGGTGGCATGATGGCAGCCCATGGCACTGACCTCTCCCACAGACGCCCGATTGAGTTAGGCATCGCGCCTCGTTCTGACATCACAATCTATCTGAGAAGGTGCAGGAAATGTGGAGGGAAGCAGAATTCGCATGAAACTGATCTGGACCGCTTAAGTCATTTTTTGAAGCACTAATGGATGCCCAGAAAGAATGGGAGTCCTATCTTAGATTATCTTGTTGCTTTTGTAATAGTTTGTTGCTCTTTGGAAACTTTTTTTAATGCAGCGAAAGGTACATAATTTCTTTAAAAAAATTCCCAAATTTTTTTCCGAAGTAATAAATTCAAATTTAAGATCATATGCAATACAAAGTGACATAAATGTCTGTTTTGATTGACACACTCAGAGGTATTTATTGAACAATATTTTTTGTGAGTTTTTTAAGCATTCCCCGCTAAATAAGGAAAATATGAAACTTTTAATATATATATATATATATATGTATATATATATATATATATATATATAAAAAACGAATTTATAATACAAACATATATCTTATTATGGTATTCTTATAATGACACTGTAATTATCACTCATTAAAATGACTATGATGATTACTATTTAGGGCAGCAGTTGTGCTTTTACTTGCATCGTCATTAGTGTATTAAGTATTAATGCATGTAGCCTACCCAGGTAAATTTATTTTGTCTTGTAGGTGAAGCTAATAAAATGAGCCTGGCTGTTACTATTGTTTGGTTTTATGTTCACCGACCATCCACAGCATTACAACCACTTGATCCAGACACAGGATTCAAATCCGAACACCTATTGGTATTCTTTGAACTGACAGCCTATTTTTATTATTGTCAGTGACGCTGTTGCTAATATTTTGACCATGGAACAATTGAGGGCAAAATACTAGCTAGCAATATTATGGAGTACAGTTACACACTGCAGTGAACTACAACCAAAAATATATATATACAGTGTTAAATGTATAGCAAACAAAGCTTTATTTCCTTTAGATCAGATTAATTGATACATCCTTTTTTGTATTTTGGATCAAATTATTTTGGCTGAGCTGTGTATGTTCCCTCCTGCCTTTATAAGTACAGGTCAGTGCCTTGTCGTTACATAAAAGGGTTTTATTTTCAACTCTTTGAATAACATGAGTTGGAAAAAAAATAAAGTGGCATCTTGCATACAGCATGAGCGGAGAGGATGCGATGAAGTTACGCTTGTGTCTCCCCCATGAGGCAGAAGGATCTTTTTTCAGTGGGCCTTCCTCTCTGCTGCTTCCATCAAAAGCAAAACAGCTCCAAGCTGACCTTGGACCCCCCCCCCCCGAGCCTTTCCCCTTAGCTTGACTTTAAGGACCTCCTAATTATGAGATTGGATTTTCTATGTACGTTTCACATGGCATATTTTGAAGTAAGATGTTGAAATCTGTCCTGATTCCTATCTGGCCTTGCTACTTTCACGCAACAGTAAAGCTATGAAATTTCTGAATTGACATATCTCCGCAGTCAATGAGGATTTGTGGAGAGGGAAAACGAAGGATAACATCTCTCAAGCTGTGAAGAGATGCCTATCCCCTTCCTATATTTTCACAGCAAAATGAACATGATTGTTATTCCCTTGCAGTATTTATTTGATCTTGTTACTTCTCTACACACACATCTGTGCGGGAACTCTGAAACCACCACCACCCCTACCACTTCCCTCCCCTTCATGTCCACCCACCTGCTTCCTGGGCTGAATTAACTGGAAACGTGCTTCTACCACCTGATAAGTATCAGAGGGGACGGGCCGCAAGATTACTGTGCACCTCAAAAATGCTTCTATTTTTTTTAAATATTTTTCTCCATCTTGGCCAGAAGATAAGAAAGGTCTGAACAAACACGCTGTACAAGCCACTGCTCGAAGGTCAAATGCTTTTCCAGTATCCCGCACAGAAAGGAAAACTCCGCTTCATTTAATACTATATCACTTAATTGAGTCAAAAAGAATAATTTGGGTTTGACATGAGGTATGCTATGTTTTTATAAGCTGCTGGGAATTCTTCCACAGACCTGACATTGAGCTATGGAATGGAATTTGAGATTCGTGCTGATGGATGTCAAGGATGTATTAAAACAATCCTGGGTAAAAGGACACTTTTAATATTAAAAATATTTAAAAAAAAAAAAAAAGAAATAGGACTTGAAATTTCATTACCCATGGCCAAGGAAATGTGGCAGTGAAGTGTTAGGTTAAAAAAAAAGAGAAAAAAAAAACATTGAATGTGACCACGAAAAAGGGATTTTTGCAGCGACAATTACAATCATCAGTAAGATGTGTTAACGGCGCACAAATAACACTGAATCCTTCTTGCGCATGAAAGTGAATGCAGCAAGTTGCATCTTCATTCAGCGCTCCTTATCAAATAACAGAATGTGCAAATGTCTGCTTACATCATGGTAGCATCAGGCAATAATAAAATAAAAGTAATAAAAAAATAATGTGAAGTCGGCTAAAATGAGGTCTTCTCAGGTGTATTTAAAGGGAACATCTGAAAGAAAAACAACCTATATTGCAAGCAGTGGGTGATTTTAGAACAGTTTTGTTTAAACTCTAAATTTTTATAACTATTGGAACACTCCAGGGCGGCACAGAGGCCAACTGGTGAGCACCAAGGCCTCCCAGTTCAGAGGTGCAGGGTTCGATTCCGGATCCGGCCTTCCTGCGTGAGTTTTCTCCGGGTAGTTTCCTCCCACATTCCAAAAAACATCCATGATAGGTTGATTGAACGTTCTAAATCGGCCCTTAGGTGTGATTGTGAGCGCGGATGGTGGTTTGTCTTTGTGTGCCCTGCGATTGGCCGGCAACCAGTTCAGGGTGTCCCCCGCCAACTCCCCGACGACATCTGGGATAGGGTCCAGAACCCCACACCTCTCGTGAGGAGAAGCCAATCAGATAATGGATGGATGGAACACTCCATCTTTAATGTTGTGCATAATGTATTTATTAACACTATTGAAGCATAGTTCTTCCATCATATATTTTCAACAAATGTATATAATCATTTTTTTTCTGTCATGGCAGTCAAGCAGATGAGGCGGAGGTCTTACATGCGACATGATGAGATGCTCTCCCTGACACTGGCAGTCACTTCAGGTCTTAAAATGATCAATGATGACCCCCCTCTCCCCGCTGACCCTCATCCGATGGTCAGGCTCTGCATCTGGAAGAGACATTAGGGCCTTCTCAAGCAGTTACGGGTGCGGACGTGACCAGACTCAAATCGGCACATTACTGCCAAGCCACCAGAGTTGCTCACTTCCTCCACAAGTTTTTCCATCCAAAGAAAAGTCAGTCTTCGAGGTCTGACAGGTCATGGTTAGGTGATGTATGAGGCTAGAGACAGGGACCAAATAGGAATGTTTGTGTTTTTTCCTTATCGTTAGAACCATTTGCCTGGCGCTAAAGACGGTTAATGCCTCGACTTGATCATGCATGATTATACTGCCGGTATGCATACATGGATACAGAATCATGAGGTAGGATTTCAGTTGTCCTTGGACAAGAATTGTTTTGTTTTTATTCATAATTACAGTTTATCAGATGCTTGGAGAAAAGAATGTTCTAAACATTGTTGTGACCATTTCTTTTGCAGTTGGGAACAGAATGTTGAAGAGTGTTTTGCTCAACCTGAAATTGAAACAATATCTGATAGGGTTCAATCATCCAAGTGCTTCACGCATCTACAGGGTCTGGTGGACAAGGGTTAACTAACCCAAGTGTCCTCCCAACTGAGCAAGCTACAGATGGCCTCCGGCCAGATCATCTACTTCTGACGCCATTTGTCACGGAACAGAGGAGAGGTACGCTCAACCCGGAATAGACTCAAGTTGTATTAGATTTCAGTTATCCATGTGGCTTAACCATCTCCAGGGGTTACCGCAAATGTGTCATTTGTCCCAAGGATGCTCGCAAATGGACACACATCACGGATGACCATCCCACTTTTGACAGGGAAGTGTGCGGAGCAGTACCTTCAACTTGGATTCAGATCTACGTGTATTGGGTTTCAGTAATTCAAAACTATAGAGCCAAACTTACAATAGCAGTGACAGCTCGCCGGGCCACACTCTTCCCCATGTCCCACACAGATCAAAACACACACACACAGACCTCCAGTCATTTAAATGCCTCACCCATCTCCATTGTCCATGGCAAAGATCTCCAACAGGGACTCACACACATTGTCTCACAGATGACCGTACATCTAACTTCTGGATCAACTCTGATTCAAACCTCTACTGTACACTGATCGGGGCACGACAGAGCCAGGAATGGTGTCTGGCATGATTGACAAATTGCATATACAGTCATAGTGATAGCCTGCTCCAAGACACAGTTCACTGTCTCTGCTCTGAAATAGTTTTCTGGACAGATTGAGGTGATGTCTTTGCGTGGTTAAGTGTCACTTTCAGCATGTCTCATAAGATGTCAACAACAAATTTTTAAATGAAAAAGAAAAAAAAACTGTAAAAAGTTCAGATCCTTGTAAAGTAGAAAAAGAAATACACAGCAAATGACTCATTCAACTCCAAATAATGAGTATTAAAAATAAAATAAGGCAGTGGCTCAGAAGAAAACGGGGTAATGTTTCTGCCATATTACGTCCAGTGACTTGAGGATCGTAAATACACACAAATAGCTGCAATCTTCACTCCTCCCAAAGCCCTCAGGCAAAACAAATGAATGTATTTTCCAAAGTAGTCTAGGTTGTGTTTCTGTAATAAAACCTTTATTTGCTGTCATGCCTTGTTAAAAACCTCATAAAATGAAGTTTTCTTGGTGATATAAAGATGTTTGCTGTCCAGTATCTCGTGATGACTAAGAATGCAAAGCAGTGCACCGAATTATAGGATCTGATTTTAATGCCATGTTGTGATCGCTGTTAATGCAATCACTTTTTGCAGACAAGTGTGTGATCTTGCACGTAGCTGTGTAATTGTTCAACGATTCCTTTGTTGCTGGAAGCAAAGGATCTCCCATGAACAGCCTCCCACAACAAAGCATACTCAACGCCGGATATGGAACCACAGACACACCTTCTCAATTAGGACTTGATATTAAACCCACAACAGGAGATCTAATTGCAAATGGTGTACAAGAGTGTCTTGGCGGGTCACAAAAGGAAAGTTGCCCAAAGTATGGCTATGGCGGCGATTTAAGGAGTACAGTAATAATTTGGAATGCCCATTTAATGCACAGGCAATGCCAACAAATTCGCAAAGCATGCTTACAGCTTTCGATCAACCCTGACACAAATGGATGTTTAGCGTGATGCATTACCCATGTCAAATGGGTTGGAAATGTTAACGAGGAGTAGTAAGCTCGGGGGATCCACAGTGATGTCACATAAGCAATTAGGATTAGGCTTCATTTCAGTGCACTCTGGATGTTTTTGGTTGCAATTTGTCGTTACGACTGATTGTGAGATTTTTGCTTAAAAATTCTTGTATGGGCTGAATTGTAAACAGTGGAAATAGAGGCAGATAATGTTCAGCACAGATATGTAGAAAGTCAGAAAACAATGTCATACCTGTAAAACAATCCCTTAATTAGCAGTACAGAATCACCGTTCAAATATTTTCATCTTTTTGATACAATTCACCAATTTTGTCCCCAGTTTAACCATCAAACATGACATCTGAGGGTTTACTGTAATACTTATGTAGAAGCGTTTTGCCCCTAAGTCCACAGTTTAACAACGGTGGCTAATAGAGCACAGAATAGAATGATGTACTAGCTAGACTTTTCAATTGCATTCGATCTCTTTAGGACAAAGAGAAACAATTCCTGGAGAAATATTATAGCTACCTATCTAGATTTCTTGTTGATAAAGAACAACGTAGCACAAACATAGTTCAAGGATTGGCTAAATCCTTCATGGAGGAAAATAAACATTATTTATGATTCAAAGAAATGAGCTCACTGAACAGAAATGTGAAGTGACATGAAGAACATTCCATGAATGACTTCACATTTCATCCAAACAAGCAGAGCCCCACCTTACCCCCAAACCTTACAATGAATCATCCAGATCTTTTATTGCACCACCTAAATGAGCTCGCATTGCGTCTGTGTGTGAAAAATCGTAAACACTGCATGGAAACCGCAACAAAATCACTTCCATGCCTCACACTCTCGCTTTCATTGTTTCCTCACTCATGGCTACAGAGATGCTTTATTCCCAATTAGGTTCACATAGAGAGGTGGCGTTTAATATTCATAGCCACTGTGAATGACAGGGGAGTGATGATGATCATCATCATATGAGGGAGGAAAAGCAATTACGGTCACCGCTACCATAAAGCGTAATTGCAGAAATCCCAACCACAAACAGTCACTGTATATGGTGGCTCTGCGCTGACGGAAAGAGGCAAATTTGGCAAGGGAAGGGAGGTGCGTTTGCAGAAGACGCTGCCTGTTTTGGAAATGGACGTGCTTTTTCTGACAACTTTTTCCCAACAAGCTGTTCAATAAGCACTCCAACTAAGTGCCCGTGCACGTTATTGACTCTGATCAGTGATCTTTTAGCAGTTTCCCTGAAATTGACTCTCCCGCTCCGGTTTCAAGCGTTAACGGGAAAACTGAGTCAATTACAAAAGTCGCTACATGTTAATGACTTTCCTCTGACTATAATTAAACGAAGGCAACGTGCAAACAGTGTGTCCATCGGGGCGGTCATGCTCACCCAATTGCATGCACAGTCGCAGAGACTTGCAGGGTACTGTGAACAAGTACAATAATCCCCCACATACTTTGCTCTTACTATTTGCTATTTTCTTTTTTTTTTTTAAAGGAGGAATCCATCCATATTTGATAGAAAACTCACCAATTTGCGTTATTTTTTCCTGAAAGCGCTCTAAAACGCCACCAAAGCCTTGTCTAAACAGGAACGTAGTACAGCAACTGGCAGAAAGTACTATTTTGAAGTGATGCATCACGTTTTAGAAACAAGCTTTGTACATTGGAGTGAAGCTAAAATTAGCCTGGGTTACTAGTGGAAGTTACAGAGTTTTTGCTGAATGTGCATGAAAACAGGTCATTCTGTTGCATTTCTTTTTTTTGGAGGGGGGGAATCAAGTCGTCTATAAACCACGTTTTAAAGGGTATCATTGTATTGTGAGTTTGAAATGATATTAAACCATTTTCGGATAATTAACCAAACACCACTTTTTTGGCTCAAACCCGAATTAAAAAAAAAAAAACAACAAAAAAAATGTTCCAAAATATTGTATTTCATGAACTGCTATAATACTGATGTACACATCTGCATTAACGATAAAAATCACGTGACTTTTATTCCCTCAAACATGAATCAAAGATTCTCTCGCCAGAAACTGTGGCAACTTGTCAACGACCCAATAAAAACTGACTGTAATTTCAATGGTCAGTGTGGTTGCTCTGCTTGGTCGGGAATTACTCAATGAACTTTCAATACTTTTTACGTAAAAAAATTTAAAAATGGAAGATGAAGTGCCCATGTAAACTCATAAAATATATCCAATAAAACTATATTCTGCTGTTGTGCCAAACAACAAATCCAATTCATCCTAATAGGATACAACAATAAGGCCGATCTCCCAAAATAAAGGACAAAATGCTGTGTTCTTGTGGTAAAATAACGCATAGCATGTCACAACACGTTGCCCGGGTTAGTGCGTGAGTAAGTTGCCACAGGACTCCCAAGTTTTTGGAGCTGTGCGGTCGTGCTATTGTAAAAATGCAGCAGTTGGAACGTAATAGTGCTTAACTTGAAATTCCCTTGAGAACATGTTCTGTGTGTGTGTGTGTGTCCGCTTGAATGCAGGAGGAGTGTGGAGTTTAGGGGCCATGATTTATAGCGCTCTGCAGGTTATTACTCATTTCAAACTGAATTTCCTGCCTGTGTGATTGCATCCTTCCGAAATGCCCTTGACAGAATGGAAAGCACAACCGATGTTCCATGTCTAAAGACAGACTTTCTATTTATTATTTTTTTTTCTAAAGATGGAGTGCGAGAATGGTGGGTCAGTTTTGATTTTAGGGCAATAAATTACCCGCTTACAAGGCGAGTTGATTGCCGCATGAAGACAATGGACAATCCCATTCTTTCATTACTGAAAATATCTGCAAATGATTTGAGGCCATCTTGGAATGTCATCCCTTGCAAAATTATTTGTGGGTCAAAAATTGAATGATTGATTGTCCAGTGATTTAGGGAGAAGTGACGGCACTATAGTTTTTAACTGAGAGCCATCTGAGAACAGATCATGTTTCACAGAGAAGCGTCTAATCCAAACTAACAACAAGCTGCAAAAAAAACAACAACAAAAAAAAAACATCATTTGGCATTTGAGGGAAAAAAAAGCTGCCTGGTGCAAAGTTGTACCATTTTGTGCCTGAGGCCTGCAGACGTGCGCCGACTAACTCTTAAAATGATCACACAGTGGAAACAGTTTTGGTTTGAGTTAATTCGTTAGTTTAAGTTAACTATAATAACTTTTGGCTGAAGAATCTAAAGTCCAGATAGCCGGGTCACTAGTGCGTGACTAACCTCTGCTGTTACTTAGCAAATGTTTTCCACACGTCTCAGTCGTTACGAAAGTTAAGAGAGTAACTGTTTAAATAGTACTTTTTTAAAAAAGAAATTAGGTGATTCATATTAGGTTTCTTGACTAACTTTTCCACTTGTATAACTATTAACAAATATTTTAGTTAAAACATTGTGTGATTAGTTAATACAAGCTTTATATTGGCAGCAGTTTGACTCAGGAAAAGATTAATTTAATTTCAACAGTTTTTCAAGCGGGAATTTGTTCCAAATTAATTGGTGGTAGAAAAGCTGCATTGCGTTCAAACCATAATAAAACATTGGCAATTAGCTGTAATGAAAGCGGACCACTTCATCAGTGTTAAATTAAGTAAATATCTGTGTGTGCGTTTGCATGGTGTAATGTACTGTATGGGTCAGGTCAAAACACACAAAATGTATCAAAACATGAACAAAGAGATGAAAACAAGTCCAGCGCCAGACACACACACACACACACATGCCCCCACACACACCCCAACTGACATATTGTGTGAGAATGGAATTCCATTAAGCAGCAGTGTGTCTAATTTCTCAACACATTACAGATAGAATGGCCTTGTATGACCCCAAATAAAGGCCTAATGTCCCGCTATTGATTTCCCGCCTTTAAATTATATCTCAGTAATGGCTACATGTTCTAAAAGCAGAAAGAACAAGTGGCAGAAAGGCAGCGATAAGAAAAAAAAAAAAACACATAGAGAAAAACAACATTTGATGCTACGCGCGCTCTTCCTGTCATTCATCCAAAGCTTGTAGAACAAATAAGCAAAGAAGGCTTAGACAGCAGCGCCAACACTTCTCATAAGAAGATAAGGTAGTATATATCTTATATCTTGGAATAATAAGTCTGTGATTATGGTGTGTTTTCTTCAGGCATTATTGAAGAGAAAATATCACTGGCTCTTTATCAACATCTGTTGCAAAGGGTGCTCTATCACCGGTATCTTCTTTTATTGAAGCAGTCGGCTTTTATCGGTCCATGGAAAGCCGCCTCAGCGTGCACGCTCTTTTGAAGCCTCACCTTGCTGCACATTTACGCAATTGTATTCTCCTCACACTGAGAAATGCGCCAGAGAACAGTTCAACAGTTAGTGGCATCGCCTTCGCTGCAGTAGGAAGGTTAAATGCCAAGCACAGTGGCAGCTAAACAGTGCATTGATACATCTCTCTTGTTCCTTTTTTTCGGGGATCTTTGAAAACGTAATGCATGAATCACATAAAAGGGATTTTTTTTTTTATTACACAGAGAAAGAATAAACGTGATAAGAACTCCATTGTCTTAATTGACCATGGGTAAAATTCCCAGTAAATTATTCAATTATTACTTTTGACATGCGTTTCCCAACCAGCCAAAATAAATTATTAACATTGGCTAAACCACCATCATTAAACAAAATGTCACCAAAGGTGAAGTGTATGCTGAAATTATAGTGATCTGCCATGTCAGTGGAACAACATTGAATTGTTCTGCCTACTAGTATGCAGTATTTGTCGTAATTAAACAGTAATTTAGCGGCACGGTGGCCAAATGGTTAGCACGAAGACCTCACAGTTCGGAAGAGGCGGGGTTGTCTGCATACTTCATGGTAGCATCAGGTGGATAGACGTTATTACTTTAAAAATCATGTGAAGTTGGCTAAGATTAGGTCTTCTAAGGTGTACTTAAAGGTTAGAAAAACAACTCCAGCACGCCCGTGACCCTCGTGAGGAGAAGCGGCTCAGATAATGGATGAATGGAAAAACAGTAATTTCCTACAACACACCTGATGATCAAAGCGGTGTCCAATTGGAATTGACAGTATATTTATTTGTGGCAGTTAAACCCCACTGGAATTGGGGCCATCAACAGATCAGATCGTCATCAGAAAAAAAAGCTTGCTGGGTGGCAATGACTGCATATTTCAGGACCATAGGGCGCACTTGAAAGTTCCAAATCTTCCCCAAAATAAACGACTGTCATGATCCGTTGGTGCCATGCTTCATGTTTTTGTTTTAGTCTGCCCAGCTGACGTGGGGGCATTCACTCCAGCACCTGTATCCCGCCTTGTCGTCACAGCTGGAGAGACGCGCCCACCGGCCACGCACCTGTTATCCATTGACTTCTTGATTGCCACGCTATTTAAACGCGCGACGCTGACGGCTCAGCGTCGGATTATTCCTTGTGCTCATGTTCATGTCCCAAGTGTATATTCTCGCCTTTCTTGTTATGTGCTTCACGCGTTACGCAACCTCGTTTCCGTCCATTGACTCCGTCTCTAGCCTTTGTCCTTCTCGGTCCCGTTCGCTCGCCAATTGACCTTACTTACCCTTTCGTGGTAAGATATTTTCGTTCGCTTTCTGTTTCTCGCGTTTTTTCCCTGGTGTGAGTCTTCCACCAGCACCTTCGGTTGTACTGTCGGCACCGCGTTATGCTTTTTGTAGTTCTGTGTTTGTAAATAGTTTTCTCAGCCGGAATAATAAATTCCTTGCCAACGCATATCGCTTCTCTGAGTCTGCGTTTATAGAGTCCACCCCTGCTTTTCCGGCATTGCCGGAAGGGCAGTCATTACAACGACACACCTATTATATGGACTGAGCATCTCTCTCGACCATTGAACCTTTTTCCCATTGGGGTATTCAGAGTGCATGTTAGCACACCCTGCTGGTTAGAGTTGATGCTACAGGCAGCGATCCCTTATGTTGTATATCTCTCATTGGTCTGTGATGCCGAGCTAGCATGCGCGAGCTAGCATGCGCGAGCTAGCATGCGCTTGCCTCGTAGTGCGCCGCGCCCAGTATGAGTATCAAATACGGAAATAGCACCCTCAACTGCTGTTGTGCCCTTTGATACAGCGCGTCTTATGGCCGTAGAAATACGGTAGTTCCCATTTTGTATGTATATTACCACTTACATGGACGAGTATCATGTTAGCATCTCATCATATCATGATTTGTCCAATCAAACGAGTCTGAGAGAAATGTTTCAGGCTTCATTTGACTATCCAACTACTTGGAGTTGTTTTGTTCCCCGCAAACAGCTTAGTTTATTACCTTGTGAACCAGGTGTAGTCGCAAAAAAATGAAGCATAAGCTCAGAGAAATGGACATTTTACCTGCCTAAAATTAAATCAAATTCAAAATTGTTTATTAGTTTGCTTTTATTAGCATTTTCACAATATGTAACTAATTAAGTTGACAACTAAGAGGGGAAGCGACAAGTTCAAATTGTGTCCAAGTGTGGCAATTGGTGGTGAATGTTCACACAAAAGCCTTTTTATCAGAACTGGACAACACAGGTAGTCACTCTTTTGACTGATTTCAGCAAGAGACACTGATTGCTTGACTGGTTGTCATGGCGGAATGTTGCACATTACTTTCCAACTGACTCAGTCATAACATCCCGACAGGACCAAATCTCCTATTTTTGGCCTGCACTGTTTTCCAACCATTTCCATTAGCCCTTGGGCAGATGAATGTGAAACTATCCGTCCGCCCATGTCAGGTTGTCCTAACTCGGCAAGACTTGCCAAGATTAAATCCTAATAGGTAAACAAGCAGGAGATATTATTTTTATGTTTAATAGATTTTATTCAACAGTTACCGGACTTGGGCGAGTTGCAATTTTGTGGTACTGATAGAGTTTCATGATAGCCAGCGTTTTTGACCTCGGCCTCCACAGGGCATCAGAAAATATGAAACTGGAGTCTGAATAGAATTTTACTGCGGCTCAAGAGGGTTATGCAGTAGCCGATGTATCAGCTCTGTAAAAAAACAATATGCCGGATGGCTTACGGGACACTAAGTCCAGTGTGTATGAAGGAGTGTACTCAGTGAGAGTTGTCTGTTTGCATGCATGTACGCAGCTTTATATTGAGGACAGGTATGAGGCGCAAAGCTGCCTATAAGAACATTAAGCACAAGTTCCAATGACCCCTAAATGCCTGCGTAAGGTCGGAATGTTTGGACAGCCAAGTCCAATTTAGCCAGTCGTTTCTCCATCTGCTTGGCCGGTGTATTTACCTCGAGCTGGAATTGAAAACGAGACAGGCCAGCTGTATGCATTTAGAAGAATTCACGCACCCTCAGCACTGCCGCCATGCCAGTATGTTTGTTCTATGCGCCAAATAGTGTGCCTCCACTGCCTTAAGTGTCTGCTAACCTCTGCGGATCACCTCATTAACTATTTCCAATCTGAATTTCCTACCGGATACATAAAATATCTCCCCATTTACCTCTTCAATTGTGATGGGTGGTTGCATGGATGAAGTTGTCATGTAAAGAAGAACATGTTGGTAAAATAGACAGAGACACGCTTCATTACATTTAGGTGCATATTCTCCCATTCGCACCGTATGCGTCTTTCTTATACGCACTTACAGGTGTGACAATTCTCACTCTCTCTAGGTTTATGACACACCCCACCTGCGTAATCGTAACCGGCGCAGCCACCAAAGAGACGTGACCCATTGAATTTTGAGGATGCATGCAAATGTTAAACTGACTTGCGTACGGACCCGGAAGTTCTATACTGGTTGTCCCGAGTGGCGTACGAGCCTCAACTAACGGGCTACAATTCATAAGAGAATGGGTTTTTGCATTCTGTATTTAATTAGTGCAATAAGAATAATTTGATCAGAGGACTGAATGAATATTTGGAGCCGTTCCATTAGTTGTTTTGGAGAATAGACAGTCCCTACGACCCTCTCCCCACCATCCAGGAATGAGTCCATAGTCTCTCCCTCTTTTCTTGCCTTTTTCTAGCAAAGAGCAAACCCACATCTTCATAATGCCTCCGTTGATATGACTGACAACTGCTTATCCCACCTCCCCGACAGACCTGCGCCGATGGACAGAATCTTGACAAAAGAATGTGACGATTGAGTGGGGTCTAGTCGGTGACAGATGTAGTGTGACGTCTCACCCGGTCCAAGACACAGAACGATATTATTTCGTAGTCTGACAGCGCAACCGTCATGAGTGACAACAAGGTGGTGTAGTCAGAGAAGCCCATAAGTGAAACACTTAAGACAATGGGAGAATACGCACAGCCAAAAAAGTGCGCAGCCACGCACCCTTTATATGCACATTAATAAGCAGTCCGTGCATGGCATGGCTGCACTCAAATTCAGCCCCAAAAAATGTCCAGAAGAAAGTCGACTTTTGACAAAACATGTGTCTTATAAAGTCATCATAATCAAATGTAAGCAGCAGAACCTCCCAAACGAAAGCTAAAAATGTAGTCAAATTTCAAAAACAGTCGAATCGTCATGCATGACAGAAATATGTCATTATATCACACATTACTTTAGCAGCTAAAGGATTAACTCAACAACTGCGGAAAACTGACCATATTGCAACATAACAGATTGACAAAAGGGCTTGTCCTGAATGGATTTTTCAGACCTTGTGTACTCCACATTGTTTCTCGCGATAACCGTGAGTCTCTCCTCCCCCAGGCCAGATGTCTGTTAAGAGTTCCAAAACTGGTGAGTAACTTTGTGACACAAACGCTACACCACCAGCCGCTCTTCTACTTTTGTCGAGCAGCAGCACAAGCATGAGATCATTTCCTTGCAGAATATCGTTTTGTTTCATGTCCTAATTCCAAAATCCGTGTCATGGCCCAACATGGTGTCGACCACGCATATGAGGATTTGTGATTGGCGCTATTTAACAGGTCTAATCTTTACAGCCAGTAACAGTTTGCTTCTGTAAAAATATTTGAATTTCCAGTGTAGACAAAAGCTTACATTGAAACATTACTCAAAATTTACCCACAGGATTTGCTTTGATTTTACAATCTCATGATAAACTCTCTGAAATTCATGTGACACTTACAACATTGAAATTATGCACCACTCTCTATCATCAGTTTCCTCAGCACCTTGCACTGGCCGCATGAGTACTCTCCGGGTGACAAGCGAGCCCTGTGAACAATGATGTACAACTTTGGTTACACACAGGCACTTTGTTGGTCAGTTTCTCAAATTAAACATTTAAATTATGCGGCACAATAAAAGCAAGTTCAATCTGCTGCTGCTGCATTTTGCCGCGGGCAGCAATCACAGAGATGTACCTGTCATCGCCACAGCCAATAAAACCCAAATTATGTGCAGGACACACTGAAGTGGAGACATTATTTATTTATTTATTTCTTTGCGCAAGTAAACTGACCATTAACAATGTTTTTATGCTCCTTACAGCAGGATTCTTCTCACAACACTCATCAAGACCCGACACTATTTTCTCTGCATAATTGCTCATTATTGACTCATCATACAACAAATAACATGCTTTTAGTGGTAATTACTTGCAGGACTTATGTTGTGAATACTGCATATTTTCTGCACACGCTGTTTATTTTACTTGGTGTCTGTTTGGGAGGGCTTTTTTTTGTATTCCATTTGGAGCACAGAAGGTCAGCCACTCAAAATGATTACGGAACAAGTTGGCAGAGGTGGCGTCAAATCCCCTGGAAAGGTGTGTTTACATAGTTGTGAAATACGTGACACATTTTGAGCTGCTGTGAGCACACAAGTGTCACACACAATATATAGCGTGTTAGGAGTTACAACAACAGGGCGAGCCTGTTGACGCTGATGTTGCCAACTCAAGTGTTTTACCCCCAAGCATAACGTAAAAAGATATTTGCTTCTGCTCATGTCAGAGTATTTGTGTGCAAGAAACATTAGAAATGGAGAACATGATGGAAGAAAATGTGTGGTTAAAAAAAAAAAAAAGTGACTGCAGTGCCATTTTCCAGGGGCTGTATGACATTTCTGCTGAGCGCTGGGCACAAATGTCGTTCGCATGTGTGACAGCCGCGGTGACCCCGTCGGTCAATCTAACTGCCGTCCCTGCTGACGTCTCACTTTCAAAGCAGGTTACCGTGCAAATTCAAGGCTGACATCACCGCATGTTTCATGTACACTGTACAGCATGCTCCATCAGCCGACACATTTCAAAAATGAAGATTCAGTGCATGCAACAGTGGCAATTTGTATTTTTGATGTTTGTTTTTAGTGGAGCATATACATAAATCATATACATTAAGTGAAGCAGAAAAAAAATAGAGCAATTAAATATTGCAATGTACCCGCAAGTGGGCAAGGAAAGCCACACCCACCAATGCAGTTTCAGCCATTCATTAAATGTGACAATCAGTCGAACATACAAAAACAAAGTGAGAATACTTGTATGGAGCTGCTGTCTTGGTCACTCACTAGACCACACCCCTTAAAGAGAAACATGAACGCTAGAGTACATACAGTAACTAAATTTTTTGAAAACCCATTACGGGCTCTTTATTATGTCTTTATACAATATTTTTGTTTATTAAAAACATGCAACAAAAAATATTTGATGCTTTTATGGAATTTAAATTAATTTTAAAAGCATCATCTTGATATGTAAAAGCAGCTTGGTCACAGAACAAATCAACTTTAAATATACAAGATCCCAAATCAATTATACAAGGACAATATTGGAAAACTGCAACCAAAGTTGCCTTGGCAACACAATAAGAACAAATGTCAAGCAATAAAAGTCACTTTGTGTGTTAGCTCAAACTTTTTAATAGCCACTTAGCAGAGCAAAATCATACCCGCACTGCAATGACGAACTTCTGCGAACAACCACTTCATCCCCAACATACAAAGATCTTAGAACATTTGAGATAGCTTCAATTTACTTCCTTGACACCAGTTACTACTATCCTCAAAGATAGGTCAAGGGGGCATATTAGGACATAAAAGACGGAAAGCTTAAAAAAAAATTGATTAAGTGAATTTTTTTTCCTGTAAATAGCTGAGTCTTTTGTGTTCCACAGAAAAACATGGAAAGGTGAATTAGTTAATAGCAAACCACAGGTGCGAGGGGGTTCACAGCACATCAAATTCGCTTTGTCAGACTGTTATGACAGGATAAGATAGATTTGCCATGACGAAACACCTGAACGGAAGTTAAAAAAAATAAAATAAAATTTGAAATGTGTCAAATATTGCAAGGAACAAATTCCTTTGGCAAATGGCGCATATTTCACCATGAACATATATCGTCACATAAAATATTTACAACCAGCATTTTAGAAATATTGCCAGTTACACTGCTGCAAATTTACGGTGCATAATGCAGTTTTGAGGTTGTGTTTGCAAAGTCATGTGAAGGGAAGAATGTAAATTCCTGCACCCGGTGTTGAATATGAATCAGTCGATGTTCCCAGTAACAAGCTGGCATCCAAGCCAAGCAGATGATGGATGAAGGACCAACTGGCTATTGCTCTCCTCTCATCCCTCTTTTTTTTTTTGCCAATGTATTTATTTGATTTATCAATTCCTCCTGCTATATAGCCAAAGCTTCAGTCTATCAACTCCTCTTCTTTCTTTAGACATTGGAATCGCATTCATTTAATTTGTCACTCTATTTTTTTTTCCTTCTCGATTAAATGTCTGAATGAAAACACTTCTTTCATATCATAAAAGCTTTTTTTGCATGTTCATTTTCTAACTCGCCCTGTTTGGACTCGATTAGAAATGGCATCCTAACTGAAGTGGAATGATGGCTTCATCCAAAACTCTACCAGTAGACAGTAGGCACTGCTGTTCATTAATGACTGCATTCCGCTCTGAATGGGCTCACTTGTCACACACGTCACCATCTGACCTCAGTTGCTAATTGAAAAACTTGAAAACATTTCATTGGGACCAAGGTTATTTTAGTTAACGAAAACTTACAAAATAACTAAATTATTCAAATTTTTGTTAACAAAATAAAAAAGATTTAAAAAAAAAAAAAAAAAGAAAACATCGCAAAGTACATTTTGTGTTTACAAAACTAACTAAAACCTTCGTAATAGCAAAAATGTCTTTCGTTTTCATCTTGGGCAATAAATTTAATACATGAGCCTTTGGGGTTGATTTTAAATGCCATTTATTTCATATTACTGCACGGCCCTTGGCCGGAAAATGGTCGAACAGTCGTCTGGGAGTTGTAGTCCTCTTAATGGGGGTATCACAGAAACGTCATCAAGTAGCAACCAGTAAGAAAAGAGCCATCCGAGACTAAAATAAACTAACACTACCATATTTTCCGGACTATAAGCTGCTACTTTTTTCCTAGATTTTGAACCAATTCAGCTAATACAACGGTGTGGCTTTTGTGTGGATTTTTCTTTCACCGGTAGGGGCGCTCTATTGTTCAGAAAATATGCTAAATAAATGTCGATTTTTCTTCTCTTGGGTCTGTTCTGTTTTAATTAGCAAAGTTGTTGCCGTGTTAAAAGGCACTGTTTTAAGAATCTGTTCCTGTACCTTTATGTGCATTCACAGTACAAAATTGTTCCGTACATGCAGTAAACATAGAAAACTGCGGCTTATGGTCTGGTGCGGCTTGTATATTGTTTATTTGTTTTTCCCCAAAAAGACTTGCGTCGGCTTATATACAGGTGCACCTTATAGTCCGGAAATTACAGTAAGTGTTTAAAAAAAAAAAACAACAACAACAACAACAAAGGTGCCCTGACAACTAATTAAACTAACTAAATTTGAAAAACAAAACTCATAACAACATTAAAAACTAACTTTAATTTAATTTCCAAAACTATAACAACAACCAATTGGGAAGACTTGAAGGCCACATAATCATGCCTGGAGAAGCAGCATTACAAGTATTTTATAAGACGTTTCCATCATGTTTCACCCGCCTCGCCCTGGACCACAGAGTCCCTATGCCAAAGACGGAATTAAATCCCTTAAATCTATTCTCCCCCTTGAGTAGTTTTGCTAGAAATAACACTCTTTGCCATAATCCAATTTTAGTACAGTCATATGTCATTTTCTTACTCACACAGACAATCAAAAAATAGGAGAATGTCTTTGGGGCAAACGTAAGGTAAAGAAATTAAAGTCATGAAGGCAAAAGTTGTTCACTTGTACTACTTGAACTCGCCTGAACCAATTATTTCACACCTGTTGGCATTCAATTCACATGCCGTATTTAAAGAAAGCTTATCTCCCCTGGCAAACATTAAAAATTTGCAGAGGAGAAATAAAATCTTTTCTTTCAAAGATTAGATGAATCAGAAAATTAGTTTAGGTGTCACTGCTATTTGTTTTCCTTTTATCCGTCCCTGAATTGCTCCACCAAACATGATTATTTCCCAAGCTTTGATAAGTGACCGCTGGGCTTAAAGAATGCGAGAAAACAAAGAATAAAAAAAGGGGGGGAAAATGATACCCATCAGAGTCGTTTATGGCTCTGACCTTTCATTGCACAACCCACGCACTTTATTATCCCTCTTTGCGAGTGAGGACTCATCAGGGATGAGAGTTTACTGTGGCATGTGGAATTCTTCATACGCATCCTTGTGAGCCCTGACGCACAGTTCAGGCTCGGTGGGCGGCGTTCGTTTGGATACCGGGGGCGGGGTATGACATCATGAGTCGGGCGGCAGTAAACACCCTTGATTGGTGGACGGTTGACACTGCCAAGAGTGTGGGTGTCAGTGTTGGTGGTCCACCGTGTCCTGCTCAGGCCCCAACAACTGAAAGGAACAAGTACAGCTCAGTCTTTGCTTAAGTCCAACAAGCTTGCATTCGAGTGCTGGACTGATTAGGGCATTTGGGGATGTTGTGTTTGTTTGAAATGAGGCCACTCACATCCTCCTGGTATGGCCACCCTGGTTTTAGGTTGATGATGAAGTTGCAGCTGGTGGTTAGGATTTAAGCGTCCAGAACAAAGTAAAAATTCATTCTGCGACCAAGCTCATAACTCAATTTACTTTTATAAATAAAGTTGAGCCCAGTAAATCAAGTCAGTTTTGCTCTTGAAAATAAACTGGGGAAAAAAAGAAAAAAAAAGATTTTCTGTTATGTTTTTACTAAAGAAAAATTTAACTGTATTGTTAAAATAAATATATAAATATGCAACGATTCTTTATAGGGCTGAAAATGTATTTATATAGTAAACATTAAGAAGTGCAGTTCACATTTGTACATCATTTCATGATACAAGATAAGTTGACGTAATAAATTCACAAATCAAAGGGTATGCTTTTTTGCTGCATCCTGACATCTGACTTAGTTGATTTCTCTCAGTCTGTATCTGAGTCTCGTGTTCAATAAATGGCTGAATGTGACTGTGGCTCCCCTTGCACAAACAGGGTGGGATTACAGTAGTTTAATTGCTCTTTCCATGTTTGCTCATAACTCAAATTTTGTCTCGCATTACAAACTGAAAAAAATGATCAAGCAAAAAAACATGTCAATTGGGTTACTACTTGTAAATCAAGGTCCTTGTAGTAAAGAATCACATATGCAGCTACATGTCACATTGCAAACAGGGCTTGTCTTTCTTGTAAAATAGGAAGCAGATTACATGTTCACCAAATTCAAACACTTGTTTAGAGACACTAAATCACCACTACAAAACTAAACTCAAAAGTACGCAAACGTTTCCCCACACACAATAACTGTTGACAATTCATTTTAGGAGCAAGAAGCATTTCTAAATTTGTGTCCGTCAAAAACAAATAAAGCACTCACGAGTTGTGGGTAAATACTGGATTTGACATCTCTGTCAGATGGGCGTACATTTTGGCGGTCAATATATGCATTTGAACATGAAAATCTATTAAGATACTGTCGTACTATATGTGCACATCGTCTTTATTTAAAATAGCATTTTTGACAAACATCTGGACAGGTAATGCACGATCCGATGAGGACGCATAATAGCGCTGACGAAAAATGATGGCCTCCTCCATCGTTTAAGATGTCCATTCCTAATGTAAGACATCCTAAAATTTATTTGCCCGACTTTTTTGTGAAAACTTAAAAGCAGAAATAAGGATTGATGATGTCATTTCCTCACCAGACGTGTTTTTCTCCTGGATGCTAACCTATACCTCTAATTAGCAAGTATCTGCTTTAGTCCATAGCTTGCTTAATAAGTATAAAGCAACGGGATGGACTTTGTCTTAAGCCCCCCCCAGCCAGGTTAGTTAAGCAGCTGCCTGCTTGTGTTTGCTGTGTTATGCGTGCATTTACATGGGCGTGTAATTGTTGAATTTAGCAGTGTGTTCATTCATTACTGACTGCTTACCTCCATGGTCCCTCTCCTCATCTCTCTACATTAGCTCTGACAGTAATGACTTGCCAGGCCTAACCTCTTAACTGGCCTGATGCATGCCCGTGGCAAACCCACTCAGGCCACGCGGCTAAAATGGAAACATGCTGCTTAACCTTTTTCCCCCTCCAGCTCCCTTATGACCTTCTCCCTCGGACATTTCTGGCGGGCAGACTCGTCGGAAATTCAACGGGATTTTGAAATGCGATTTGCATAACACAAAAATTACCCATGAGGCAAAACCTTTTATGTCTACAGAATTCTTCTTTAAGATTGGCAACTTGGCTTTGCTTTCTATTCCGTGGAACGATTTTCACATGTATTTTTACATAAGCACAGTCCTTGACCTAAACAAATAAGAATACAGTCTCAATTCCAACCAGCATACTCAAAAACAAGATATGCTGCATATCATTAGTGCTATTCCCAAGAAACAAATCACTTGAAACAGAAAAATGTTGAGTATTCGTGTCAAAAGCACATTGGATTATATATTTACGTTATCAGACATAGGCTGCAGATTTGTGGGACATATTCACAAAGGACTTTTTTAGCCTCTCCAGTCTCTTTACCCTCAGTCTGTCCAGAGGGTGGAAAAGATACACAAGTACAGCTATGTGATTCCTGACTGGACTGGAGAGATAAGCGAGCCCAAATAAATCTGCACCCCTCCAAATGGGTTCCAGTGACAGTCCAAATAAAGAGGTTTTGGTTGGCCAGCCAGATGACTGACGTCTTGGTGCAGTTCCCGCCTCACTGAGCAGCGGATAAACCCCAGCTTCGACGACGCTATAATAGACTCTAGCGTGTGCACATGCAGCCTGCATGCTCGCACTAAACATGCATAAGGTCACAAGACTAACTTTGAAACCGCATCTATCCCAATACAACATTATATAAATCAGGGATTTGCAACTGGTGGCCCACGGGCCACATGCGGCCACATTGAGTGGCCCCACGATAAATTAAAAAAAATATGTATTGGGGGTAAAAATAAATAAAGGAATGTTTGCTTGTTTCCAAATATTATTCCACTATTGCAGCAAATGCCCGTATAATCGTAGATTCATTTCTTCATGAATATTTGTCAATATATATATATATATATATTTTTTTTTTTTTTAATGTTTAGGGGGTAGAGTTTTGTTTGGGGAGCAAACCCATGTTTTTGAGAGAAATATATATTGGAGCTTTATCAGCGGCCAACTGACTTTATTTTGTCCAGATTTAAAGTGGCATTTTGGCATACATCTGGTTAGAAAGTACCCCTCCATCATTTTATTTGCCCTATACAAATACAAACGGTGCATTTATTAACTAAAGAACTGTCAACTGAAGTTTGTGGCATATAATGTTTGTAACATATTTAAAAATCAGTCTCAAAAAGGAGTGTCAAAAGCAGCATAATGTCAGAAGAAAATACTCATAACATGTTACCAACATTTATATGGATTTTGATTGATTACAATAGCACCTTGATTTATGAGTTTAATTTGGTCCGTGACCATACCCATAACACTCGTATTGCGACTTATCCCATTGAAATCAAAGCAAATGCCATTTATTGGTTCCACACATTTTGTAACGTACTTTATTTATTTTTCAAAGTATAATTGTTCATAAAAACACGTCGAAATAATAAATCAAATGTAAAGAGTGCATGGTGTTTTCATGCAGCCAGAGTGCAACTCCTTAGGTGTCACGTCACAGAGTTTGCATGGTGGAGTGCGGAGGCAAAAGGACTGAAGTGCAGTGAAGCAGGGAGGCAAGACCGGGGGAGCGGGAGTAATGTTTAAAAAAGAAAATAAATAAATAAAAACAAAAAAGGAAACCAAGGTTCTTTGAATGATCAAAATGCTCAAGTAATGAAGCCTAAAAAAGAAGAACAAATGCAAGATATTCAAAGTACAAAGCACTATGCGAATAAACTGAAATTACAACAACTACATACAACTACAATTCCATAAGAGTTGTGACCCACAGCAGCAACATCATCAAAGAACCGACAAAGACAGAAAATGGAACGAAATATGATCAAACTGATGAGACAGCAACATACACCCAGAAAAGACAACAACCTAATGTGTTGGAGCAAGACATGAGAAGGGGACACACGGTAAATATGAAACAAAACTAAATCTAA
Organism: Idiotropiscis lumnitzeri; assembly: GCF_059441095.1. Classification (NCBI taxonomy): domain Eukaryota; kingdom Metazoa; phylum Chordata; class Actinopteri; order Syngnathiformes; family Syngnathidae; genus Idiotropiscis; species Idiotropiscis lumnitzeri. The sequence continues at coordinate 30,683,728 of NC_142391.1, forward strand.
CAAAGTCAACAAAAACAAAGATCGGGACAGACTAATCAACTGCAGCAGTCCTACCTGCCAGTAAGAGACACCAGGCCCGGTGACACGACCGTGATCCCTGCCTGCCCTCCCATCTGCTGGCCTGGCCAATGCAGTACTCTGGAAACTGCAAGCAAACTAAGGTTGGCACTGTCTATCTGTGATGGAACCTCATTCTCCGTGGTTGCTGGCAACCACTCTGCCCCCTTGACCACCTGTTCACCGCCAACATCACTATTCATCACAATCTGCTAAAATACACGCGTAAGGCTGGAGCAAAAGGTGAGAAAGGAACAGGAAAGCGAAGATGAAGGAATTTGCCATGGGTTGAGCGGGGAGAGATGTTATCGGATATCAAAGATTCCATTTGAGCTTGCAGACCTCAGTGCCTTGGAAAATCCCAGCACCCCGACTTGAAATCATTACGATCCATCACTGGCCGCAAATAAAAGAAAAACCAAAAAGGCACCAAATCCTTTAAACAACCTCGGAAGGTTTACCATGAGCAGAAAGTGTCGCCACAAAAGACTAGGCCGTTAGACTTTTTCTCTAAGACATATTGAAGAAAGGCATGGGGAAAATTAAACTTGTGTCAATGCCAGTGTTGTACTGAACAGAATAAACCCCCCCCCCCAAGGAGGTGAAATCAATAAATGATCCTGAACTCCCCATTGTTAATAAGGGGTCTTCCTTAAACAGAAAACTAGTTGAGAATGAATCAACAGTGTCTAGATTTTTCTTACCGACAAATTTAATCTACTTTATAAACTTAATGATACAATTGATGAATTAATATGGCCATCCTTAGTAAAAACACAGCTAAAGAAATACAGAGCAAAATATAAACACGGTTGTGTAAAAACAAGAACAAAAAACAAAGAAAACGTTTGTATAAATTTATCGATTGATGTTTGCAATTCTCAGCGTGGACGGCATCAGGAGGAGAATGAGTGAAGTCGATCAATGACTGAGAACTTTTAAACTCTACTTGCAATGCCCGCCTTAAATGCCATAATTTTGACAGAATCGGCCATCGAAGCAGCCTTAACAGAAAGCATGCCATTACCGCAGCAGACATAAAACATTTAAACGGCCCCCATTTCCTCCAAACGAGGGTCTTGTCGAAGGACCTATGGGGTGGCTGTGCATGCAAACTACACGTGTAACGTAAACACGTGCACCCTTGAGAGGTCCGCTCTTCATTAATGTGGTTGTACTAATCAAATTAGCTGTGCGTACTGCTGGGCGGGCGGCTGCTTGGGTCATTCCCCTCGTTACTTTTAAACTTTTTGTGTATGTTTAGGATAAATTGGTCTAAGACTGCTAGCGTAGCACATTCTGTTAGAGTCTCAGACACTTGGATAATGTTTATAGTCTTTAAAAAATGCGTGATGGTTGACATCTGCACTGGACATTTTATAGAATACAGTTGTTTCAGATATACACACGACAAAAATGGTGGCAACCCTCTGTTAATGAAAGAAAAAAACACGGAGGTAACAGAAAAAAAAATTATCTGACAAAAGGAATAAAAAAGAAAATCCTGAAAACTCACCAATGAAAATTACATATTGTGGTTCGACAGAATTATGGAGGAAAAAAAAACTGATGGCCTGATGGGACCCCTAGAAAAGATTGTGACATGTTCAGGCAAGGTGTGTCCTCTAATTGGCATCACAGGTATTTTTAAACTTGTAATTAGCAGAGATGGGCACGTTAAGCTATTTTGCCGGTCCGTCCTCTGTATGCGACCTTAGCATCCTTCCGTCATAGTACCTTGGTCATTATTCATAAAAATAATCTTTCGCCATCCTCGTACTTTTGAGGTGCTCCTGTCCGTAATTTTTGGCATTTGGCAAACCTTTCATTAATATAGTCTGGGCCGTTTTGTCTTTGGAAATATGGGAATTACTAAAATATTTCCAACATAATTATATACAAACCCTTATTGCGGCTAGAATAACAACAAACATTTAAAGTAAAGACTAATTGTTTTGATATTAAGCAACTTAAAACCAAAATTAAAACAACAAAGCCTACTAAAGAGTTGCGAAAACAAACTTTGTAATCGAAATGCATGGAGTGTCAAAACAGACAAACGGTTCTTACCAGGTAAGACAAGTACAATGCATGCACCCAGTCTACTCTTTATGTCCCATTGAAAGTACAGTTGTAAGGACACAAAATTGGCATGTGATCCTTTTTTTTTTTTTTTTTTTGTAATCTGCATCAGAAATAGAACATGAACAACTATCTACCAGTGAGGTAAAGCACCGACTCAACAGAAAGCTCTTTCCTTACTCTTGCATATATTGTCGGTATGTATTCCAGCAGACTGTTAATTACCTCTTGAGCATAATGTGATCTGCACCCCGAAAATAACCCTAATCTTGCACAACTCCAGCTGTTTAGTAATTGCTCACCCGGTTTGTTTTTGTTTAGCTTCTGTTTTTGGTGAGGAGAGGCAGTAATGTGTGGCGCGTGCAGCAGAACTCTGAGGGCCGGCCCTGGTCAATAGAAGCAATACTTGCTCCTCGAGGGAGAAGGGCGGCTTTCATTTGTTTTCATCACCCAAAAGGATTTTGTGGGCGGTGGAGAGCAGCATTCATTTGTTTGCTCTGATTTCTAGCCATCAAGCAGCCAGGCCATTCAGTGATACTTTGGAAGTAGATTGCCTGGGAGCACAACAAAGGGCAAATGAATGAGTTATCTAACGCGTTTTGGTCTGTTTTGTCCTCACGTACATAATTAGTGACCAAAGTGAATAAAAAGAAGAAATAACGAAAAATCATTTGACCGGTACTGAAAGGATTTTCACACTTGCCACTTCATTAAGTATCGTACATCAGCACACAGTAATGACATTTAAAGCAAGAGCTATAGTGAAAATCCTGTTTTCATAAAGATAATGAACATTTTTGATTGACGCTACCAGAGAAGCACAACTTTACAATATGGTTTATTATTGTGGTAGTACTTTGCAACAATGGCAGGACAGCGGCCCTCCAGCAACAGGATTGAGGACCCCTGCTGAATCGTAACGGAGCATAAGAGAGTTACATAAATATATAAAAGTCGTTTTAAAAGTACTATAAAATCTAGCATAATAAAGTTACACAAATGGAATTATTTTATGTAATGTTCATGTTTTGTTTATATCCTTGATGGAGCCTAATTTTCATGATACTTTTGTATATTACGCCATGAAACTGCTGCCCATTCAGGTATGTGCCTCCTTTACTTTTTTTTTAATGAATACCAAAGCAGGTAAGCCCCAAAGCCCAAATTATTCTTACCCTGGCCAAAATCTTGTGTCATTTCCAGCCACAAAATACCAATTCACCAAATAAATATTCACCTCACACAATATCGCCAGGGGGTGAATAATTGTTGGCTTTAGTACTGAAGTCTACTGTACCATATTGTGTGCATTCCCCCTAAATACATAGGCATACACTATGTAATAAGGTAAAATTACCTTAAATCACAGGCTGATGGCTTACTTTTCAAACAGAATTTGCAAGGCCATCAATTCTTGAGGGCTACTGCAATGACATGTATTATTCCAGACTGGCCGTCTAATCGCAAAGTGTGTGTCCTTAAACACTAAACAGTCTGGGGAGGGAAGCACAGTTTTGATGGATGACGGTGTGGCTTTGTGGTAGAAATAAGCGGCCACGTCTCCATTTTCTACCTGCTTTTGTGAAGGATTGTCCATCTGGTCGACTTGAAGGCGCTGATCCATCCTTGTCCTGGCGCCGTGTTCCACATCAAACCCAAATGTCACTTTAACTTTGAGCCAGCACATGTCACTTAGGGGTGAACGTTTGCAAGCTCCATCCGGAGCAGCCTCTATCGCACATTAAGATCCTGTTCTCCTGTTACGACTTACTCCTGTGGTCAGGTGTGTGTGTGTGCGTCCTCTGAAGAAATGCTAACAATGAATCACTACTCTGGTCAGATGCACCCACCAACACATACGTATGGGTGAGGCTGTGCTACTCAGTGTGGCTGCAGATGTCATGATCTGCAGCCTGCTCTCTGCTTCCGCACCCTCTTCCTAGTCAGCGTCACCAGCTCCCTGATTGTTCAGCCCTCACCTGTTTCTCCTCCGTAATCAAGCCCTATAATGGCCCCTTGTGTCTCTTGCCTCTTTGGCCGTTCGTCGATTCTCTCCAGGTTACCTTCCTGCCTTGCCAATTGTCATAGTCATAGTGTACGACGCCTGTTTGCTTTTGATCCTGTTTTTTGCCTCACGTCTGTTGTATCTCTGATAGATCGTTTGGGTCTCCCCTATGTCTGAAGCAAACGTATTTTTGCCTGCACCAACTCTTGAGTCATGCATTTGAGTCCAAACCACCTGTGGCTTTCTAGGAGGACTCTTTTCTCAAAGCTTGACTCACCCTTTCCACCCTTCCCAGTCTTTGTTTTGCCGGGTCCTGCCGGTAAAATGACTAAAGACCATTTGCAAGACTGGAAAGAAGATCAATGTCTCTGATGATGGTCAGAAATGGGCACTTTACCCTATTTTACTGGTCCATCATCCATCTGCGACCTGGGCACCCTTCCGTCATCGTCCCACCGGCGTTAGTCATAAAATAATCGTCCTGCGTCCCCGTCCATGGCTTTCGTCCTTGCATTTTGGCAGACTGTCCCGGCAAGGGATTCATAATAAACACAACTTAAGATGCTTATTTTGGTTCTCAATTGTTTCTTCACACAGCCGCGCATATTGCATCCACGTTTTTGCCCCCATTATTTGATATTCACTAGGGCAGTGTTTCCCAACCTTCATTGAGTCAAGGCAAGTATTTTACATTATATAAGTATCACAGCATACCACCCAACAAAGATAAAAAAAAAGTCAACCTCTACTTTGCGGGGATCATATAACGTATCACCTGCAAAAAAGTGAAGGTACACTGCATTCCCTTTCTGGCCAATTAGGCGTAATTGAATAAATTAATTGCAAAACGTATTACAATTCATTAAAAACAACACTTTGCAGACTTCAGAGAGTCAGTGGCTAAACCTAGGTATATTCCAATTAAAAATTACAACAAAAACATTACCACAGATGCAACAGACTGGGTCCCTCCAGTTATGTATTTGCCATTTATACTGATCAGCACAAAAGAGGGTTCAAGATCATCTTCAAAATTAACTACATAGACTGCCAGTGTGGAAGCCATCATATACTTTAATACGGTAGTTAAATAAGTTTGCCAAAATCCAATCATAATAATAAGCATTATTGTTAATTGAATACTAAAGCTAAGCTTTCTTGTCTTTGTGAGGGCAAAATTGTTGCAATAGCTCTTGAATTGCTTCTCATAATATTGTGCTGGAATGCAAGCTGGATAATTTGGCAACAGTCCAGTCAACAATAAACAAATCTGTAAATGTAAATATGTCATGTCCTTTCAACACAGTCTCATGAAGTTTCTCCTTTTCACTAAAAGAAATGCCTTTGGCAGCTTTATGAGCGTTCTTATGAGTTCATAAAACAAAGTGGAGAAGATATGACACAAACATATGCTCAGGCCCTCGATGGATGTTCTCACTACCCACTCAGTGCCCTTAAATACACACTTTGAGCCTGGATGTCCCCACCTCAATCTGTGAGGCATATTGCAACATATGGACGTTTTTAACGACGACTGTCCAGTTGCTGCCACCAGCCAATATCGGCCAGTTTTGAAGCGAGTACGCGCCATCTGTCAAAAAATAAAATAAAAATGGATTGCTGCTGTACTTCAATATGATTTTCAGACATATCAGAGGGAAAACGCTTCATAAAACTAGATGAAAGATCAGCTTGGAAGCTTGGATAAATATGTAAAAAATAAATGTTATCATTAAGGAAAAGTGTTGGTGAGCGATTGCGCTTAAGTCAAATTTTGGCTCGGAGCAGAAAGCAAAAATTCAGAGCAGTCAAAATGAAAAGTGCTGCAAATTAATGTTTAAGTTTCTTATTTGAGTCAGAAATCCCGGCATCCTAACTCAAGACCCAAAATGAATAGTGACATTATGTAGCTCATATGCGTGTTTCGAAATCATTTTCTTCCGCTGGGCTGTAAAAAGTGGAGTCAACCACAATGAGGCCAAGCGTGAAAATGCTCGCCCAGAAGCTCAGAGCTGTAAAGACCACCAAGACGAAGCTGAGCAGCTAACTTTGTGCACAAGAATGAGTCCTCCATCTGTGCTGGTGTTTATAATTAGTTCAAAACGGCAGAGCGGCGGTTCATGGGGGTGGTGTGGGTATAATAGAACTAATCTGAAAAAGGCACCATTAAATGGCATAAATTGACCAGTCATGGTAACAGGACATAACATGAAATTTATTCACACAGTTTATGATAATTATTTTATTCTTTGGAGGAAATGCTGAAATGTATATGTTAAATCAATTTAGGTAAGCCATTGTCTTGTATTATAGTTGTACAGCCCTGATGAGTATTATCAGGATGCATTTTCAGTCCTGTAGTTTCATGGCTCACTTTATCTCAAAAGGATTTATGAAGATGCACAATACTCCTACTAGTGTATCAATTGAAAATAGCGTAGTTCCCTACAACCATATTCAGACTGTAGTTGATCAAAAATCAAAGTTAAGAATGAATGTGGTTACATGACCTTTGGGTTTAAAAAAAAAAAAAAAACATTTCCATATACAGAATTACACAAATACAAAATTATACTTGACAGCAAGTTGTACTAAAGGTCTTTCCTTACTTGATGTATTTTTTGTGTTTGCATTTTTTAAATATTAGCATTTATTGTTTTTAATTGTATATAGGCATTTTCTGTCATGTTTGTAAATGTCACTGTACATTGTGAAGAAAATTGCAAATAAAAATAGAAATCGCAATATCTGTCAGAAAAATCAAAATGCAATTTTCTCCCAAGATCGTTCAGCCCTGCTGGAAAGAAAAGCAGGTTGGCCCTGTGGGTGGGGAATTCAAATTAAAAAAAAAATAATACAGATGGAACAATAAATACGCAGGTAGTGATTTGCACTCATGGCGAGATGGAATTGACCATCATTACTTCATCACTTGTTAAACCCTCTCTACTTATGTACAGCATTTTGTTACAGCAGCAGTTGTTGTTATTTTGGCTCTCTAAATAAAGTTGAATTGAGATGAGAATCTGAAGGTCTTGTGGGATGGCTTGGCAGAGATAGAGCTCTGCAGTGACTAGTTTTAACAAGTATCTTGAGGGTTTCTGAACACTTGCAAAACGTTTAGTGGCTTGCGGTTTATTGCTGACACTTGAAAGTCTCCAAATGAAAGACGTTTAAAAAAAAGTTTTTATCTGTTTGTTAGTTGACGGAATTAAATGATGGATGTGGATAAACATTTAGCTCAAGGATTTCATTTTAAAGCTCCAATTCAAGCAGTTTCAAGATCAGATGATCATGTCCGGTCTATCCTGCATTTTTTAGACGTGTCCCTCCTCCAACACAACTGATTCAAATGATCAGCATCGTTATCATCGCTTCTGCAGAGCTTAATCCAGCTTTTACAGCCTGAGACGTGTTTCTCCATACAGGTGGCATGGTAGAAAACTGGTTAGCACATCTGTCTCACATTTCAGAATTTTGGAGTTCAAACCCAGGATCTGGGCCTCCTGTGTGGAGATTGCATTTTCTCCCAGTGCTTGCGTGGCTTTTCTCCAAGTACAAAGGCTTCCTACCACATTCCAAAAATATGCATGCTCATTCTCGTTAATTGAAGATTCCATATTGGCTATAGCTGTGAATGATTGTTTGTCCATATTGAGTGTACCCCGCTATACAAGTATGTACAGCATTTGTCATCTGAGATAGATTCCCACCCATGACTTTTCATGATGACAAGTGGTAAAAAAAAAATTGATGGATGGTTGGATGTTTCTCCAACCATGTGTCATATTCATGTTCTTCAGCATTTTTGCTGTTGTTATTGTCAGCCCGTGGTCAAAATGACTACAATGGTCTCATTTCTTATAAAAATTGATCACAAAATTGGTCAATTCAAACAGTGTGCGTGTCACGAAAAATACAAAGCTTCATTGTTCATGATAACCAAACTCTGACTATGCTCAACCACTAATGGCCCTGAGGCCCACCCGACACTCGAGGTGGTCCTCTGAATGTCTGACTGAATATAACGAATAAATCATTGGAGTTCAAAAGACACAATTGTAATGAGCAACATTCAACCAATCCACAACAATTCTGTATCTGCAAGATTGTAAAGGAACGTATGCGGAGCAACATGCAGCTTCATGACTGGAATTAGCTTTACTTGCAAATACGTGTTTATATTAATCCTATTCTAGATTTGTTGGTTAGTTTGTCAGCTTTATTGTTGTCATGTGATGAAAAAAACATTTGCAATGCTAACTGTGGTACTGCCTAACAGACTATAAAAGCATAAATCACATTTCCAAAAGACACCATCGTAAAAATAAGGAACACTCAGCCATGTGCTAAACCAAAAAGTTCAGGGTTAACATACTGTAGAATTTATGATTAGCATTAGCCTAGCTAACATTGAATGCAGGGGATGGAGGATGGGCAACCGAATGGACGCACAGACAGACAAACCAGGCTTTATTATGTTTATCATCAGTAGCTTTTAAAGATATCCACCTGGCAAATGAGACTGGAGACTACGTGTGTTTTCTTCTTGGATCACAGTATTCTTCTTGCTTGTTTACAGCACCAGGTGGCCATTAGTGGTCGTGCCCTAGAGTGGTTCAGATTCTATTTGGTCGGAAGGACTTTTTGTAATAACGTAATAACCTAGTCCTGCTCTGCCCCTTTATCATATGGTGTTCCACAGGGTTCTATTTTGGGGCCCTTGCTGTTTTCACTGTTCATTGCTGGCCCAAGGTTCCATCCTTCAGAAAGATAGAATTTCCTTCCACTGCTATGTGGATGACAGTCAGATGTCCTGCTCAGCAAAACAGACAATTTCTCCTTCTTTCTGAACAGCACTGAGAAAGTGTAATCCATGCCTAGGTTACAGCTCGGCTGGATTATTTTAATGCATTTTATTTTGGAGTCAGGCAGTCCTTCCTCAAGCGTCTCCAGGTGGTGCAAAATGCTGCTGCTCGCATTCTAACTTGGGCTCGGAAGAGGGAGCACAAAACCCCAATCTTGGCCTCTATTCACTGGCTCCCAGTGCATTTTTGAGTTCATTTTAAGAAACTGCTATGTGTATTCAAATCTTTAAATGGTCTTGCCCCAGTGTACCACTCTGAGCTCCTCCACCCTTACGCACCTACCCAATGCCTCAGTTCGGTGGACCAGATGCTACCGAGGTACCGAGGACTAAGCTGAGCCTGAGAGGGAATTGAGCATTTTCTGTTGCCGGTCCTTCCCTCTGGAATGACCTTCCATTAAATGTTAGGCAAGCCCCCTCACTGCCCATTTTAAAAATTGTTTGAAGACGCATTTTGATTCCCTGGATTTTGATGCAGCTTAAGATTGTTCACTGTTCTGCTGTTTTCTGGTGTATATTGTGTAATTAATTTCTATTTTAACTTAGTGTTTTCACTGTCTTTGTAAATTGAATTATAGCTACTTTGTGTTTTACACTGTGTAAAGTGCTTTGTTATAGCTGCAACTGCTATAAAGTTGTATTGCATTGTATCAAAGACCAAGTCTTTGAGCCCTACATGAAACTAATGGCCCTAATCAGAATGCCTGAGCAAATAATAAAATCAAGTCACAAAACTTTGAAAAGAAATATTTCGCATCAGTGCAAGACAGTGACAGATGGTTAGACTGTCATGCTTTTAACCTCAAGTCCATCTTGTTCTTCTGACCTATGAGAAATAGTTAGTTAGTTTTTATACATGTAAATAAGTTCTGCCACATTGTGCTCCACAAAAACTTGTATTTCTTCTCCAAGAACCCCAATGATGCTGTGACCTGACCTACATGAGTTAAGGCTATTCTTGGATTTCTATTTGTACGCATGATGCTGCACCTGCAGGGAGGCCAGGTAATGTTCTCTTCAAGACAGGACCTCACCGACAGAAAAATCCTAATTACCGTGAACAGAGTCAGGTCATATGTGTCCTTCTGGGGTGAATAGTTAGTCTCGCTGTTTGCATTACGCAGCATGTCCGTCGGCACCTCATTACACACACATCATTCATTGTCAAAGCAGAGGAAGTCAGTGCACTCGGCACAGCTAATCTCACATAAACTTGATATGCTCTGTGCACACACATGACCAGCACCCCCTCAACCGGCCCTCTCGCATCATCTACAGACATGTGGTCAATGCATATACATATGCCCACATGTAAATGTGGTTCGCCTTTACATAACTGGCATTTAAAAATACATAAAGCTGATAGCTACAAATTCTTTATCGCAAAAAGAATGAGCTATATTTGTTATGCACTTTCAACCATAAAACATGTTGTTTCCCACAAAAGGTGGTGTTTTACCACATAATCAAACCTGTTGGACTGTATTCAACCTCAAGTTGAACCCAAATCATGAATCATTCCACCGCAACACTGATCTGTAAAACAATATACACAGTCCATAACAAAAAAAGGTTTTCTCTAAGGAAAACTAACGGGAAAAACACAGCAGTAATGAAGACACAGAGCAACTGGTGCTTTCTCCAGCTTGCGTGGTATTAAATCAGTTGGCAATAGGACATACCATTCCTCTGTGCATCCATGTCCGTTCCAAGTTCTAATTGTCCAGAATAAATCCATAAATCAAAACAAAACCGTGAGCATTTCTCATACACAAGGGTAGGTTAACTAGTTCCTATTCCATGTAACAATAAAGTACACAATAGAAACCCAAGGTGCAATTGGACAAGTCATTCAAATGTGCACACTAAATACTTGATTTAAAAACCATTGTTTCACAATCTTTTTTGAGCCAAGGCACATATTTCATACAAGAAAAATGATCTTGTTTCAATGTATTCAGAAATATACTCAGTTTGTGCATTTATATTGTATGAATAGCAAGAAGTAGTTAGAAAGGTTCGTTGTAACTTCTGCCATCTAGTGGATGAGAATTTAATTGTTCCACCACTATACATTGACGGTATAGATGAACAAAGATACAATATTTGTCCGATAAGTGATTCATAGACCAATTAAATGAGAGTGGGCTTTGCCCGTGGCACACTTGGGCGCATGGCACACAGTCGTTGTAAATCGCTGATACATACAACAACCGGATATGAGCACCGCATTTGAGTTAAAGATGTTCCATCTTGAAAACAACAGAGCATGCAGGGAACATCCATATTCACGGAATAAAACATGAAGAACAGGAAGCAAATAAGATCCAGAACAAGACCGCTAACAAATAGTAAGGCTTAGTTAAGATAAAGGCGTACCAAATAAGAAATAACGGAATACAAATTGAACATTTTTACATTCCTCTGGAGTAACTTTTTGTGTAAAATAAACGTTTGACCGCCAATAAACAAATCAAGCCAAGGCTCATTTATCTCTGAAGGATAACGTTGAGGTAATACTAAACCCTTTCAACAGTTAAAACAATCCTAGCTTGGTCAGGGCATACGGTATTCCTGCTATGTAACGATTGCTGAGGATCCCAAGCAAGATATAAGAATTTATCATGGCAGGCATGATGCACAAACAAAACCTAGTTAGCTATAGTAGAACGGGCTGAACTCAACAAAATACGACATTATGCAAGAGGGCGTAGAATGGGAAGCATATTTTACACCAGTCTTACGGGAAAATGAACAATTAGTCAGAATTTGTGACCCCAGGAATGTGGCCCAATTTAGTCGCATCATCCAAACCCTCTATCTGTTCATCCTCTGGGCTGTCTTTGGGCGGGAGGCAGTGTATTCCTTGAACCGGATGCTATTAGTAGCATAGCCAATTAATTTTCCTTATTGAAATGAATTGAAATGCCATTAATCCATTCCAGAAAATAAATAAGTAAATAACGCCATGGACCATTTTTTTACGTCAATATATATTTTTTTAAAAAACGAATCAAAGCTTTGAGTTTAAAAATGGTCCAACTTAATGCTTTTGTTATTCTTGACTTTGTATTTCAACTGTATTCAGTTCGAAATAGATTCATAAAAAAATAATTGGTTGCACATGCAGTGAAATCCATTGCAATACAGCATTCTCTTGCTTCCAAGATTGTTTAATTGACTCACTGTGATCAAATGGGTGATTGCACACTTCGATAAATATGTTGTATTTGACATCTGCGTATGCTTTCGTGCGCCAGCGTGTTTCCACGTTATTGCTTTTGTACATAAAAGAATGCAAGAATTGGCCTTTTCTTCCCCCCTGCTAAGAAATAGGAGGATATGAGACTTTTTCTTCCACATCATCAATGATGAGTAGCTCTGTTAATAATTCACTGGGAATTTTACATGCTGAGGGGTGAGTTATTGTGTTTTTGCAGACCCATTCATCTTCATATTGAATAATGGGCCCTGAGGCATAATGGCACTGAGAGTTTTGTGGGTGGAATGGGACATTTTCCTCAGATTTAAATCTACCCAAGTGACAACACCACTAATCTCCTTCAAATTTTCAATTTCTCTCAAATTTGGAGTCCAAAGAAGCTGCCTGTAAGCGTGAGTTCGCACAGGTGCTATGAGTACCCCCCCACTCCCCTCCCACTATTTATCTGCTGTAAGTAAGCTACATGTAAGCTGTTATTTATGACGAGACTCAGGAGAATTATGGGATCTAAGTAGCTTCTTGCTCATTATTGCCATAATGCGCATTAAAGTGATAAAGCCAGCTGCGCAAAGGCCCCCGGTGGGTTCGCTCATCCATATTCACGAGGATGAGAGAGTCAGAACTGCTTAGCTGTCAGTACATTAATACCTGATATGTCTCACTCAGTGTCTCCTGTGAGAGATTAGCGTACTCATATGTGAGGTGGGCTGTTAAACCTAGCTATATACACTGTACTATGCTGTACTGTATGGCTAATCTCTCTAGAAACAATTATACCAGACTAGAGACCGACTTGTTTGATCATGTAAGTACTTTTTCTTGTGCACACCTTACATTTGTTCTCATGACACTCAAAATCAAACAGCAAGACTTAAAGGTTGCAGCGTTAAAGATGCTAGCAAGATTTGAATGAAGACTCATTGAATATCCCCCACATCCCACGAGTCTCTGACCAAAAATAGTCACTGGGAATGCATATCCAAGTTGAACAAAATAGCAATGCTAGCAAAGCGAAGCCACCATTAGCATTGTATTAAAATAAGGGGGGCCAAGGTTAGCCACGGCTGCTATGTTGATAGTAAGAGTTTTTCATAATGGAGTGTTAATAACACTGTTAATGGCTTGAAGAATGTACAATCTATTAAAAATCAAAGTGAGGTGACAAAGGTAGCATCTTAGCTGCCTCAGGTCCCTTCACTCTGCTTCTGTTTTCTTGTGTTCTGCCGAGCTGTTGGCAAATGGGGATGGGCATTTTTTTGATTTTCCAGTGGTGGATATTCGGCCAGGAAAGCTCTTGAAGGCCAAGTTAACAGGTCAGCGTGACTATGCCAGCTCATCTGTTTTGTGTTCATTTCCATTGCTTATTTTCTCTGATATTCAAACTTTAGACTCATTATGTAACGACTTTAAAGACCTAGTGTGAAGTAAGTTCAGAAAATGACAAATCTTTTTGTGTACACATAATACAAATAACAAAGCATGATTTTTTTCAAGTTGGTATATGTGACAAAAAAGCAATAAACCAGAAAGTGTGATGTCATTCCATGGGAACTATGGTAGAGCTCAAAATAGTAAGTGTATGAAGGCAATCAGAAATTGACAAGCAAAATCTCCAATGCATCAGAGGGGATACAGGTATTTGAAGAGTTTGAGGAAGAGGATCTTGTTGGAATTCTTCGATGGACCATACATGTACAAACCAGATGCCCAGGAGACTGGTAATATTGCGCCTGAATGACCGGAAATGTAGTGGTGAGATATACAGGCTGGGGTTATTAGCTTTACATTATTGTTTTAAATTTAATACTCCGCTGTGCTGTAAATGATGCATGGTGAGATTATTCTGCTAGTACTGAAACCACACGTTATAGTGGGTTGGTTTCCTACGTTGTATTTAAGCAAGATATACACACTTACTGTTCAACTCTCTACTTAACACTCGCCCGCTCGTTTTCCTCAGCTCCTTGCATGCGCACGGCGCATACATACATCAGTCGTCAGTCACACACAAGCTGTCAAAATACACGCAACACACCACACGTTTTTCAAAATGGATGGTTATCACACCTAGCCTTTTGCAAACCCTATATCATACGCAAAACGTTTGAGATCTTCGAAGTGCAAAGAGCACACATTGACACTGGCTTGACCGCCCTCTCTTTGTCAGAACGAAATTGGTCCATTTACGTGCCCCATTTTTTTCTGCTTTAGCCACTCAAACAAATGCTTCCCGGAATGCGAACAATGCATCACCACACAGCGCTGAGGTATTTCGCTGAATAACGCAAAAACAATGGCAGTTGAGCAGCTCACCGGTCAATAAATGCAGTAAAATGGCGACTGGCTGCTCGTCGTTCTGCGAGTGACGTAACTCCCGAAGAATATCGAAGATTGCCGAGCATTTTCATTGTAAGGACGTTGCTATGGATCTAACTTTGAATCTAGAACATACGCATTAAAAAAAGACCTAACATGAGTATTCTTGAAATAGATTTATTACTGAAGATACGGTGAGTCATTAGAGTCACAGTTGGTCATTAATGTGTTCCTCATAATTATTGATTAGTTATGACTTTATAGTCCAGGATCTAAAAATGTGCCTGTTCAAAAAAATGTAAAAAGAATAAATAAATAAATTTTAAATCAATTAATTACATGTTGATATTCAAGTCCCAACAAATACTCCGTGTAGTAGATTTGGCAAACGAGTTTGATGTATAAGCGTGTCAACGACGACTGTAATAGTTTGTTGCAGATCAATGGAGCATACACTTATGAGGAACAACCAGACCATAATTGGACAATGACAAACAAAGCCTCAACTCCCATCATTAACAGTGTTACTGAATTAGAACTGAAACTGAAATGTGGGACGTTCTTAAGCAGATGTGAGTTGAAGGAATAGCCACAATGCTCTGCAGTAAAAATAAGGGAGGCTATTAATTGTATGATGCATATGAAGCACTATTTATATACAGAAAAAGTAGAATTCTGCATAAAGTAATGTCTCACCTGCAGCCATCTAACTTTCCTCTTCTTCCCCATCTGTCCTCCTGCTGACGTAAATACAATAAAGTGCGACCTCTCCACATCTCACTCTGAAGTTCTTCCCTCAGCAGCTGCCGTCTCAAATACTTTATTGAGTTATCGAACAGAGACTATTTATGACGAAGGCTTCGGTCTCCAGCCTTACCCAGCAAAGTGTTTACACTAGGAATTCAGTTTATAAATCTGCTAGCAGCACCTATGCGGAGAGCAGCAACTTGATTTTGATGACTTCAGGTGTTCATCAACAATTGTGAGTTATGTGCAGAAAATACATAACCTCTCCAATCTTTTTTTTTTTCGGAGACACTATGTGTATGCCCCTTTGGGGACAAAAAAGGTGAACACATCTGCTGAAGTCATTCACTGCCTCAGCGTCCCTCACGGCTATGTGTCAGCACTATTCAAGTGGATCCCCATCCTGCCTATCCCTGGGGAGCAAAGAGAAGGGTGGTCTAAGAAAAAAAGACAATCTGGAAAAATGTCAAATATCTTCATGAGCGCTACATCTACTACGTCTCTACTTGTAACACTTCCCAAGTTTGTGAATACACAAACTGGATACACAGTGGAAAGTCCAGTTGTTGAAAACAAAACGTTCCGCTGCGTCTCCTCAAGTTGTTCTCATTTTAAAAAAAATGCTCTCAGAAGAAACTATTTAAAGTGCCCACTATAAACCATTATTAACTATACAGGTGTGGCACGATGCGAAAAGTGGATACATAGAAATATTTGCCCCACCACAATTTTATTGTCGTTGGTCTTAAGGTAATTGTCTAATGATAACATGAGGGTTTAGTGTCTGTTTTCTATCAGTGTGCAACATTAGTTTGGCCAGCAGAGGGTGCTTAGGACCTTGCTTATCAGAGCCGACGCTGACTACCGTAGAAGAGGAACAGTCAGTTGGCGATGACGCAAGAGAAGCTGCGCACCGAGAAAGTTTTCTGAATGTCACTATTGTGCCCTGACAGGTAAAATGGATTGTAAATAAGCTAAAAATGATAAGCAAGAGTAGAAAATGGTCACAAGCTGGGACAACATTTCTGAAGACGTATATATGCACGTTCTATGGATTAAATGAGTAAAGAGCGTTATAGAAAACCCGAAAAAACAAACAAACACATATATCATATTGGACTAAGCCACACCATGTACCATGTCCAGATTCATTGTTCCAGAGCCCCCCAAAAATGACACATTTCTGGGACAATCACAAGAAAGAGCACATAGGGTAATGTTCCTGGCATATAGCCTACCTAAGTGTTTTTTTTTTAATCCCATGTATAAAAAAAAACTGCCCCTGACTGTCCATGTCTCTCAGTTGTTCCATGTTGTTCAGTGAAGTCGCAAGCACTGAACCTTGTAGTCCCAGAGTGCCTCATTAGCTGTTGCCATTTCAGCTCTTCTCCTCTTGTTAATCACCTCAGTCGATCACCTCTGTCCAATCAGTACCATGTTGGTGATTAAAAGTGAAAAGATGCATCTTCCAAGCACTTACACGTGCAGGCATTTAGTCAGGTGTGTCGATCCATGACAGAAATGTTAAGTTTTAAGATCTTTGGTGAGTTTTTACTGAAATCTTAGACACCTAAAACTCTTGTTCAATAGCCACATCCAATGTCAAAAGGCTGTAAAAAGATGCAAATTGCACAATGCAGCATTTTTTGGAAAGTTTATTGCAAAGTTATGGTCATTATCTGTGAAATAATGATCATCTCCATAAGGTGAAAAGGTAGCATTAGTTATACTTTAAACTTCCGGGCTAACAGATCCACTGAGGACGCCATCGACACTGCTCTGCATGTTGTACTGGGCCACCTGGAACAACAGCGGAGCTATGCAAGGATGCTCTTTGTGGACTACAGCTCGGCATTCAACACGATCATCCCAGACATCCTCGTCGCCAAACTGGACACTCTCGGCCTCCCTGCCCTCACACGCATCTGGATTAAGGACTTTCTGACCAACAGACCCCAGACTGTGTTGCTCGGCCCCTACACGTCCTCCACCCTCATGCTGAGCACCGGTTCCCCCCAAGGATGCGTGCTGAGCCCTCTCCTGTACGCCCTCTACACCTACGACTGCAGCCCGGCCCACGGCAACAACACCATCGTCAAGTTTGCTGACGACACGACAGTGGTCAATCTGATCTCGGAAGGTGACGAGACAGCCTACAGAGAGGAGGTAAAGAGACTGACAACTTGGTTCAAGGACAACAGACTGCACCTTAACTCTGCTAAAACAAAGGAGATTGTCGTCGACTTCAGGAGGAACAAGACGCTGCCGCCCCCCCTCTGCATCGAAGGCGTGTGTGTGGAGAGGGTCCACACGTTCAAGTTCCTGGGAGTACAGATCTCCGATGACCTTTCTTGGAGTCACAACACCACAGCAGTGGTAAAGAAGGTCCGCCAACGTCTGCACTTCCTGAGAGTCCTCAGGAAATTCAACCTGGACAGGAAGCTGCTGCTGGCCTTCTACCACTCGTCCATCGAGAGCCTGCTGACGTACTGTGTCTCCACCTGGTACAGCGGCTGCACTGAGGCGGACAGAGTGAGGCTCCAGAGGACAGTCAAAACAGCGCAAAGGATTATTGGCTGCCCTCTCCCCTCGCTGTCGGACATCTACACCGCCCGGTGCCTCAGAAGGGCTCTCAACATCGTCAAAGACAATACCCACCCAAACTCACACCTGTTCGACCTGTTGCCCTCTGGCAGGCGCTACAGATGCATCAAATCAAGGACCAATAGACTGAGAAACAGTTTCTTTCCGAGAGCCATCTCCATACTGAACTCTCACACACAAACGAGAACACCCTTACCTTGCAGAACAGCATTGTGATGTGTTTCTATATGCCCTATTCAGTCTTATTTATTTATCTAATTTATATATTTGTCTGTATTATTGTTGTATTGCACTGGAGAGGGGAGCCCTCTAATCTCGTTGCACACTTGAGTACAATGACAATAAAGGGATTTCTATTTCTATTTCTATTCTATTTCTAAACTTCGATGCTATGTCTAAATGGAAGTATTCAGTATTACTAGGCACAGCTATATTGCAAGGATTAAAAGACAATTTGCACAACTAGAGTTGGGTACAGAAGCAGTCATATGATCAATCACCAGTGAGCCGGTAACATTTGCAGAAAGCTGTAACACTACATCAACTGTACTTGACCCATGATGTGGTATGCTTTGGATCATGGCAGTTCCTTTCCTTCTCCATATTTTGCGGTCTTCATCATTTTGATACAAGTTGACCTAGGCTCATTCGGTTCAAAGTCGTGTGTGTTTTTCCTGTGCATTAATGTGACCCAATGTCTGCGCCTTGTTGTCGGATTTATTAAGATCACAAATAGCTTGCACTAAATTCTGTTCACTCACTCTAACAGATTGTGCTTACAGTTGCCAACAGCTGTTTTGGTGTTCAGAGAATTTTGCGCCGAGGTAGCTCTGATGATTTTTGGCATTGACATATTTGAAGAGCACAGATGAAAATCACTCATGGGATGCCATAAATCAAATAAAAGCCATGTTTTGTTTGAAAAAAAAAAGATAAAATCTAAGTATAAAATACACTAATAACATTCTTCTCCTACATATTATCATCATCAATGTTATTTCAAATCCTTTGTGGTGGTGTATAAAGGTAAAATCAGATCACTAGCATTTCACAGCATTTCACAGCATTCTATTATTATTCACTATTTAAGCTGTTATTACAGCATCCCTACTACTGTAATAAGACAACATTCAAAATTATTATAGACTCAGGTTGCTTAATGTCTTCTGTCATGCTTTCATCAAAACACCGCAAGCATAGTAAATTATTTTTAAAAAAAAATGAAATGTTTGTGTTTTGAGGCAAATGAGCCACTTCTCACCCCACGCCCTCAACCACAGGGACAATGCAAAGTACATTGTATGAAGCGGTATACCCACAAAGAAACAAGATCATCTTAAAAAAAAAGACACCTTTAACCTTGTTTTCCCATCTTAAAAGCGCGGATGATGGGCTCTGTCTGTCTATCTCAATTAAATTTGCTCTCTTTGTCAAGCATGTATGCTTTTCCTTTTTAATCTGCCGAAGTAAACACTCAACTTTGAGGTACCACCACCCAGTTAACTCCTATGTATGGACACACCGTGTCTCGATCAAGGGCAGTTCACTCAGCCTATCCTTGATCAGGAAGCGCCCCCCTGGTGAGTGCCACTGACCCTCAGTGCCAATGCAGATGAGCGTGTGGCCCATGCCAAGTCCAGATCACGACCTTTGCTCCAACAGGTTCAACAACATAAGACATTATTTATGCTGTTCTTTTTTCATATCCTCGGCTTTCCTCAAGATACATTTCTATTGGGTTTTTTTTGCATCTCATTCATCTTGTATCAGCAAGCTGTCCATCACCATTTGGATACTGCACTTTACATGTCCTAATAACCTTGACAATAACAACTGCATGGTCATAGAAATAATCTGTTGCAATGTCATCATAAAACCTTTATTGACTATATAATGATGTAAGTAATATTACTGTATTTTCGGGATTATAAGATGCACCCGTATATAAGCCGCAGCAGCTCTTCCTGGGAAAAAAATAAATAAAAAAACAAAGATATACAAGCGACACCAGGCTATAAACCGCAGTTTTCTATTTCTATGATTTTGTACTGTGAATGCACATAAAGGTACATAAACAAATTCTTAAAACAGTGCCTTTTAACACAGCAAAAGCGTTGCTGATTAAAACAGAATAGGCCCAAGAGAAAAAAAAAAATAAAGATTTATTTAGCGTATTTATTTTCGCCCCTATCGCAAGAAGAAAAATCCTCAGAAAAGCCGCACCGTTGTATTAGCCGTATGGTTCAAAATCTAGGAAAAATGTAGCGGCTTATAGTCCGGAAAACACGGTGTCATTTAATGTATTTAAACATTTTAAACACGTCTAAAAATAATAGGTGGAGAGATTTTTACAGCTGTATATTAAAACTTCAATTTTGTATTTACCAATCAGCAAGATGGAGTAGCGCGTCGCACTGACTCAACGTAATGAGAGCAAATCTCTGGATGGAGGCGGCATGTTCACTTCCCCTAAAATGATGGATTATCATATATTGATGCCATTAATGTTCAACAGTACTATGATGCACAAAATTCATCTTTTCCTCCATGTTCATCACGGAACTGGATCGATAACTGATGTTACTGCATTTTATTTCCAAGCTGCTCTGCCTGCAGCAGAGTCACAACAGGTGCAGCGTTTGGCCTTGTGAAATAAATGACAGGACACATTTCTTCCCTTATTTTTCTTACCTGCATGCACCTGCCTCCTGTCCACCCACTTTTACTCTGAAGTGATACGCACGTTCTCCTTTAATTTGGCAGAGCGCGCTAACCTTTCACAGTGCAATGTGATAATGATGAGTTTAATGTCATGGTGTCGTACACTGAGAGCCGATAGGGCAATCCGCTGGGAATCAGACACAAGATTAGGTGAAATAATTATGCCTTGTACAATTATGAATGACACCACCATGACGAAATCGATATCCATCTTATTTGAGAGTGTCACACGCTCATGTTTGATTAAGTACTTCAAGTGATGTGAGCAAGGAGTGTTTTGTACAGGATACAGGGCAGGAGGTCAGTCTTTGACGTTGGCCCCGAAATACGATTTTGAAGTTTCAAATACATCCTAACATTGCTCTGTTGCCAACATAATTCATGTTGTTTTTTGTGTTCGTTTGTTTGTTTGATTTGTAGTGTTTTTCATACAAATGTTTATTGACATGACTACACAACTGTTATCTTATAATAGTTTAGGTTATTGTTCCGACTTGCGTACAGATTGGGCACATGGCAGTGCTTCATGTGAGTGGTACCAAGCAAAAGTTCTAGACTTTGAACTGCGTGTTATACATTTGTATGCATCTTTTAGACAATCAAATCAAGAAATAACAAAATCTATTTGACTAAGGATAGCAATGACAGAATTACACTGTCCTGGTTGCTCAGTACAAGGTGGTTTATGCATGAAAACCCTGAAATGGAGACTTTCTAGAGTGCTGGAGGCTATGCCAGCTGTCTTCGGGGTACACCCTGAACTAGTTGCCAGCCATTCATAGGGCACAAAATGATTAATAACCACTCACGCTCACTCTCACACCCAGGGCCAATTTAGAGTTGCCCTTTAGTCGGCCATGCACGTCTTTGGAAAGTGGGAGGAAACCCGAACCTGGAGAAAACCCTCGCAGGGATTGGGAGAACATACAAACCCCGTACAGGAAGGCCGGAGCTGGAATCAAGCACAAGCCACAAAACATCAAGCTCTAATCAATTTAAAATCTAAGCAGTAATAGATTTCAACTTTTGGTTCATTGTAACAAAATAAGAATATCATCTAATGCAGGTTACAGCTCACTACCACCCTGACAAGAATAATGGATGAACGTATATAACAGTTTGAATGACATTTCAGGTGATTTCTTTTTCCACAACCTTAGAGCGCAAGACTTTTGGTCTTCTACAGAAAACAGTTAAGATTTGGAAACAGAAAAGAAGAAAAAGGTCGCAAACGTGGCAATGCAATCCTAATCCTTATGTTTGCTTTTGGTTGAATTTGCAATGGCTTCATGCACGGTTCTTCTCTTTCGAGTCTCCATGTAGTGATTGTAAACATTTTATTTGATTCTTTAACTGTACTTGTTGTTTGTGCATGCAACAGTGGATCGCTGTTGGAAAGTGTATCAAAGAGAATGAGAGTGTTCTTGAAAATTTTATGTTTTCTCTGCCAGCTCTTAAGAAAGGTAGAAAAGAGGGCTGAATAACTTAAGCCTGGCCTGCTATACACAAAAAGAAAAGTTGAATGAGGAGAAGACGTGTGGTAAATGTGTCTGCCGGAGCGTAAAATTAGCAATTACATTGGGTGTCATCAGTAATGACAATTTCAGCCCAGATAGAGCGGGTTAATGTCCAACGCTCAGACTGTAATTCGGCCGTTCCACCTGTGTTCAGTCAGTGAGGCTGTGTGCAGCGCAACTTGACTGGAAAAACAACACCACACACAGATAAGCCAAGATGGCCGCCATCTGCTGGGAAAGCTTACAGGAGCAATTTATTTTTTAAGGCCCGTGTTGACCTTGATTGTGACACACACAACACATTTGTAGTCTTGTGGCTCGTCCAGTGTATGTCCGAAGTATATTGTTTTTTTGGGGGGGGGTTTTCCCCTTTGCACCTTTTGTTAATCTCTTTTTGGGCACTAAAATACAAGAATTTATCATATGGCCTGCTTTTATTTAAACAATAGACAAAAACATAATTGACCAATTACAATTAGTACAAAGTTTTGGTCATATTTGTAAAATAATACGCAATAATTAATGGTTATCATTAGCAATGGCACTGAAACACAGTCACAGCGAAACTTATTAGTCGGCCAACCTTGAGATAGCGGAAGCGGCATACATTAGCAGTGGCACTGAGAACTGTCACAGCGGACAACACCTTAGCCACTCAACTGCAGCGAACGTGAGAGTTCTCTACTCATAATCCGTCAAAAAGAAATTTAACTCACACTCTGCTATGCATTGGTGTTGAATACAATACTCCAAGTAATCGTCCTAAAAATAATACTGCATTCAAAATACAACATTGTATTTTATATTTTATATTCAGTTTTTAGTGTGGGTTAAAAACAAGAATAACCAGTTAAAATATTTAGTCAACCATCTGAATACTGTAATTCCAAGTTCCTATTTATATTTGTATGTGGTGATACCGATTGGAAAGACATGATGATGCCAACTTTCCGGCAGCTCACATCTTTATCTTTTTACAATTCACACAAGCTCCTTCTTGTCGACCAAAACAGTCCCATTCATTGGGTTTAATTATCCTGCAGCTCCTATGAAAAAATAAAAATAACCATCTGTCCTTCCTTTCAGAAGAAGCTCTTTTTAAAATCCCCACGCCTTCATTCATCAGCACAATGTCACATCCATCCCCATGGCGACAAGAATGCAAATGAGGTGGATGTGCACTCAGTGGCCTGCTGTAAATAATTTACTATTTTGTTTTATTGGAAAGCGAGACACAACATTATTTCCTGCGAGCGCTCCCCTTGGCCAAGGTCTGCAGACACATTCATTCCGGAAGCTCCCTGCAAACTCTTGACTTTTATTCCATGTTCCTCAAAACCATTATGGAGTCCCTCGCCTGGCCCAGACACTGGAGTGTTGTTAGTGTGTCATGAGGCATCACAACGCCTTAAAGCCATATGGCAAAAGCCTGTGAATATGATGCATTAGTTATGTTCTACTGACCACATTTGGACTTGTTCTGAGCTACGTTTTGGGGCGAAGTGATAAATTACGTGGTACCCACGATGCACAGGAACATTGGCAAAAGAAGAGCCAAAAAAAAAAAAAAAGGGGGGCACAGAGAACTCCCTCACTCTCTCCATCACGCTCTCCCGTCACACAACATAAGTCACTCTAGTCTTGTTCTAGGCTAATTTCATAAAAACGTCTTTTTCTGCACCTTTAAGGTTGCCAGCCAATCAGAACCGGACTAATAAAAGTGCCTGGTCTTGTGAAGAAGATTCGAAATATGGATCATCTCTCATGATGAACAAATGAATCAAAAACGACTCAAAGTGTTGTGAATTCACAAATTCTAAGCAAACTACTTCAATAATCTTCAATGTTTTTCTATATTCCATCTAGTTCTTTTACACCGGTTATTTCCTCGAAGGAAACTATCCACAGAGGCACAGGCTAAAACCTATCTAAATAAATAAAGAAAAATATATCTAATATAAAAGCAAAAATGATCGTTTTCAAAATCTGCAGTGTTAGACCATGAGATGATTTGAAAAGTGTCTCAAATTGGATGTTTTTTCCTTTGAAAACAGTAGCGTTCAAATGTAGAAAGCAGGGACACGATTACAGCCCTGTGTTTTGCCCACACTGTTCGCCTAAACCAGGGGTGCTCATTACGTTGATCGCGATCTACCAGTCAATCGCAAAGGTAGTATGGGTAGATCGCATGACGTTAAAAAATAAACGTCAGCCTATCATTATCCGTCATGTGATTGAAACAGGGCACCCAATCAGATGACACCGGATTTTTTTGTGACACATAGGTCACGCATGCACAAACAACGGTGCTAAGTGCAGCACAACTAACAAGCTAGCGAGTTGGTTACCTCCACTTTTAAGCCCTTGTTTTATTCTCTTGAACTCAAGCGGGGTATCAACATGAGTGGGGGTGCTGGACCAAGTAAGAAGACAAAAACATATCACTTTCATACGGAATGGGAGGAGGAGTTGTTTTTCACAATGACATTTTCAAAGTGCGTTTGCCTCATCTGCCAGTCTACCATTGCAATACCAAAGAAGGGAACTGTGGAGCGGGATTTTCGAACTGTTC
The DNA here is from genome assembly GCF_059441095.1 of Idiotropiscis lumnitzeri. Lineage (NCBI taxonomy): Eukaryota > Metazoa > Chordata > Actinopteri > Syngnathiformes > Syngnathidae > Idiotropiscis > Idiotropiscis lumnitzeri. Next base: position 30,708,439 of record NC_142391.1, read on the forward strand.
ATGGAAAATATGATACCGACTTTCCGCCGAGAAGCGGGCTGAGGAAGAGAAATGTGAAGGAATTATAAAGCCAGTTGTCAGGACACCAGTCATTTTTCAGACAACTTACTTGAAAAGCGAAAGCCGCCACCGAGATTGGCTCATGCCGTTCTGCAAGGTACATCAACATACATTGTACAAATAATCCTCAATATATATGAAAATAAAGTTGCATTTTTATAGTAGGTAGCTTATTTTGCCTTGGTCATTTTCTAAGTAGCTGGCATGCTGAAAAAGTATGAGCACCCCTGGCCTAAACGTTCACAAACGTACAAAACAGCAAATGTGTAAAGTAAAACATGGGGCTTTTATACTGAGCATGTACTACAGTTGCTGATTTCTTTTTTTTTCTTCTTTTTTTTTTCCCAACAAAGAGGTCTACGATGCAGTGCAGTTCCATCCCGGTATGAATTTGAACATTGTAGTCCGTACTAAACTAAAGATTACAGTAAACATTTTATTGAAAAACACTGTTAGGCCTTAAAAGTTTGAAATTCCATATGAAACACCCACTACAAAAATAAGTGTTTATTACGTGCCACGTGTATCCTTAAAAATCCGCTGTCGTAACTATTTTATTTATACTGATGATCCCACTAGATCAAATTCTGCCTTTAAACAAAAAAAAAAACAATGCTAAGTTCTGTTCCGAATCACTTCACTTTGCTTAAAGTATTCAATTTATGGTATCAGAAATGATAAGAAGTTGGCATGGCTGGTCTGGCCTTATTATAAATTCTAGATTTTCCTGACATTTTTGCAAGTCATGGTCTCCCTGTGCTTGTGTAGGTTTTCACCGGGTACTCTGATTACCCCCGTCAAATTAAAAAAAAAAAAAAAACATTTAAGAATCATTGATTTATATTGGCCATCGGAGTGAATCTCAGTGTAAGTGCCCAGTGACTAGTCAGGGAGCACGCAACCTCTCGCTGACAGTCAGCTAGGATAGACTTTAGCTCACCCCTGACCCTCATGAGGACATACAGCATAGAAAATGGATGGATGGGATAATATAATAGTAATCATTTCAGAGCTGCAACGGGCACCTTGAATTCCACACTCCGCTCCTACTAACCGTTAAAGAGTCCCTGCCAGTCATGTTGGTAGAACCTCAATTGTTTAGGTTTTTTTTTTCACTTCCCAGACTAAAGTCTACATTTTGTGCGTGTTTAAATTATGTTACAAATCAAAGTGATGTGAACGTTTGCATACTTAGTCATATTTTGGTTTTGTCTTCAGTTTTACATTGAAAGCAAGCAAGAGAACCAAGCGTAATAAAACAGTGGTCCTAAAGGGTAAAAAAATAAATGATGGGGGAGCTCAAGGTACACCTACAGAGTTAGAGGGTTCGTATGCTTGACTCTAGATGTGTGTCAGGAAAATAATAAGCGGGGTAAAAAAAATGCATTTTAAAAAAGTAAGTAACAAGGAGATATATTTTGCTGAGTTAAGGATTAAACAAACAGAGGCACATTTATTATCATGCAAGACAGTAGATAGGGACATAACATTTTTGAGCAGAATACATTTAAAATAACAAAACATAACATTTGCTGTCTATTTTCTCCCAGTGACATTTAGTCTAATTGCATAGCACATAAAATGGATGATAATTATGGTGATTATTGTTATCATAATTATTAGCATTATTATTATTATGTGAACCATTTAAGGTTTTGCTGTAAAGGGTTCTGGTCTATTCTATTGGATAAATGTTTTTTTTGTTGTTGTTTTTTTTTTTTTTTATATATAACCATGATTTTTTTTTTAGATGGCCCAAAAGTGGGTTGACATTAACATAGTTTTGGATTCCTGGATTCGTGTGTTGCTTCATTGTCAGATGGCTCGTGGAACTAACTCTTATGCCGTAGTTGCTCATTCATCCGGTTTATGGGGGTAAGCTGTACATCTCATTGTTGCACCACAGAATATGATAAATCACAAAATTGTTTATAATCCAGAGCAAGAAAAAAGCCTGAGATGATGATGATGATGATGATGATGATGATGATCATAATGTGTCTGTGGGCGGCCGGCATTATTACTAAGTGACATGTGGAGGACGATCAGATTTGCGCTTGATGTGTCTCTCTGAAGCCTCTTTATGACAGACGACATCCATTGTTGTTAATGATCATGAGGAGTGTAATGGGAGAAAAGTGGAATCGGAATTCTCACAAGGACATTTTGGCTCAACTTGAATGTGCTCAGGCCGCTTCGCAATCATGCAAAAGTGACACATCGTTGTGTGTGTGTATGTGTGGGTGTAGAAACATTGCAGCTAACGCCATTTCCCTCCAATAGAATATTGATGATAATTACAGAGATGTCATGGAGGGGACACGTCTGATATGACATGCATCAACTACAGGGAGAAGACGGGTCGAATTAGTGTTTTCGCCGCGTGTGGTCCTGGATAATTCAGTGAAGGCATGCAGAATTACAGCTTTAGAAACTCTGATAATATCCGATTTGACAAATGGTGCGTGGCAGGCACAATGTGACATTGGCATCCGTACAGTTAAGACGTCGTCTCACAGCTTAAGCCATGCTCTAAATATGAAGTCTTAACTAAATCTCTCATCTTATCTGATAGCAGACACTTTAGGGAAAGTGCTGCGACTATGAGTTTTTCATCCCGACTGTCGCTGAGTCGTTAGGGCCACCTCTCTCAACTTCTGATTCCCGCCATCTGTAGCTTCTCTCCATCCTTATTACTATGGTCCACTGCCCCCCATCTCCTGTGAGGATTAGCTGGCTAAATGTAGGGAGGCACTCAGTAGCATATAAGAGATGGTTGCTCCGCGGATCATAAATTCGCCTGTGATTGAGGGGAGCGAAGCAGGGCCCCTACTGAGCAAGCAGACGCTCCAAGGCACCGCAGCGAGCGCTGTGACTTCAAAGTGCCTTTAAAGTGACCTTGAAAGGGGACTTAGTGTGACAAAGCTTTTGCTGGAACAAGATGATAAGGCTCCAGATTAACCGATGCGACAGCCGAGGATAACGCCACCTCCATCGGAGATACGGGAAATAATCGAAGGCACGAGCTCTCATTCACATTCATGTTGAATGTGTTGAAAGAGGCGGGCCTGGTGGGGTGACGATTGACGTTGGTGAGTCTGCTGAGTGTCGAGGCGTGGGCTCAAGCCCACAGCAGCTCCTCCATGATTGTGTTGATTTGGTTTGTCTTTCATTTTTCTAACATTTCAATAAACAGTTGAAAAGTGCTTCAGCAACCTTTCTCACATGCAAGGAGAGAACATCTGGGCAAATCAAGATACTCTAGGTTCTAAATGGCAATCTGCGCTATAGCAGAAGGAAGCTGTACACTTGAGTCACCGTTAATGGACAATTAAGGTGAAGGTAGGACTTGACAATAGACGGCTTCCTCTACCTAATGCAGAAACACCATTAATGTTCCGCGTTCACCTCGCCTAATGCAAAAGATTGAATGTATATTTATCCCCATTACCAATCAAAACCACTGAAATAAGCAGGGAAGCAAGACAAAAGCGCTATTGATAAGTATTTAATTTCAGAAATGTATAAAAAGTAAACAAGGCACTTTTGAATTATCCCCGAAAAAAAAAAAAAAATTATCTAAAACACAAAATACAAAGTAACAAACACACCAGGACATGAGGACGTAACAACTGACACTAACAGGAACCACAACCATAAGCAAAGATCCAACAAAGGCTGGAAGGAAGCAGGGAACGAAATACAAACTGACCAGACAACATGGGACTTCTCGCGATACAAGCGGTTGAAGGAGCCGATTGGCAGACACAACGGACGGATGGGGAGGACACGAGAACAGGTCAACACAAAACCAAAATGAGAAAGACATGAAACAAAGCACAACCAAACAAGACAAAGCATGAAACAAAACTAAATATAATCTAGACAAAAACACAAATCATGACACAACTAGGGTGGACAACAGGGTGATGATCCCATGATTGTACTGGATCACAAGGAGGAAAACTCGGCTGACGAAATCACAACAACAACCTGAAGCTGTCCCGAGGTCTCATTCAACAAAAAAAAGTACAACCCATCGAAGATTGTTGTAGCTCGAAAGGTGAAAACCCTGACCCCATGTACTGCTATGACCTTAGCAATCAATCTTTTCCTTTGAATCAATCAATTTAATCATTGCTTATGACATCACAAAGTACTCCTCACATGGTTGCAGATGAGTTGAAACTTGCACTTTAGAGAGCAATGACAATAAAAAAGCACAAAGCAGCAATGACACCATCAGCCGTTTCAGGAAAATAAAATATATTTTTATATTTTCGGTGAACAGTAATCCCCTAAAGCTTTGAAGCAGATATCTTAACTTATCTTATCTTCTTCCATTGTTGATCATGTTTTACCTAAGACACAAATAAGACAAATAATCTACAAATAATATTTTTCAGTATGAAAAAAGGCAAGACACAATAATTGATAAAAGATTGACGAATCAGAACTTGGAATATCTAATGCTAAACTTTGACCCCAGACATCATGCTTCAATAAAACAACACTGACTTTACACTAACAACTTGGACTGATTCCAGACATTGTAACATCCTCCACGGAAGTTGCACAATTCTGTGGTTTCTCTCATATCCTTTGCTCCTTTTCATTCTCTGTGGCGCTCAATAGACCCAGATTCTTGGTGTCTTTCACTTACTTGTTGGTGCGACTCGGCCCTCAACTGCAATCCAGCCCGTGAGATGTGACGCCAAACAAGTTCAGAAGAACACAGATGCGTCACGTCTGGGCTTGAAAAAAAAAAAGAAAGAGGAGATTGTTAATCAATAGCATCATTACACTTCATGGAAAACATGGCAATAATCTAACTGCGGTATATTGTAATCAGCCATAGTACAGCTAAATCTCATCTCTTGTTTGCACCATAGATGGAGTGAAGATTAAGAGTGGATGATCTCATACGGCAAACATAATGTTTAGAATATGGTTTACATTATCACAGTCAAACGGGACAGTCCTATGCTAGTAAATGCAGCCCCAGTTAAGTACTTAGACTTACAGCCTCAATATGTCGCAAACATAGGCAGGCCTTCAGATTTAGGTTTCAGGTCGCTAAAGGGCTTTCAGGGATCGCCTGTCTATAGATAGTAATTATATCTGCCTGTAACTATGAGGTTAATGACATAAACCCTTTCTATTAAATGCTTATCGCACATTTATTTACTTATGTGTGATGTGACGTCAGTACGTGCTAGTGTCTTCTGCATTACTAACAAAATATTGTGACAAACTCCCAAAATAGAAACACAAGAGGCATAAGTAGTTGCTCTTGTACTGTCGCCACACGTGCAAATAAAAACAAAAGCACCATATATTTTACATTTTATTTTATACTCATAAAGACTTTGCAAGGACCGGTCTGTGGCCTAAAGGCTGTATATTGCCCTGATATGCTCAAACTTCCCATGAAAGCCAGATTTTCGCCTGATATGCATTAACAGCAATAACGTTAAAAAGTGGGGCAAAGTCAACACTGCAATTTTGCAGCATCGGAGGTAGTGTTAGAGAAGTAATATTACATTTATTCCTCTTTGGTACACATAATTAGATAACTGGCTTGAGCTAGGCCATTATATTACAGTGTGACCTGTTTTCTTGCTAACGCATTGTGTCTTCCTATATGTTTACACGCTTGAACACTTTATCATCATCATCATCATTTAATCAGTTGAAACAAGTTCACTCAATTTCATGTGTTAGGTTATGACACACTCCTGCGTGGGTGTGCCGAAAACAGAATAAAAACATAAACATTTATGGACACATTAGATCTTTGAAAGTTTTGAATCTAATTGAATGGCTTTGAAGTATGGGGTCTCTCAAGGGTCAGTTCTGGCACCCCTTTTGTCCCATATGTGTAAAAAGCAGAGGCAAATAAATGATGTATGTCTCTCGGGACGATTAAGTGATGATCTGAATCCGACTCAAGACCTGGTCAAAGCTTTTTGGCCTCTTTTCCTACCCATTAACAGCTTTAAGGGTGATAAACTGTCGTCTGCAAAACCTTTCAACTGATCAGGATCAATTTCACAAGCATGTCCGTCCCATTCTGGACTCATCTAACAAGTTGCAGCTGTTGCCTCCAAAAAGTGGTTATCTCTGCTGACCAGATGCTACTTCTTTTTTTTATTCACCTCTGATGAAGATGAATAGCGCCCCTTACAAGTGATGCAACAGATATGAGACTCAGCTACAAGCTGTCAGCGAGATGTGAGATGCTGCAGTGATTAGCAAACACACGGGGAAAACAACAAGCCTTCTCCACTAAGAGCCAATGGGATTTGAGCAAATGTAATTTTTGTGTGCACATAATGACTTAGGGGTATGAGAATGAAAAAGCAGCAATATAAAGTGCTTTGTGCGGCTTTAGCATCACTGCACATCAATAAACTACAGCACTGGGAAACAAAGAGCAAAGTCCCCGGGCAAATCTATAAGCAAATGTACAATTATGTATTCAAAACACACTTGTATTTTTGAAATGAGGAAAGAACACTACATTCAGGTGGAGACGGCTTTTCTCGCATACAATGAGCACAATTTGTTTTACTGTGACAGCCTTCACAAGCAGCAAGGCTGCCAGGCAACTTTTACTAGCTCCTCATTAAAGATTGTTCCTTTTGCGTTGGTCTTTTATTGTCGGAGCCAAGCTAAAAAGATGCCCGAGTGAGTTCTCATCGCTCACTCGCCCGTTGTTGGCACCAATGGCGAGCGACGGTTTTTTCAAGAGTACTCGACAACAAAATATTTTTAGAACCAAAGTTTTTCTTGTGCAACACAAAGAGGCGCCTCTTCACCTGGCAGTGTGAAAACACAGCCCAGTGTTTTTGAATTGAATGTCGACTGGTGGTCCGACTTTCCCACATGACGCTGTGGGAAGTCTTAAGAAGATGGACAAAAGAGGCCTACAAATCCCGCATGGATTACCTCATGCCTTTGGGCTCTGAAGTGGCAGTTAGCCTCTCTTCAAAATAAGGAGGAAGTAATGGAAGGAGAAGAGGAAAGCATCCAGAAAGAGAAGAAGGGCAAAGTGTTGAGTGGATGCCACCATAGGAGGTGTGCTTAAGAAAACGCTGTTGATCACTTCAGGCAAGAAAAAGAGAAAAGGAGACGGCCACTGTTTAGTATTCATTTGTGTTTTGATCATTAGGATAAGTATGGCAACTAATCCAGATGAAGGACGACGAGTCAAAACCATCTTCACCTGCTGTGAGCCTTTCATCCATCACTGTTATATTCAAGAAGCTGCTAATCTTTTGGGTTTTATCCCAATTTTGACTCATTTGTAAGTAATTTTAGTGACTTTCACATTGGTGCGCTGTTGAATTTATTAGCAAATCTGAATGATTTTCTCGCGGCTGTCCTCGACAGACAAGGCTGCATTACAGTAAAAAAAAAAAAAAATGTACAGTGGATTCTCAGAACTCAACGACTCAGCAGTCAAAAAGCCTAAAAAGTCACAAATGAATCCATCATCCGTTTGTTTGTTTTTTTTGGCATGCATTTTTTTGGAATGTGGGAGGAAGACGGAGCACCTGAAGAAAAGCCATGCAAGCAGAGGAGAGAAAACGCAAAATCCAAGAGAAAGGCCGTGGTCAAACCTCAGAACTGTGAGGAAGACGTGCTAAGCACTCAACCACAGTGCCGCCCTCCAAGCTATTATTTATAACACTGAATTTAATCACCAAAGGGACTTTTCACTCCTTTATAAATTGATTGTGCTGCAGACATTGCACCACACAGAGAAACAGACCACCACATGCAGAGAGGTAGGGAATGAGAGATGTGAGAGATGAGCTGAGCCGATGCTGAGGTGCGTTACGTTCCTTGCTCAGAGGCAGTTCTGCAGCGTTCAGGGAGCATTAAAGGCAACATTGTGCATCGAATGCTCCCTGATTAAATAGAAGAAAGATACATTTATGACTGTCAGCCCTGCCGATTTGTTTCAGCAGATTGGGGAAGGGCAAAAAAATAAACACATACCACCAAGATAATCGCTCAGTCTAATCTGGAAAAAAAAAACCTTTGTTGACTTTGATCTTAAGGTGGAGAAATTCTCCTCATCCTGTATTTTCTCTTAATTATTGTTGTGAATCGCACTTAGAGCAACCTGAGGAAGACAGTAACTTTTATTCATATAACTGCAAGGTTGATATCACATAAGGACCATTGTGAATAACCTTATATTTTACACTTAATTTATACAAGCAAGGAGCATAAGCAGGTCTTAAAAATATGCTTAAAGTGTTTGGCGTAATTTGTACAATAGCGCTCAGCAATAATTGAAAAAGAAATGTTTACCAACTGTTGCAGATAATTATTTAGGAATGGCTTCATTCTGCAATAATCAATTTCTTTTCATATCGCAGCATTCATGCTTACGATGTATAATTGTAGCGCTGTTTGTAGAGATCCATTAGTGACTTTACATAAAACACATCCATTATTACATTTACATAAATGATAAAAGCAGAACAAATTGCATTTGAAAATGTGTCAATATTTGGATGTTAGAACAGCAAAATAACAGCTAATTACATTTAATGAGATGTAAAAAGTAAATATTGTTCATCAAGTAGTGCAAAAATGAATTAGCCGCCACCAAGCCAGCGTTTGCTATTCATGAATTTAGCTCATTACGTTTCGTTCTGTGGCTCCTTATACTGTATATTCAGTGAAAAACTCACCTACACTTCCATTTTATATTTTATTCATTATGATTTATTTTATTTATTATGATTTGGCGTAAAAAAGCAGAGGTACGAGGAGATGTGAAACATGGGGAAAAAAATAGAAATTCCAGCAGCGGGTTAGTGAATATCCTACGGGGAAGCCTACATATCACATACAGTAGAGGTCTATGTATAAACATCTATGGAGACCAAGCTGCAACGTTCAGAGGTTTGGGCTTTGGAATGCAGCGCCCCACCTTGGTCCTTTCTATTGCACTGCAGAGGAGCTGCCGTGAATGGCAAACTTCAATGAGAGGCCTACCACATCATGCATGATATTTTAATGTTGGTCATGACGGTGGTGCTTGGAAAAAGAAGTATTTATAAGGGGGCACTTGGTGCAAAATAATTTAAGAACTACTATATCCATTATCTTTCAAACACACATTTGTCCGCGTCAACTTTGAGTGCGTGTGCGGACGTTTGTTACACATCAGTTCAGTGATCCCAGGTCCATCCTCTGTGGCAACTGCCATCATGCATGACTATGGAGAAAAATTACTTGACGGGAAGACCAGCACACATTGCAGACCCCCCTCCCCACCCCCTGACTGACGGAGCCAATCAGCCTATCATGGCCGCCGCAGATGGACAGACGCTCATTTACAGGTGCGCTGTGGGAAAGGCGGATGGATTTGATTGATTGACAGGCTGTCATTGAGTCACTGGGGCATTACAAAACCATCGCCTCGCATTACTGTAGGCCAGCAACATCCTGCTTGTGGGTGTGTATGTGTGTTTGTTGTGGAGTGTGTGTGCTGCGTGAAAGAGGGCGGTCAGGCCTGTGCAGATTACACATCCAGTGGGGCGACAGCTCAAGAATCAGGCTGTCAGGTGGGCCTGCCCCCCTTGTTCAAAGGCAGACAGAATTAAACAGCCTATCAGATGATGTCTGGCATACTGCACTGATGTACATGGATGTCTTTCTAACTTGCTTCAGTCGAGAACAGCACACCCTTAAAACTGTAACTATCAGAGCTGCATTCCCAAAACGTTCACCTGTTAGACACACTATTTTCGAATCATTTCATATTGGAAACAGACTTTTTTTAGACCAACATTAGGAAGAAAAAGAAATTACCTACTCAGCACATCAGTTAAGGCAATTCACAAGGTTGAACAGCTCGATTCTCTCACATTACCCACCTGCTTAAAAGCTTCTATCATTTTTGTCACGCTTTCTTTTTTCTTCTTTGCTGTAACAGTACTCATTGAAGGCACTCTTGTTCCTTGACCGCTACTGCCTCCATGTGGCCAAGATGGGAACATCAAAAGCGTGGAAAGGTTATTCGTCATATCCCTCATTGTGTATTCTCGACATCAGCACCCTCATTAGCTTCCACAATGCAAGACTTTTTGGCATGTGAACAGCAGCCATAAAAAATGCAACCTAACATTCATCAATTATAACATGCAAGAAGCTATAAAAGAAGCCAAAGGCGAAACGTGTAACAAATTGAATGTATAATGAGAGCAAAGGGGGATTGGCCTCTACTTCTTTTTGTTGTAATAGAAATAGACTGATGGGGGAACTCCACTGATGCATCGCTTTTCTCATGTGGGTAAAGTGATGACGAGCCTCGTCCCAAACCTGCACCGAGAGTGGCCTAAAGATAAATTACGGTTGTGGAGATGTGGTGAACAAATAAAAAAATTGAATTGACTGAACTATATTGCAATAGAATTTAATTGAACACTTTGATGCCTGAATTTACATAATGGTTTGAGACATATTATGTCCAATGCCGGGCAGAAAGGCAACAATTTTTCATCAGTGCTACTTGGAGGCCACATATGACCACGCACTTCCTAATCAGATGTATGACACTAAATGCCATTCAAAATATGGACAACATATGTGGAAAATACACGCACACAACATGCCACTGAAGAGCGACACTAAATTGCTAAATGGCAAACAAGTGCAAAAACTCATTTTGTGCATTTTTTTTCCCACAAAAATAAATTCACTCAAAATTGTAATACTGTTCAGAGACAGTGTTTGTCCTGTACCGTCATTCCAAATCTGCAAAAAAATGCAGTGTAAAACCCAGAATAAGTGCACATGTTTGCCACCTAGGGGGTGAATGGAGATAATACAATTTAAAACTACAGTCGACCACTCCATACTTGTGGTTCGGCATTTGGATATTGTCAGATTTATTTTTCTCTTTTTTTCAATATATTTTTCTACATTCAGTTCTTAGAGATTAAAAGTTAAATACAACTGAACTGCACTTTGGCAATGACAAATATTTTTTCCACCCATCCCAAATGATTAGTGTACTATCCATTCAAAATGAACACTTCTCCATGGGTCTTTGTAAAATAGTGCTTCAGGTTAACAATGAAACAAAGCGAAAAATGTAATGGACAAGAATTTGCGAGTTGCATACCTGAGTACACTCTGGCTGGGTGGTCTGGTTCGAGTTTCATAAGGGGAGAGGAAGCATGAGGTACAACAGCTTCCTGCATGCGGACCTGACATCGCGGTGACGGAGTGCGTCTGTTACTGATGTGCTGTTAACATGTTCTGCGAGAGTAGTCACGGCTCAGTGCAACCTGCTGCTTCACACCTGTTGTTTCATGTCAAATAAGTACGCTGCACAACACAGGAGGTGTTACACGCTGTGTGGGTGATTACAATGTTCCTTTATAAGGTCGAGTATCGCTGACCAGGAGCTTGATGTCAAGCGGGGACACAATTGATTAGTTGTGAAAAGTAAAGGCCGGGCCAAAATCTACACCGCACGGAACATTGAGCCGGCATGTCTGCTGGCACACGCCACCAGCACATATGTTCTCGCTCTTCTGTTATTTGTCATGTCCAACGCTCTCGCAGGCCCGTCTCATTTGGATTCTTTTGGAAGGCAAGCTGTTTTATCAAGTGTGCAACTCCCCAAATGAGTTTCCCACCTTGGCTTTGGCAGGCAGCGCTTTCCCCCCCTGAGATCTTAATGACCCCACTGCCAGCACTTTGCTGTTTCAGCTAATAAATTGTCTGTCGCACATGTGGGAAGAAACAGATGCATTTCAACCCGAACACTCGACGCGTATGTAAATTGTAAGGGTTTGGGCATAAGTTACACGATAGATGTATTGAAACTGTAACTGGTAGTTTGTCCACTAGGGGGTAGTAATGCAACCTGAGTGAGCTCAAACAGTATGGGACCTTAGAGCAATGGTGGGCAAACTTTTGTGCTCCAGCGGTTTTTAAAAACGGACAAACATGGATGAAAATGAATAAATAAATAAATAAATTCTGCCCCGTGACTGGCTGGCGACCAGTTCAGGGTGTAATGCGCCTTTCGCCCGTAGTCAGCTGGGATAGGCTCCAGCACCCTCCCGCGACCCTGTACAGGATAAGCAGTGTGGATGAAGACATGACATAAATAAATAAATATTTTAATAGTAAAACAATCTTCTTCCATCTTCTCTATTGATTTTATTAGCACTGAATATGCTCGCTCTTGCTTTGCATCACTTTGCATTGTAGTTTCAGTGTATTGATTAGGAAAAGGACATACACTACTGAGCAATTTTAATCTACGAGATCAGCATTAAAAACGGGCTTGCTTACATTATAACTGGAGTGATGACATCGTGGGCTATGGCTTCAAGGAGGTTTTGGGGAGTAAATGCAGATTGCACAGTGGTGACTTTGTCGCTAGAGGGAGACAAAGTCTAAGTTGAAGTCGCTTCAACACAGCAAGGTTTCAGGAACCAAGGGGTCGGTCTTCAGAATCGAAGTAGTAGGAGAAGTAGTCGTACTAGTAGTAGTCTTGGTTGAGGTGGTGGTAGTAGTTATTGTGATGAAGGTGATATGGAAGTGTTTGCAGCAGAAATAGTGTATTAGTTGTATTAACAGTAGCAGTAGTAGTTGCAGCAGCAGTAATAGTAGTAGTTCGGGAGGTGGTAATTGTTGTAAAAGTAGTGTAGTATTGGCAGTAGTAGTTCTAAAGGTAGTAGTACGACGAGTAGTAGTAATAGCAGTAGTAGTAATAGTAGTGGTAGTAGCAGTTATTAGTTTTATAAATGTAAGATGTAGTTTTCATTTTTAAAGATTTTTTAAAAAATGTTTTCATAAATGAAAATGTTTCCTCAATCTTATTTTTTTTTTGTTAAAATAACCTTGTCTTCAACAAATTATTCAATTTTAATTAGACTGGGTAGTACAGCGAGTATGGGGTTACATATACTCATCCAATGCAATTAAATGTGCAGTATTAATTATTCAGTAAGCTGTTGACGTTCCTTTGCATTATTTACCCAGGGGGAGTCATAAAGTATGTGTCTATCTCTGCATAACATCATTTTCCTCAGCTGATGCACTGTGCAGGTTACTTTCCAGGAAATATGAGTCTGTACTCAGAACTTATTTGATGCATGCTGTGCCGTACTCTCCAAAACATGGCTTGTTTTAGAACAACTATAAAACACATTTGTATAGTTTATCACAATCTTTTTATTTCAGAGTAACTTTTTTTCATGCATCTTTAAATTGCTCCCAGAAATGGCTGAGTCATCTTCTTGTACACTGCCAAGTGCCACATGATGTCGCCAAAGTCGTGGCCAAGTAGGAAAGTAGTAATTGGTGCTAAGGTAGTACATTGAAGTCATACACCTAAACCACAGGTGTCAAACTCCAGTCCTTGAGGTTCACAACCCGTAGAAGCTGATCATTTGAATCAGGTTTGTTGTATGGCTAACATGTAAAACATGAGGACTGAAGTTTGACACCTGTGCTCCTTACTGAAAGACAAGCTTCGCAAGTTTGGCAAGAAGCTAAGTTTAGCTTGGTTACGGAGTGTCTTTGACACATGTGCATGTACACGCATGTGCTTTTTTTAATTAAATCAAATCACCTGTTAGCAATTTATATGGAAGGGTAATGTTGTAAGATGAGTTTGAAATGCAATTAAATTGTTCGGGATCACAGCCTAAACTATGAGCGATGGTAATTTTAGGCGGGGGAGCATCAATGCTGTTTTTGTTTTCTCGCTATTTGCAGTGGGGCTCAGTCGATAACACCCACATTTAGTGGTGCTTCACTCTACAATATTTAATATTCTGTTCAAATGACTCATGAGACTCTGCTTTTTACGGATTGTTTATTATCGATTCTCTTATGTAGCCGGATTAAGTCACTTGCTTAGAAAACAGCCAGCTACAGATGGAGTAGCATTCAATTCAACGCAATCACAACGATGATATTGATAAATCAATATCACTTGCTGAAAAGTATCTTATCTTTTTTTAAAGCAGAATTTTGGATACAGCTCTTGCAATGGATCTTATCAGATAGCGCTTAGTGTAGTGCACGCGCGAGTAACGAGAAGCATTGTGAATTTCTCTGCAGCATTATGATTTGATTCTCAGCAAAGGCTTGGTCTGCTGATTACATTTGCACCTCTGTGCAATATTGCAAGCTGCCCAGAGCAGGAAATGTCAGCTGTTTGCACAGGAAGACCCTCCACTGGCCTCGCCCACGGCTTGGCAGCTCGCCACAGATCAACACTTCGTCTTTAAGGGAGGGTGGAGGGTTCTGGGAAAGTGTGTGACAACGGCAAAACATATTGGATAATCGCCGGTGGTGTTTCTGTGGACATCTTTACTAGAACAGGCTGGTCCGATGTGTCCGGACCAATCACAGCGAGGTGCATAATCACGCTTCCTGGAAGAGCGCCGAGCAGCACCATCTCTGGATGCGGAGGGATGCACTGAGATCACTTTCCGATTAAATCAATCACCGCATCGCTACACCATCATTCTATTTTTAGCAAAATGACTTAATTGTGCATTTTAAATACTACGAATACAATGTCATAAACGTTTTCTGGGAATTTCTTCTTCGAGTGTTTTTCAGCTCAAACTGGCTTTTAAACCTGCTTTTAGGGAAGCACTTGCCTTTACTGGAACATTGATTTGCTTGCAAGTGACTCACGCTTTAAGAAAATAGGGAGTTTCTGTACTATGACCAGCAGGGGGAAGCAGAGGACAATAATAAATCACAACTCGAGCTTTCTGGAATATGACTCAACATTACGCCAGTGGATTAGGACTCTTCATCATTTTATTACGTCAGCATTTGGTGCAACTCAATGCAAATGGACGGACCGACGGACGGACGGACGGACGGACGGACAGACAGACAGATAGATATGACATTTGAAAAATGCAGATGACATGAAAATGTAATCAATTTATGTTGAAACATTCAAGATATATGACCCAAATTCCAATAACAAATTCAAACAACTATACTGTAGATTTTATAATTAATTTCACATAGCTTCACAAAAAATATAAATGATAATAAATTTGTCATTGAGGCTCCATTTTTTCGACCCAAGACTTATTTAATTGGTGTGCTGTGTTAGTTATCTCCAGAACACCACACACTGTAAAAGTAAGCTATAGGTCGTGTGTGTGTGCGTGCGTGGGTGTGGGTGCGTGTGTGTGTGTGTGTGTGTTCTCACATTTCAAAATGTTAAAAATGGCTGTGTACGCTGCTTAATGTCTGGAAAAGTGTTTGAACAAGACGCAATACAAGAGCTCTTTTGATTGGTGCTGACAGCGAGCTCCAGGAATCCTTTTGCAATCTCTATACATTATCCCACTCTGCTGCTCAAGCAGTGTTTTTCACTGTTGATGTTTATCCTAATATGATATATAGTGAGTCATGCATCATTCAAAAACGATCTCATGTTGCACAAGTGACTGCATGTTGCAACACATTGCCGCATTTACAGACTGTTTGGAAAATAAAAACACTCTACATATGCAGGTCAGAGGTGAACACGAGACCAGACCGAGTGTATCTTGTCACGTGCCGTCCACATGCAAAAAAAGAATGCAGGCTGCTGATGCGCTATGTGCTCAGTGGCTGCATACTTGAGAGCAGGACAGGGCCCTTATGATGAGTGTCATGAGGTGTAGGCATGCAGTGGAACGCCAGCACACTCCAACTCGAGAGGGAAGGCATGCGTCTGCAGCGGCGTCACCGCTGCGGCCTATGTCAGAACTGATTGCGTTGGTTGCCTTTAAAAAGCCGCAAATGTCGCATTTCTTCAGGCCAAGTGAACCTCGGGCTGCTTTAGAAGAGTTTCTACATGCAACATTCAATGATGTAACAGGTCGTACTGAGTGACACAGTACAGTATGTGAAGGGCAGGCTTGTACAAAATCTTCTGCAAGACTTCTCCTTGTTATTTAAGCCAAACAAAACATTCTCCTCTTTCATGCCTGCAGGTTCTGTTAGTGGGTGAGAATTGTCCAATGCCTACTGTGTTTTATGTAAGACAAATAGCAAACTAAAGCACAGTGAGTTATTTTTGTGGGCTTTGCACATTTGGGAATAACCCTGACCAGTAGCATGTAAAACTAGTCCTGCTCAAAGAGAAGAGAAAGATAACATTGTGAAATTGTGCTTGGAGCAGCAGGCATGGGGTCAAGAAGGCCCTTTCAGCACATGCGCACGTTGAACACTTGGGAGGGGAGGGTGTGACCTTAAACATTTTACACACTTTACTCTCAGTACCAGTATAATGGTGTTGAATACAGTTCATTCTCCCGTTGATATCTGCATGCAAAATTTGATATGATGTTTAATGCTGCACAATGCCTGAGAAGAGTGGTCGCCAATTTCCAATTTGACTTAATTAGTCTGACATTTATTTATCTATGCCCATCACATAAACGCTCTTCCACTAACACTGCAGATCAACTTGATTTTACAATACAGTCAATTATTTTTGTGACAATTGTGTTTGTACTGTATGTGACAGCACTTTTCAACTTTAGGGCAAAACATTGTCTTAGACGATGTGAATGTGCTCTACTGGACAGCTTGCAAATTTTCATTTATTGGACAGACCACTGAGTCAATAAAAGTACTATTATTATTACAAGAAAAAAACACACCGTGGGTCAAAGAATAAGCAAATTTGTGTGTAAATCAATTTCACAATTGCATCATTGGGAAAAAAATGATAGTAGGTGGTTTCAGAGGAAAAATCTTGTGCCATAAGCAATTGTTCATCACTCATTCCTGGGAAAGATTCTTTGCTGCAACTTGGTGCCTACTTTTGCCTGCAGAAATATCTGCTTAGATTAGTGTGGCCTGCCTTCCCACACTGTACACCTCAGTTGAACTGTCTCGCGCTATTGACTCATGACTTTGATGCACGTTGCAGGCAAAACCAATCAGCATGACGAGCGAGAATAAACTCAGTCAGCTTGTTCTGAAATGATCTTAATGGTCTCGGTCGCCCTGGGTCGGCCTTAAAAGACTCGACTTGGGACCAAATTCCTGTTCTACACTTTCAGCAGGCCAAAAAACAAGAGTTGAACACTATCCACTGCCGACAACTTGGTGGTCTATGCTGCTTAGTGTGTCTGCCTAACAGAAGTGACATGCATCTTAGGTTCACTGATTCTTCAAATGATGGTCTATGTGTACCCTCCAATTAACTGGCAACCAATCCAGGGTGTACCCCACCTCTCGCCTAAAGTCTGCAGCTCATTGGAAACCGCAATGATGAAAAGCACAACAGAAAATGAATGAATGGACTATTCACAGAGGGAAAGATGGTGGACATCCAATTTTTTTAACGGTAATTGAGAGCCCCATGTCCAACTCTTGTCTTTAAAAAAAACTGTATTCAATGTTTGTTACATTTTCTGAATAAAGTGACAAAAATGATCCATGCAAACAACAAAACAACTATTTTGATGCCTCAGTCTATGATGGTACAAAAGTGAAAAAGGCGTAATTAGCACCTTACCATATTTAAGGTTAATAAGTTCAGATGAATATTTACTGCAATAATGACATCTTGTGCTTATGAACAGCGCACAAAGGACTAGTTTGTGCAGAGGCATAAGACTCACGTGGCACAACAGGGCATGCTGAGTTAGCATCGGACTTACTGTTTTTTATTTATTTGTTTTATGTTCACGACTTTGAATGGTTTCCTATACAAATATGGATACATTTCCTACTTCATTAGCACACTATGTTTTTACTGTACGTACAAACATCTGCAGCAGGAACAGGGTACCATCATACCCCCTGAATACTGCTTGTCTCGCTTGTTACCCTTCACACAACACAATGAGTAATACACGCTTTTCAGAGATTGCCCTCACACCTCAGTGTCCCCTTTCCAAGAAGACAACCTGTGCACCATGTCAATGTGACTTCAATGTTCAAACCCCCCTCCAATGTCTTTTCACCTCCTCTTCACAGACACAGTGGGAGGTACTTACCGACAAATGATTGACATTGGCGGGCTTTTCCATCACAGATATGTTGATTTACAAACACGCATGTGGCAATGGGTACCGCCTAGTCAGTGCCTCACCACGTTTTGATATTGGCCACAGATGGTCCACTTGTGCTCAAGGAGCAAAAAGTTCTGAGCGTGGGGGGAGTACTATGCAAGAGGAGCTAGGGGGAGCAGGTAAATAAATGGAACAAAGAAAATGGTGCAGGACATTCTGACCCAGTGTGTAGAGAATGGAACAAACACTAAACGAGTGCGTGTGTGTATGTCCAAACTTTTGGCCAACGTCATCTCCCCTGTACTGCTTGGACTGACAAAAGTTCATTGGGCCAAGGGTGGTTGCACAGATCTTTGCAAATCTAACTGTGCACAGACTATACAGCCAAGGTACACGCACACGCTTAAGAGAGATCAATACCTATTAGAATGCACTACGGGGTTATGTTACTCTTCCCTCTAATGTGCACACGCTATAATTTGTGTCAGTAAATGATCACAGCCGTTTCTTTTCAGTCGGACACTCTATATTGGTGTCATGTGTATTACCAGCAGCACAGCTTCAACTATATACAGCATTTCATAACCACAAGTTACATACGGTAACTAGCTGCAGCCTATAATGAACATGCAGCACTGTGAAAATCTTTGGTTTAAATAGTAGAGTCGATGTGGTGAAATACAGAATTTGGGAGAAATACGGCAGAAAGCTTAGACAGAACTTTGCAGTTAAAACAAGATTTCAGTTTCAGACACAGATGGTCTCCAAGTGCCCATTGAGAGCGACTAACTTTACTGTACATCATCCACATGGGGGGATGTTTTTGCAGCTCCCTTTAAATGTACTTTGCATGCCCTAAAAAATACAAAATAAAAAAAATCTCCACAAATATCAGACTGCACTTTGTGCTCAACTTGAGCTGGGCAAGAAAATAGGGTCCTGTGTGGCTGAGTGTTTTTGGTTTTCAGTTTACACTTGAATATTTTTCAAACGTTGCATTCGAGCTGTGTTTAGTTAATTAAAAGGTGAGATTAGTGCAACCAACAATTGGACCCCAAACAGATTTATAATATTTTTCTTCCTTTTCCATGGGAAAGTTGCCTTGCCTTGTCTCTCATTAGATTGTGCAAGTGGTGATAATGTTGCGGCCAGTCAGTACATAGTTTCTATTTATAAATAGAGGAGCACAGTGATCTTGTGGTTAAAGAGGATCCAGAAACACATGACTTTCTATTTTAATTGATTCACAGATGGGGGAGGGGCAGGGGGCTTGGGGCAAAAGTCAAAATCCCCGCCCGCCTCCCACCTAGAACAGGACGTCTTAGTTACAGGACACATGTCTGCAAATAAGTGTGAACAAGAGACTGCTCAGGCAGATTTGTGATTGGGAGAGTGGCCGCGAGATAATGACCTTGGCAGCCCTACTTGGAACCATTGTTTAAACATAGTGGAGTTTGTCCCATTGTTGCTTAACGCACTGTTGGAACACCAGTGAACAGAGTGTGCAGAAAGCCCCCGAACACACACACACACTCACCCACACACCCCATCCCATTGTAAAGACACACGCTGGACTGTCAATAAGAGGTGAAAGGTTAACCAGTAGCTGGCCAAGAAGTCAGAAGGTCAGCATTCAGGGTCTGTGTTGTAATTATACCATCCCCTGGGCTGTGTAAAAAGGGGCTAGGCAGCTGTCCCTTGCCCGTAAAGTTACATTAACCCTGG
The DNA here is from genome assembly GCF_059441095.1 of Idiotropiscis lumnitzeri. Classification (NCBI taxonomy): domain Eukaryota; kingdom Metazoa; phylum Chordata; class Actinopteri; order Syngnathiformes; family Syngnathidae; genus Idiotropiscis; species Idiotropiscis lumnitzeri. The sequence continues at coordinate 30,728,265 of NC_142391.1, forward strand.
CTAAGTGCAAACTGGACTTGTGGCTGACTCCTAATGACGGGAGCACAAGTGGGATGATGGTGGTAGAATCGAGGGATGAGGAAGGGTGATTTGTTTCAGCATGCAATGTAACTCACTGTCCACTTCATTAAGTACACTTGCGCACACTAAAACAACTTAACTGATTGCAACAGGGTATCTAGAAAGCTGAAAAGCAAAGAAGATATAACAAAAAAACAGAGGAAGATAACCTAACAGTTGCTAACAATACAATGGAACCTCGATTTAAAAGAACCGGATTGAAAACAGTTTCCAGACCACTCAAAACAACCCTTCGAGTAGTACCTTTCAAAGTCAGTTAGGTTCAAAATTGGCTGCAATTTGGCATCAAACATCAACAGACAGACACTGGTCATGTGATTCCAGCTTGTGCTGCTCTCTTTCCAGAACTAAAAAGCAGGCTAAAAAGTGAGCCAATGTGGCAGCCATGTTGAATGGGGAGACTTTCCCGTCAAAAGCAATGCTTTTACATACACGGCGGCCATGTTAGAGGGAACGACTGTCCCATCAAAGACTATTTAAAGCATTAATTTAGCGCTTTTAGTCGAGCATTAATCTCAGGCATCTAATCGTAATGGAGGTGAAAAAAAGAGAGCACGAACATCATGGCTCATGAATGCCACCTGCTGCAGGCCATTATCCTCTCCACAAGCACCAACAAGGTCATTTTCTAACTTTAAAACCTTGTAAACAATTTCAGGCACTTTTTGTATTTATTTATACTAGTTTTGGGCTACAATGGGAATTTTTACACTATGAAAAAAGTACAAATGTTGACCATATCCGATGCTTACGCTTCATTCTGGTTTTATATATCATATCAAATACAATTTTCATGAATAAATTATATACAGGAATTAAAGTTTGGTACGTAAATCACTGCTGGTTGCTCATTGGATAAGCATATTTGTCATTTTAGCAGCATTTTGAAGATGTATAAGTAAAAATGACAACAAATCCAGTTTCCACTTAGCACCTAAGATTCATCCACAATAAAATGAGTCGCATTGACCATAACAAAGAGCCTCTCTCCATCACTCGAAAGACTCTTGTCCAACTTTGTCCTTGTTAGTCAATGTGTTTCGTTCTTACTCATGAGTTCAATGCAGCAATATTTTTGCAGTTGTAGGGAAATGGAAAACCGGCCCACTCAAACCCAGGCAAGGCAAATAGAGCTAAACTGGTATTATTCAGCATCAAATCGGCACCCACGATCTTCGTTAGACATCCTTGAAAAATCAATATAGTTCTTGTTTTAGCTACAAAAGGTCAAACATTTTGTTTACATCTCCTCCACTGGAGCTTATTAGCTTCTGCAGGTGTACCTAATGAAGTGGCTGATGAGTGTAAAACATGAATTAAATAGTCCCTTTGCTCTCTTACAAAGAGACATATGCTTAATGCCGTCCTTTGAGTGAGCGTTAAATGGGCCTATCTTCCCTTCTGGTGCTGCTGTCGAATGCCCCCAAGGGCAAGAAAAGGAGAGGGGTATCTGAAACCTATCACTGCCCCCCAACCCTCTCCTGTCGTCCTCAGTTGTCATAGCCCACATGCCTGAATCACATCAGTACCCATTAAAAAAAAAAAAAAAAGGCACACGCACGCATCCCTGCGATGATTCATCCTTAACCCCTCGTTACTCCCCGGGGAGCATGAGTGACTCAGGATGAGAGGAGGAGTAGAAGGAGCGGGACAGAACATAATGGTGGCAAGTACACGACGAACCAGCAGTGCCGTCGAGTGGCGGAGCGATGAGCAGTTTGGCCTTCAGTGCTCAGAGGGGGCCATGCAAGGGAGACAGCTCGAGAGAGGCGCCTTAGTCACCACGACAACTGCTGTGTGGCACTTCACTGAGAAACATTGTGTCTCTGCTTTCTGCAAGTGCCATTTATCAGTATTGGCGGTTTATGATAAGGAATGTTTTTCAGAATGCTCCCCACTTGTTTACACTGCAGAGTAGTTCTCAGTTGTAAATGATCAGAGCCATCTTGGCATTTGCTGCTGGCCTAATTGTCTAACTATCAGAAGCAATGATCTACAACTTCATTTTTATATTTCTTCCATGAAATTGTTTCAATTTATTCCCAACAGTCTCTTCTCTTCATTTTATTGCGTTTCTCTTGGCTGCATTGCTTCCAGCATATGCATGTGTGGGTGCCTTTTTTGGTCTAATCAGATTTCATGAAATGTCAATCTAATCGGCCCAGAATCAGTAGTGCTGGCCCATTTAATGTAAACGATTAGCAATGGGACTGCTTCTTTACCCAATCAGATTTCAAATTCATCCTGACTGGGCCAGAGTGCTCCCCTCGATGATGCGAGCAGTTTTGCGGCCTCTGATTGGTTGGTCAGAGCATCATTTTTACAGCCAACTTTGACAAGCAAAAAAGAATTGTACTGTAGCAATTTAACATGATAAGTGAGTATCATGGAATGTTTTTTATCTTTTTGATGATGATCGCGGCACCGTTGTGTGCTCTTATATGGCATTTTTGTAATTTTGCACCTGTAATGATGGTTTCTTGAATTGCATGGTGATACTGGTGGTACAGAGACGTATATTAAGTCACTGCAGTTCCTTGAAGGCCCAGGTCCCAAACGCTGATAGTTCTGCACCGTGAATCATAAAGCCAATGTAGGTGCAAGATAGCCCATTTTGAAAAATTTGTGATCCTAATTGGTGCTCTTATGAACTACCACTGCGACCTTTTTGAAACCAAAGTGGAATGAGTCAGAGCACCTTAAAGCATGGCCCGACCGCATGCTGGGGTAGAAGAGGAGGGAGAGTGCCTTGCAGCCAGGAAAATGACTCACGACTCTCTTTCTCCCTTTCAGTTCTCGAGGGCGGTAGGTTGGTGCGCGTGTGTGGGCCCGGTGGGTGTGTGGCAGCGTGTGGTGAGCCGTCGGTGTGAAAAGCAGCCCTGCACTAATGTCACTCGCAGAAACACAATCACGTCCCGTGAGAAATTGGGCAAACTGTGCAGCAGTGATCTAGAAAGTTTCCTTTAATGCATGTTAGCAGTGGAGTTTCCCCTGATTGGGGAATTCTCTGCTTGCAAGCACCCACGCATACACTCACCAGCAACGACATTAGCTACACTTTCGTATTGTGTTGAGATCCAATACAAGAGTCGTATCAAGAACTCAATGCATCCATTTTTTTTTTTATAGTGCTTGTCCTCATTGGGGTCGCAGGTAGGGATGTGATCATTCTGAGAACTGGTGTTTCTACCAATATAGAAGAGCTTGGCTTCAAATGTGAACCAAGCAGCTCTTCAGTTCTACATCATGTTGTGTTAAGTGGCACAACTAACATCCTATTCCCTTGACTGCAGCATCCACGTGGTGGAAGGGGGCCATAAAGACGAGAGGTCATTATCGGATTGACCCCTTTAATGGAGTACGATGACCTCTGACCTACACCGGACCAGAGTCCGTATTGACTGAGAGTCAGCACACTGAGTGAAGAAGGGGAAGCTCGATCCGGATCGTGTCCGTGTCTGTGCTGCAGAGGGCGTGGCTTCTGCCGGCAGAGGAAGTGAGCGCTGTGCCTGATTGTTATCTGGCTGGCAGGAAGTTCTTTTGTCTGTGGGGTTATCTAGCAGTCTGCAGAGGGGTGACGTGAGTGCACTGTGTACTAAAAGGCCGCTTTGCAGCCACATTGAACAGCTGGAGCTGGTTATAACATTCGAACAAATAATGCAACCAACCAACCGAATAATGCAGACATCTCAAACGCTCTCACCATGGGAGCAGCAATTAAACCACAGTGCTGCCATAAGCTAATTTATTTTTCAAAAATAGTCTCGTAAACCACGCATATGTAATCTTTTTAAAGTTAAATGTGCATAATTACATGTGCAAAGTGCATGTCAGAACACATCATTTAGGAGTTAAGGGCAATACTCCATTTGTTAGCACGTCTGCCTCATGGCGCTGCGTTTTATGATTGGAATCTCAGTTTTGCGTGCACACCCTGGACTAATTGCAAGGCAATTGCAGGACACATAGGGACAAACAACCAGTTGCACTCGCATTCATATTCATTGACAATTTTGAGACTTCAACGATCCTAACATTCCCGTATACAGAATGTGGAAGGAGAAAGCATCCACAAATTGAAGGAAAGCATGCAAACCCTACACAGGAAGACCCAAGACAAGATTTGAACCCCACGACCTCTCTGATTGACAGTGAGGCCGGCATACTAATTGCGAGACCACCAGGTTGCCCAGCAATCCACATCTAGCTTTACTATAGAGTACCAAAATGTATCGTGGTGGGCTGAGCTGAACGATACCAGCTTGATTGTTACTTAATTGTGATTTTGTGAGTGTGATTAGCGCACAGCTGACTGTTAAATTCCATTAGCTAACAACATTGTGTGTCTCGTGTGCCTGGATGCTAGCACACACATTCCCTTCATTCCTCGTCTCCCTGGCTCTTTGCCTCTTCTTCCATTTATTCCTGCGTTCGTTTTTTCTAGGTCCCTGTCAGTACTCATTGTAATGCTTGCCCTTGGTGAGTCTTTTTTTTTTTGTGTGCACTTTAAATCTCACAGGAATTTTGAGTTAGGGGGACCTCACAGTGTGAGCAGGCGCCTCCATGGTGGTCTCGCGTGAGCTCTTGCGCTCTCTGTTTACCTTTGGCATGTGTGCCTGTCTGTGACAAAACACAACCACACACATTTCGAGCACAATACAGAATGTCAGCAATACAGTATACATTGAAGATAAACTCACTGGACACTTCATGAGGTACACCTGCACAATCTCTGACCTGTATTTAAATGTAACATGCACCAACGTTGAGTACTTTGGCTGTCATTCAAAACAAATAGATTCTTGCTTTTACATACAGGGTGCACTTTTGGCTAAATGTACTCGATTGACAATGAGGTGGGGAAAATTAACCATTGATTTTTTTCATTTTTATTATTTTCAGAGATATGGGGGAATTGAAAACACACGGACTAATGGTTGATGCATGTGCCTCATAGTTCTTGTTTTAAAACTAGGTTCTGACCAACAAGTCTGGATTTGACTTGTTCTCTGGTGAAGCAACCCATGAGCCACGGGAACCACGCGGCACGTCACTTGACGGCTGCTTCTTTCGTTTGTTCGACAAACGAAGCGTCAGCATTCGACTCACAGCTTCTAGATGACCATGCTTTTTTTTGTTTTTGTTTTTTTGTCAAAAAGTAATCCTTAAGCTTGTCCATCGCTATTACTACTACTATGTCTCTGCTATTTCCAATTTCACCATGCTATTCCACCATGCCCAGTCCTATAAGGCTTCATTCTCTTCCGCGTGATTACTGGTTGATCTTATATTAACTTCCATCTGCGGGCCATTTTTTGTAAACAACATTGGAGTCAACCCTTATCCTTCAGCCAAAAACTGTGTGAGCCCCTTCTGTACACTTTCGCTTAAAAAAAGAATGTAAGACGCATAAATACGTCTTAGGTAGGCAGGGACAAAATTTCTGAAGACGTGTATATATGTTTTCTGGATTAAAGTGAGTTAAGGTGTGACTATTCAATCATCTGTTGCACAATCAACCAAATTCTTTTTTGATTCATCATACACAGGTTTATTATTTCCAATCCCATTTGACATAGACAAAGAGCCTACTTCTTTGAAGTTTGAACTATAAGTGACTTCTCATTTTTGTTGGCAAGGCTCGAGCTGTATTTGCGCCCGAGCAAATGAGTCTTTGAGGGCCCATCAGCTATAGTTAGAAAGAGACAAGAAGCCGCTTGTTTGTGCAGGTGTCTCTTTGCTGGTGGTAGTGGTTTACGATGCTCTCGCACATCCATCATTTGACACGTTTCAAGTGGCGACTGCGGCTCGTCTGTTTGCATGCATACAGGACAATGAGCCTCACCGAGCCAATTTCAATGTATGCATTTGCGGCTCCAGTGGAGGGAGAGGCCCTTCTGGATCTGTATGTCGGGTATATCTCGGGATTAGAGCCTTCGTCTGGCATTGGAGTTTACAAGGCGGTCTTTCGCCATACGTTTGCAGCCCTGATGCTAACCACAGACATGTAACATACACATAAGCAGTACTTTCTCGGCCACACAACCGGTTCTCAGTAGGAACACACTTTGATTCAGGTCTTTCTTGCCATGTCCAAACCGACACGGTCTTTCGGTGTGCCGCTGGAATACATGGGAAAATCTATAAGTAACTTCTAAGGTCATTCCAGGACTCGGGTCAACAGCCATTTTGTTTTGATTTAGAAATTGTTTAGCCCTTTGCAAATAATGAAATATGAAATACTCCTTCAAATTGCTACTATCATAAAAAAGAATTACACCGGGGTGTTTAAATAACATTAAGTAGCATTTTAACTGTCATGCATTGCATAAAGAAGATAACTTGTGGGGGCAACCTTTACGTTAATGTCAAATGATGACAAACACGCAGAGATAAAATTCTGGAGGTGGGTCTCTTCACATTAACACCAGCAACACAGCTCTCTTGAACTCTCTCTTTTATTCTATAAAATTGTGCTTATTGCCATCTTGTCATATTATGTCATATGTCCTGGACAGAGATGTGCACCATTTTCAATGTCTTTAGTTGGTTATTCGGTTATAATCATCCATTGGTAAATATTTGTGATGGAATTGAGAAAAAAAAAGCAACATACTCTAGTGGAGTTAATCTTTCACATGCTCACTGAGCTCAAGTCTCATTTCTTCATGCATGAGAGACTCTCTGTGAAATTACCACTACAGATTTTACAAAAGCACTGTTCCATTTTGATCTTCTTCACCCACGTTTACATTTCTGCACCATTGCATTCTGGAGACTTGCAGAGTGGCCTCGCTGTCTCTTGGATTGTGTAAGAGCTCTTTGAATCTATTAAAAGGCTTGCAGATTGCAGGACATCAATTTGATCTTCGGCTGTGTGGTGAACACTGTTCTCAGCTGAGAGCTCTCATCTGGTTTGCGTGCTGGGGTTAGGGTTAGAAGCTCCACATGAAACCAGCTCGTTTTGCATGTTGCAGCTGAGCTCTGCGCCACTGACATGTGGCTTCTGTGCTCGCATTTTGTCTTGTCTTTTTTTTTTTTTTTTGGCCAACAAAGGCTTTTTTCTTGCTTTGCACGTCAAAACTATCCTAGAATACAGAAAAGGGCATGTCAAGCCAACCGCTTCTAAATTGGATCAGAATTTGTAAACGTTCAAAGGCATGCATACCTAGCTCCGCACATGCCTGCATTCTGTCATTAACATCCGTGCACATACAACATGGCTCATTCCTTGCTCCATGCAACCATAATACTTCTAAATATAACACAGATCAACCATAGTTGGAAACTTTAAAGCTAGGAATTTATCCTCAGCTCACCTTTGACCTCCTTTGTTTTGCTTTTATCCTTGACTTTTGGTCACATTTTTAAAATGAAGAAGCAGAAAGACTCCAGCATTGTTTGAGTACTTTGGTCCAGCAATAGTGAGTGTTTTAGAGTCATGCCTGTGGATGATAGAGCTGTTACTAGTTAAGCAGCAAGCAAGCAAATTGCTCACTGGCTGCAGACTTGCTCAGATGTGTGTTTTACTGCACGTGTGTGCTGTTTCTTTTTACATGACATTACTGATTGATGTGATGTGTGATGTCGGTGAGAGAGTTCTCATTATTCAAATGTTTGACTTCTGCTTTTGTCTTTTTGACAGTTGATAATATTTAAACCACACGGTGGTAGAGTGGTTAGTTCGTCTGCCTCACATTCAAGAAGTTCAGGGCTGGAAACCCAGCACTGCGTGGAGTTTGAATGTTCTCCCTCTACTTCAGTGGGGTTTCTGTGTGTACTCCAACTATCTCCAACATTCCAAGTATGTTCGGTTCATTGAAAATTGTGACAATGTGGTAGACACACGCACATTTGCATTTTCTCCAATTTCTTCTCTCAGTATTTTTTAATAAAACATATTTTGGGGGTTTTGATCTGTTTTCCCCCCACCCACGTATCTTAAATGCTTTTCAGTGTTTTTGGAAGAATTTATGGGGTTGAAAATATTTATGTGTAGTATTTTTTTCCCCTGTGCATTTCAGAGGGTGTCAATTGTACTAAGATTTTTGATTAGTTGTCCATCCATGCCCTGTAACTAAAACTCCTTGCACACACGCTGACCGTGACTGAGTCACTGCCACCTACTGTAGTTGATGTGCAATTACACATGCATAACGCCTCCCCCATGGGGTTTGTCCCGCCCCACTAGTTGAGAAGGATTGATCTAGACACTTATGTGTCCTAGTGATTGACTGGCGTACTCTGCCTCTGACCCAAAGTCAGCAGGGATTGACTCCTGCCAACTAATGAATCTAATAAAGACAAACGTGACAGAACATAGGCATAGGATGTTGACTGTGGCTTCCACTGTATTTTTATTGTATTGTTGTAGTCCAATGACTTGTGAAGGGAGATGTCTGGCACACAGTGTCCCAACCTTGTCACTGACTATTAATTCTTCACACACACTCGTAAGCAGACTGCTCACAAATACAGACATGAGCACACAGACACAAGCCCATCCCTCAGACAGACGAGTCTCTCTCTCACACACACACCTACACAGACACACAAAACTACATTTCCAGCCAGACAGCATGTTGAACAGATAACTTCTCTTGATGTCGTCGCCGCAAAGTCACGAGGGAGATGATTTATTGAAGGCTTTTCCCGCCAAAATGATCATGTTTTTCCTTTGACTGAAACTCAGTGGCTGGCATGTTAACAGAGGATTTTGTTCCCGCTTTCTTTCAAACCCGTCTCCTCCCTCCAGGGGCAGACACTGGGAGTCATTAAATGACACACAGTACGGGGAGAGTCCTGCTAGACAAAACTAAAGCTGGAAATAGGAAGCGTTTCAGACGCACACTCATGCAGTCAAGTAGGTGATAGCGGCCCATTGGAAAGCTGTTATTTGGCAAACTGCATTGGGGGTGTTTACAGAACAATTAAGAGCCTGAGTAACAGTCTACTGCCGTGACAGGCACTTTTATTATCGTCTGCAAAGCGAGCAGATCTGACGGAAGATGGTTATTATTCAACATTCGTCAGTGTTTATGGCACGGTGTCACTCGTGCCTCGCTGCACGACTCCCGCTGCATAACACCGACGCGTGACCTTATTCCAGATGGGAGCCGTTTCTGGCCCAACGAGCTTAGACGCTCGATTAGGAAACACTGACAAAGACGGAAAACACGTGATACCGTCTGCTGGAAATAGAAGGAAAACTTTCTTTTTCACGTAACCACAAGACCCAAAATAGACATTTCCAGGCTGAAGCCTGTGAGGGAAGGTGCGCGAGGGCAAAGGAGGGCAATCTTAAGAGGGGTATTTACTGCTCTCATCCACTTAAAGAAGCACGGATTCCCCCTCAGGCTGCCCTACATTCAAGATTTCTATCTTGGAGCAGCTTTGTAGAGCAGACAGATTACCCACAGTATCCAGGTGAGAGGTAGGCCAAATAGGATCTGGGTTTCTAAGCTTGGCACTTGTTGATGTTGAGTGCATTTACCTGTGCAAACGCCGTGCAACTGTTTGGAGTGTGTTCAATGCTCAGTACACGACGAGCACATTTTATTGTTTGCAATGGGAATGGACTTAAAAAAAAAAAAATTATCTGTAGACAACTTATTAGGTACACTTGCACACTTAAATGAGATCCAATACAAGAGCTGTATGAAATAAGGCTCACTGGTGATGAACTGCAACATATTGAGCGGTAGTGTAGCTAAATGGGGAAAACAAAATGCACTTAGGTTGAACAATCGGTTCCAGAAGGCTGTAGAAAATAATCGAAATAGATCGTTCCTAGACAAACAGTACAGGCAAGATTATAAATAACATTTCTGGCAGATTGATGAAAGACTTTAAATTGGCTTTTGGTGTGAATGTGATGTGAACGCTGGTCTATTTGCGAGGATAATAATTTACAGCGAATGAACTGCCATACAAGCATAAAAAAAAAGTTGACAATGAAAAATGTCAAGGCAAGTGTGAAAAGAAGTTCAGAAAATTACACTCAGCCCTAACCAGAAATGTGAGTCGACTTACTTAATGTCACTTGCAGTTCAAAGAAAAAGCAAAACTTGCCGGCTTAATGCTTTGATGTGAACGGAACTGACATCCAGTAAGGTGTACTGTGATACTCCAAAATTTTGAAAATCGGCGCAATGTATTTTTTTCAGAAACATTCACCAAATCCACTATAGAGGTGCCACTGTATTACAAAATCACTGTATTATAATAAATAAATTGGCAAATAAAGGCCTTAACGTTACCATCTTAGTCACTGACAATGTAGTGCTTCATTCGCCTGATTTACTTGAAAGTGTGGATTTAGTTCCAACTCAGTGTATTGTGATTTATTGTGCATGTTGCGGCTTGTTTTAGCAGATCCTTTGTTTACACAAGGTGCGCTATCATTAAATGTAGACTCCAGACGACTGTCTCATGCCCAGTTTAAGGAAGATGGGAGTTTTCCCAACTGCGTCTTCTATAAATAATTTGTAACATCGCTCATGAGCTCAAGCAAAAGCTTGACCAAAATTAATTTGCAATGGAAGGGAGGGTCACTTCCTTCCTCTGTTTCTTTTTCTCCATCAGCTTCTCACTGCCTGGCGTGTGTGTTGTTCAACCTCGGTCAGGCGTGTTCAGAGCGTCTCTGTCACATCCTGCCGCTAAATCCACTTCCCTCTGAAATATTTCATTCTTCCCTCGTTCCTCTGCGTCCATACATGTGTGCACAAAGTGCTGTGCGAGCACATGCACAAGCGATGATCAGTCTTCATCTTTTTTTCTCACACATCTCCTCCTACCTTGGTCAGCAGATACTAAATGACTAATAACATAACTGCTAATATAAATAAGATCACAAAATCTGCTCCCTCAGTGGTTTCGTTGCTCACAAACTACGGATGTAAACAAACACCATCTTTCAAGGCGACCGCTCTCGTCCGCGATGTCCCTTTTTGGTGACACACATGCACACCTTTGTATGTGGGTCAAATCGTGTGCCTGTATTAAATGTAGTCCTCGGAAGCAGGTCAGATAAACCGTTATGCACTGGCCCAGATATCTTAACCTATATTCGCGCCATTGCATCAAGGGTGGGAAAATGGAGAAAAATGGCATGGCGAAAAAAAAAATGCAACGTCACAAAAGCTTTTGTCCCGCTCTTTGAGACCCCTCGGTGTCACAGCCAGAACTGGCTGTTCAGGAATATTGAATGTCAGGATGGATGGGAAATTGTGATTTTCCATTTGAGCTATGTTTTGTTCTCCAGCCTTTGCACAGTCTTGTTGTTTCCAGTCAACGTTAACAAAGCAAACTAAGCTTGTTGCATTGATATCCATATTCAATATTCCTGTTCATTTAATTGTTTTTACACTTAGGGAAGGCCCATTGTCTCTTCATCTCAACCTAATCAGTCAAGACAGACAGAGAAGGGACGAGCAGCTTAAATGCTGGAGGGGTGTACGATTTTTCATCATTGCTACAGGTGGGCCACCTAAGACCAAACATTTCCTGACCAAATAAAAGCTTGATTTGAAATACAGACAAAATAGGTGCATATATATTCTCTGAAACAATTTCATTTTTGATAATACATTTTTCAATGCGTTCAAAAGAAAACCACTATTCTAACTTGACAACAAAACACTACAAAGGGTTCCCTTGAATAAAACTTACCAAGTTATCAAGGATAGCACAAAATTGCTGAACAAGAAACCAACATTAAGTGCAAGAAGTCATTTTGTACATTTTTTCACAAAATGTATTCACTCAATACTTTAATATTATTGCGGTACTATCCTACATATCATTCAAAATCCACACAAAAAGCATTACAACTACTGAGGTTGTAGTATTGGGTATAAAAGCCAGTGTAAGCGCAATTAAGACAAGTCTGCCATCTAATGGTAATTGGTGATATTACAACTTAAAACTGAAGTCAAGACCTGGATATTTGCAGTTTGGCATAAATGTATTTTATTTTCCAATATTTTTTCACATTTTGAACTTTTCCCATTTTAACTCATTCACTACCAGCCAAGTAAAAAATGATCTTAATTATATTCCCTTTCCTCATTTTTTTTTCATGAAAATCTGGAATTGAATGTTAATCAGTGCTTTTTGAATAATTATTTGGGTCTATCCATCTATTTATCACTCTCGCTCTCTCGCTATTTTTTTAAAATTTTTATTATTTTTATTTTTAATGGAAAAAAAATCAAAGCAGCTTCAAAGCCTCGTGCACTGTGGACAAGTGTTGCTGTCATATACAAACAGTTACCATATTTTCTGTAATTCCTCAATTAGTTCAAACGTAATGTATTTTTCGTCTTCTGTTTTTTTTTCATAATGTCGCTCATCCTGCGACATATGCTCAAGTGTGACACAATTTCACAATTATCACGTATGTGCAGTTTTTCTCCAAATTATAAAATACTGATAATATTTTGAAGAACGTTGTTAGCACGTCTGCTTTCCAACTCTAAGGTTGAATTTGCATGAGGTTTGCATGGTGACTGCGTGCATTGTCTTGTAGTTCTTTTCACCACATTCCAAAACCATGTGAAGTATTGCAAGACCCTAAAATGTCCCAAGGTGTGGATGAGAAGGATAGTTTGTCTTTTTGTGTCCTGTGATTGGCTGGCGACCAGACATCAGCTGGGATAGGTTGCAGCTCACTCGTGATTTTGAATCATTCATGCGTCCTTGCTTACCTCTCACTGTGACCTCGTTAAGTTTAACCTCGAAACTCCAAGAGAGGAACTTGACTCATTTAGAAAAGCACACAAACTCCACAATGACACGTCGCAATTTGTCCTGCTCACCCGAATCTTTTTAGTCCGTGCGCATGTATCAACCAACCATTCTCCTGTTGGCCGCTTGCACATGCAGTGTGTGTATGCATGCGCTAGAATGACATGACATGCATTAGAAAAACTCAAAATTGTATCTTTTTCTTTTTGTGGAAAAGCCTGTCGTAAAAACAATTCTTTGACAATCTTCACACATTTTGCACTTGCTCCTGTCTATTTGCCAGGGAGTGCATCATCATATCGATTATTCCTCCGAATGCTGCTGATGTTGCAGTGATAGTCCGGGAGGAGAGCTTGATGGAACGGAATTAATGAGTCAGGCTCTCGTTACACAAGAGATTAATGGAAGAATGCAGTTGCAGCAGCTATCATCATTTCTTCAGTATTATGGGCCGTACCAGGAAGCCGTGATACAATTTTTACTGTCAGAGCTTGTCGTTCGCTGAAATTGAATGAGACATTCTTTGTTAGGAAGTAAGTAAGTTGAGTTGTTTTATCGTCAGTTTCTTCAGTGACCTCCCTTCTTTGCCCAGATGTGGCACAATAGAGTCAAATGCAACACATCACGTGACCAGACATCACCTCAAACGCTTGCCACGTCTGCAACCGCTCGTCTTTGAACTTCCTCAAGAGACAATCCGACATGTCAAAGTGTTGCTGTTGTCTCTAATTACAGTTTCCTTATATTACAGGGAAGTCAGGGGACTCCTACTGTTCTACTCTGCCAAGCCTTTGTAAATGCGCGCATCAAAGACGACTAGAGACAGGAGCTACCCCGAAGCGGCCATTCTACACTCTTTTATGCTAATTAAATGTGAGCAAAGCTGTCAAACTACAGTAACGTACAAAAGACATGAAGGCATGGCACAAAAAAATATATACTTCCATTTGACGTCTCTTCTTCCAAGAAAACTGACAATATGAACTCATATTGCAAAGGGGAGTAAGGATAAGCGGATCAGATAATGGATGGATGCATATTTAAATGTCCGTGACAACATTTGACTTGTAATTGTTGCATATTCTTTTCAGTTAATAACGGATCAGGGCAGCACAGTATCTCAGTGGTTAGTATTTCTGTCTCTTAGTTCTGAGGGTCTGCATTTGAATATCCAATTGGGACGTTCTCCCTGTGCTTCTGTGGCCTTTCTGCAGGTTTTCCTCTGAAAAGTATGACCAAGCAGATTGCAGTTTACAACAAAGTTCTATTCCTTGAGCGGTGACATAACATCCACTTTTACAGTCAAGTCAATTATATTAATTTATTTGGCAGAACCCATCCTAAGGCACTTAACACACACTATGAGCAGGTCAAGCAAGAACCAAACTCCTCATACACTTGACTGTTGCATGCGGGTCGTGACCAGAGATTGAGTGGCCACCGTGATTATTAATATGCCTCTCTGAGTTCCTGGCCTGACAAAGTGGGTGGGGTAAGAGGAGGGGTGGGGATAGAGGAAGATACTGTTGCTCCAAACTTCAGAAAGGTTCCTCTCACTCGCATAAACTGAGGGAAGTAGAAAAACAAACAAGACCGTTTGCAGACTAGCTTGCATCAGATTGCACGAACACGACACGCTGCTTCACATTTACTGATGACTCACGCATAGCAAGGGGATTACGCACCACAGCTGGCCACAACTGTAGGGGTGCACCTGCACAATGTAATGGAATCATAACCCAACACAAGCTGCATCAAAAAGTCCGCCTCATTAAAGAAAGCAAGGCTCAGATTTTGAGTTTAATTTGACAATACATTTATTACTGGTTGTACAGTAATAAATGTATATCTTTCTCTCTCTCTGTATATATATATATATATATATATATATATATATATATATATATATATATATATATATATATATATTATATATATATATATATACACACATAAATATATAAATATATATATATTTTTTTATTTATATATATATATATATATTTATGTATTTAGTTATATATATATATATATATATATATATATATATATATATATATATATATATATATATATATATATATATATGTATACACACACACATGCATGTATATGTATGTGCATGTAAAATACTTTGATAGTGAATTTTAATAATGAAATTAAATTAATTATAACTTTAAAATCTATAATTCTTCATTTCCCAAGTAATTTACAAAATATTTAATCAAATAAAACATATTTTTATATATTAATGTATGTATAAAATTATTTGTCACTACTTTTATTGTATTTTTTAACACTACATACTTCATCTTCATTCTTTGAAAAACATGCATGACCATTTTTTTTTTTAATTTTCACGTTAATTGATGTCTGTAATGCAGAAACCCCATTCACGTCAAAACAAAATATGTGAAAAAAATTATGTGCGGTGCCAGGGAGACGGGTGTGACCTGGGGATAATGATCTTTTCAAATTTTTTTTTCGTACAAGACTCAAGTGTAAGTGCGCATCCGCTACAGTAGGTGGCAGTGGCACTCTCATTTATTTCTTTATTTTTATTTTTTGAGCAAACTTCAAATCTTTTCTGTGACACACTAAAAAAAAAAACATGCTCATAAAGTTAATCTTTGTTGTATGTTGATTTATATTTATATTTTGTTTTCTTTAGTGTTAATAAGGATACATTGTTTTGCAGTGTACTTACATAAATTTTATAGACAAATTATACTATTTATAGTCAAGGCGGGGGAGGATGGAAATGTTTTTCTTCTTAGTGGGGCAACACAAAATAATTGAGAAGTACTGAGGGCTCATCCATACATCAATTTTCTTCAACTTGGATTGGTGGCCAGCCAACCTCAAAGCACAAACAACCACATTCACATTCACACCTAGAGACAATTCCATGTCTATTCTTCAAACAATCTAACATGCATATTATGGCATGGAAGGAAACAGTACATTCTGAAGAAAGCATCGGGAGAACTGGCAAAGTCAACAGGGAAAGGCCCCAGACGGGATTCCGGAACCTCTGACTGTGAGGCAGACGTGCTAACCACATGCTCCACCGCGCCTGGAACAGACTGTGTTGAACCTCAGACGTTCCTCTATATATTCCTTTTGGAGTGCTCCACTCATAACGTGCAACCCTTTAAACTTTCCAGGAGCACTGTACGGGAGGTGGAAAGCTGTGGGCGTGTTGCTAAAAAAAGTGAGCTGTGACTAAAGGGCCCCACGTTTGATTCCTCGAACTCCCCCGTTTGCTCCCTGGACATGGAGAAACTACTCACTTCTCCTGGGTCTTATTATTTGCATGCGCTTCAGAGGTCTTAAAAAGAATATCAAACACATTGATTCAAATTGCTACCCTTCAGGCTAATTCAGATAGAAGTAAATGTTTTCTGTTAATGCCTCTACAGCCTGCGACTGATTTTCTCATTGCTGATCAGACACGCTGTCACTGCAACAGGTTTCCAGTTAAAGCAAGAAGCAGACATCTCACAACATGTTTTGTTCCTTTGTACCTCTTTAAACAAAAAGCCTTTTAGTGCCGCCAGTTGAAAAACATCGGATGACTGGATCCCACCCTCAGTTGGCTGCACAACAAGTCGCCACTCTTACTCACAGCCCCGTTACCGCACTGATGACGTCACAGTCCTTGCCTGGCTAAAAATACAATACAGACTTTGTGATTCGCTCGCCGCATTCATGTCACGGCAGTCCAAAAAAAGACCCATGGTGCTAAAAATAGACCACAAACAATAGGTTAGGACTGGCGTTATTAAGGAGCTCAGTTCTCGCTGAGATTATGGATCGCCAGGGGAGACAGAGAGGCGTTGTTGTTGCTGCTGACGTGCAACTTGTGGTCACAATGACTGCGTAGAAACAAACGTTGAGCTCTTTTGCTTGTGCAGGGAAGTCCAGCAACAGGGGGAACAACATACATTTTTGCCCTGCTTTAATCCGATTCCACACCAAAGTTCTTGCTATTTATAGGTTTTGGGGGAAAAAAAACGGTGAAACCCCCATCTGTTGTAAGCTTTTATGCGCCCTTATCACCCTGAGTTATTGCTTTCAAAAGAATTCCCCCTTTCTTCTTTTACAAACGTGCTGGATGTGTTCCAGACACTCCTTCCGCTTCCGATTCTGTGTCGTGCTCCCAAATGTTTGCGTTTCCTGCTCAGGGCTTGATCCCATCTGGCCCCTCTGACCTTTACACAAACAGAAAGAGGCGCTGAATGAATATGTTTCAACAAACCCACTTGCATAATCCTGCTCAATCCTGCATTTTTTCCCCCTCCAACCCTCCCCACAATCCAATCCTTGATTAATGCCTTAAAAGGCCCCAGCATATGGGTAGCCTATCAGATAAGGGTGCGCACACACAAACTAGGATTAAAGGTGCAACCGCGGAGGCTTTATTACTCATTAAGTATAAATCTAATGATGGGGTAGATTGTATTTGCAGATGTGATGTACACAAAGCGATTAACACCCTCCAGATGTTCCTTCTAATGTATTTGATTTTATGCAGCAAAACAATTGCTTATTACATAGTTGACTATGTTTGCATGCAAACGATGCACATTGGGAGTGCTATTAAATTATAATTTACTTCTAATTGGTAGTATGATTGTGACTAATTATTCACATTTGCATGCCGGGTGGCTAAATGATGCTTGAACTCACTGACATTTGAGGCAAGGAAGATTTGTGGTTTGCGGTTTTACTTTGAAGTGAGATGACAAGTTGGTGATGAGATTCTATCAGCTAGTGTCAATTGTCAGTTGCTTAATGATGGAGGTTTGACTCTGGAACAGATCATGTTTTAATTTCCAATAAAGGTGGAGTTTGCAGATTTTTTTTTTTGTTTTCTTTATTTTTATTTTTTTAAGAACCCAACGGCGCTCACAGACGAACAACCTACCGGGGACTGAAGCTACAATCGAAAAAGAGATGGGTCAGTTTGACAGCTTGGGTCACTTCCAACTCCAAAGACTGAGCTGTTTTGTCAAACAAAACGGCCGGTCAAATTGATCCAATTAGAAGATCAGTTCATTTTTGACCCAAAATGGTGTTATTCTTAACCCAACTTGTTTTAGAGTATAGAGACCAACAAGTTGTAAATTATTCGCTCTGCACTAAGAAGGCATACGCGAAGCATGGCTTTGTCATTTCATGCATTCATTTTTGGAACTATTTTGGAATATTTGCAAGATGCTAGTCTGTTTTCTGACTCTCTAAGTATTAAGGCCTGTGCATGTGTATGATTTGCCATGTGCAATACGAAATATACAGCAGAGTGGAAGCTCCATTTCCTCTCAAGTATTTTAAAAAGCGTAACAAATCTAAAATCCAAGGCAAAACTGTACACAAGGCATGCAGCTCTTCAATTGCTGATTATTAATTGACTTTTTGTTGCCTTCCAGCAGTTATGCATTAGCATCCCAGTTGATTCTCGCTGAAACTATCTTGATGTTGACACGGAAACAGGTTTCCAGCCCTGGCCGGTTCACCGGGTGGAGTGCACATGCATGAACGCCGCCACGCTTCCAACCACATCACACGCTTTCCTCACGTCTATTCATCTATGTCCACGTTATGCGTTTCCTCTACCGCCCTTTATTTTCCTCTGTAGGTTTGCCCCAGCAAAAATACCTGCGGCACATTTATATCTCCTTTTATTGTCGGCCTGCGCCTCAGAACCATGCTCGCCCGAGGCTAAGAACATGTCTGCGCTGCCAGCACCCAATGGAGAGAAGAGAAGGGAGTGAGGTGCACGGGAGGAACAAAGGTTGTCTTTGGCCGCTTTGTAACCGAGAACCTTGGCAGCTGTGCTGCAGCAATTTATTTGCAGTAGGGATGAGTGATCGCTCAATACACAAATGTGCACAACATCATTTGCTCAGTCGTCTCTCACTGGTAGTCAAAGCTAATGACCAAACTGCATAGGGAGATTGCCGACCAAAACTTGGTATTAATGCACGTTTTAAACTGTTGCCAACAAGTGTCTCCGAGAACAGTTAAGCATGCTGTTTCCATATTATATTTGTGATTGAATCAAGCTGGTTAGGTATGGGAACTGTTGAGAATACAAGGTAACAAAATGAACAGTGAAGTCCTACTTGAATGAATACCCCTCATAATACGACACCACGACTAGAGAAATAATATGCACACATACTCATGCACAGATCGTCGTGTAGCTAGCTTGGGAGTTGGATGACCTCGGCTCACGGGAGCTAGCAAGTATATCTGCAATCAAATCCCTCCTTTGGCCATTGTGGGTTAAAAAAAAAGCAAGAAAATATTTTTGATTTTCCAACATCCGCCGGGTGGTTTGGATTTGTCTATTTCGTTACTTTCAATATGAGGCCTGCTAGTAGGCCTTACTGTCACCAACTCGTGATCTGATTGGGTATCGCAACTGTATATCAACTCTAAGAGCCCGATCACTCCCACAGCACAGACGCCCGCATTGTTGATTCTGAAGGCCACACACAAATAGTCCCTGCCACTGGTACTATGAAATCTGCCTGGCAACACGAGCTAGCCGAATTCTGATTGGATAAAAACTCTCAACAACACTGTGATATAAAATGACAAGAATAAAATTAACTTTTATCATAGATATGATCATGATTTCTTGATTTTTGGTTATGTTAGTTCATCAGAGAAGGCCTTGATGGACTTGACCACACGCCACTGCCATTTTAGTGTCTTCAGGTTTTCAAGTGGAGTAACAAAACATCTAATGTACAAGAGCAATTCCACAAGCATCAGCAATGCCCCGAGGCTTGATTGCAAACTGAAGACATCCAATTCAACGCGTTGTTAGTACTATTTTCACCGCCAAGACATAACATATTGAAATTGTGCCAGTTGAGTGCAAAAAAAAAGAAGTAAATCCAGCCTCATCAGCCTTGGCTTTTCTCTACATGCAGAGAAGGAAATACAAGAGTCAGCCTACTATACTGTTTTGTTTTTTCACGTCTAGTTAAAAAAACGTGCATTCCATGACGCACCGTTTTGAACTACTATTCCAAAGCAGTATTAGCTGTGGAAGCGCTCAAATGAATGATACACAGGTGGACAAAAACAAACAGCCATAACCTGAAATGAATGCTCTTGCGTTAATGCAGTGAGAGGAAATGGCATCTGTATTTTCAATCATTTGTTTTTTCTTTGTTATTTTTTTGTTTTCCATGTCTGTCCGTCAAAATAATATTTTGACCTGAAACTAGTCCATGATGCAAAAAAAATAAGGTTGAAGACTACAATTTAAATCATTGACTGACCAAAATTTGACTAAACTTTCATCACATTATAGTTGACTATAATCTTAAATCGTTCAATCCCTAATCTGCATCGGTTAGAGTTTAGCAGTAATCGGACATCTAGTCACGAGCATTGCAAATATCCTCCAAAGGCCAATGGGTCTTCATATTCCTTGAGGTGAGACATATAGGCGGCGAAAATGAGGTCAGTGTGTCAGGTGGCGTCTATTTCATGTTGCAGAGCCACTCCGATTATTGTGGTGGCGCTGAAAAGCCTCCTTTCAAGCGGCAGGCCGGTGACATCTCACGTCTCATTAACTCCCAGCCAACAGGTGAGAGCGCAGCTGCAAGAAATCTGCATACATCTGTCAGAGGGGAGGCCAACAAGAGTTTTCCGTGGCAACTGGTTTCATAAACACACATCAGCTGTAGATGTATGAGATGGAAGACAAATAGCGGCATGTACATACAGCCCCGGGGGCTCAGACAACATACATGACCTCCAAATAAAAGCGTATTACTTGTCACACAGTGTATTCCCAATTGAAATAGGAGAGAAAGTGGAAAGTTTTGTTCATTCCTAAAATAACAAACTCAATTATAACATGGTGAGCCAAAGTCAAAGGGGCATCATTAACTTGGCTTTAATAACCCTTTCCCCAACTGTCATATTTATATTGCAAAAAAGAAAATAGTTGAACAGTCTCACGCAAAACACATCTGAAAAAACAATTTCCACAAACCGTAGTGACGGAGTGGTAAATAGGTCAAAGAAGACCTGACGACATTTAAGGGAGTATCTGGATGAAAATGCAGATGACGAGAATGTGAAGCAGAAATAGAGCTGACCAGCCCTCAGAATCATGATAGCAAATGTCAGTTCTTCTTCCGCCAATAAAATAGGAAGTAGCATGCCAACTAACAAAATTCGAATGAATGCGCACTATTTCTTTTGTTCCTTTGATTTCCGGAGGTCCAAAGCTGTGATTGCTTTCCCAGTAAAGTGAGATCATAGATTGTTTCAAAATACATTAAACATGTTTGAAGATAATTGCTGAAAACGGGTAAATAGTGAGAAGTGTGTAGTATTTAATCGTGGAGATGTAGCATTAAACAGTTTTTCACTATATCCATTTTCTAGATTTTTTCTTTAGGTGCAGCAATATGATGCACTTGCTAGCACCTCCGATTCTACAAGAACCTGAGTGCCTTTGTTCAAATCAATGGTTATCCAGCATAAAGGTGAGTAACAAGACAATTTCTACCACACTTCTAGAGAGTTGCCAGCAAGCTAGCTGTGCCGAAAATACAAATTGGCTGAATGCTACAATTTACACAACATCGGTTGTCGTTATTTAAATGCCACAGATGAGGATGTGCGATTTCTCTGAAGCGTTACATTTGCACAAAGCTCATTGCTTGACTTTTTGCCCCGCGTTTGGGGCCTAATTGTCCTCTAGTAACAGACTCACTTCATGGTTACTTCTCTTTTCTTCCAACTGACTGTTTTCCTCCAGTGTCCACCGTGGCCCAGCTGATAAATGAGATTTTGTCACACCACTTCCTCCTTGACCTTGACAAATGGCGTCCTATCAGGCCTCAGTCCAACCACAGCTGGGCGTATGGGTCATGGGTCAGATTGAGTGAGATAACCACCTGCTGGAGCAGACTGGAGGTCTCGATACATCTCGTGTTTTGCATAGTGGGGGTTAATACGTTGTGGGGGCTGCTTACGTCTGCGTGAGCGTGAGGACATTTGGGAGGTACTCTCTAAGAAATTCTGTGAAGGTCGCCTTTGTCCTGGAGCTGTTTAACAAGCCAACAGATGTTGGACTTCAGCATGATTATCAGTAGGTGCCTGAAAACAATCACGAGAAAGACCTCTGACAAATGACAAGAGGTGAACAAAGTCAACGAGAGTAGTACTCGGAAGAGACTTCTCCTTAGAGCGAAACTGTTAACAAACTGAGATCACTTTTTTTTTTGTCTCATTGCAACTAATCAGGGTACTTTAGTGGTGTCGCTCAAACAAAGCATTTTCCTTAAAGTGAAAAATGGGACCATTTTGATGGGATATTTAGTGTGTCTCCTACCAAACTGAACCTTGCGTCAAGTTGGTAACAACTCTTTAAAACTTTAGAAGAGGGCAGACGACAATTGATTGATCTTGATGTGGATTGAACCACATCTTAACATCTCCACCTCCCCCAAAAATGTGATAAGTATATTTGCATACCCACTAACAAGGTTTGCGCTAGGTGGAATAAACGAAAAGGTGCCAATCCGATGCAGACAACTACAGGTTGTGCTAAACACAACACATGCAGTAATTAGACCCTCCTTTAACAAGTTTGCAAAGTGATTAGCCACAATTATATTGCCAAAGTATAATTTTCAAAAAGCGAAAAAAAAAAGCATCGACGGCTTGACATACCCGTGCTACTCATCTGTACTAATATCTGCCTTGATCTTTATCCGCCCCACCCGACCGACCCTGAGCGGCAACCCCTTTTGAAAAGACATTTTAAAACATCCGCCCAGATAAATACAGGAAGTGGGCTTCGAGAAGAAGACAGACTTTTCTGGGAGTTAGGAGGGTCCTTTCTAAGGAACCCCTGGGGTGAAGCCACAAAGAAGAACGTCCTGACGTTTGTTCATGCAAATCCCCTCAGTGCAAAAAGGCTAATCTGCTTTCATGGAGAAGAACATATAACTGACCCGTGTTTGACTGGCGTGTTTCTACTGAAATGAACATCGACCCATTTTGTCAAGTGCTTCCTCAACCTGACGGTTATGTAGAGCACAGGTCAGTCGGCCGGCGCTTGTTTTCACACAACCGACACGTGCCTTGTTATCTGCGCCAGCATATTACGGTTTGCGAGAACACTTTGTGAAAGACCCTTCAAACTGCAGCCCTCTGACATCAGTGGGATCGTTCACATTGTCTTCCTGGCAAATTAGCCCATCAGAGGAGTAACAATAGAGTCAGCATTTATTTACTGGTGCCTTTCAGACAGAACTTACTGAAGTGCGACATGACCGTGTCAGTAGTGCGCATTCACAAAGCTGTTGCTGCTACGCGCATTTACTTAATTGGATGAATTCTCAACATCAATGACAGCATCCAGGATAGAGATGATCGCTTTTAACAAAAACAGATACGGGAAACCTCACACTCTGGTAGCCCCTTACAACTACGTATCCAACATCATCTACTATGAGGTCAGATTTATGAGATATGTCACAGTCAGATCAGAGCTTTTAAGTGGCCCAAAGCTAAGATAGGGAGGAGTATTTATTTTGTCTGTCAGTCTGACCGGTGTGCTAGTTACTCCAATGTATGCACTGTAGATTAAGGGTTGAATTGATTAGTCAACTAGTTGACTAGACAACTCCCCAACGTGTAATCCTTGAAGTCTACTAATCACTAATCACATTTTATTGGCATCATGTCATCCATCCATCCATTATCTGTACCGCTTCTCCTCACGAGGGTCGCCGGGGGTGCTGGAGCCTATCTCAGATGTCTTCAGGCAGTAGGCGGGGGACACCCTCAACTGGTTGCCAGCCAAACGTAGGGCACACAGAGACGAACAACCATCCGCGCTCACACTGATACCTAGGGGCAATTTTAAAGTGTTCAATCAACCTGCCATGCGTGTTTTTGGAATGTGGGAGGAAACCGGAGTACCCAAAGGAAACTCATGCAGGCATGGGCAGAACATGCAAACTCCGCACAGGAAGGCCAGAACCGGAATTGAACTCACGCCGCATCTTGTCACTCAATCAGCCATTTTACACAAGGCAACACAGGCTTCATAAAGTCCGGCAATGCAAAAATAAGATGGAGGTGGTGGAAAACAGCTGTTAGCCTCACTAATTTTGGCTATGCTGATCGTCGCCAGTTTTTAAAGTTTCATCAGGCCTGCCTTAAAATTGGGAGTGAGGAACACGGCCAGAACCTCAAAGTGAATCTTCTCCTTTATTGCTTTGTCGGTTGATCATTTCGCTACTCTACAAAGCCTTAATCAGATCTGGCAACAGTAGCAGTAGTTGAAAGTCGTCAATCTGGCATAAGATGAGACGGGCGGGTTTGTCATAAAGAAACAAGCGCACGACTCTTAATGATTATAACACCTAATAATTGCCGCAGTTGTTTTTTTTTTTTTGTTTTTTTTTAATGCACGTCTGAAATATGTCTTCACAGAAAACTGGTCCATGGCGTGAATAATGGTTGGGGACAACGTCATCAATTCATCGACTCTTTGTCTTATTGTCAACTACAAAAATATATTAGTCATTCACCTCCTATTGTAGGGATATTTTTTTAAATCATAGTTCAGGTTTTTTTTTGTGGACTCCAAGCCAAGCCTTGTGGATCCCACTTTAAGAACCACTACCTCACACACAGCACAGAAATCCCGTAAAAAGCTCGCTCTGACGGCCCGTTTTAAAGAGGCTCCTGACTTCTGACCTCATAAATGCTCTTTTGGATGAATGCACGACAATTCCCACAGACACAATCCAACATCTTGTGGAGTCTTCACAGAAGAATGGAAACTGTTACAGGGGCTTCTAAGTGTACAATGGTACCGACATTTTGGGGTTGTTTTGCTCAGCACAAGTAAGCATTCTCAGCTATTTACTGTTTTACATATGATTGTTTTATTATATTTAGGGTCAAGTGTTTACTATCCAAATACTATAATTGTCACGTCATTATTGCCTTGCATATATATGTTGTGGGTGAGTGACCAAATGTCTTTGTCTAGAATGCAGTCAGCAAAAAAAATCTGCACGGTCAGGGGAATTTGTTGAGCATCTGTTATGAAATTTAACTGAGTACGTCTATTCTCCCACATTCACTCGTGTAATCCTCAAGTGGTGCGTGCTAACAAAGATAATGAGCTACTTATCAGATGGTTAGTTGTGGGATTAATTGCTTGGTCAGTGTTATTTAAACACGGCACCTTGAAGACACCCCGCCGGGATGCACGGCTAGCTCGTCTGTGCAGCATGGCGAGCTGTCGTGAAGCTCATTATCGTGACTTGATGTGGGCACACACGCACACACACACACACACACGTGCGCAGGGGTGCACACGCATAGTACGCAAGTGAGCCGGCGCTTTCCAGCCTTTGCAGTTGAGCAGATTTACCGTAAAAGGCAACTATTTGCAGGGAGTAAAAATGTACTTGAAGGAGAGGATTGACCGTAAACGCGACCTGCTGTGAGTGGTAAATGCAGTCTGGTCTCTCGTGCATTATTTATGACCCGCTCACTCACTGTCCTTTAAAAGTGCAACCAAGTGCAATCATCTCATAGGAACGTTTATGGCTCTAGGACCTTGCATTGCAGTCTTGCCACATGTATTGCATCCATAGGATTGGAATATGTTTCAGGCAAAGCCCTATTGATTTGAAATGACATCTGACACAAGTAGGTTGCTCGCCTCCGCTCCGCCTGTCACAATCCAACTCATTTTCTTTCAGAGATTATTCTTGTTCTGTGTCAGGACACAAACTATTCATTTGGAATGACATCCAATGCAAGATGCTTGACATTGTTGGGCTCAAAGGTCATTCCACAACATGCTGTCTGCGATTTGACTGGCTGCTAATCCGCGACCGCACTTTGTTCAGAGTCAAATTTTCAAAACGAGAGAATAAGAATGTTGTCTTGAAGAAAATGCAATTAGTCTGCATGTGTTCGTTCACACCCCCCCGCTTAAATGTTTTTAAGAGATTGCTTTTATGTCTTTTGCAGGGTTCAAGCAAGACCAAATTTAATGTCGCTCACCTTCAGTATTTGACTATGTAGTGCTTTTTCTGTGTCATACTTTTGGACATTTTGCATTTTTCATATCTGCTGCTCACTCAGAGAAAAGACAATACAGGTTGTTTCATAAGTCTACATGACGTTCCAAAAACACATATCTTGGGAACCAGTAAGGTTGGCAAGCTAAAACCAGTTTCGCTTTAGGGAAAATCTTCAAGTTTTATGCTCCTGTGATCTTGTCAGGCCAATGTTATGTCACAATGAATGTTTTTACTTTTTGCATAAAACGTGATTTGCACTGATTTCATTGCTATTTACTGATAATACCGTTCACTGGAGAGGATGAGGCGTTTTGTCTCAGACATTAAGAAGAATAAGTGGTGAATGTGTTCAACGCAGATTTGGGATGCATTTTTCAAAGTGTTTGGCAAGAAATGGAATATCGTTTCATGCATGGTGTAACGAAGGGTTAGATAATCGCACGTGGGTGAAAGTTTTGATAAAATATGAATTACTTGGATTTTTGTGTTCACATTTTCTGCTACAAAAACGTAAACTCAATAGCTTTCAGGAAATATAAGTTGGATTTCAGCATTAAGATAGCGGACTTTAATTTAATTATTTTATGACGCTGGTTTAAGTGTGTTTAAAGTTGAGAACTTCATCAAAGGCACAGGCAACTTTTTTTGAAGTCACATTTGAAAAACTTTCATATGTGTGAAAAGATCACTTAAGGTTAACGCATCAAAGCAACAAGTCATAACAATGAAAGACAAAGGTGAAATTTGAAGCGACGTCGTTGGCTTGCGTCACGCATTTCCAGCATTGTTAATTATCACCTCAGTGCAAAAACAACTTGTTTATTGTCCTGTAAATCATGCCACAAATATGGACTGACGTCACATTGGTACGAAATGATAACGCGGTTACTTTTACGTAAGTCGGTTATTTCCCAAACCTTGGTGGCGTGTATTCATTTTTCATCTTGTCTTGTTGATCTTCTCCCCAGCTTTTATGCATTTTAATTTATAAAGAAACACTAAATGCTTTGAGTATTTGAGGGATCTATAATCTGTGTTCCTAATCATTTTACTTGTGGAAGGAATCATTTACATGCTGCATTTTCAGCCATACAAGCTCAACCCCTTCAGTTAGGGAGGTGTCTCCGCAGGAATGTCACGCTGCTCAGCTATGTGCGCTGCAGGCACGGAGCTTTCGAGGCTGAGGACGCATACCACTGATTCCAGTCATTTTCGGCTGCGCACATGGCTTCATGGTTAAGGGAATGCTCCACGAGGCCTTATCTTCACTAAATGCTCGCAGCTGCAGATGCTGGGAAAATCTGCCGTTGAACATCAAGTCGAGCAAACAGACACGTTACGTCAGCGTTTAGCTAAGGTGGAGCTCGATGAACTTGAACACACATTCGCATTTTAAGACTCAGAGAAGATGTGTAGGTGCCTGCGGAGGAGGGGAATTGGTTGGTACTTAAGTACAAGTACAAATATTTTTACTGGGAATTGCATTAAATACCAGTACGAAAAGTACATACCTGCACACAAAACAACGACCGGCTTTTATGAACTAGAAGTTGCTAGTGGTGAATTAACTTTTAAGCCACCAAAGCAACATATTCCAATAGCTTTGCTCATGTTGTGAGTAAAAAGAAATAGCTAATTATAACTTTTTTTTTTTTTACATCGGACAATCATTTTTGAGCAACAGATGCTTTTGATTTTCAGGCTGGCATAATACACACCACATCCATCCACTACTGTTCCGCTTCACCTCACATGGGAGCGTGGTGCTGGAGGACCACCTGTCTTGTGGGCAGTAGGCGGGGTACACCCTCAACTGGTTGCCAGCCAATTGTTGGGCACACAAAGACGAACAACCATCTGCTCTCACATTCGCACTTAGGGCCAATTTAGAGTCTTCAATCAAGCTATGGTGTATTTTTTGGAATATGGGAGGAAGCCAGAGTACCCGGAGAAAACCCACGCAAGCACAGGGTGATCAAAACTCCAGACAGGAAGGCCGGATCCAGAATCGATCCCACGACCTCTGCACCGTGAGGCTCTTTGTGCCAACCAGGCGGCCACCGTGCGGCCTGTCACAAGGTATTTATTCAAATTCTCTTAAATATCTTAAATTATTTGTACTTCATCACTTCCTGCCCAAAAACATTTTTATTCAATAAATGGAGAATGGAGTTTGACGTAGGCTTCCAGTTTGCTGTAATCTGCATGTTAATCTCCATACATTCATTTTCTCCTTCTCTTTGCTTGAGCGCGAGATTACAACTTGAAAAACAATGGGGTTATTTCCAATGGTATTAGTTGCCACCCTTGTTTGCAAGCTGGGCGATTTAGGGAGACAAAGGAAAAAAGCCGAGGGTTACAATAACATCTCTTCTGTAGAGATGATCCACCTTAAGTGATTTCCTTAAATGCTTTTTTTTTTCCCCATGTGTGAATATCCTTTTCGGCAACGCTCAGCCTTCATTTTAACGTCATAAGTCGCTTCCATAAGGTTATTTATAAAACGTCGCTCACCCACCCACCCCCTTCTGTGTTAAATATTGTAATCCATTAATACTACTTCCATTTTCCTGGTTCAAGGATGTAACGACAGAATTAGAGATGAAAGAGGGAAAGGACGCGAATGTTAATAAAAATGATGGAACAAAGAGCAAAATTATACAAGGAGGCCCTTAAGTAAAAAAAGTTGATCCCCTCAGCCATATTTAGCCGTTCTAACTCCACACTCTCTTCTCTTCTCTATTGGTATGCTGCTATACATAAACTCATAAGAACACGCATAAATCACCAGGGGGCCTGTCAGCCACTGGCCCTCACAGTGGCAAACACCACAGGGGGAGAGGATTTCCACAGCACTGATCCTGTGAGATTGCCTGTGTCAATATGTAAACACGTGGAAGAACTGCTTCTCTGCTTTTTGTTGTTGTTGTTTTCTGGGACGTAACATATTGAAAGGTGGTGTTGTTGACTTTCCATGTGGCGATTCTGACCAGGAAGGAATCAGCTTGACTATGCAATGTCCGATGTTTACGTTGATGTGCCTCACAAGCGTGCCCGTTGTAATTAAAGCACTCTGCCGCTAGTGTCGCCGTATTACGTGTCGCCCTGGATTCATTCGTGAATTGTCAAGCACAGCCAACAAAATATTAATATTAACGTTGTGCCATTCGTATTTGCGTGGAGAAAGTTTCAGCTGCCATTGTTTTGTTCTGCTGCTCTTTTATTAGAAATGGGACGTTCCAGCGCAGAAAGCTCTGCAATGTTTACATGCATTCTTTGCTTTTAGTGGGTATAAAATTATAAAAACAACTCAGGACTTCAAAGGTCTTCCAAGAACAAAGACAAGTGCTCGTTTTACACATGCAATACAAGACAACTGTATTCATATACCGACTCTGATTTGTTTTAAGTAATTGTTGAATGAAAGCTACAGAACTACAGGGACCCTACAAGGTCAAAAACACTCCATGCTGGACAAGTGGACCATGAGAACACGACATTTGTTTGAGTTTAACAAACCAGAAGTTTCTGCCTGTACCTCTAAACACATTTGAAATGACGTGTCTCGGTCATGTGGTACAATAGCAAAAATAAATAAATAAAAAGAATATAAAAAAATAAAAAAATTGAAAAATGCAAAAAAAAAAAAAAAAAAAACTTTGGCAAGCTTCTTTGTAATGGGGAAAATACCAAATGATGAGACAAAAGAAGAAAATACAACTTCTAAGAAAAAGCATTAAAAACGACTACATGAAGGCCTTCTTAAAACATTTACACAACAAGCATAATTTGTGGCGACAGGCTCCCAAATGAGTCAATGAAGACTTCAAAACTCCTCCGATAGCATAGAATAATGACTTCCATTTCCAACAGCCTATCTTTGTGATTTTAGCCAATGACGGCTACCACAACATAGTTACAGACTAGATTGGACACAAGTCTCCCATGACCCCAAAATTAGACTGGCTTTTTGAGGAGAAGGAAGTGCAGGGCCCTCATTAATTACAACAACTACATTGAGCATATTTTTAATTATTTGCTTTTATTTGTTTCTATGTCAGTTAGTCAAAATATTGCTTTACATGAAACCGGTCTGTAGCATAAAAAGTTATTGCCGCTGACGATCCAAGACATTTAAATGTTTATTTTCCATTTGTTGACAATGCTCCATGCATGCTTTGCTCTTCTTTTAATAACGTTGTCTCAGCTGATGAAATTGCCTCAAGTTCAAAGGCGACGTTGTGAAACCACGCAAATTACTACATGTGACCCATTTTAAGCTGCCCCTCTAAGGTCACTGGTCAGAGTCATCCACAAAGTTCAAACTTTACAATGCTGTGCTAAGATGTGCAGAGCAGCAAGCACACAAAGACAGCCCTGTGCTGATGCAACAAAAAGCAACAGAGAACATCAAAGGCATGTGTTAGAAGAACCCAGCCAGAGGCAACTCGGCCGTCTGCGCGCATGTTCTCATGTATGCAATTGTGCACGGCAGCCAAAGCACACATTGGGCCGTGTGTGATTGTATCACGCCCGCAGCGCTGGACTCTGAGTCCCAACGCGAGTCCCACAGAGGGGCTGGCTGTGCTCCCTGGATAATCAGCTGCTATAGGCCTTGATTAGCTCGGGAACATAGTAAACGTTATTCAGCTTCAGCTGTCCTGCGATGGATCTTTGCATGTCACAGAATAAATTCTTTGTCTGCCCGAGGGGAGTCGAGTGTGGAGAAAGCCTTGTTCGCTGGTGGCATGAAGGGAGGATAAGAGCAACCCCACCGCCCCCTTGGTAGAGAATTTACAGTCCTCACAAACAGAGTTGTTTGCTTTCAAGGCTGTCACAAGTCTGCCACTTCATTTCTTCCTCCTCCTATGAACCGCGATTCTTCTAAACCTCCACATTCAACAAAAGGCCGGTCAGATGAGATGATAACGAATGACATATCTTATAATGCCATGTTCACACAATCAGTACATTTTCTACCACACAGTGGACCACCAGTTGCTCCTCCAGAGGCGCTGTCATGTGAGACCACAAGACTAATGACAGCATATGCGAGTCATGTTATCCACATTGCCGGCTATTGATAGTCATAGGAGACTGAGCTGTCATGCCATAATGAGCGTGTGGTTGAGTGGCATGACTGCAAGATGAGGCAGCGTGAAGTGGGCAGTGGTCATTGTAAAGCACAAGAGGAGGTGCAGTGGGAGGACAGTGGGAACTTGTGCCTACAGTGTGTGTGTGCGCATGCGCGTATAAAACAGCCGATTGATGCTTCAAGTTATAACCAAGTAAAATGTTTGCATTGTTTTAAATCGACCATTTTGTCAATGGGATTCAATTGCTTTTCTTGACAAAGAAGCGAAATGACAAAAACGTCACTGAATCGGCACCATTACATCAATTCAACAAATCAATTTGTCCTTGGCCCCATCTGAAATGATAAAAGCTATTTTAAAAAAATGGTTACATTCATTTACACTTTATAATGCTGTTCACAACAAATAGTATATTTGTCACACTGAGCTTGAATTTATGAAGCCTCAATAAAACCAAAACCATATGATCATGATTTTTGCAAACACTTTCACTCTGCCAATTCAAATAGTCTGTTTCTGAAATCAAAGTGCAACTTTGCAGTGCAGCATTAGAACCCGAACTGAGGTGATAATGTGAAGTTTAAAACCAGCGACTCACTGCCCATGACCCCGTCGTGAAAGCGATTTTTGCTGGCCCAGTTGCAGGCCCTGAAATTGCCACGCATCTAATTATCTCAGTATGAGAAGCAGCAACAACTATGTCAGCCCACACACTGGACACAGCAATCGAACCACCAAGGCCCATGGAATTACCAAAGTGCTACATAAACATTTGGTTCGCGTGACTACTTCAACAACAAACCAACAAAGAATGAAACCAACCAGGGAAATAAATACAAACAATCTGATGTGACAATGAGGTACACCTGGACAAGACACGAGTGGCTGAAGGGAGCTAATTAGTAGGCACAAGGGACATGGAAATTAAGGTAATCCAGGACTGACTTCAATGTGATATCACCGTTTTTCCACGGCTCATCGGTCGCTAACCCTGCGTCACCGGCGCACGTATTGACACTGAAGTTACCACAGCAACCCATGTAGATTAATCAAAGCGCTGATGTGTTGACGCAACAAATCCAATCCAGTAAGAAGTTATGCAAAACAAGAGATCTTCAAGATGAACAAGACCTTAGAGGTCAATCGTTTCCATCTGTCAGTGCTGTTCTCTCTACTTATTTCTTTCAATGACAACACACGTTCCACGTTCTGATACCAAGAACATCAACGTAATCACTTTGAAATTCCGCATTCTTTACAAGACTGCAGCAGCTTCTTCCAGCAGCTTTGCATTGTGCTAAAAGACGTTGGTGAGGCCTTGATACATTTTCCGAGTTACAAGAACACCTTCCTTAATTCAAAGACACATTTCCCCTAAATCAGCAAATATGAAATGTAAGAATGCCAAAGTAAAGTGACCGGTATGGTTCAGACATTTTTTCCATTGAGGGGGATTCACAGGAACTATCCAGAAGTAACACACAGGCTTTATTCATAGACACAAGATCATAAATAGCCACAGTATATCTGGAGTTGATGAGTCACTGGAACTTCTCATGTACCTGCCTGGTGCTATTTGGATCTGCATAGGAACAAATCCATTGACAAAATAGTTTCCGTTTTATGTTGACGCACAAATGTTTTCCACGGTGAACATGTGGCAAAAGACAAACATTTGTATTGTGTCAATGTTACATTAAATCCCCCTCTATCATGGGGTTACATTCCAGAACACT
Organism: Idiotropiscis lumnitzeri; assembly: GCF_059441095.1. Classification (NCBI taxonomy): domain Eukaryota; kingdom Metazoa; phylum Chordata; class Actinopteri; order Syngnathiformes; family Syngnathidae; genus Idiotropiscis; species Idiotropiscis lumnitzeri. The sequence continues at coordinate 30,761,025 of NC_142391.1, forward strand.
GGCGCATTAAGTGACGTGATAGCATTTACAGCGCTTAATTTAATCTAATATATATTAAGAGAACGCAACCAGCAAAGGTGACGACAATGCCGATGATGACGAAGCTGCCAGAATGCAGTATATTCCCGTTTCGACTGAAAGATGACGGTGTCTCCTTTATAAAGAATTGACAACCTTGTCATGTGTTGAAATTGAACATCTAAAATCCTCCGCTTCCATGAGCATTGCGGTAAAACTGCTCATTAACATGGTTTTAGTCCTTCGAACATGGTTATTGGCAATTGCTGGCTGGCTGTGTTGCTTACTTGGTGTACTTGGGTGGCAACATCAATGATTGGAACTGCAGAGCATGACCCATGTCAGGAATCCGCTCAGCTAATATTACATTACATTACGCATGGTAAACGCGGAAGTGATGAGCAAGGCGAGCAGCGCTCTGTGTCTCTCCTGACAGAACACAAAGGCCAGCTGCTGCTAAAAAAAATAGCAATGTTCTGATTGGCTGAATCAGTACATACAACACAATAGATCTTAATGTATATAGTACTTTCACAACGGTTATTTCATTATGATACGCATTTAAAACTCAAAACAACGTTTACAAAATGCCTGTAAATGGTGGAAACACAAAATTGATATTAATGCAAACAAAAAAACGCTAAATACTAAGACCACGAACCCAAAGCCCGGAGTGGGTTTTACTGTATAGTACATTTGGCTTCAATGCCATTTCCCCCCAAACCAGCATAAAAAAAACTGTGCATGAATGATTCACTGTATTACTGGCAATTCACTTGCGTGGAGAGTAAAGCTTCCACAGCTGTCCTCAGTATGTAAAGGCCGCATACAAATACTTGACTATGGACAGTGAAATCACATACTCTAATGCACAGCTGAGTCGTGTGCATATGATATTTGCCATTTTGTCCAGTAATTAAGGAAGTTAGACTTTCAAATTCAAGAAGAAATGACAAATTACTGACTGGAAGCAAAGTAGTCACTTGAGCATGAGCACATGGTCACGTGGTTTCTCAGCGGTCTGTGTTTTTGGCAGGAAGGGGACAATTGCTGCCCTGGATTTTCAACTTTCTCAAAGATGGATCATTTTGACTCCTATTATGTGTTAAAGACCACTGCAGATAACATAAAAGCAAGTACAAATAAATCCAACCAGATGACGCACTTGTTGAAATATACAGAGCCCAGCACTTGACATGTTTTCAAAAGCTTTATCTTAAAGATAATGCTCATGTATTGTCGGGTGTTAAATACTGTTGCTGGAGATGTTACACTATGTCCTTGTGTGTAAAGCCCCTGAGCTGCCCCTTCTTTTACAAGCACTTTAATCGAAAATGGGGCTTTAAGTAGAAAAGCGCGCATTACCAGTTTATTGAAGTTTCATTTATTTATTGGTAACATCCTCCTCCTCACCTGATTACAAAATCTGACACAGTATATGAAAGTATTAGGTTAGATGTTATTATTTGGTTTCAGTCAATTAGTTAGTTAGTTAGCTAGCTCGCTAGCTAGCCAGCCAGCTAGCTAGTTAGCTAGCTAGACAGCCAGCCAGCTAGCTAGCTGCTAGTATGAATAACCATTGCATTTGGCTGCTTTACACGGTTATTACATCATGATGGTGTCGTAGAGCAGTCAACTTGAATGAACTTTGGAGTGTAAATGTACTCTATGGAACAATGCCAATGTATGAGCATCTTGTGCATCGAACGCAGCCACAGGTGACTCATCATGACAAAGTGTGCGCAAGGGCAATTCTTGTGGTAAAAGGGAGAGAGAGCACAAGGCAGGGCAGGAGTCAGGATTAAAATGAAAACACCTGTTAGTAGACTGCTGATGCAGGTGTTGATCAGCAGGGGATTTTTCTGCACATGTTGCAGACATGAGGCTCAGCAGGGACAATTTTGGTTATGTTTAGGGCGGTCAAATTTAAAGTGTTAACCTGAGATGAATTTTTTTTTTTTTTAAATGCAGATAAATATTTTAACTCAGTTTTATTTACTTCAAAAATAATTTGCATTCTTCACAAAACCAAATTCAAACACTGTACCATATGAGCTGAACATCTTAAGCACATCATCTCAGAACAAAACACCCTGCTCAAGTTACCACTGGATCTTGCGAAACAAAACTGCTGGAGTGTGGTGCTTGTGAAGAACAGAACTAAATGTACTGTATAAGCAGAGCTGGGCAGTCCGTCCCAGAAGCGGAACGGGCCGACCCTCTGGCCCAGCCAAATACCCATTTTTAGGGCGGAGGATGTTGGGTGACAAATTTTTTAAAAAAGGGCTCGACTAAGCAAGGCCGGAGGTGGATTTTAGTAAGGCCCACTATTCGGGCCTCGTGCGTGTGATGTAGTTGCGAGGCGGCCAAAAGTTCCTGTCAACCTACTCGCTGAATTGAGCGAACGACAAAAATTGCCTCTGAAAGCGTCAAAAGCACAAAAATTGGACTTACTTGCATTGGGCACGTTCGTGGAGAAGAAGAAGATGAAGAAGAAGGAGACAAAGAAGAAGAGGAGGACGAAGAAGAAAAAGGAGTAGGAGGAGGAGAATTAGCTGAACAAGAATACAAATAAAGAAGTTTTTTGTGTTCAAAGTGGTCCACACTGTTTCACAATAAATTGTTGTGTTCTGTTCCGTTTTGCAGCCGGTCTTAAAAAAAGTGGTGACTCCAACGGGGATTTGAGTGGGCATGTTTATAGAATTCAAATATTTACACTCAGAGCAGAATGAAATCTAGTAATGCCGTCTCGTGTACTGGCCCTTCAACAGAGTTCATCTCTGTTCACTGGGTAGGACAGGCCGGAGGGCGGGGGGACAGACCGACAAAAAAGGGACAAGTGCCCAGCTCTATAGAAGTTTGGAGAATTATTAAAGGATCAAAGAAAGCTATTAGAACAGTCTTTGATTTAAAATACACATCACATTTGTTAATTACAAGATAATATTCAGGTAAATACCTGTTAAACGCATCACAAAAAAACTGTAGGTTTTTTTTGCGATTAATTAGTTAAAAAAAAATTAATCGCTTGACAGTACTATGCTCACTAACTATAGCTACATGCACAGCAACAACCTAACCAACCAGATTGTCCGATGAACCGACCTCAACTGTGAAAACACACTTCTGTTAATAAGTGAAGAACAAGTAACAAAAATACAAGTCAATCAATTTGGTGTAGAAACTGCCAAGCGAGGCAGAGACAGTAAAGACTATGGTTTAATTCCTGTTTTTCCAAAAAGGCGGCTGAAATCTCGTTGCACACTTGCACACTTGAGTACAATGACAATAAAGGGATTTCTGATTCTGATTCTAAAACCACATTGTTCTCTTACGAATAACGCCTCCATTGGGTTTGCACAGCTATTGCAGCTTGACACATTCAGATAATCTGATGCGACATTTGCCTTCAACACAATGCTCGGTGGTTTCAGGTGTTGAACTTCCCATTCTGGTTACAGCTGCAGGCCATCTTCCTCTCTTACGCATCTGATACCATTTGCACATTGAAATCCGGAAAATTCCTGCAGGAGCAGCTTAGAGGCCCAGTCTGAAAAGATCTTATAAAGCTCCGGTTTTAACAGTGAATAGCTTGGCAATGTTGTTTTATTGTTTTTGTTGTTTGCAGTGGTGAAGAACTGCATTAGGCAATATTAAGAACAGTTTTTAATATTTTTTCTCACTCTTATAGCTAACTAATGTAACATGTTCCATTCCTCCAATGCCGCCGTAGCCTGAATTTGTAAGAACACGGTTTTTAACACATATTGGTATGATAAAAGGTCTTGGGCTATGAATCTAGAAGATTCCAATGGCTAGTTTACTGTACATTGATTAAAAAAGGACGCGGTTGACTTGACTTGTTCGTAACCCCAGCTAAATGAATGTCGACGCTGTAGTACGTTGAGGACACACTCTTTGGCAAAACAGATGTGAATTTTGAATTGGGTCGTGTAACATTGCGCTACAAGACAAACCCACCAATTCATACCGCAATACAAAGGCATACTACAAAAATACACACATAAACTTTACTGTCCCCTTTGTTAGTCTTTTCGTCGCGCCAGTTCATGTGAGGATGCTGCAACAAAGTAAGCAGTGTTGCCCATTGCAGACGCCATGTGACAGTTCACATTTCCTGTGTATGGCTCCATACAGGAGAGTGTGCACAGACAGACAAATGCCCAACGCTCTGCCAAACAAACAGCATATGTCGCCAGTGTTCCCATTCAGTTACACAACATCGGATCACATTGTGAAGCTGGAGCACATGTGCTTCGCTGTTATGCTGCCACTCCTGCCACGTTACTGCCATCTTATGCTGCTGGTTAGCTAACAGCATGCGTCTGAAAATGCAAGTGACTATCGCAACATGATTCGATAGCCAGGCGGTAAAGTGCTGGGAGCCACGTTTCAAGTTATGCAACGGATTATATGGGCTCAATCCAATTCTGTCAATGTATATACGAAACAAAAGAGTTCCAACTGACCCATCAAGTGCCAGTGTGTTAATTCTCTTCTAGCGGGAAGGTTTCTTTTCGTCTTTTATGGCAGATATCATTTCAAAGGAAGGCGAAACCTCAACAACCAGTGTAAAGTAAAGTGAGAGTGTGATCGCTTGAAAATATCTACAATACTTTTTGAATACTAGAAGAATATGGAAGTACTGACTCCTTCTGATGTGTTTGTGTTATTGCTAAATAGAAAGCTGACACAATGGTTTACTTGTTTGGAAAAACAGTACAGTTTTGTGAAGTGCTCAATGGAGAGAGTCGTCAAAACTAACGTCTGTATCATCTGGGTCAAATAAGGCAAATCACTCACCCTAAATGCATATGTTGCTCTATTGGACATTCATAACCCATGAGGCACATGTCGAGCATAAAATTAACATCCGGATCTCTTCACTTAAACTTCTGAGTCCACTGTATCTGATCAAATTCGGCGTGTCTCCTTTTTGGAAAAACTAACCCAGATGAGCATTTGCCAAAGGGCACTTTCACACATGCATCCTTTAATATTTGTTTAACTTAATTGAACTAACCCATATGACCTCAGTCTGCTCCAACTGACACAAGTCATTCAGTTTTACCCTAAATGACTCTTTAGCAGGCTTCACTTTGTTATTCCGCGATGCAGCTGTGTGTGCAGTAGCGCAATAACAACAGCGATAACATCGGCAGCTAAAAGGATGAAACGACATGTTATTGATTTGTTACCAGCACTCTTGAACATCATTATGGTGACTAACTGAAGGTAAACAAATCAGTAAGCTGACACGTAGGTTGTTCAGCATGTTTGCTGTTAGCATCTGCATATTTGGTGCCTGGTTTTTATTTAGATGTCTGAGAGCAGCAAATTTCCACCTCACAAACAAGGAAAATGTGCTAAAGTCATGCTTTTTTAAAGCGTATTAAGTTATTTCCTAGTATCTTACAGCCTGTTTTTCCAGATAATTATTCAGGGTGTCCTTTTTTTGTTGATTTGTCTGGCCTTATTTGTTTATTACATGCTAACTCGAATGGCAAATCTCCGTGTACAGAGGGCTGTCGCTCGAATGTCAAATTCTTGATTTATTGGTGACAAAATACTGTATGAAGTATGCATGTATTTATTACATTGTAACGTCTCTAATTGAGGCAATCAAAGGCTGTTGTCTACAAGCCTGAATTAAAAAAAAAACCCCACCAAACTCCGGGTACTTGTGCACGCAACCAAATTCCTGCATGGGAAGGGAAAGGCAAAGGTCTGTCTGTGCATGTGGAAGTTCCACCGACAGTCCCAGCCAGTCGCAAATCGAACAACAGACATGTTTTATTTGAGATCAATAATCAGCAGGAGAGGATAGATATGATTGCGGCGTCCATGTTTGCATTGGTTCTTTGTAGTTTTGCCAAGTTAAGTGAACCAACAAATTTAATACAAATATTACAAAATATATGTGTAGCTATTTTTTTAAGTAGTTCACAGTTAATTATGCATAAAATTTGGTGTTGAATTTCAAGTGTCCATACAGGTTTGAAATACATTAATTTATTTTTTAAATTATATAGCGCCACCCCCAGGGAAAATTCCACTAACCGCAAATGCTGGAAACAATGGTACATTGCAGTTGCGAACATTTCTCTTTGTCATTACTATTCTGTTGAAGGACTTGTGAGACATGTCATCCAAACTCTCAACATAATCTGAGTGTGTGGCACTGCCTCCCTTGGTGTTGACCACACGTATGATTTAACATTTACAAGTCTCTGCTCGACGTTTTCTGATAAATCACTCCTGAGTCCTGCCACACCACACGATTATGTGTCAGGAGTAATTTTTGCAGATATCTGATTGTCGGGCATTTTCTAAAGAAGAATGTAACTTCATGTGGTATTTTCTAATGCATTTTGGTGGGCTTGAAATTTTTATTGTGCGATAGCGCAGGACGTGAATCGTGGCGAATGGAATACAGAAGTGAATTGGGCATCAAAACGATGGGATTTGAGTCTAAATAGGTAATATCCCGCGTGTTGTCACAGAGGAACGTTTTGGTGCTGAGATCCACGTCTCAATATGTGGCACGTATTGCAGCATAACAGATCGAATGGCGAACTAGCAACAAATGGGAACAAAATGGTTAACTGTTGGCGGTTACCATCCCAAAACAGCAACACTAAATGATTCATAAATTGCAGTGTCATTTCTCCCTTCCACCTCCCAGCCTTTCCAAGTCCTCTCTTTTGATAACCTAATGTCAACTTTCCAGCTCATATGGAAAGACAAACATTCTACAGTAGGCCCCAGCACGCCCTCGACCCTTGTGAGGATAAGAAGCTTAAAGTCAGTCGATAAAGTCCCGCTAGGCAGTGTATAGATACCTTTGTTTACTCATTGTTGGCCATGCACATCGTCCGAACAAGGAAGATGAAATACAAAAGCTTAGCGCTAGCCAGCAGATGATGCGATGCGAGCTGGTTGATTTATAATTGGTCTAAAAAAATCACCAGCAGTTGGCGAGTGCATAGCAAGGAATCATGAAGGTTAAAGAAAGCCATTTTGAATTAAAAAAGAAAATCTCCTATCACCTATGTTGTTCATTCTTGCCATAGAGCCCTTTGCGATGACGGTTAGAACGCATACGAGTATAGAAGGGATTAATTTAGGGGGGCAGGAACATAAAATATCATTATATGCTGATGATGTCATTCTTTTTTTAACAAACTTACACAATAGCGTCCCAAGTCTTATTAGCTATATAGACATATTTGGAAAATTATCTGGTTATGATATCAATTACTCAAAATCATCAATACTATTTCTAAACAAGGAAGAAAGGACAAACCCAACCGTAAAAACACCTTTTATTAACGCAAAAGAAGGATTTCTTTACCTCGGGGTGCAAATAACACCTTCAATTAAAACAGTGGTCCCTTCCAACTATCACCCTTTGATTGCAGAGATGAAGGAAACGCTGGATCGTTGGATGACTTTGCCTATATCAATAATTGGACGGATTAATTTGATAAAAATGAATATACTACCAAAGTTTTTATATTTATTTCAGTCAATTCCACTGCAATTGTCAAATGCATTCTTTAATAAGATTAACAATACCTTTAGCACATTCATTTGGAGTAGTAAAAAACCCCGGTTGAGATTGTGACTACTCTACCTCCCATATGAACGAGGAGGACAACGGTTTCCGAATTTAAAATGGTATTATTGGGCTGCGCAATTGCGATCTATGGCGTTTTATTTTACAAATGAGATGAATCCATCATGGCTGTCTATCGAACAAGCCTCAGTGTCACTTCCCCTAAAGCTCTACTTATACTCAGCAAACCATAAAACCCTAAAAAAGGAGACTAAAAACCCGTTTGTGAAAAACTCTATTGATATCTGGTATAAAGCACATCATCATATTAAAGACACTCCTCTAATTTCACGTTTTACCCCTTTGAGGGGTAACTTAAATTTTGTGCCTGGCAGGGCAGATGGGGGTTTTAGGATATGGACAGAAAAGGGCATTGGAAGTGTGGGTGATTTATATAATAACGGTATATTGCTTACATTTGAAGAACTTGTACATAAATATCAAATTCATAAAAAGCATTTCTTTAAATATCTGCAACTCAAACATTTCATATCTGCAAAATACAAAACGATCAACATAGAACCTCCCCTTTCAAATTTGGAACGTCTGACACTTTCACACAGTGATGATAAAGGTTTAATTTCTGTGTATTACAACCTTTTGGTAACCCATGATGATGAATCCTCTATTGATAGATTACAGGCATGGAATTCTGATTTTGAGGAGGCTGTAACAGAGGAAGAATGGCATAGGGCATGCCTTAAAGCCCAGAAACAAACAATTAATACTAGAATGAGACTATTACAGTATAAATGGCTGATGAGAACATACATTACACCTGTAAAACTGAACTCATGGTCTCCTGTTATACCAGACACCTGTATTAAATGTGTAGAGGGACGGGGTTCCCTCTTCCATTGCGTTTGGGATTGTCCGAAATTGCAAAAATATTGGAGAGGAGTAGGACAGACATTGTCAACTATAGTTGGAATTAACATACCTCATGTTGTGAAACTTTTTGTGCTGGGCATCTACCCCAAAGACTTTGTGGCTTGCACAAACATAACTACTTTGATTGACTTTGGATTGCTACAAGCCAGGAGACTCATTGCATTATACTGGAAAAATACGGACGCACCTTCACTGGATCACTGGATAAAAGAACTGACAAACAATATGGCAATGGAAAAACTGACGTATGTCATGAGAGGGAGAGCAGAGGAGTTTGAGGAAATGTGGAAACCTTTACAAAATTTTGTGGGCCAGTGGGGTGCTCAACCACCCACTGTGCTATAACATAGTCTGAAGCTGCCTGTTTTATTTTATTTATTTACTTTTTTGTTTATTTTCTGTTGTTGTTGTCATGTGTATAATGTGTGAAAAAGTAATAAAAATATTGTAAAAAAAAAAAAAAAAAGAAAATCTCTCCATAGGTTGACGCTGCTACATTACCGCATCGGTGTCGACTTTGATATGTTTTAAAAAAAGTGATGCCATGGTAAAGTGCTTTGGACAAGTTGGAGAACATATGGTGCAGTTAAAATGCTGTAAACGTTTAATTTTTTTGGACTATGACATGTTTTTCGGCAAAAAGTACAATTAATAACCCATTCGGGTTGATTCAAGATTCACTGGTTAAACGCTAAACATATGGCGGGCACAGACTTTGGGTACGGAGTCCGATCTCCACTGGGTGAACATGAACTTACCCAGTGGCGACATGGATATTGTGTATAAACCATCAACAATTCCAGACCATAAAAAGTAAACTACAGATGTGAAAGGGCACTGTAAGTCAAAAATGGAAATTCGAGAGATTAATGGTGCAACAATACATCATTTTGTTATGACAGCATGTGCAATCTGTAGGAACAACGGGCCCTGCCAGGCCGTGCTACGCAGCATCTGGGACAACCTTGCGCGAACCCTCCCAACCTGACATCTTCATTTGGGAATCAGCTGCTATCTCCCAGACAAACAAGAGCCTATTCTCCACACATCTTAGAGGCCATTTACTGAGCCGGAGACGAGATTAAGCTGTTTATTCAACATACATTCTCTCCGCTACATGTAATACGTATAGCCGATGAGGTAAATATTTCACACAACACTGCAAGACATCCCTCCCTGATACAAACAATATTTTGTCAGGCAATACTTACCATCTTTTGTCTACTTGGACTCGTGGCGGGAAAAGGTTGACCTTCAATTTAATAGGCGATTAGCTGTCACTCGCATTTACAACAGCAGCTGTCGACCAAAGCGACGCTATAAAGAATGACGAGAATGACCCGAAACAATACAATGACCCTAGGGTGGCTGAAATGTTACGTAAAGTTGAGTGACGTTCAAAGAAATCCAGTGTTTCCCGGCCTTTTTTGAGCCAAGAGGCATATTTTACACGGGAAAAACACTCCACAACATCAAACAAACAATGCTGGCATAGGTAGATACATGATTTGTAAATGAGAGAACGTGTGGATTAATTTGGTGAACATCATTTTCCAGGACACACTGATGACCTCTCATGGTACATTGCTTGGGAACCACTGCTTTAATCATTGTTCTAAAACCCAAAAAGTCATTAATTGCCGCCACAGTAGAATCTCAAAATTGATTCTGAAGGATAAACTTGCTTAAAAAAAAAATAAGAATCACACAAAGGTTTGTCAACATATTGCATAAGACTTTAAACATTTTGCATTTTGAGGCTTTATTAATATTTCAAAAGACGGAGCAGACTCACCAAAGGGCATTGCAGTTAATCTCTGTCGTTTGGTACATTTCTCAGATCAGAAATGAAATTGTCAAAATTACTTGTTCAATCTTCACATCATCGAGTCACTTGTGCACAGTGGTGGGTAGAGTAGCCAAAAATTTTACTCAAGTAAGGCTACTGTTACTTCCCAATTATAGGACTCAAGTCAAAGTAAAGCAGTCCCTCCTATTTACTTGAGCGAGAGTGAATAATTATAAAATATTAAGCAAAAATTAGTTTAAAAAAAATAAATAAATAAATAAAAATAAAATAAAATAAAAAAAAAATATATATATATATATGTGTGTGTGTGGGGGGGGGGGGGTGTACTTGTGTGTGTGTGTGTGTGGGGCGGGGGTGTTTTGCTATTTGTATTAATTGAGCAGAAACATGCATTGTTCTGCAAATTTCTAGAATGACTCCAGAAATACCAAGAAGTACCGAAGTGACTAAGAAAAACTGTCAAAGAGGAATGTGTGATGAGAGGTTGAAGGATAATATGAACCAGAAATTCCATGAGGTTATGAGCCAGTGGAGTTAGTTAAGCTGCTTCATTGCATACATGGTTGGTACATTTTAAGGCCTCTACACACCAATCCGACGTCGCTCGACGGAAAGTCGATACTCGACATCTATTTGGTGCAGCACGCAACATCGGAAAGTCTGAGCCGTTGTTGCATCAGGGGGGCATGTTCGGCCGATTCAATGTTTACAATCTAGTCGGGGTGTCGGAACAAATGACCGCGATTGGCTGTCAGCTAGCGAATCAGTGCACTGGACAAGAAGAGGAAGTGATGAAAGCTGACAAATGGTGAAATTTGAAGCTATTCCACTCGAACTAAATCACTTTTGCACATCTTTCACATCTCTCTGGAAATAACGACTGGCTGATCAGAAGAGCGCGAAGACGAATTAATAACTCTCAATCAACAATCATACACTGCTCTCGCTCATTAAATAGTAAAGTGTTTAGAGAGTGTATTATCACTAGTACAGCAGCCAACTTAAGTGTGCAGTTATCAGGCCATCCAGAATGTAGAAATGTTACTTAAACATTGCATAGGCCGATTGAGTCAAAAAGGCGAAGCGATGGCGACAGTTTCATTTCTTCCAATTGTTCGTTTGGAAATGAGAACCAGTCGGTGGTACTTTGAAGTTTAACAAGCAAACAAAAAGCCAGTAATTAACTACATGTTGAGAGTTAGTGAGTTCAAAGTGGTTAGAGAATGCTCCTTCTGTTCCTGACAGTCAAACTGTCCTTTACTTAGTTGGCGCAGAGCCGAGGGGGTTCACAATTCCTACTTTTTGCTGCGCATCCATCACCAACTGTACAAAAACCACCAGAAACCAGATCACTTGTCAGGCAGCTGTCGCGTGCAGCTGGTAACTTGATACCGCCCCCCCCCCCCCCCCCCCATGACAAGCCTTTTAATTCCACACATGTGGCGCTACCTGTCCAGTGTGGAGAGGATGATTTTATGCTCTTGGGGTCAGCTGCCGCGGATTGGGGGTCTTAAGCATTCTTCCACGGATCCATCCGTCCGTGCATGCACACTTCCCTCTGCCCCTTATCGGGTAATTGCTCACAAGTGTGCGCATAAATCGGGGGAGAGGGAATTAGTGAATGTGTCCCCTGAAGTGCGTCTGTGTTTATGAAATCTAAACACCGCCTGCTGCTGCACAGTATGTCCTCAAGAGTCGCCGCAAAAGGGGACTTTGAGGAGATGCAGGCAACGGAGGAGGACACTCCTCCGTCATTGCGGTGATTATTTGTCCTTGATGCACTCAATTTATGACAGTCTTACACAGGCACATGTTAATTAGTAAAAGAAGCATGGGTTTTGGCTGCTCTTTCACCGCTGAGGAGTTGCCAGACAGGCAGCAGGGGCGTTGCTGCACTTATGATTCACAGCTCTGGTGAACACTTTGTCTGATTGTGGGAACTCCTAATTGTGTAACAAACTATTTCCATGGCAGCCTTGCAGAAAATCTGCTGAGTTCCATTGCCTTGTATTGCTTTGCTAGGTGTGGCCATAAACAGAGAAAATATGGGAAAACAATAACTTGCCACTAGAGGGGAGGGAGCAAGACACAGTGTCCTACTGGGAGGCACAGAATGTACTTCTAAGAAAGTAACTGTATCACGTCGGGCTCTGCAGAGCACAACAACTCCACAGGCACAGTTTCCTTAGCCTCATTCCAGGGATCACCATTTCACCTCAACGGAGATATACTGAGAAGTTTTTCTGTAATAAACATAAAAGCACACACAGGCGCCTACACACAATCAAGGGTTGTTTGATTGGGTCACCAAGACTGCATTAAAAACGGATGAGGCTATTAACATCTAACGTCATTCAAATATTTCCTGATAGCTTTTCAATTGAAAAGGGACAGGAGCAGAAATTCGAACGTCTTTTTTATTTTATTTATTAGACTGATTATAATCCCTCTGGAAGAAATTCAATTACACTCTGGTGTACATATTGTGTTGCATAGCACACACACACACACACACACACACAAGCACAGAAGCAAATCTCACACTTGCATGCAAGGAGAGAGTCTGTGTGAAAGAGGTGCGCAAATAGCACCGCACCTCTTGAGGTGGGGGAGAGTGGACCGTTATGTAACCTTGCTCAATGGCGCCTCTGCAGTAAGCAAACTAGCATCTCTGCAGCAAATACAGTAGTTGTGTTTTTTTTACATTTTCTCTCCACAGCGCGACTTGAAGCGTGACCCCCCCCAAAGATCCAAAAACCAAGTCGTACCCTGACTCTAATCCAAAGTCCACTGAGTCAAAGTTCCAGCTAACTCTAATGAGGACAAGCGATACAATACATTTGGATGGAATAAAATCATTTTTTTCTGCCAACGAGAGAGATGTTTTGTTCTGATGACAGGAAGCGGCTCATTTCGATAATAATGACCATTTATGAGAAGCTACGAGGGAAGTTCCACACAGAGAGCATTTTATCCTGGCCTCACCTGTGATCGAGTAATGCAGTGCTGCTGTCCTTGTGTTCACTAAACTGCAAACAGAATAAAGGTACATTTTGTTGACAGGAGGCGACGTCTAGCTCGAGGTTGATGTCGTGACAAAGAGGCTTTGCTTTAGCCACAGCAGTAAAAAAGCCCACTTCAGTGAGTTTTTGATGTTCTTACTTGCTGTGACACAGCTGCCAAAATATACTCTTGAATTAAGCCTTGATGTGATGACTTTCTGTCTAAAGCAGAAAAACGGACTACAAATGTGCATTTCCCAAGAAATTAAGCGTGAAAAGCTGAACAATGCGCTCTAAGACGCCAAAGGGTAAAATTTGTTGATTATAACTCTCGTTGATTTGCCGCAACATAGCCGGAGAGTCCGTTCAAATTTGCAAACGGCTGTGCCAATTATCAGAGCATCATCAAAGCATCAACGTTTTCGTCAGAACCCTTTAAGTACTCAAGCAAAGAAACATAAGAGCATGCCTGTCCTAAACCACACACTTCTTAATCTTTGAGTGAATTTGAACAAATACAGTTGCTATTATATAAGCACGTGATAAATGATCCACAAACATAAAATAAAAACAAATACAAGAGATTTTTTGCGATACAAGCATGGTTATGGAATGAATTATACTTGTATCTCAAGGCAGGAGCAGTTTTTGAAAATGACCCGATCTAAAAGATGCTGAGACACAGAAGGATGAAATTTGATCATGTCATTGAACTTCACGTAAGTGTTTGGACTAAGAAATGTAATAGGAAACCTGCCCCACGCTAGCCACGTCTTTTGTTCAGAGAGTCACTGTCAGTGCCGTTACAATCATTTTGTCAATTTGGATATTTGGGTGTACCGTGAACCGATCTGGTCTTTCAATTTCGTTGAAGTTGGATTCATAAAGGCCTGCGGTATGGCGAGATAATGGGCGTCGTCGATTTTAATCAACCGAGGCTAAATCATCACACTGGTGAGGCATATTCGGCAGTGCTGAAGACGAACGCAATGGAGAGTGAGGGAGTGCTTGCACCAAAAGGCAATCCAGCCTCATCTCAGTATCTCAGCAAGTTGTTTCATGATGCGAGTTTGGCACAAAGAATATTGCGATGATGTTTGTACCAGTGGGATGGATTATGCGGAAGTGGAGTCCCATTGAGGTAGACAGAGAGTTGGTTCCTTGATTCCATTGCAGCCCATATGAAACTTTATTGGTTATTCCGTGGCATAAATCTAATCTTACCTTTTTAATATGATTAATTTTCCATGAAATGCATCACTTGATCAAGGATTACTCTCTCATCTCTTTGATGTGTCTTCATTCTGAGAACATCTTCCAAAGCTCAGATCCCTAAATTAATCTGTATCCAAACACGACTCCGTAACAAAGTCGCATTGCACTCAAAAGCACTATCTTCTGCCGCCAAATCACTGGCGGTTATTTTAACTCACTCATCTCTGGAACAAAGAGCACAATGCTCAAGCTCATGATCAAAAGGAACTGATCTTCAGATCCCTTTTCGCCATCTTTCCGGCTTCAAAAGCCTCACAAAGGAAGGGATGGAGGGTGGGGTGCGGGGGGGGGGTGCTTGCAGAGGGGGCAGCTGCCTGCGAGGTGAACGCAGCCAGAAAACATGAACGCAGCTAATAATACCTCAGCTGCGTTTTCAGACAGCGTGCCTGCTGCCTCGTTGTCTGCCTGTCTGCCTTTCTCGCTCGTCGTCTCTGCTAGCTCGCTGCATTCTGCGAGGGTGACGGCGCGTTGAGTCAACCCGGACTTTCCAGACGCTCCACCACGAGGCATCGCTGGAACTCACAAACTGCTTTCCTGGCATATGCAAACACACACGTTGCATTGTTCTTCCTCCCCAGTATTTACCATCATACCTTCCTCCTTCTCTATAGAAGAGTCCCCTCGATCCCTGTATCACGGTTCATCATTCACGCTCCTACTCTAGCAGTGAACAACTGATTTTTTTTTTATTGGCTTATGCTGTATACAGGCACTCCCTTACTTGCGAGCACTGACATGTGGAACATACAAAACACTTCTTTGTTGGTTCAAACGTTTTTTATACATTTTCCATGGGTCTTAATTTAGAATTGCACCACTTCAGTGTCGTAACACGTAGTGCTTAAGGTCCACTGGAAGCGATTTAGTGAAGTGAGAAAAATTGAAGGCAGAGATATCGTCATTGTTCCCAGAGCAGAGAATTTATGCTTTGGACTGTTATATTCCATTTTTATGTGTTGCTGCTCCCTGTGTTCCAAAATAGCAGTTGCTTGAAGATTTATAAATACATAGCATGTGTGCTCATTTCTGATAGGCCATCCAAGGATATTTTGCATGATTTGTTAGCATTACGCGACATGACTGGTTAGCACGTCCACCTCACAGTTGCACAAGTGCAGGCTTCGATTCCAGCTCTGGCCTTACTTAGTGGAGTTTGCAACTTCCCTCCGTGCCTGCGTGGGTTTTCTTCGGGTACTTTGGTTTCCTCCCACATTCCAAAGACATTCATGGTAGGTTGATTGAACACTCTAAATTGTCCTAAATGTTGTTGTGAGCGCGAGTGCTTGTTCATCTTTGTGTGACTGCGTGGCTCGCAACCAGTCCAGAATGTACCCCACCTACTGCCCGTTGTCGGCCGAGCGAGGCTCCTGCACTCCCGTGACCCTTGTGAGGAAAGAGCGGTTCAAACAAAGGGTGTATGAATGTTAGCATTTAGCTAATAGAATGAGAGGAATTTTATTCTGGTGGTAAACAACTGCTTTTGTCGACGCGAAACTCCTCAACTCACTTAAATGCGATATGGCCTGTTTTTTTTTGTTGTTTTTTTAAAATCAGGTGTCTCTCTAACGTTGGGTCTGCAATTTCCCCAGTCATAAACATTGGGTTCGCTGTATTCACCCACTTCCCTGAAGCATTTGCGTGTTGACCTGTGTAAAAGCAAATGAGCCCTGGAATGCTCCCTCTGGGTTATGAATCAGTGACAGCCTCATGTCACATGCAAGTGTGAGGCTTGGCTTTCGGGGCAGGTTGAGTGTACTGTTACTTGAGTGCGAGAGTGTGCCATGACTTCGCATGTTAGCGTGAAGCCCACCTGAGAAATACCGAGAGTTCCTTAGATCCGGCAAGAACAAACAGACCGCTGACCCCTAGTCAGCTGCGAGCGGTCGCTTCTTGAGGTTAGATAGACGCTGTTGAATGCTGTGAAGCTTTTGCATGTGCTTGTGGTCTGTGAATAAGGGAACAAATTTGTGGTGAGCTATTCGAAGATATTAAACATAAAAATATAACAGCTTGTCCGCTGCTCTCTCAGTGAACAAAAATCTCCATAGTGATATTTGAAAATAACTGCTTTCAATGAAAGTCCCAAGAAGAGAGGAGCTGTTAAATTTTCCCCAATTTTCATAATAAGTACACTGGGCGAGTCTGATCAAGCCAAAGAGTCTGGCCTTCAGCGTCTGTTTCCTAATTCATCTCATTTCATAATTCAATTTCTTGAATAGTTACCACAAAGTTATCTGGAATGAATCATTTTATTTATCTTTTATCTTTTTTGACTTATTTAATTTTTTTTAGATTTCATAGACAAATGCAGACTGATGGCACTTACAGCGGATATCTCTTTTTTTTTCTTAAAACAGCACCAGTACAGTAACTAAAGTTTCAATGATGATGAAAGTTTGACGTTGAATTCACTTATCATTCGAAGTTCCTTAGAGTCTCCTGTGTATTCCCAACACTGACGATCGGCGAGATAACACCGTTTGCACAGTGGAGATAAAAAGCAGCTCTGTTTTGATCGTAAAACATTCATGAGCTGCACATCTGGGCCTGCTGCTCAGTGTTTGCACCCAAGACGCACGTATACACACACACGCACACACACGCAAACACACACATGCACCTGTCTTTGCCAGAGCAGTTTTATGATGACGCACATGCTGCCTGAGGCTAATGTTAACTTGCCGGTGTGTCAACTTTGTGCATCTTTATGTGCACGTGCCAGCTGCGCGTCTGCTGCTGCTTGTTTTACCCGATAAAACAGTTACGGAGTCGGATTTCATCAAAGTTGACGACCATAACTTGATACCGTCGTACTAAATGACAGAAACAACATGGAATAAACTGTTAAGGAACTTTCCCGGAGCACCTCCAAGAATGAAACGAAGAAGGTGTTACTTTAAAATTTGCTTCACTACAAAAGATGATTGTAAAAAAAAAAAAAAAAAAAAAATGGCTACAAATCTCACCGCGTCTCACGCAATGAATGACGAAAACATTGCAGAATATCTTTGGACATGCGCTGGTTGATATGTGATGGGCAAAGCACATATTTTATCATTTGGATTTGAAATACATCGTTTGGGACGCCAGTCGAGTGATTTTTCTGATACGCCTGGTATAGATTTATATGTGTCGCAGGAGAGCTGGTGCCTATCCCAGCTTGCTTGGCATGAGCGGTGCAGTCCACCCAGTATTGTTCACCAGCCAATCGCCCAAAGATCATTTAATTTGAAGTTTTCAATTAACCCAACATTCATGGTTTTGGAATGTGGGAGGAAGGCCGGACACGATTGAAAGCAAAACCTCAGAAGTGTGAGGGAGACAATTTAACCACTTAACGGCCATGCTGCCATTTTCCCCATCGTTGATCAAGGAAACAATGCTGAAGCATGATGAAAGCTGTACCTCCACCCATGTTGTCTTAATGACTTTCATGCGAGGAGACAGTCGGCTGAATCATACATTTTTGAAAGGACAACAGGGAGCAAGTGCGTAAGATGCTTGGTGACAGATGAACTGTCTTACAGGAAAGACAAGTTCTACCCCCTTTTAGGTGTAATTAACCATGGCGCTGGTGTCAAAACTGTTTGAAGTCATCTGGTTAAATCAAGCCTATTGTGGTTAGATTCGCTCGACGATAATGATAGGTGGCGAGCCAGGTATCGACCGGTAGACAATGTTGTCTCGATAGGGACAGATTGTTATCAGCGTAGATACAGAATGTGTTGTTAGAACAAACAGTTCAAGTCAAGGCGGCTATTGCACAAAGTATGCTCTTTGTTTATGCACATGCAAGAATCCAAATGTGCGTGTTTGCAAACACAACAGAAGTGTGTGCGCTATTTGATGTCAGCAGGTGTGCGTCTGTGTGCGCATCGGCTACAAATGTTATAGAGACATAAAGTTGTGTTTGCACTGGGGGACGAGCTTTAGCTTTCGGGGGAAAATTGGCATTTGGAAATCGTGTAAGTAATTACATCAAGGCGACTTGTAGGTTTACAGTTCAGGCGTGGTGACAGTGACTGTTAAGAGTCTACAGAATGACAGTTTAAGAGAGTTGAGCAAACAACAGTATGCGTATATTTGCATGAGGATATGCTTTAATGCTGCTTTTGACCCACTTATGTTGTCAAGGGATGGTCAAACTTTCATCGTCAGGTAACAATTTTTGCTGAATGACAGAATGAGATTTTTTTTTTTATATCATCAGTTATGGACAGAGTGAGTGAAACGTTTAAATAATGCTAAACTATTGCACAATGAATTCTATGACTTCCCAATATTTTGCCATGATAACTCACAATAGAGTATTGGCTGCAACTGATGATTATTTTGAAAATCGACTAATCTGTCAATTTTGTAGAGGGATATTAATTGGTGAATCACATTTTTTTAAAATTATCTTTATTGAGAAAAATATTTCAAATTGACAGTATAGAAAATGAAAAAAAATGAAGTGATTATGATTCCGATACTTGTTTGGTCTATAATGCACTGGAAAATGGGCAAAAAAATTAAAAGCAGAATGTTTGCAAATGTCTTGTGACAGGCATTAAAATAATAAGTCTACTTCCATGGAGACTTACTGTTGAGAACCTTTGAGCATTTTGAAAATTTCAAGTTGAGCAATTTGTATAAATGATAAATCAATTATCCAAATAATGGTGTTTAGACGTCAATTAATCGCTTAATAATTGCACTGCTACAATACAGTGATAATGCAATAAAAACATATTTGGGTTTTTAATATTTGGTAGCTGACTAATAATTTCAGAAAAAAATTATCTCCTCAATGCGATTGGTCAAATGCTCCGAGAGCTAGCGTTCAGTTGAGTGAATGAATGCACATAACTCTGATCAGCGTGCTGAAAGCGCTCATTCACAGGCCGCCATCCTGATCTCAAGCAGCTGTCCCAGCGCGACATTTTCCAACACGTGGTCTTTTGTCTTGTCCTACAAACAAATATCATTTTCGTGTAAGACAAAGCACTGTCAAAGGCTCTCTAATCTTGTCAACCGACAATCTAATTATTAGGGCATCCTCCGAGCCAATTAAATGTTGCTTGTTGCTTGTCACGGGAGACAATGACAACTTGAATAGAGCCGTCACTCTGGATCAGACAGACATGTTGCCTTAGTAACAAGGGTCAGTGAGTTTACAGCAGAGGGGGTAGATGAGGATAGAAATGTGGATGATGTAAGAAGTGTCATTCCAAGTTGCTTATGTTGTGTGTGTTTATAGAAACTGTAAACAACATACACTTGTCCTGAGAATCAGTATTAGCGATCTTTCACCTCATTTATCCACTCACTATAGATAACTCCGGATATGTTCAGCTAGTTCGGCTTCAATATGACAAGTCATTTGAGGCTTACAGATGAATGAATTTGTCACGTTGCTCCAAGGGAAATGGCTTTTCAATATAGTTCCTCTAATAGTGTCACAAAATCTTACTTAGAAATCGTGTTGATATTTTCCTCAAAATGGCCTGTCTGTGTCAACAGAATGGGGCTGAACTGGATTAATTATAAGTGCAGCTTGTATAAAAACAGTGCTGTAAAGCAGGGGTTGCAAACCTTTTTTCCACCGCGGACCGGTTCATACAAGTTCATAACTTTTGCGTGGAGGGGGGAGCGAAGGGGGGCGTGGTGCAATGCGGAATATTACAGAGGTAATTAGCATCTTGACATGTAAGCCAGTCACTTTTCCAAATAAAATATTTGTCAGTTTCAAATAAAAAATGAACCAGAAGTAGTGCAGGTTCTTTTTTCTTTCATGTGTGCAGCCTGCCACGGCCCGGTCCAAAGTGGCCCGTGGCCCGTGGGTTGGGGACCATTGCTGTAAACACTTAAAAGGGAAAGCCTATTTATTCCTTCACTGAAAAGGCAATTTTTACATTTGCCTTCGCACATTGAAATCAGACCTAAGACAAAGTACAAGAGCTGAATCAAGAATTCTGCTTTTAAAAATAGTGAGCAAAGTTTTGAGAGTCACAGCGAAAGAAGAATTTAAGTGTGGATTGGGATAATCATCACACCTGATGGAGCTATCAGGAGTTACTGTACATTGTTGGATATTATTAGAAAAGCACAATTTAGGGTGTGGAGCCACTAGTTTTCTAGCTCTGGTGAAAAAAAAAGTTTGACATTTATGGCAGTCACATGAGTGGAGTAAAACAGTATGCATGACCTTTGGTTTTCTGCTTTGAAATACTAATGTCGGTCTTCTGTATATATTTGACATTAATGGACGAGAGGAAACCGTCCACTGCAGCAAAGTGGGGATAACGCCCAAAGATAAGGTCATTTCAAGATTTGAAGATAAATGGAAGTATATTGAGACAAAAACTCAAATGCACTGGGAGCCAGTGAAGTACAACCAGAATTGGTTGCTCTTCCGAGCTCCGGTTGTGACGCGAGCAGCAGCATTTTGCACCAGCTGGAGATGCTTGAGGAAGGACTGGCTGACTCCAAAATGTAGTGCATTAGAGTAATTTAGCCTAGAGATGAAACAAAGGCATGGGATACTGTTTCCAAGTGTTGCTGAGAAAGGAAGGACTTTAACCGTAGTCAATTGCTTAAGGTGAAAGAAGCTGGATCTAATTGCCGGTCCAATTTAAAATCACTTTCCAATTTAAAACCCAAGTTTAAGACTTTGGCTTTAGATATATTTTGCCATGGGGGGCGAGGTCAACAAAGTGGAACGTACAGGGGTCACTGGGACCAAACATCATAATTGCTGTTTTCTTTGCATTCAGAAATTATTTGACATCCAGACGTTGAATTCCTCTAGACAGGATAAAAGTGATCTTAAGGAGAATGCATCCTTCTTGCTCAGTGAGACATAGATCTGACTGTCATCCGCATAGCAGTGAAAGGAAATACCATATGTTTGTAGGATGAAACCTTGGGGCAGAAAATACAATGAAAACAGCAAGGGCCCCAAAATGGAACACTGTGGAACACCATATGATAGAGCCGGACAAACACAAAATCCTGCAAACCAAAAAGCGAGTAAAGCTGCTTTGTATTGTGTAGGTACCATGCAGTGGAAAAGGGCGCAAGTCGTGTTCTAGTTACGTAAATTTTTAGAATCTCATTAGACTGCACGGTTGCAAGGATACATGGGTGGAGGAGTGCCGTCTTTAGATACACCTTGGCACGAATCCACAGCTATCTTTGCCTCTGTACGCACAGTGGAGAAATGACCCCACTGTAAGTCGTCATTCAGTCCTTGTCGTGTTTGGCTCCGATATCTTGTAGGCAGGCAGAACAGCTGCCTCTAAGCCACCATGGCTGGCTTCGACTCAGCACCCAACAGAGACCCACAACTCTTGTCATGTCAGTCATCCCGACCCATCTTTGTTGTCTCTTTTGTGACTGTTTTAAGAAATTATCAAATTTGTATGTCAAGTTGCAAGGAGCAAACAAGTTTCTGGAAACAAGAAAGCCAGAGGATAAGGACAAAGAAGGCGTCTTTTGCATTCTGCCGTGCATTAAGTGCATGACCACACTTGCGTAAAAAAAAAAAAAAAAAAAAAAGCATGCACACATTGCACCCCACCCCTGCCACCCTCTAATCTGCACGGTTCCACCCCGAGGGCTTGAGGCCAGGGCAGCTGCTACTGACGGAGCCACAGAGCCAGCTGTCCTCGCACACTCGAGCCCTCCTCACGCACACACTCACGCCCCTCTACTCATTCATTTGGGACAATGGAGTCCGGGTTATGGGTGTGTGTGAGGCTCGTGATTTTGGAGTGTGCCGTAGTCAAAGGGAGGCGGCAGGAGGGTGGCTGACACAGTCCGGGGGGCGGGGGTGGGTGGCGGTCGTCTGTGGTTTGGCAGGGCTTCACAGTCACTAAAGTGGTTTTTATGCTCGCTTTGTGTCCCGGCAACAGTTGGCAGCACGTGTGCCGATGACACGCCTCTCTGCTTTATTGTCCGTGCAAGCCGAGGGTTCAGCGCGGTGACCTGGCAGCAACATACTGACAGGTTTTACAGGAATCTAAAGAGGCTTGCAATAACACACAAGAAGCTCAAAGATGGATGCATCATCTATTGTCATGCAAGCGGCTTTGAATAAAACCAATTCCAGTGTTCAACTATTGGAAGCCGAAGGACAAATTGATTAATTTTACGGATGACTCCTGCTAGAAAATCAATCTGGATCATTTTTGTATCATGGTCATAACTCACATGGATGTGAACAGATTCCAATGCAATTTGTTATGGAGCTTTTGTATGATCCATGAACCAACTGAGTAAAGTTAGTTTGGGACAGAGCTCACAAAGTTGAATGTACATACTGTGACAATATGAGGTACTAATTAAGACAGAAAGTCTCTTGGCGTAGGAGGTCTGCACAGCTTTTTCACCCCCGGATCTGGGTTCAATTCTGGGTTGAAGGTGATTCTTAACAGAGATCATCGACAAATGTGGTGTCACAAGTTGGATTATTACCTTTGAAGCCACACCCAAAAGACGTTGAGGCAGGATTGCATGGAAGCAAATGTGTCTGACATGGGCCTGCATCCAAAAATCCGAGGTAGTTTGATGGTGTCGTCACTTCAAGTGCACTGAGTGCACCATCTGGGTGGCAGAGCTTTTTGATCTATAGCCAGCGTGCAGACTTCATAGTCTTCTGGACATAGCCATTGTCCATGCATTGGTAATGGGTTGGTGGAATTCAATGGCCTGGGTATGGTACTGACTGAATTACAGAATCTTCCAGCTTGGTTACATACCCGTCTATTTTTGTCCCCCCCACAAAAAGGTACGACAATTTTTCTTTGTATTTATTACCCCAGCGGAATATGATAATGTAGATAAATCTTAATGGAAACCAATTGAATACTTTAACACGATCGGTATTTATGACGCCGGTGGTTTGTTGGTGGAGGAACAGGGTGGTTAAAAAGACGAAATGCATCTTAAAAAAGAAACTCCAAAATATTAATTCCCCCCAAAAAGTCACTGGGGTGGGGAATTAGATTTAATTAAGAATCTCACTGAAGAAAAAGATGGATGAGGAGGCAAGAGACGACTGACCAAGACAGGCGGCAAAGAAACTGATTGGCTGATTGTGGATCATGTGGGTGACAAGACCAAGAGAAACTAATGGACAATGAAAACACCAACAGACACTTGGATGCAAACACAAAATGAGAAACTAAACAGGCTATCGCAACTCCTAAACACAAGATTCAATCGCCTTGCCCATTTGATTTGATTGGGGGAATTGAACACAAGCCTGATTCTTAACCACCCTTCCCCGGCTGTCCCAGCATGTGCAAACAAAGTATTTAAACTCTTGCATGGCGCATTATCAACTTGCAGAAAAACAATTCATCCTATCACCATGTTTTGATTGGTTTATCTCTTATCTCCGACCACTTCACTTCCAGGTTTGTGCTGCCACTGCCTCAAGCTGCGTTCCTGTCCCCGATTGGCTGAGCTGCTTTCAGCCTTCGGCACCTGATTGGTTTTGTCTCGAGACAAACACTGCTATTCGCCAAGCGGCGTGTTTTCCAAATAGTGCAGCTGCTTGGGTGAAAGCGTGCAGGCGTGTGTGCGTGTGTGTGTGTGCGGAGGCCGCTTTGAGTGGGCGCGTGTGAGGTGGGCTAGGTGTGTAGTTAGCAACTAAAGGGACCATATGGCTGATGACACATTGGCGCACACCTGACGGCCGCCACACACCTGCTGTTCTTGTATATGGCTGAGTAAGACCCACATCAAAAGGAAACAAGCCCTCGGGGACGTATGCGTGTTTATGTGTATTTTCAAGAGGCATCCACTGTATTTGAATGAAAGGCGACTCATGTCTGTCGTGGTGGGAGTTGAAAGGATGTAGTAGAAAGAGTATGCGGGGTTGCGGCACACACGCCACACACAAACACAGCCCGCAAATTGACTTATGTGCACCTACCCTAAAACGGGGAGGTGGTGCAGAGGAGGCGAGAGGGAGGGAGTGGAAGAAAGCAAGAAAGTAAGCAAGCTGTCATCACGCCATGCAAACAGCGAGCAACCAACGCACGCAAACGCGGCCAAAGAGCCACACTCCAACGCCCACAAAGGCAACAAAGTGCGTCTTTGTCGCTCTTGTTCAGAGTCAGACGTCAATGAGTGTTGCCGCTAGGTTCGGCTTGGAAAAGTCATCCACTGTGAAGCCGTCAGCATTCAAGTGACCTCCCACACAATGCTATGCGCACAGTGTACGCTACTGTACTGGGAAGAATTATTTAAGAACAGTCCAAACAGAGACCATCGGCTCATTCATGCACACCGACAAGGAATCGAATGTTTTTGTTTCTGAGTGCGCACACGCTGCAGTTGCTGGGAAGAGCCTCCCAGGGGATGTTGTGGTTGGCTCAATTCTTCTTTGTTTACCCCACATGCAGTCTTACACAAGAGATTTGATCACATTGGTTGACCTACAATTTCCAATTCTTCAATGCAAATAATGCAAATTATTGAATCATCCAATATTATTATTGCTGTCGGTGAAAGCAACTATACAGGTAATGTTTGAAATCAAAGTAAGTCTGTAAAATGACAATAAATTTCGATTCAAATGAGGTGGCGTGTCCGCTGAAGACGCTGAAAACGCACCGTGCTCAACTGGCAATCAAATAGTTCTAATACGACCTGGAAATATCAATGCTAATTTACTGAACATCTTTCTTACGCCGGCACACACTGCGATTTTAACCGTGCACATATTGAACAAGTTGAACTGCTTTACTTTTTTTTTCATGCATTTTCAGAGTACAGACATAGCTAGCTAACTGCACGGCGAAACAGTGCCAGATAATCGCTGATGCGAATGAAGGTGCTAAAATTCTCATATTGAGGGGGAGGTTGGACGCATCAAGTCTTTGCAACGCCCCTCCCCAAAATTTGAAAAGAAATTATGAAAAAATGTTTAACGCTATTGTTTATCCGCAACGGAGTACGGCACGAAATAGTTCTCAGCATTTACACGTTTTCAAAAATGTCCTAATTAACATGCATGTATATAAAGAACTGCGATATAGTAATACTAAGAAAAACTACCTTTACTCACTCCTATGTGTGATTATAATGGAGAAGAAAAAGTACAACATTCTTACATGTCACATGGTATAAAAATAAGTTCACAGTTGCTCGCCACATATTGTTCAGAAAGGGTTTCGTACATCAATTTGCAAGCTTGTGACAATCAGCATCTTAACATGTATCAAGTGTCCGATGTAATGCAGAGAAGCTGGTCACTTTTCAAATGTAATTATTTGTCATTATTTCAATTCTTTTTCTGCCTCAAATAATACTGCAAGTTTTTGGTTTTTTTCCATTTGAGCAGTCTAAAGTGGCCCACAGCCTAGAACCAGTCCGTGGGCCAGTGGTTGGGGACCACGTTTAGAGAGGATTGTGGGAAATATCAAATTATCGAACAAGTTGTTAATGTATGAAAACCTTTTTTTTATCAGTTTTTTTTCAGAAACGACAACCAAAATTAGGTGTCGTTCTCCCAATGTTCAAGGCGCTTTTCATTGGACTTTGCCTGTAAGAGGTGAGGTGTCACTACAGTGATTAAGTAAATGGGATTGTCCTGACATGCTCAGTGGGGATGGTCAAGAAGAAAAAAAAAACCGAAAGACTGATTAGATTAACTCTTTTCTGCCGTTTTAGACGTCAAGCAAAGTGGATCGCAAAAGGTGATGACCAAGCTTGGAATAATGGCGCACACGTCGGCGTGCAAACACTGAAACATGGCTGCGAAACTGACTCAGTGCAGCTGCACCTTGTGAGGCACACTCATGTATGCAAAGCGGATGGAAATCACACAAAAAATAGACAAAGAGTGCACACTTTGCGGTCTTTATACATTTGCTAAACAATATGTTCACTGGCCACAACATTAGGGACACCTGCACAAAGTCATGTCATTGCGCTTTATCAAAGGTTTCAGGTTTGAATTTAATGTTGTGCTAGTTTCGCATTAGTTGGTTTGCAAAAACGACACATTTTATTTTATTTTTTATTTTATTTTTAGCGTAGTCACTGGCGTGTAACCGTTGCACTCCACCTAAGAATCAAAATGGCACCAATCAGGCAAAGGCAATATTTTATGTAATTCTCTTTATCCAGGATGTAGTTTGTTACCTAACGAACAAGCACAGATATGCCGCTTCAACACCTTGTTATCGCTTCTGTTAACGGTTTAACCATTGGTGGAGGTCTCCGCTCGGAGTGCTCGACTAACTGGCACCACATTTGTATTTTACTTTGCAAATGTTACCAGCTAAGTTTGTTTACAGTATTGGGTCTTAGTGGATTGTGCAAGGGGTGGAACAAAAATGTTTCATTTAATTACAAAATTAAATCCTTTTGTAATGTACAATAAACCGTGGAAAATGTATTTGACCCTTTGCCAGAATATTGCAACATATAGTCTTGATAATGATGTGAGTGGACAATATGCGCACAATGTTCCGTTCCAGTCAGAACAACACGAGAGCAAACACTGCAGCCGCTGTGTTCTTATGAATGATTTTACAACGGGTGGTAGTAAAACAACAAGTATCACAGGCAGGTGTCACAAGCAGCCATCAGACTCTGCCCCAATAACAATAACAGCTGTATGAGCAGAACACAAAAGCACATGTTCTGCACTACCATGACCGCAAAGTGCACAAACAATACCCCAAAAGGACTCCAACTGACCTAAAGTAAAGAAAAGCGATTCTAAAAGGGAGCATGTAGAGCACACACACTTTTCAGGAGAGATTACACTGTTGTTTTTTAATTGGCTTAGCAGCGTGTGCTTGTTTGATCCCGGTATTATAGAACAGTGTGTTTTCTTCTTGAGTGAGCTGATTAAAAAATCTCCGCCCGTCAACACATGGACAGATAGACAGTTTGATTAATTCAAAAGCACACATGTCATAATCCCCGCCCTCTCATTGGCCGCCGCCTTGGCACTGTCTCCAAAACAAAACTGAAATGCCTGGCGTGTGTAGCTCCGCCTCTTTCAGGAAGGAGTCGAGTGTCAACAAAAGCAGCGTGTGCGGCTTGGTGAGCTCCATCTGACTCGGCGGTAAACAGACTTCAGCCGCTACTATGCAACATGTTGTTGTGGAGCCTTGGAGGACAGCACATTGTTGACCTCATCTTGTCTGACCAAAACAAGGAATGTATACTCAGTGGTGACCTCATCCTATCATATTTTATTCATGTCTAAAGCCATTTAGATGTGCAAGGAAATATTAGCAAAACAATCACAATAAAAATCTTCTTTAAGTGATATATGTGTAACAACGCCACAATGATGAAAAATGAATTGAAACGATAGGAGGGATAAAAAAAAAAACTTGAGTAGATATTGTTGAAGAGGCAACTAAAGTTGTGAAGATCATTGCAAGGACAATGTTGCAAATGAGAAAAAAGTTGATAGAATAAGATGTTTTCCAAACAAAGGAAATATATTTTATATAAAAGGTACTGTGTTTTCTTACTGTTTGGAAAAATATTTAAAAAATAAAGTTAAAAAAAAACAATTATCAGGTAATTTCACGAGAACAGCATTGTAATATTCAAAGAGAAAAAGCTGCAAAGTTACAAGGAAAAAAGTAATTGTCAAAATAAAGTGGTAATATTTCAAGAATTGAATAATGTCTCATAGAAAAAGAGAAGAAATATATAAATGGAAAATTAGAAAAATAATGCTGTTGTCTCAACAATAAGTCATAATTCTTGGAAAGATTACAGGAGTGAAGTCAACAGTGATGTTGTCTGAAGTCATATGTTAGGCTGAAAAAACACAGTGCAGGTGCGTCATGGACTGTACGGCGGTGACAGTGACCTTTGCACTGGCGTCACATCGTAACTCGCGTGTGCGCGTGTGTGTGTTTTCACTCTGGCAGTGGCGCATTCCCTCAGAACTTTGGGTTACAAAAGTTCACAAATGCACACACTTTCTAATGACGGGTCCTGTGAGGAGAAGCATGGCTGAAGGCAGGAGAAAATCCTCGGTGGTAGATGACAACAAAAGAGAGGTGGGGTTGGTGGGGGTGTAACAAGGTTATTTAAGATCATAACGTCAAATAAACACATGGAAAACATCACCGGAGTGCCCCTACGTTGAGACACCTATCCCATTGAGCAAGCACCCCGGCCAACCAATCACAATTCTGTTACCAGCAGCAACAGCTCCTGTTTATTCTTCCTCTGTCTAATCCTGCGCTCCGATTGGCTCCCGGTGGGGACCTGGGAGCGCGCCCCCCCCCTCTTCCCCCCCAACCCCTCCTTCCCTTCTCTGCCTGCTTTTCCACAGCTACAGATTAAGTAACACCGGCCAAAACAAAAAGGGCTTATTTTTGTTTTTCATCACATACGGTGAAGCCGCGCAAATACGCGGGCTTATTCAGATCCAAACGTATTTGGCATAATGGAGGGGAGAAATGGAGATGGATACACAGAGTGAAAGAGGATGGCAGAAGGGGAGCAGGAAGGGAGGGTGGGGGTAATTTGTACGCCTGTTGCCATGCACCCTCAGTGTGTTACTAGGTTAAGTATGGTGTGTTGCTAAGAGAAAAAAGCAAGTGCAAGAAAGAGGGGCAATTGCATCAGCCCCTCCTTGCAAAGTCCTTGAAAAATATCTCGTGCTATGCAAATGTCTACATTCAACTTGTGGAATTTCAACATGAAAGGCTGCAAGAAAAATACATGTTGCAATGCATGGGAAGTTCTGGCAACAAGTTCTTCTCGAGGCTCTTACAAGGTGTCTATAAACTCCAAAGTAAAACGATTTCTATTTGCGTGTTTCATATTCATAGCCCACAACTGTTTTTTATGAAACTATTTACTGTAATAATGAGTTTACTTCCATGTTAATGATGGAACCAAACTCTCTAAATTCATGTCATGTTGTCGCCACGGGAACAAAACTCTTGAACACCGAGCTGAAAAATTAGGCTTGACATGATCATGTTTATGGAGCCAAAAAGCAAGTTTATTAAAAAAAAAAAAAAAACGATAACCGATGACCTATCCGATCAGTAAATGGACATATCTATCCAATTTGTTTAACTTATTAACCGTAAAGCTACCCACCGCTATTCGCGGGAGATTGGGACCAGTCAACTTACAGCCCAAATTTACGTGTAACTGACAGCCATTGAAAAGCATTTGGGAAAAATTTTAAAAATTAAATCCCAAAAAATTCTCACAAAAATGCTAATGAACACACCGGAAAAAAACACACCGGGCGTGTAAAGGAATTAAGCAGCTATGCGACACGGGTGTAACTTCTAACGGCCGATACTCACCTCTCCCGCCCTGTTGTGTCGTGAATAATTGTCACTTCAAACCGAAAGCTAATTCGAATATTGCATGATGCCATTTATCAATTGCTGTGGGCCATATCCTGTTCGGCTGGTTTCTTTTTTTTTTTTGGAATGGTGATTCCAGATGTGCCAAGTGTCCGGTTCGAGTGGCATTTTTGGGCCGAAAATATCACAACATTATTTAAAAAAGGTGGCAGTGTATTCCATTGAACAATTCAAGTGACACCTATACGATATGGCCATGTTGACGTTCACGGAATTCAGGAACAAATCTGCATGCACGGACGTCCAAATTGCTCGGAAATTGCATCAACATTGACTTATATTCCAATTGTGTCCGATTGATTGTAAAAGATCAAACTTATGTCGATAAGTTCAATCATTGATGCAAGTGTTTTGCAGGAGTAGGCTGCTGTTTGTTTGTGTCTCGCCTTGTTCATAGAATGGAGGAACGCCGAGATAAGATACGTCGCGGTGACGGTGGACACTCAGTCCAGATCGAGTTTCTGTTACGCAACGCCCGAGCTGGTTCAAGAAAGGAGTTTTGGAAAAGACACTTGAAAACAAGCTTTGTGTTCAATGTAATCTTTAACTCCTTTCACTGAGTTTATCTGCTGCTTTTGTGTGTTGAGGTAAGCGCTGCGGATTTGTCACATTCAGCTCGTTTTTGCTGCAATACCGCAATATTGCTGTATCGGAACGGCAGCACAAAATGTATCACTTCGTCACATGGACTTTTTGATGAGAATTTAGTCGAGAGGCTATATATAATAACATGTTTCAGGATCTGGTGCGATGTGTAAAATACAGTACTCATAGCCTTCACCTCACCTTATGGAATGTGCCATTTTGCCTCGGTTCCAGCTCCGAACATTCACAGAACAATTTTACCCACACAGAAAAAAAAATACGAAAAATGACCACGGTAGCCACTTGAACACTGCCTCTAAAAGCTATGATTTTTCTATGCTTTTACACTTTGAAGCAGAAAGGAAATGGAAGGATGTGGTCCACAACTTACATGTTTGACATTCTGTGCTCTGCTTAGAGGTCCCTTCAGCTCATTACCAGGAGACAGACATTATTAACGACAGTCTTGGGCCGTGCATTTCAGTGAAGTCCTACTTAGTCCGACTTGAATAAATACCCCTCACAATACCATCGTTTATGACACCACGGCTGGACAAATAATATACAGACACACACTTACACACTAGCTTCTCTTGAAAGGTCCGTCTTGAAGTTAGCCTTGCAAGGATATCTGCAATCAAATCTACACTTTCCCCCCCTTTGAACATTGTGGTTTAAAAAAGCAAGAATATAATTTAGATTTTTGAACGGTCGCCAGTTACGACTTTCTGGTGTGTTGATTACGCATAGCGCTGCCCCCTCGCAAGTGAGTATCCAATCACAAGACGCGTTCATCACCTTCAACGTAAGGCTAGCGAGAAGGCCTTACTGTCATCAAATCGGGATCTGATTGGCTAACGCAACTGTCAACTGTAAAAGTTCCCTTGCTAACATAAAACAGATGCCCGCACGTTTTTATCTAAAGGCCTCGCACGAATAGTGCGTGCTACTGGTGTTATGTAATCTGCCTGGCAACACGAGCTAGCTGAATCCTGATTGGATAAAAACTCTCACCTAAAAATACAACACTAGGATATAATATGACATCAATGTGAAGAATATGATCATGAGTTCTTGATTATGTTAGGCCAGCAGAGAAGGCCTTCAGGGCCTTAACCGCCCACCAATGATTAACGACTATTGAAACCTTGACTTTTAAAACCACATCAAACCGGTAATCGGCCCATGCCTAGTGGCAATAAAAAAAAATTTTTAAAAAAAGGAGAGAGGGTAAAATTTAGCTGCTACGGCTTATCTGCTGCCATTTTGCTTGGTGAATGAAAAAGGCTTTTGGTTGTTTGTCTATACGAGTAACTTCTGCAAAACAATTTGCCCTCGTAACCCTGACCTATGCGATGACGCCAAACGTCGAGCAAACATGGCCTTCACACACCCTCCCCTTTTTGCTATTTCCTTCACTTTTCTGTCCCTCTCTACGGTCGCGCCGGCTCCTCTTTGCTATCAGTCCCTGTCTGCTCTCCGTCTTGAGTCGCTTGACCTCTTTCTAGGTTTCGGCTGCAAGAGAGCCGTAAGCAGAGACGTGCAGTGTGGAAGTCACATGTTTACTCAGCAGCTCCCTCCTCCACCTCGCTTGACTCGCTCTCGAAGAAAACGAGTCTGGGTGCTTGGATACATTTTGATTGGTGCTGCAAAATCACTACAAGCCTGGGGCAGGATTTAAACGGCATGTCCAAGTGCACAATTCCAATGTCATGCCTATAAAAGATTTTTGGTCTATTTTCATTTACATTTCAAGTGGCACATATTTGATATGGATTTGTTTTCATTTACCGATTATGCAAAACATACATTGGGCTCCTTTCTAATCATATGGAAAAAGCAGTTGCACTTGACCAATCTGCTTCCTAGCAGCAACGTTTCAATGAGTGACGGAAAAGAAGGTTGAGGGTAAATAAAATGGATGAGTAGATGGATTGACTACTTCAACCCTGCTGTATGCATCATTGCAACTACATTAATAATTATATAAAGTAAAATGAACGCCAATAAAAAGTGAGCCACTTCCTTGTTGCCCAGGGATTTTGCAGCTCTTGTACTGACCCTTATGCATGTTCTTGAATTAATCTCTAGAGGCAAGAATGATTGCCACTATTCCAGCTCTCACTTTGCAAGGCTGCAAATAACTGGCGTGATTACATTTGGAATTTACTGCAACCATGCAAAGTGTCCTGACATTTATTCGAAACACTTTCCGTCTATCCTTGAATTAAATCAAGGCACAATAAGTGCCTGCGTGCCAGGGCAGAAAAGTTTTTTTTTTTTTTTGTTTGTTTCTGAATGTAAGCACACAGCAGAGAAGAGTTAGCTCAAGTACGTCCCTTCCTCCAAGTGTGTACCTTGTGTCCCGGGAATTCCGAGCGTGGCTCAGAGTCCATGTGCCCACGGAAGGATAAACTCAGCTATGCCAGCAATGTGTCAGCCCCGCAGAGGTTGCAGGCTACTCCCCATATTTGGCAAATCACTTAGCGTCGCTCCACCTCGGCTGCTCTGCTGTCTGCGCACTAAACACAAAAATATGAGAAGAATGTCAGCCCAGGCCGGAATGCGTGCACGGGAAAGATCATGCATTCATTAAATAGTTTGCGGTTAATGACTGGAAACGTTCAAGCGTCTTTTTACTGGTCTGCTCTCATCGTGTCACTCCTCATGTTGCATGCAATTTGATTTACTCAAGCCAACGACATGTTTACACACCTCGGTGGGATTCGGAGCTCATTTCCTGTAATGTCCCTCCGTTTCACGCTAAACAGGGAGAGGAGGGGCGGAAATTAGAACTCTTCAAGCAGACTCACGTGATATTTTCTATGTATGCAGTGAGGGAAAATACACACACGCACACAAACAGTCTATTTCCAAAGAAGAGCTATTGCACTGAGTCGTCACACGTTCCAGAATCCATCCAATATGCCAGAAAACAAACAAGCCTGATGCAATCCCAAGACATAGTCGTTTCCAAATGAGATAAAGCAAAACACCTTACATATTTGTCTGTTCTGACAAGTATTTAGAAGACGGTCAGACAAAAAAAGAAAGCACGAGAATTATAGTACAGTCAACATCCGAGACCACGTATAAAAACGTTTTTTTGCTGATATTTATGAATTAAGGGTTAGGGTTAGTCATTATTTCTACCTGCTTGAAAAAAATGAAATGCATTTTTTTTTTAAATCAGTGTTGAAAATACATTCAGGCACAGATCTGATTAAAATTTGTTGTTGACCAGTGTTATTTCTCACTCCCAAGTTTAATGTGAAACTGGCACATAAAATTAAAGGGAATTAACCGTTGCATATTTAAACTGTTCTACCAAACCATAAAATAACAAATGTTTGCTTGCCTAATACCACTATTTAATGTGAAATGCCACAGACAGGCGAACTGACTTGCAAAGTAATCATTTGTGAAATGTAATGTGTGAAACTTCTGCTTTGCTACTGAGGCACCCTCAACTAGTTTGCTGTCAAAAGAGCAACAACATAACGTCAGCTCTGGGAAGTGGAGCAACATCTGCGCTAAGGCACAACTCCTACAGGCAGCATTAGTCTACTCAATAAGACACTGCTCATGTTTATCTCATAGTTCAAAGGCTCTGGGTTTGAATCTCAGTGTGGAGTTTCCCTGTTTTCCCAACATTGCTTAGTTTTAATCCAACATCCTTACACATTTGAAAAAGTCCCGTGAAGACTCCCAAATTTCCCATTGGTGTGAATGTGGAGTGTGAAACGTGATTTGTCTCTTTGTGCCTTGCGGGTAGCTCTCGCCCCAAAATCAGGTGGTGTCCAGCACAAGCCCTTTTCCAAAGTGGATAGGTGCGTTTCATTCAAACCGATTTTTAGACTGAAGTCATGATATTTTTCATTGTTAATTCCATTGCATAACAGAGACGTGTGCGTTCGTCAGCTCCACCCAACTTGTTTTACTGCCGTGTATTTGGCACAATAACGTTTCAGTCGATTCATTTTGCGCATGATGACTTTATCTCCCCATCAATCTCCAGAGAGCATCTGTTTGTGGGGTCCGTGTGTATCATGCCCTCATCTGCTATGACCTGCTGTGTGTATGTCATATTACACCCCCTCCAGGGTACACGCTGGATCTCCGAGTATAGGTCAGGTGTGTGTGTTTGTGTGTGTTTAACCAGGTCACCATCCCCTCACAGCTGTTTTGCAGTGATTGTAGCTTGTACAAAAACGAGTGCGATCATTGCCTTTGAATTCAGGTGAACGTCATGTGACCTCACCACACACTGTGTGGAGTCATACCAGGTGTGGCGAGGTTAGGAGGGGGTTTACCATGCTCGCTCCCACTATAACCACAATAACAGTTGAAAAAAAAAAAAAAGAAGAAAGGAATAATACGTCATGCTGACAAATGTGTGTACAGCAGTTGTGGCACTTACGTCAGGTTTGTTTCAGTATTTTTTTTCTGATGTCTTTTTACTTTTATGCCTTGCGTTTGAAAAGAGATAACCGTACTTTAGAGACATTGATCTGACAATAGAAGGCGTGTTCGTTTTTTTCAACCTCAGCAGATGATTTTATAATGTGAAAAAGACAATCAATAGAGAAGGGTACAATCAACTGCTGTTGAAATGTTGATTGATTAAATCTTGATATCATCACCCTGCTCTTAAATTCGGGTCAAATTGACCCATTTGGAAATTCTACAATAAATAAAATTGACTCAATTTAATCTGCTGGCTTCCGTTTTTTTTTATTGCATTGCATCGCATTGCATTATGTGATATATTGTATTTTGCCGATAAGACATTAGATATACTTAAACACGAGATACCCATCACCCTCCCTCCATCTCTCCACGAGGCTGCCAGCTGACCTCATGGTACAGTCGCGGCTCGGTTAGAGTGGGGTCGGGTGATTTGGGTTGAGGGGCGTGGGTCCGGGAGGCGGTTCTGCCTGTCCTGTAATCTCATCTCCCTTGTGGTTACTGTAAGTGATCTGCAGAAGTGGGAATGGGTTGCGGGGACCGCAGCAGAGTGAGGAGTCGGGGAAGGGCCTCAAATCGCCATAGCAACGCGCCACATAAGTGCGCCCCGTTTACAGTCCGACCCCGACGTCTGGGAATCTGAGGCTTTGCCCAAACAGAAACAGCAAAAAATAGCACACATTATGTGATCGGTGGTGTGGTGCCACAGTGAACTAACTAAAAAAACAACTCTTTAAAATCATTCCGCATGAACAATTTCGCATAGCTAAGCGGTGATCGTTATAATGAACAATATTGAACACACATCTATACCCTATCATCTATCTATCTATCTGAAAGCCCCCAATCATCTACCATGTGGCTTCACTCAATTTGCCAGATGACTCAGACTCTCAGAATAGATCTCCTGATTTCAATTTTCTATTTATAGCTCCGTGCTCATGTCATCACCAAACATGTCCAATCGGCCTGGTGTGTATTGCTTGTGCTTGTGATTTTTCTGCCCATTCCTTCTTCTGAGAGCATCAGTTGTTATGTGTGTGCTTTCTTCATCGCAGCAAGATGAATGTGTGTTTTGTTGACTCCAACTTAGTGGAAAAAGAGAGCAGGCATTCTGCCGCCTGATGTTTACCATCTTTCTGGTCCCACTTGAGAGAAAACGAGGAGTCAGTGGACACGTGTGTCTGCTGCGTCGCTCACGCAGACGTCTGAGCTCGTCTTGCTGCAGGCTTTGGGATGCAAGCCATCAGAGGAGAAAAGATATTGTTGGATTTATACAAACACCAGCGCCTGTTTTTCTTCTCTGTCCGTCGAGCCAAAAGAACAAGGCTGTAGAAAAACAGACATGGTGTTTGCTCGGCTTGCGTCATGCTTGAGTTGTTCCTACAAAAGTCAAACCTCGGGTGGTGCAAAGTTGAACAGTTAAATAAAACACGGGGCAGTGCCGTCTTTGCATTTTTATGTCTGAACACAAAGACATACGCAAGCAGCAGTTTCTACAATCGCCAGCCTGCGCTCGCACAAAAATGAGCCAGGAGATCACGACAGACAGACTCATGAAAACACAACATGAATAACCGTGAGTTGCCGATAAATGTTTTGATCATTATTTGTAAAAAATGACAACTAGAATATTAATTGGGATGACGTAGAAACAAATATTTGTAAAAAATTACAGCATTTTTAAAAGAAATTACAGAATTTTTTTCTCACAGTGTTGATTGTTTGTTTGCATGTTCTCCTTGTGACAGCGTGGGTTTCCTTCCAGCTTCCAGATTAATTAATAGATTAATTGGCCACTCACTCTAAATTGTCCCAAGGTGTGACAGTAAATGTGGGTGGATGCTCGGTTTCTGCAAGATGATTGGATGATCTGTCTGAGGCGGAGCTGATCTTCCCTTTATTTGAATGACAAGCAGCTGCCACTGCTGTATGTGCTTTTTTGTGTTTCATGATGCAAAGGAGGCAACTCAGTGGCGGGCCGCGCATTTCACACGTAAGCCTTCAGTGAAGCCGAACTTAGTCCGACTTGAATAAACCCCCCTCATATTGCCATCGTTGATGACACTACAGCTGGAGAAATAATATACAAAAAGACACTTGCACACTACTGAGTGTTGGACGAACTAGCTTCTCTTGGAAGGCCTGTTTTGAAAATGGCCTTGCAAGTGTATCTGCAATTAAATCCACACTTTTCCCTCCTTCAGCCATCGTAGTTTAAAAAAAGCATGAATATTTACATTTATATTTACATTTTCGAATGGTCGCCAGTTAAGACTTCTGGGGGGATTCCGCATAGCGCAATCCACTCACGAGTGAATTTCCAATCACAAGACATGGCCATCACCTTCAGCGTAAGGCCAGCGAGAAGGCTCACTTTAACCAATTTGTGATCTGATTGGCTATCGCAACTGTCTATCAACTCTGAAAGCCCAGAGTCTTTGACAGAACAAATTCCCGCACGTTTGTAGCTGAAGGCCTCGGACGAATAGTACGTGCTACTGATATTGTGAAATCTGCCTGGCAACACGAGCTAGCTGAATTCTAATTGGATAAAAACTCTCACTAAAAATTCCACACTAGGATATATTATGACATCAATGTGAAGAATATGATCGGGATTTCTTGATAATGTTAAGCCAGCAGAAAAGGCCTTGACG
The DNA here is from genome assembly GCF_059441095.1 of Idiotropiscis lumnitzeri. NCBI lineage: Eukaryota > Metazoa > Chordata > Actinopteri > Syngnathiformes > Syngnathidae > Idiotropiscis > Idiotropiscis lumnitzeri. The sequence goes on from NC_142391.1 coordinate 30,798,740, forward strand.
GCCCTTCACTGGTGCGACTACACAACTACACACACTGTGTCCATTTTATCGTTTTATTATGTCAAACTTTCTTTTGTACTGTTGTTGGTCTGTGCGTTTTCCTGCTTTTGCTGTTTCGTACTAACATTGCTCTCTACTGTGAACTCAATCTAATCTCTGATACACTCGTCTAAGTAATAGTTGATTCAAGAGAAAAGCTGCCCAGCGTCTCATATTTCCAACAGACATAATGGCTTCTGGTAGAGTTCCTTATCATTTTTCTTCTGAACAATTGAAAACAGTGTTCCTTTTCTGTCTAATCACAAGATTCCATCCAGTCGCTTGAGTTGTTTTTGCATGTCAGTAAATTGCAACTTTTGTCAGCATTTACAGGAACGTGCATGAGTATTCCTAAAAACCTGCTGAAGCCCACACTAAATGTTCCTGGAAAGCCCCTTTACGTGTGGCTACACACTTTTTCGCAAACCCCCCCCCCCCCCCGTCTGAGGAAAGTTTCTTCGTTCTTAGAATATGACCTCAGTGAGGAGAAAGTGCTCAGTTTGCTGGTTGCGGCTCGCAGGTGTGCATGTATGTGTGTTTATGCACACACATAGAGAATATGGCCAAAGCGGTTGGCTGGAGAGTGAGCCGATGCAAGTTCTTGTGAAGTGCGTTTTTCTCTTTGATCGGGCTGCTTTTTACTGTCAGCCTGAACCGCAGCATGCACACGCACGCACATGCGCGCTTATTAACCTCACTTGACTGTTATCCTCTCATCTGCCCTATATTCCGCGATTAAACTCAACTCCACACTTATTGATGTGCAAGTGGGTGATTTCACAAGACTTCAAACGTGCGTGTGTAAAGTGAAAGTGCCTTGAGTAAAAACTAAAAATTATTGTTTAAATGTATTTTTGAAGACACTTTATTCATTGAGTAGGCGACGAACCACACTCGTTACATTTTGCGTAAAACAATCACGTAAGCTCCAATGAAGCCCATGGTGGGCGGGCAGAGGACACAAAAATGACGATTCTGGTGAAGGCTTTTGTTTTCCAGCTCCGAAACACCATTGCATGTAAAGATTTCTAATTGTGCAAAAAACTACCCCAAAAAAATGCCTCTCCAGAATGACTTGCAACTTTTCGAGTCTGCAAGTTGCCTCGTCAGCGCTTCAAGGGTCGCCGGTGTCTAGAAAGATCACGTGTCACAGGCACTGGGTCTGTTGCAACTCATGATCCATCACGCTGCTACAATCACATTTTGTCTTTTTAGGCAGAGGAGGAAGAATGATGCCATGCCAACTTCCGAATTTTTCAAGCTCAAGCAACCACACTCCAAAACTGTCACTTGATCAGTGAAAAGGAAATACATAGCTGGGTGCTTTTCTATGTCCAAATTAAATCCTTTTTCCTAACATAAGTAGTATATCATATTTCCGCAAATAGTGGCCTCTTCTCTAAAATAAACTTTGCCTTTTACCTCATGAAAGTCTAATAATTACTGGCATGTCATATCTTATAACTGAACCTTTTTATACTATACCGTAGACCCCCACTATTCACAGGCGATAACGACAAGGCCAACCCTCATGTAGCAAAAAACAGTGAGTCATTGACGCCTTTCAATTGCATTCAATAAAAAAAATGATTTTTTTTTTCACCCCACAAAAAAATCTGGAATAATTGTGGATATACTGCCAATCAGCATTTTACATGAAAAAAAACGTTAAAAAAAAGATAATTTTTTTTTTAATCCTGAAATAAAATCTGTAATAGAAGAATGTGCGGGTGAACTGTAATACCCTTTTATACCATATTTCCTCAAATAATGACTGTAATCGATGGAACACTTCAATTAGTATTTTTGCAAAACAAATAAGTATCCAAACATCACAATTTGCTGTTGAACTTTTTCATACCGCTTTTTAAATATCCTTCACTGCTGTGCATGATGTTTACTCAAATAGTGGTCTCTACTCGAATAGTTGCTCTAATTACTAGACGCCACACCCAATTAGTCTTTTATGCAGGACACCTGGTGTCACTTGCTCATGGTGAACTTTTCAATACCGCCTGCACTGCATCCTTTTGAATACACTTTAGTGTACTTCCTATTCGGTATTTCCTCATTGAATGATCTCAGCTGTCAGGACCAATACATTATTTTTGAATATCCTCATATTCTTCTGTACTTCTTCAAATAATCCCCTGCTCTAATCGATCTCTTAGCTCAATTTGTCTGTTCTCAGGACAAGTAATTAATTACCGGTACGGTGTTGCAACCTGTGAAGTTTTGCATATTGTCTGCATTAGTCTCATTGGAATACACTTTGATGTATATTATGCTTCCTCTGCTCTAATAGACGCCTTGCCTCAATTAGTCCGTTTGCAAGGGTAGTAATGACGAACATCGTGGTGCTTTCTTGGAGTTTTGCATACTTTCTGGATTACTCACTTTGGAACACACTTGGGTGTATACTGTACTTCTTCGACAAGCTGTCTCTGTTCTAAAAACACCACACCTCAATTAGTCTTTTTGGAAGACAAATTACAGTGACCGTAATGCTTGACGGTGAACTTTTGCATATTATCTTTGTAATAACCTTTATCATTTATTTACCACAATGGTGGCCTCCACGCTAATAGACACCACACCTCAGTTTGTCTTATTGTAAGACAAATAATAGAATAGAATAGAATAGAAATCCCTTTATTGTCATTGTACTCAAGTGTGCAACGAGATTAGAGGGCTCCCCTCTCCAGTGCAATACAACAATAATACAGACAAATATATAAATTAGATAAATAAAGAAGAGTGACGGTATTGCTTGTAGGAGATCTTTTGCATATAAGCTTTGTAATAACGTTTATTAGAGTATCATTTATTCACCGCAGAAGTGGCCTCCGCTCTAATCGACACCACACCTCAGTTTGTTAGTCTATTAGCATGACTATTAATGTCACAGCATTAGTTGTCAACTTTTGCAAACTATCACCATTGCAGTCTTTTAAATACCATTTGTCACCTGTGTAAGTATTCGCCATAAGTCAGGTTTGTGTTATAGCTTGCTATTCTCTTTTGAAAACCGTTGGTCAGCATATCAGCATTGAGTCGTGCTAATCCTCAATTAATCTTTTGGCAGGACTACTAATAACTTAGGTGTTGTTTCCTTGGAGGTTTTGCATACTGTCTGCATTACTCTGCAGAATACACTTTGATGTGGATTGTAGTTTCTTTGTTCAAAAAGACATCACACCTCAGTTAATCATGTTGCATGACAAATAACTACCAAGAGGACTTTGCTCAGTGGTGAACATCTCCATACTGTCCTTTGAGTAAAATGAAGAATAAATAATTATTTGGATTCAAGCAGTCATTTGATTTCAAATATTTATTCACAGATCATGAACAAAATGTGTGCAAATTCAAATTAATGTCACTTTGCTTTGCTTGCACAACTTCAAAGAAAATAAAAGCTCCTATCAAAGTTCATAAAATGCTGTGAAAGTGCAGCTCAAATCAAGATTTTCCACAAGTCTTTTGCTACGGATGTCTGCACATGAAGAAATGTCTCGTCTCTTTTTTTTTTTCAGTCACTCTCTTCCCGGATCGGCATCACTCCCATTTGATGAGCTCCGGTCCGGCCTCCGCACGATCTCACATCCACCTCTGCACAGTCTGATGCAGTCGTGCCCACGCACCGCCGACGTCTTCACGCTAATCATCGAGTGGGCCGTCATCGCTTTCGCAACGCCTCCTCGAGTGTTCGTCGTGGTGTCCTCACGGGACCCTATCGAGCCACCCCCCCTTTACAGGCTTCTGAGTTGTTCTCCCCTCAGGGTATAATCCACAACGTCCTGACCCAGAATGCACTGACTGGAAGGCTGCTTTCCCTTGCACGTGGAAGTAGGGATCAGGCACGGGGGAAGGGAATGAGATGGTGAGCTTCCATCCCGGCCTCACAGCCGACTAATCCAGACAAATGGGAGGCAGAAAGGCCTGGAACACCTTCAAGTGAAGCCTTGACTTTCTTTCTTATCATCATCGTCATCATCGCCGATGCATCTTCAAGGGATTGGGGGAGAATGGCTGACTCAGCGCTCCGGGAAGGTGATAGTGGGAACCCAGTCACACATGCTGCGACTTTGCTCGCAGAAGAGACTCAGCTTGTCCAGAGCAGGATCCTTCCATGGATTGGCACTGGGGCTCTGGAATGGAATAAGTAAGGAAAAACATAAATAAATGCATTACAATACCAGAAGGCTATGACTTGGGACATCTGTTGGCCTTTATGTGGCAATAAGCCCATATTTGGTCACTAAAAGACAGTAGACCATGTGACTACTTCACTGAAGTATTCGTGTGTTGGATATGTGCCATGATCTAGTGGGTGACGTCAGCGCTATCACACCTTGTGGTGTATCTTCCATTTTTAGCACCATTTAAAAATCGTCAATCAACTTATTTCAGTGGGAGTTGGGAGTCAAGCTCTTACCGTGACTAGGATGCAGTGGGCATCCTTAGGCTCGCCGCCCTCGTCGGCGCCCACCAGGTCTGCGAGGCGCTCGATGTCGGTGACGCGCACCACGTTGATGTCGTTATCGAAGCAGAACGCCTGGATGAGCGTGAAGTGGATCTGAAGGGCAATGTCGCACGCGTGCTCTTGGTCGGTGGCGAGCACGCAGAAAGCGACGCTGTCTGGATCGCTGTTGGAGAAAGAGGATGGTTAGAAGCTGCACGGTGTCTTGAGCGTAAATTGTTAAATTGATGCTTTAAAATGCTCCACAGCGTGCAAATACTCACACATTCATGACTTTAGCCGACTCGTACACGCCGACTGTCAGGTAGTCTTGCTTCTTAGCGGCGAGCAACAGCTCTTCCAGTGCTGTGCCTGCACTTTGCACCCTTTTCCATGAAGAAAATACGCATTAGACAACTGTGCAATTTACAAAAAAACTAACATCGAATGAGTTCAGAGCGCGCCCAAGACTCACCTCTCGTTATGTTCCATCGTGCTTTCCTGTCCGCGGATCTCCTCAAGAGTCATAGTTATAATCCACGCGTGATCGTGATGTGAGTAAGCACAGGATCAAAAAAGACAAGGCAAGTGGAGCTCAAGTATTCCAGTGCGGTATCAGCTGTTCTCTTCTCTGGCGTCATTCTGAGCTCAGAATCAGCAGTGGGAGACTTTATAGCCGGCCGGCGTCGTTTCTCGGCAGAGGGCGGTCCTTTCCGCTCACGCTTCGCCCCGATTGGTGCACAGTAGGCCAGGCCAGGACGAAAGCAAAAGTCCCCCCCTCCTCTCCACCCCCGGCATTTACTGCTCAAGGTTTGTTGACAAGCCCACGCGGGGAAGGATTATGAACTTTCAAGAAATTACCCCCACCTCCTTTTGCCTTTGTCAACATAACCACCGTGTACAAAAAACACGGTTAAAAGGGACGGCAAGTGAGGTTTGAACTCTACTTGCCCGATTACTCAGTAAAATCGATCAAAAGTGTCGTGTTGTCTCTCCATGGGAGATTCCAAAGTTAAAACCGGGTGCATTGCAAAACATGTTTACGCCTTGGGTCTTCGTGTTTTCGTGCTTGGAATGTTTGTAACGACAAACTTACACAACCTCACACAAAAGCCTAAACAGTCAAGTGTTTCGTGTCATGACCTTTGCCCATGTTTTCTTTAAAGGGGGTATATAAGTGTTATGCATAGAGTGACCCCTCCCCAAGAGTTGTTCAGATTGCATGGGAGAAGGCAAGGGAAAAGTTCAGGGAGATGATCTCAGTGTAACCTTCTCCAAAGTGCAGGGCTTTCCCAGCTCGGGGAATTAACAGACTATTAATAGCATTTTTTTAAATTTTTATAAAACGCTCACTGGAAGCCGACCGACGGCCAATAAACAGGCTGACTTGCTTGCAAGTGTATTCTAAAGTCACCTGCAATTCGGGCAGTTGCTTTTTTATGCTGTACCTGACGGGTGAGACAACGACGCTCACTTCCGGGTTGACGCACGACTTCCGCTTGAAGATTGTTTAGGGCAAATAAATAAATAAAAATACACGCCATGGTTTTCCTCAAATAAACTATTATCTTATTGAGCGGTCGGTCGCCACGCTTATCATTTATTCACGGGGGCTTTTTTTTGACAACACAAAAGTCCCCCAGCCCCATCAGACGTTTTGCTGCGTGCTTTGCAATTGTTAATTTACATGAGACAGCCACCCAAAATAATAAAAAAAATTATCATAATGTTACGCCTTTATTTTAAAATTATTAAAATAAATATTTTTACATTAAAAAAAAAAGTTTTGTTTAATTAATGATCAATTATAATTAAATGTCTCATACCTCAAAACAAAGCGAGCATGAATCAGTTTTTCATGTGCATTTTAACTTTTATTTTACCTCGTGTACATCTCTTTTAAAAATCAAATGTATGTATTGGCAAGTCAGACACGTGCAGTGTATTGCATTTTTAAGCATCTTTATTTAAAACACATTGATATTGCATTGGACTCAATTCCTTTGAGCAGAGTACATAGCTAGACTTACATCGCCATCTTCAGGCCACTCAAATTTCCTCCACATAAACTAGTCTGGGCTTGTTGATTCGTAATCATGAGTCATGACTGCTGATGAGTCACCTGCCTCTACTTCCCCCTTCAATAAAGGGCTGATGTCATGTCGACTGCATTACAAATCGTTTGCCTAGCACGGGACAGTGCAGCAGCGTGCACGTGGCAAAGTAAAATTGGACAACTCGTGAGTAAAAACGAAGTATTTTTCCAACGCTTGATCAAAGTCAGCAAGTACCAAACTGCCGGATGTCTCGAACATTATCACGAACGATTATGTTGGTTACACCATGTGTGGAAAGTTTGTTAACATCAATAAAAAACAAAAAGGACTGCTTTGGTACATAAAAACTTTATTACCATATACTCAAAGAGGTTCAATATACAGAAAAGCTACATTCATTTCAGCGTATTTACATTTTATTTTTGAATCAGTGCGTCTCCCCTCCTTACATTTAAAATCTCATCTGATCATAATACATAGGAGTGCCCTATTACTATTAATAGTAACATAGAAATACAGGAAAAATGCCTCACTGACAGAACAGTTCATTACATTTTTTGGCATAGTTAACTGCACAACATTTTTTCTGAGCATCATTATAGTTTGCACAAACTTGAGAATGTAATCTGGACATTTATACAAAAAATGGCTCCATATTTTAACAACAGAGTATCGTAGGGACTCGGGTAGTCATCACTTGACTGTCCACACACATACACACACACAAAAACCGAAACCCTTGTTACAAGGGAAACGCTGAAAAGGTCATCTATGTACATGGCCAAATGTCCTGCAATGGCTTCATGGTGCAAATGATCCAAATCACTTTAATCAAGCAGCCTACTCTTCTATCAAGCTATGAATGATGGAAGCTAATTTGGATGTGACGTTTATCTATTTAAAAACAAAACTATTATTTGTACTTTGTTGGGAGATTGGGGCTTTTTCAAACGCATGCTTTTATTTGACTATTTTCATGACTGAGAAAGTCCTTTTGGCCCTTTAAAACATTAGAAAAGTGCAAATAAAGTAACAGTAGTACATCAGAAAAGGCGTTCTCACCAGTGGAACATCCAAAGTTGCATTTATTGTTTTCATCACCTTTTGAGGTGATTTTGTCCACAAATGTTGGTGGAAGTACAAATTGTGCTACTTTGGACATGTTCCAACAGTAGATGTTCTGCTGTATTAAGCAGGTTTCACACAGACTCATAATTCAGCCGTTATTCGAACATTTCCCCCCCTTTCCGATCCATGTCAACAAAAGTTAGATAATCGAATGTCTCAAAAAGATTTTCAAGAGATTATCCTGCGTTGTTTATTTAAATTTTCTTTACAGCTGAGGCCTTCAATGGTAATAATTTTCTGAAAGCAAATCCTCGTGTGTGTTTAGACTATTTTACAGTAAAGATTACAGTAATCCCCACATATTCACTCACTAGTTTTTGTGCTTTCAAACTATTAATATATAGACAATTATATACTTTTTGTTCAAGAAGTGGAAAACTTGTTTTTTTTTTTTTTTTTTGCTCTTCGTGACCCAGCATAGGAAAATGTGTAAGATGTCGCGCACGTGGACTCCATGTTGAGGAAATAATGGTTCTGTAGGTCAAATTTCTACCTGTGATCGATTAAAACTTTCATTTATGTAAAGAGTTTAAAAATCACATACTGTAACAGGTACTTCAGTAATTTCCGGTCCGATTACCACTCTGATGGTTTACTGTCCTTTTAAAAAGTCATGGTTTTAATTACTACTAAAACTGTGTCACCGCTTTTTGAGGGTACTTGTAAGCAGCTACAATATGATTAGCCATTTGCGGAGATCACTCAACAAGAAGCTGATATCACTCTTTTTATGTCCTAACTTTGTTGCTGAAATACAGTTCACGCCAACTCATTTTGCAATGCTGAGTCACATTGGGTCACCATCTCTCTCAAATAGTGTGGGGGGGGGTTATCAAATGTGTGTGTATGTGTCGGTGTGTACCCCGCTTCAGCTTCCCTCTGGTACAAGCAAGATTCATGTCTCCCCTGCAGTGGTCCTACAGTGCACCCGCAAATCATTCACAGCGTTTCACTTTTCCCACATTGTGTTACGTTGTAGCCGCATCCCAAACAAAAAGAGTTTTTCCCCCCTGTCAAAATGAAAAAATCTCACCCGTCTGAGGTCTTGAGCACTCAGGAGCAGGTTTTTATACAGGGTGTTTCTGAAAATGAGTGCATTCATCTTTCCCTCAATCCTGACTAGTATTCCAGTTCCGATTGTTAAGATTGGGCCTCTTTGGCACGCGGGTGACTTGGACTAGGTCGTCATATTGCTGTGACCTACTTGTTATGCCCTTTCTTATACCCCACATACTAGTCAAATCGAGTTAAGCGCGTGGAGTCACAGATTGTCACATGAGCTAGGCAAAGATGTCCCACGTACGTAAGAATATAACAACAAACCATTGTGGATAGATTAGACCTTCTTCCGCATCTGATAGAAAAGGCTACCCACGCTGTGTACTGGATTTTTCAGCCTGATAATGGAGGCCACTGTGCTCATTGGAACCTCTTAAGCAGCACAACTTTTGTTTCGGAGGTCTACAGACAATTCCTTTGACTTCATGCTCTGCTTGTGCTTTTGAGATGCACTGGGACCTTATATAGACAGGTGTGTGCCTTTCCAAATCATGAGCAGTCAACTGAATTGACCATACGTGGACTCGAATTAAGATGTTGGAACATTTCAAGGGGGCGGCACGGTGGCGGACGAAGGTCGTGGGTTCGATTCCGGCTCTGGCCTTCCAGTGTGGAGTTTGCATGTTCTCCCCGTGCCTGCGCGGGTTTTCTCCGGGTAATCCAGTTTCCTTCCACGTTCCAAAACCATGCATGGCAGGTTGATTGAACACTCTAAAATTGCCCCTAGGTATGAGTGTGAGCGCGGACGGTTGTTTGTCTGCGTGTGCCCTCCGATTAGCTGGCAACCAGTTACGGGTATCCCCCACCTACTGTCCCATGACAACAGATAGGCTCCAGCACCCCCCGTGGCCCTTGTGGGGAGCAGCGGTTCGATAGATAACAGACGGATGGAACATTTCCAGGTTGATCAGTGGAAACATGATGCACCTGAGCTTAATTTTGAGCTCGGTGGCAAAGTCTGTGAATACACGTGCATTTTTAATTTAGATATTTAGTTCTTTTTAAAAAATCAGCAAAAGTTTAAAAAAAAAAACTGCATGTTGCCATTATGGGGCGTGTAGAATTTTCAAGGAGGATTTTTTTTCCCCATTTTGGAATAGTAACATAAAACGTGGAAAACGTTGAGCGCTGTGAATCCTTCTGGATGTTCTATGTACACAACCACACTACATCTCATCTGACCGGTGCTGCTGTAATATAACAGACGGAGGGTTCCGGTCTATCCAATTCCCCTTGGACTTGGGGACCTCATACGCCACAGCGGCCACCACTACAGAATCTAAGGAGCCTTCCTGTAACCCTCCAGCCCCAGCGCCCACCCCTGGAGTCACTTCCGCCGCCTGCGGGGCAGCGGGGTAGTCGGCTGAAGAGTTGCCGTTGACAGCCGTCTCAGAGTCAGGCTGCTCCACGCGCTGATAGTCAGGCGTGTGGTTGTTCTTACCACCCGCAAAGATGATGTCGATGTTCTCCAGCTCAGCTTGGGGCAGCAGGTGAAGGTCTGGCTCGTCGTCTTCGGGTTCCAGAGAGGCCAAGGCGTCTGTGCTCTCTGACGGCAGCGAGCGCAAAGTTCGGGAAATGACTGCCATTGTAAACACAGCAACAAAAAAAAAGACAAAAGGACGGTTACTGGAACGTTGAATAGAGCATCTCGATGATGACACATGACAAAGAACTGGTGCCTGCAGAATTCAAAAGTTTTCTTTTTCTTTGTTTAGATAATACACATCATTTTTATCACATCACATATCAGAGTTACATCATACTTTGGCACCACTATTTTTAAGTGAGTTTAGGAGTTTTATTTAGAGAAAATATTGTTTTTCCCACCATCTTGATGCAGGGTTCGGTACATGTGTTTTTAAAAACTGATTACAGTGAAAGTTTAGGAGTCATGAGCTGCAATTCTCATTGTCATTGTTCTCAGCGTCAATGTAATCAAAGCATGATATTGTTAATAGAAATTTGCATGATTGAAGACTAAGGGGCAAGGTTATCCATCTGATTGTCAATCAAAAATCAATCAGAATCTTGATTAGTTCATCTAAACTTTGATGGTCATCAGTTTGAAATATAGTACTTTGTTCAATCATTTGGGGCAGTTAGTGTATATATCTGTTGTCTTTTTATTCTTTGTTACACCCGAACGTGTTAAGTTGTGTATCATTCTCACCAATCCAAATGATATTTTCACTGTTTTTTAAACAAGTCAAATTGGATGCTTATTCATCCCCCCCAAAAACAAGAGTTAAGATAAAGAAACTACAAGTGGCTCGTTTTTCCTTGTGCTCAAAACTAAGCTCATGTGGTCTGATGGCCTCTTCTGGTAAGCATGTAAAAAGCCCAACTGGGTCTTTTAATGAACAGTGTTAAAAATTATCAGTCACAGTGAGCTTTTTCTTCAAATGGCCACAATTTGCAATTCTCATTATTCTTACCCCCCCCATGCTGCATTTTATTTTATGGGCCGCTTAAAAGTACAATAGAAGGCAGGTGCAGTTAGAGGGCGCTTACTGGAAGAAGGAAGGTAGAGTTCTTTCTTGTCCGTGTTGCTGCCAAAGGGGTTGACCGACGGGAAGATGATGAGACAAAAAGAGAGCAGGAACACCTGTAGGGTAGGGAAAATGCATTAAGAAAAAGGAAAGTCAATCTTTCTTTAAAAAAAAAAAATATGCACTTTCTCTCACCATGACACACGTGCTCGTCGTGCTGGCCTTCAATGTGGACATCTTCACCACGGCCTGCAGCTTCCTCAGCTGCTCAATTAAAGATCTGCGAGGAAGAAAATGGGTGCATGACTGTTATTTTTGTATGAATGTCAGTTAAGGCATCATCAGGTGTTCTTACATGTTTTGTTTCTGGAGCATTTGGACTTTCTTCTGCAACTCCACGTTGTGCGCGGTGCAGACGGCGACCCTGATGGGGGAGGGAACAGACAAGTTTCACCCACTCAATACTGATCAAGTCGCGCAAACGCCCTGTTAACACCTGTCTTTAATTAGTAGTATGTGATTTGCGTATTAATGACCTCCCCTCCAGTGAGTGAGTGTTCTGAGCGATACCAGAGCACAATGTGAAGTTTTTGCATTTGAATGGAGAATAAAGAGCAAGCTGCCTGTAACACAATTAACAACCCACTTGCATGAATGTCTTTCATTGTTTATACGGGGGGAGCGAAGCTTTAGAGGCTCTTGTCTCGCTCGCATTCTAATGCATAAACATACAGACAACAAGAAATTAATCTCACCTGCTCTCCAAGCCGTCCACGTACACCTTCTTCTTCTTGCGACTTTCCTGAGCTGACTGCTTGTTGCGGATCTTCCTCCGAACCCTCTTCAGTGTCCTCTCCTCAGCCTGCATACACAATAACAGGATGACAAAATATTCACAATTAACACTCTTTTACGCGTGGAAAAAAAAGGTCATATAGTTAATATATTGAATTATCAAAAGCGCGGTATACACCCAAAAATTAGAGTTTGAAATACATGGCGTATAAGAGTTTAAACAAATGTTTACTGTAGTTCTCACTACGACGGTGTTAATGTATAATATTCAAGTCTACAAGGTGTTCCAAATTACGCACAAATTCAGGTTGCATCATCATCAGGCTGCAACTAATGACCATTTTAAGGATTAAAAAAATATTCTTAATTTACATTCTTTAATTAAAAAAAATGGACATTATTTCAAAGTGTCAGTTCAGAAAGTGTACAAAGCTGCATGAACTCTTGAAGTTGAGCTCATATTACAATGGGCCATGGACCAAAACACAAAACGTACAAATAGCTGCTATACAAAATGGGCAGCATTTTCAGCAGAAAAGCCCAGACTAAGACCACAAAATATTTAATAAACAATCTAATTCTGTATACATTATATAAATGTAGGACTTTACCTATGAAATGTACTTTTATTTGTTTCCATACGACCAATAACAATGTTCATTATGACACGTTTCCCTTTATGCCCATGCTATATTTTCAAATACCTTCCAATATTGTCATTTGTAACACTTATAATTATACTGAGAGCATGTTTGTCTGGCTAGATTGAGCATAAATATAGATTTTGGATCAAAAACATGCACTTGACAATGAAAGCGTCAAGGTCAAGACTTGATTGTGATTGGTTAATCAGGTTCCAATCATTAGACAGCAGTGCTTTACATCAAAATTCTGCATATTTATTGAGTCAAATGTATAGGTTGATTCTACTCCAATCACTCGATTAGATCTTGTGCTGTCTCAGCAAGCGAAATTAATATATATTTAAGTCTGTCAACTGCATGACGTGATGTAAAACCCAACCCGGTAAAAAAGAAAATGGGACATTCATACTGCGTTTGGTCCGTTCTATGGCTGTTGTTGTGAAGAACGTGACCATTTCACATGTCAGTTACGTGTGCATGGTGTGTTACTGATTTGTGCCTTGATTTTTCTTTTAAATTATGTTAATATGGGTGGCTTGCAATTCCCACCCAAGCTTGCCATTATATTTATCAACTGGCTGAGGTTACCTTTGTAAGAGGCATGTGAGTGGGAATAGTTGCGCCCTCTTTCGCCAAAAGCCGTTTCTCCTCCTCTGAGAGCACAATCTCCTTGAATTGGAACTGCAAAAGTCACAATGATAGTTTTTGCATATGGTCTTGCATATTGGGATGATGGCAAGCGTAAGATTATAAATTATTTCTGAATGAGCTGACCTGGTCTAAGCTGTCGTGCTCCATTGTTTCCAGTGTCGAGTCTTCGATGGCCAGTGTACAAGGAAGCTCACCGGCATAGTCACTGGCAAGGTCATCCTCCATTTCCTCAGTCACCAGATGATCTGTGGGCATAATTTGAAGAAACTTAATAAGAAAGAAATGACCTGGATGAATGAGAACAATTTGAATACCTGCCTACTATGTCTGGTCAATTGTGACTTGCCGAAGCAAAGTATTATATGGACGCTGACACATACCCAGATCAATGAAGACATCCATGTCAGGCTTCTCAGCCCACACACTCTGCAGGGCATCTGTGTCTTCACATCTGCCGCTGAGCAAAGAGTAGCTGTGATCCGACTGGACTAGTAAGGCCTCCGGGTTCTCTGCCTGCAACTCATCAGCAACTAAGGCCGGCTCGGAGCACACTGGGCTCGGGTTGGAGTAGGTGGGACTGCACAAGACGTCGATGTCACCACCCTCGGGGCTCGGGCAACCCACGGGGGTGCCATTTTCGATGCGGCCAGCGCTGCTGCTGTAGTCGGAGATGCCACTGTCGCTGCCCATCGGGGATTGGGAGGGACTGTGAGTTTCTGAGTTGTACTCATCCTGCAACAAGCTGAGCAACTGTATAGGGAAAACATGGACCAATTACCAATTTATACTATTTAGACGTATCACGTGAGTCAAATTGATCATAACTTGAATGATAAATAAATAAATGATAAATAACTTGTGCCTTGAGTTCCTCTTCGGTGCTCCTCTCAATACCACAAATATATATATATATATATTTAAAACTGTCACCTTTGTCATGAGAGGTAAAACCCAAACTAGCCCCATTATTCAATACAGTACTACTGTAATTAAAAATAGAGATGACCCTACAACGGAGTAAGCTAGTTCATTTCTGAGTTGCTTTTCATTTTTTAAAACATTATCTCCTTATAGGAACATAATGTATATGTGGATTCATTTGTTCCTGGCTCAAGGTGTTGCAATTAAAAAAAAAAAAAATTAAAGCCCAACACAAAAATTTCCCTTGCAGTAATGTTCTATATGCTCCCGTTAGTTTGTCAATTATTCAGATTGTTGTATAATTATGATACAACAACAATTATGCATACGATGAAGAGTCCTTGAACACTTTCACCTGTCCAACCGTGAGAAATAGTGATCAACAACAGTTAAGGCAATGTTTTAACAATTAAAAAAATACTCTCATTCACTTGCAAGATAAATTAACCATTGCAAAATAAAGTTGCAAAAAAAAAAAAAACAACCTCAAAACAAATTATACTTTTGAGAATGGAGCAGGAACAGGAATGTGTTCGCAGAGTCAAACTGCCATCTAGTGGCAGTTTACAGGTATGGCTGGAATTAAAATGTGAGTCGTGTGGATTAATAGACGAATATATGAATTGGTATCTGCTTGGTGAAATGAATACGGAATTGAAATTAACATCTAGTCTTATTGCTCATGTTGTACCGAGCAGCCAATAGATAGACAATTGTAATTTTAAAAGGTTCATGAGATGCATCATTTATTACTAATCACATTGAATCATAATCTAATCATGAGGTAGCAATTGGCAACCCACACAAAAAAGTAAAACACCTGTGCAATGCTTTAGATCTGAACACACACAAGATAATAGTGTGAACGTAATATTTTGGTTCCATTTTTTCAAGTCGCATCAAACCCCCCCCCCCCCCCCAAAAAAACAGACATTTTGGAAGCCTTACATCCTGTTCGGAGTGCCACGAATCAATGAGCGTACTGACGTAAGCAAAGAGCTGCTCCCCGGATGATCCATCCAAGCCATCATCAAACTGCAACCCAAGCAGGTCTGCTCCATCCATGTTTGCTTGGTCCTCTGTGATTGCCATCTGCCATGGACATATTTCAAATAACGTCGAAACATAAAAAACCACAGAGGGCCATGTCACAAAAGACAAGGGACTTTGAGCTTTAAATATGGGACCTCATCAATGGGAGGTGTAGTAATCAAAAGTTTTCACTCGACACATTAGCACCAAACGTTTACAAATACGGCCTTCATGTTGCATCACTCTTTGTATGACCTCATCTTCTAATGTGCCCCGCCCCCTCAAGCTTCACGTGATGTACTTGCAATGTCAACACAAAGGCGTCATTCAGCGAAATATGCAGTAAAATACTATGATTTCAAGCCCGAATGTCTTTTTTGCCTTAAGAATTCCATTGTGACATTGCAGTTACGGGACAATGTGACTACAGAGTCAGGCAAAAGACTCTTGCATTTGTTTAGCGTGACTACAATACACGACCCAGTGACGATAGAAGTGGGTCAAAATGATCAAAGTGACACGCAATTTTAGTGCGCTGGCAGTTACTCACATTATAAACGCGTCCTTTTTAGGAACAGATGGGAGTCATGGACTAATTTCTTCAAGCCATTTTGGCTAATTAGCATTAGCTTGACTAGCATGGAAGGATTATGATGGTTTAATGTTGCAATGAAACACGCAGCAAATTTTGAGGACAATGACTTCGTATGGTAATCAATTTTCTTACCACAGAAGGTAAAAAGGCCCTTGAATGTATTTGGGTGTCGTCGTCTTTTTTTCTCGTCAGTGTCTTCGCGCAACCGTTGCTGTCAGTCACAAACGTTTCCTGTTGCTGTGGAAAGCGTCTTGCTTCCAACAAGGCAAAAAGTGCGTCATCGCGCGAACGCGGAAGTGGCACGCATTATCGTGCGAATACCCTTACACAATGCATTATGGGAAATGAAGTCTTCCTTGCACTTTCCACATTCCGGTTCGAATTTTTGCCGAACAAAAAAAAACAAAAAACTGTATTTTCCGTCCCACAAACACAACTTCAAATGACAATCAATAAACACGGAAAATATATGTATGTATACATATACATATGTATGTATGTATGTATGTATGTATATATATATATATATATATATATATATATATATATATATATATATATATAAATATTATATATATAATATATATAAACACACACACACACATACACACTAACGAAAACCTAAAATTCAATGTTTCATACATAATGTGTATCGATAAAGAAATGTAATCTGTCCAAGGCCTTCAGAATCCCGAGTACTGGTCTGCTTTTCTTTTTTTTTTAAGAATCAGAGTTTCCATTTACCACTCTGCACTTTCATAATGGCTCAGTGAGGTCGGTATTTTTCCGTCCTCTTGATTAGTTGATCTGAATAATCTGCTATGTTTACCTCTCTGATTGACTGAGCTCAATCTGCGTACTGAAGATTGGCTTAGAGGGGAAGACCATGCTGCACATAATAAAAAAATAATTTCAAAAGTGCACATTTCATGAAGAACTGAACAATTGAAATTGTTATATTTTGGTCCTGCTATTAGATAAATATAGATTGTGAACTGTTTTGAAGACAAAGGTTCATTTATTGCTTTAGTAATAATGGTGTTCAGCCTCAATGCGTGCCTCTTTTTCAATGCCATACTTGAATATTATGTTTGTGAATATTATCTTGCGGTGTGGGGACAAAGCATTGACCACATTCAAAATTGTTTTAGTTCACATATTTATGGGTAGGTATGATGCCAGTGGATTAAAATTAGATTCAAAGCAAATTACAAGTAATTTATTGGCTTTTCCAAACAGGCCACCAACCCGCGGCTCATCTCATAGAGATACATGAGGCAAGATGGCAATGAAGCATCTCTAAAGACATTGCAAATGGAAAGCTTATCCTGAAGACAACATACATATGTGCATGCAAGCCTTTGCACACGCTGCAGTGATTTGGTTATTATTATGCCAGCTTTTGTGCTGTGCCAAGTGTCAGCCACTTTCACCCATCCAAAATGAACCCAAATCTTTTCGGAAATCACACTGTCCACATCTTGTGGATTAGACCAAGTCTGCGTCAAAAGATGAGGTAATTAATTCAACGACATTCTCACAGTGACTAATTTCGCTTACGAACGAAATGAATTATATGAAAATCAGAAATCCGAGATTTCATTTTCCGAATGGGGTGTTCCATGTTTTAAGAACTGGCTGACTGCTGGACATCAACTTCCCTTTTTCAAACCAAAATTCAGTCTCGCTTAATGTGAACAGTACTGTACATAAAATATAATCTAGCATTATGTCACAGAATCAAACAGAGTTTGGATGTGTGCCGTAAACTGCGGTACACCTTTAGACGCTCCTTTTTAGTCACTTTTGGACTCACTGTCTGCGTGCTCGTTGGTATGCTCTCGAGAGCGCGTCTCTTTTGAGCGGCATGCAGCAGGATTCTATACACTCCTGTGATGGAACTCCTGCAGTCCTTTCCCTGGTTGTTCAGGATGTGTTCTGAGGTGATGCCAAGTGTTCCTAGAGCTGTTACTACTTCCATCTCCTCCACCCCCATCTCAGAAGGATCATTCTCTGCAAGGTGAGATGGCTCCAGCTTGAAGGGCTCCATGGGTCGCGGGAATTCAACACGATGCATCCAGTCGCTGCCCATCACCTGTTCTACGGAGCATCGGTCAGCCGGTAAAGGTTGGAGGATCGCCCGGATCAGCTTCTGACATGCGTCCGGCAGCCAGGAGGGCAGCGTGAAGGCGCCTTCCAGGATGCACCTCTTAAGTTTAGCCACAGTATCCGCTCTGAACGGCATGGTGCCGGTTACCATAAAGAAGAGCATCACTCCCAGGGCCCAGATGTCCACAAAGACACCCACGTAGTTTTCATCTCGGAAGAGCTCAGGGGCGGCGTAAGGCGGTGAGCCGCAGAAAGTGTTGAGTGTTTCGTGGCGATGGCTCATCGTGCTGAAGCCAAAGTCGCCCACTTTGACGCAAGAACTGCTGGTGTAGAAGACGTTTTCTGCCTTCAGGTCACGGTGAATTATGTTGTTTTCGTGCTGTTGGCAAAAAAAGAAAATAAGTAGATGAAATATCAAATCAATGATCAAACAATGAGGAACAAGTGTCAACCTGAATGGCACTAAGACAGATAGCAAGATCTGAATGTCATGCTTGGCTCAGGAAATCAGTAAATATTTGCAAAGAATTTTCTAGGGATATTATACCAACCATGTGTTTAACGGCAGACAGGATCTGAGCAAAGACAATCTTGCTGTCGGCGTCAGAAAGTTTCCCCTCTGTGGTGATTTTGCTGTAGAGTTCCCCACCACCAGCGTACTCCAACACTAGGTGTAAGCGTGACAATGTCTCCACCACCTTAGGATATAGAAAGAGGAAAAAGGCGTGATCACGGCGTCTTGAAACATTTGAATGCTGAACACATCAAGACATGAACGGGTCTAAGAGTCCAACCTCATAGAGGCGTATGATGTTAGGGTGATGTAATTTCTCCATGCTGGAGATTTCTCTGGACAGCAGACGCTGGGTCTTTTGATCCAGCTTGGTTTTGTCAAGGATCTTGATGGCCACTTTGTCTCGTGTTGCAAGAAAAGAAGAGTGAAATAATCAAATGGGTGCATCATTTACATAGAGATTCCAGTACGAGGGGAAGTTAAGCAGGGGAATTTTGGAAATAAGCATAAATATTTTGTTTTGTCATGAGAAGACGTAAAATAACCCAATTTGAAAAGCATGACATATTTTTTTTTTGATCCATCCATCAATGTTTTGTGCAACCTTTACTCATCAGTGTTGTGGGTCAGCTTGAGGCTATCCCAGATGACTTTTGAGCGAGAGGCAGTGGACACTCTGGGCTGTTTGCCAGCCAAACCAATTTTTTCATTGAAATCCCAACCCATTCTAAAATGTCCATCATCCAATGCATCAAAAAAAAAAATACCAAGACCCTTTCAAAATGGCAATGAAAAGAAGCACCTTCACTCAAGCTTCTCAAGCCTAGCCTCTGTGTTTTTGCTAAACCCTTTTTAGGTAACGGGTTCTGGATGAAATTGAAAAAAATAAAAAATTAAAAGGCCAACCTTTAATTTAGAAAACCCCAGATTAATTACTCTTATTTATTATATTAAGGTTTAAAAAAAAAAAAAGAAGAAGAAACAAAAGTAACCTCATTTCTTCCCTCTTAAGCTTTGACGAGTCATGTCACTATGGAAACGAGATCACTCATGACTCTGTTGAAGGTCAGCAGGCAATCAATTCAGTTCACCTCAATCATCCCCATGTCCAGGACCCCATCACTTATTTACAGTGACTTACTGCCAAAGGACACTTTATTTAGCGTTGCAACGAGCTGTTCAATACAAAACAGCGGGAGCTGATCTCATACAGTACATGTGAAGTTATATTTGTAGAATTAGAGAAAAACCTCCAAACTGACACACCTACGAGGTTGTGCAATCTTTACTACACGAGAAAATACACTGCATAAGTAACACAAAACTTAAGTTTAAAAAGCTAAATAAATAAATAAATGGAAGTTTAAATAGCATCACTGATGACTTCAATCTCATGGACAAGATTTCAGTTAATTCAACAGTAAAAAAAAAAAAAGTTGCAGTCACATTGCACATATTTGTAAATTCAGTGTCAATTTACGATTGCGCTCGCTTTACCTTTCGTGAGTGCATGAATTCCCAGCTTGACATGGGAAAAATTTCCGCAGCCGATTTCTCCTCGAATTTTGTAGAAGCTAATTCTTCTGCCCACTGTAAGTTCACGGACCACCCTGATGCCAACCACAAAACAAAGAAATGTAACACAGATGTAGTGAAGACAGAAAACAAAAATAATAAATCAGAGCCTCACCTCTCATCTTGGCACATATCCAGGTTGAGCCTCTCCAGTGGGGTAAGGCGGCGGATGGTCGTGCCTTCGTCATCTGTGTTGATGTCGGAGCTGTCCTGGGTACTGCATCGCATGTACTTCTGGCAATGTGTCAAGACCGCTGGGTCTCCAACGGAACTTCCCGCAGAGTCGTCAATGGACTCCCCGGTGTCGACACCGGAAACGGAGCTGCACCCTGTGGCTCCCGCGGCCCCTGCCCCTGCTTTGGCCCCCTCCGGGCTGCTCTCTGAGGGGCAGACGGCAGTCATCCTGCCAACGGACACCCTGGGTGGAGGGACACCAGGGGGGTTTACCTCATGGCAGCTGGTGTTGTAGAAGAAACCATTATTATGCTACAGCTTCAGTATGCACTTGATAACAAGAATGTCAGTTAAACACAATCATCGTATTAAGTTCAAGATTATTCTGTGTAGCGCCTTTTCAAAGTCGTGTTTTGCTCATGCAAATATTAGACTTTATTATTTCAGCAGTATTAACCTAGGAAAACACCCACAAATAACACATTGTACAATACCAGCATTGCAGTGGAACCAAAGTTTCAACAAAATGTATTTTGATATGTCGATTGACTTTTCCCCCTGAAAATTCAGCTTCTTGCTAAGAAATAATGTCGAGTTAATTTGTTCCCAGCACATAAGTGTTGCGATCATTAAAGCTTAATTAATTGTATGGACAAGGTCTTAAGTAATATTTACGCATTACAGACTGTCATTCAGAATAAAAAAAAAATTAAATGATAGTTTCTACAAGGTCAAGCTACTCATCTTTTGACATATAACAGTAAAAATGGCTAGTCATTAGCGACATGTGAGCAGCCAAGACCTTTTCTACTTTTCTGTGTTGCATCTCAAGTACTCTTCTCTGGTGACGTCACACAACTCACAGACCCACAAAAAGCACATGCAAAAAAAGCCAAATAAAAAGAAAAGTACTTATGGAGATGAGACTGTAGAATCTCACTAAGATGAAGCCTCTCAAAATTCGGTGACATTGATGCCTTGAACTCACATTTCTGTTTGACTTCAGAAGAACATTTTTTTATACACATTTTTGGCTGAAATTCAGTTTGCCCCGGTTCAAATTTGAGGATTGCCTTCCAATATCATGCACATAATCTAATACGTATGTTTATATAATATACAATAAAATAAACAATGGACAGGCAAATAATGTGACATACAGGACAAAAAAAAATAACACTTACCTTCATATAGATGAGCCATTAGCAGCTGAATCATGTCAGTGTCTTAATCCAAATGTCATGCTTTAAAAAAAAAAAAGTATCATCAACAAAAAATGATCACACTCCACTGAGTCAGCAGCACTTTTTCCTTTGAATTTGAAAGCATTTATAATCTTGTTGAATCTTAAGATGAGTCCTTGGGAGTCCGTCAGTCATAGCTTTAGATGCGTGGGCGAAGAAGCTGGAGACAGTCGAGAGTAAGTCTTATGAGAGTCATCCACAATGGAGGCGTTTACTCAAGAGGTCAGTGTGGCTTAAAATGGGCTCATTTGAGCGTCCGAGGTTTAAATATAACACAGATTGAAGAGGAGAGTAAGAGGGGCTGGGCGGGGGATGGAAAAAGGCAGGCTGGGTACAAAAGAGGTGGAACAGATGATAGTGTCAGGGGTGCAGACATTTATTACCGCAATCTGGAAGAAATCCAACACAGAGAAGTCATTATTTCAATTTCTAATTCAGACGTTTCTGGTAATTAGTGCGCAATCCAGATGACCTCCTGTGTGAAAGTGCGGTTTACATTGTGCACGTCAACTGTTGGCTAACGTTGCTATGAGAGCCAGAACAAACAAGAAATAAATCCTCATCACTCTCTTGCCTCAAGACAAAAGATCCAACTCACCCATTTTTTGTTTCCCCCACAAAAAATATATAGTACAAAATAAATTACAGGTCACAAACTATTGCTGGTCATGTCATAAAATTAAAGATGAACATTATTTTTCCATCATCTCAATATATTAATGAGGAATTGAGGGTGGCTCGAAGAATGTCGGAACAAATCAGAACATAAATTCGGATGAAAAAGGTGATCGACTAAGCTCAGGATTTTTCAACGACAACTTTCAATTTCCTCACTTCAAACTTCATTTTGCTATTGTGGTCCTCTCGCAAATGTTCAATGATGAATACCATCAGAGCAACCTGAAGCGCAAGTGTCTTTTAAATATGGTAGCCTAACGTCATTTTCATGCCTGTTGCCAACAGCGTGTGCAATTTGTTGGTGACAATGAACGTGATTTAGCGCCATTTGGGATCTTTTACAGACACAAAATAAATGATGAGAAGGAACACCACCTCGACTGGTTGCAGCTCCTTCATTAGTTTGTGCTTGAAAAGGATCCTTCATCAACCTCTTATTTTACTGTCAATTTCAATCCCTATATTTTTAGACAGCAAACTAGTAGGGCCTGAATTATTTGTGCCCTTCGCTTGGTTTCAACCGAGTGGAGAAATCCACAAGGTCTCTGTCACTTGAAGATGGCCGAGTGGTCTAAGGCGCCGCGTTCAGGACCCAGTCTCCCCAGGAGGCCTGGGTTCGAATCTCGAATTTCCCCATTGTGGGACTAATAAAGGCAATATTAAGACGCCGCATCATTTTGCACATAAACATTCAACACAATTCAAATATGTCAACGTCTTAAGAGATCTAAAATTCACCAAGTCACACAGCATAGTCAAGCGTATGAAACCAGACAATTTACGCAACCATCTAATTAAAAGAGCATGAATTTGTTGGAAAATCGATTTGCCTGCTACATGATAGTGAGAAAAAAAACAAGGTAAAGAGAGATTCTCTCATTCATCTCCATATTTAAATGAGCCCATGTTACAACTGTACCACTAAATCAAAGGTCTTTTTTCTTTTTTTTTTTTTTAGATCCGCAATCTCTGTGCAATCAAACACCATGAATGAATATTTCAGCATTGATCTCAGGCACCCGACAAGGGCATGCAAAGAGAATACCAGCCTTTTGTGTGTATAAATATAAAGAACAAAATAAAAGGACGAAAATGCATGAGGTAAACACATGAGCCCCGAGCACTCTCAGGAAATGAGATGTTCTTGAGCATTGACACCATTAAAAAAATAAAAATAAAATAAAAAGGTGGACTTAGTGCAAAAATGGCTTCAAATTGCGCTCCACACTCCCAGTGCATGCAGATGAGCAGTTTTCTCCACATTGTCCAGTGCTTGATATCTCCTAAACTACAGGTTGCTTGGCAAGGGTGTTTGTCTTTGTCAGGCTGAGGATCGAGCGCCCACCATTAGGGAGTGTGTCAAGAAAGAGAGCACACAGCGCCATGTTTGCCGTTGTACAACGCCGCATTTAACCTGAGCGTTTTTTTTATGTTAAATACAGCAGATGGGTGAATTAGTGCACACAAAGAAAGCATCAGAGGAGAGGCTGAAACTTACAACCCCATTTAAATGTGCATTCTTGAAGGAGCGACGAGATGACTGCTGCTGTCCTGCTGCCAACTGTGGTTTCACTTACTATCCTGATGGACATTGAAAACGCATAGAATAAATATAACTTTTTTGGTTTTGGAGTAGCAAACATTTGAGAAACATGTTAAATACCCCATTATGCTCCTTGAGCAGTTAATGTGGAACTAAATCAACGAGTAGAGCACAGGCCTCTTCTAAAATCCTACTTTTCTATCAGACTGTATTTGGTCAATTATGAATCATTTTTTGCGACAACGTAGACTAATTTTGTTTGTCATGGTTGCTGTGAAACTGTAGGAACTTCTGAATCAAACCCGACAACAGCAAACGCTACACTCTCATTTGATGACGTCCACATCACTCATTAGGCCCGGCGGCACTTTTTAAAGCCACAAACACACAAAGTCACGACTATTACAGTGCGGGAATGAGAGAATGGTGACACCACGTGGATAACAAAAAAAATGTTGTTAATGCTAAATCCATTTTCAACCGATGACTCCTTTAATCGATGAGAAAATGAGTACTTGATTCTAAAATTCAACAGCTGCAGCCCTAATGTGACACGACTTGCTACCCAAGCACAAGCAGGAATCCCCACCATGCAGGTTGCTCACAATGACCATTACATACAAACGTTTAGGACGAATACAGCGCTTCATGTTACAGGTTAATGACGGAAAACCAATTTCTACGGCGGTGATGTTATTAAATTTGGACACAAACCAGAATCCACCGTAGTTTTTCACTAACCCAGAAGTAAAAAATGACAGTAAATAAAATCTATTTTCAACTTTAATTGAATTGCAACCAGTGTCCAGCAGATTGTGTTGAACTTTACGATGAATATAAAGGATTCTGCAATATATCTTTAGACTAACTACTAACGTTTCTGATGTTCACTTGAGATGGCACACAAATAATGTGCCCTTGCCCTTCATCAGCCAAGAAGCCAAGTATGGATCCTTACTCAGCAGGTGATTTGTCTGAGGGTCCCAGAGGGGATTCGCGCCAGTGCTGCTGAACACACTGCTAGCATCAGCAGCCTCTTCACACACTTCAACAATGGAAAACACTAGAGCCCATCCACTGCAGCTGTGGATCAAAAATGAGGCACAGTTTCCATTCAAGGCACACTGTTCCAGTGGTATGATTTTGGTTTGAATATTCCTGCCTCATGTTAGAGCAGTCAAGATTAGTCGATTAATCAAGACGACGTAGACGATCCAAATCGTCGACAATTAATTTAAGTATACGACGAGGCGTTCATTCTTACATTTATTTATTTGCCGCATTGCTTTTGTCTTAAAACAGCCTCGTCCCGAGAGTTTCCCGGCTGGCTATATGCCTGTCTAGGTCGCACATGTGCAGTCGCGGAGATCCAGGTCATCCGTGATCTACACAGAAGCATTGTGGGTAGTGAGAAAGGGTGTCATGGCTACCTGGTGTTAGCAACAGAGTCCTAAAGTTACGGCACATTTCACCCGCAAATATTTACGATGCAAACTTCCCGTTCATGGCAGCACAACGTGGATTCTCGAACACCAAAAAAGGAAGCACATTGTGGCTGATACCTTGTTTTTTTTTTATTTCCTGACACGTTCAGTCGTGTCTGCAAGCTAGCTGTAGTTAGCACACACACAAGTTGGACATCATCGAATATGGATTAAGGAGGTCACGATTTTAACAACCAAAATTGTGCGTATTCCGTGTTCGACATCGAACCAGAAAGATCTCTTGCGGTCAGAGTGACGTGTTCACAAACTGGGAAATTTCAGTACTCAGAGTAACAAAACATGACATATTAGCCACAAGCCCTCATTGACAATACATAACAATAAAACACATAAATTGCAATATACTGTTATAGTACTAACAAAAAATAATTTAAAAAAATGTTCCTCCCAATAGTTAAAGATTTTTTCCCCTGTTGCTTAGATTGTGTAGACCAATTTACTACTATTTATGTGTTTATTGTGTTTATTTTAGTTTTCTTTAGCACAGCGCATTTTCCTAATTTACTCCTCTGATTTCATGACCTTCATTAAAAAAATGCTTGGTGCCAAAGAAGAGTAAAATTTATTTACAGGTATTTCTTTTTGCATTTAGAGATAGTTTCATCGTATTCGTGCAACTCTGCATAGTGTATGGCTTTCGTTTCATTAAACAATAGCAGCCAAAACTTTTAAGGCGAGAATATTGCCTTCAATTTAAGCTGTACCGTCATTGATGAACATCTCAGAACTGCTGGTACAGCCAAGTTTAATCAAAGTTGAATGTTGAATCATCTCATTAATTTGTACAAACATAAAGAATCATGCTAGAAACTAATTTGGGTTATTTTAGAGCAGCGGCATGCCACAATTCACCTATGATCCGATTAGTCGACTAATCGCGACTACTGTTGGTGATTAGTCGACTACCAAAATAATCGTTTGTGGCAGCCCAAGTGTACGTTTGCACTCATTCCAACCTTTTCACACCACAGGCATGAATCTGGGTGCAAAGGAAACACACAGACACGCATTCAGACGCTGTGTAAGTGCACTTGAGTAAATATAGACACGAAAGTGCTCTTGCAAACACACACATGCAGCAGGCCCACTCCACACAAAGCTCCCTGTTGTGTTAATTGAGATGCACGGTTGACAAGGATTGAGAGCTCAGCAGTGCAACAATGGAGATGAACAAAGGGGAAGGCCTCTTTGGAATCCATAGTGCAAATATGACATGTTGTCAAACTGTCCCGTGAGCGATGACACTCGAACATTAGCAACTAACAGGGAGTGGGAAGTATATGCAAGTTTAATCTCTATAAAAAGTGACCCTGGCTCTTTACAGGGACTGCAGCAACAGCTAGCATCTATTTAGTCAAGGGAGATGTCCATGTTTGCATGTCATGCATTTCAAAAGAATTGGCCATCAAACAACAAGCGCACATGTGAAACACAATCAAGCACGTGTGCTGATTTTTGCTTCAATAGTCATACAAAAATACATTTGCCATCCAATGCATTGCAGAAAAAAAACACATAAAAATCACATGTTAGTTGCCCATGAAGGGCTGCATCTTAATCAACTGGTTATCCATGCACTTGTAGACGCAACCGTATTCATTATAAGAAGAGAAAAGATGTGTAGGATATCTGTATTTACATGCACATGTAACTTTTCGATACTGATTGTGTGGAGAGTATATCACCGGCGTCGAGGCGAAACCTCCTAAGCCACAATTTGGTGAATTTCACATTTTTTTAAATAAATCTAGACAATTGGTGAGTTCATAGGTGTTATTTGATGATTGATTTCTGTGTATACAAATTACACTGCTCAACATAGTTTTACTAAATTGTTTAATCAGAGATGCAAGTAAACTTTATTGGATTAATTGTTTTTGCGCCGATTCCAAATCAGCCCTGGTATTCTTTCTCTAGCACATCAGATTTTCATAGTACGGTATACTCTTAACAATAAAATACGTAACATTGTAATGTATTTAGTAATAATTATGAATCAAGTTAGACTCAGTAACGTGGTATTTTGGGGAGGGAGAATCATAGCTATTAATTTACAACGCATGGTACAATACATATTACGCAAGCTTTTATAGGTTAAACTCCAAATATCTCAAAAAGATGATCTGCGCGGAAAAAAAACTGACATTTTTACATGCACTGAAAGCAACAAAAGTGTCAAGATGGAAGAAAATGACTGTGGGGAATTAATTAATAACATTTCATGGGATAAATACTGGAATTCGTTTGTACATTGTAGACTGCTGTTTTAAAAAGTGTTGAAGGTAGTCGAGAATATTGAGGATTGAAAGTGCCAAAATTACTTAATAAAGTGGCATTAATTAATTGTTTCATTCATTAAATATGGAATCAAATAAATCAGATAAATAAATAAATGCACCATTAAATAATCAAATAAAAGTGTCATTAAATGTTTCATTTATTAATTAAATATGCAATTACATAAATAATCAATGTCAGTAATTAATTAAATTAACAATGATATATATATATATATATATATATATATATATATATATACAGCTTATCATTGGTCATGTCATGTCATTATCCACACCGCTTATCCTGAACAGGGTCGCGGGAGGGGGCTGGAGCCTATCCCAGCTGACTTGGGGCAAAAGGCACACCCTGAACTGGTCGCCAGCCAGTCACAGGGCAGACATAGACACCGTCACTGAGTGGGAACTGAACCCACGGTGCCCGCACACAACTCGGGCGAGTGTACCACTACACTATCAGTGACTCAAATCATTGGTAATCTAATTAATTAATGACGCGTGGATATATGTAATTGCACACTTAACTAATAAATGAAACATTTAATTAATGATTTAATGGTGCATTGATTTATTTATATGATTTATTTAATTCCATACTTAATGAATGAAACAATTAATGACAATTTTAATTAAGCATTTCAAGGTGAATTCATTTATTTCATTTTGGCACTTACAGTCCTCAAAACCAACCACCACTGGCGGATGGACTGCTACAAGTATAATCCAGGAAAGTTAGTTTATTTTGAGTCCTGATCTTACGCTTTTCTTGTGATAAAAAAAAAAATCAGTTTTATTTTGTGGAAGTATTCCTTCCAAAAGAAAAGACTGCGCAGCAGCCATTTGAAATTCAAGAAACAAGCGTTATAAGTGTAGTATCCTCATGTACATGACCGACTAATGTAAACTTCAAAACAGATATGCTCCTCGTGTTTTTCGGTTATTTTCACCGTTTTGTGGTTAAAAAGACAAAGAAAGGAGTTATTATGAAGAAGGCTGCGACAGGTGCCGGACACAAACTCTTGTTACCTACCAAGCTAAGCTATCTTGTAAATCACAGTGATCCTCAATTAGATTAGTGTGTGCGTGTGCCAAGTGATGATGCACACAAGTCGATCACAGATCTGGACAGCAACAAAACTAGACAAACGGTTCGTAAACGTAGTTGTATTAAAAACAAATGTTTGAAAATGAATAATTTCATGAATTCTAAAATAAAACACACGCTTAAAGTACATCACTAAGTGATACTGCGTCCGAGTCGACAGTTATCGCATACACGCCTATCTGCATTTTGCCACTTAATTTGATCTCGCTGGAAACACGATAGCCCACTTCACTCATCCTCTGCCCTTTTCATCGTGTTTTGATCA
This sequence comes from Idiotropiscis lumnitzeri, assembly GCF_059441095.1. Classification (NCBI taxonomy): domain Eukaryota; kingdom Metazoa; phylum Chordata; class Actinopteri; order Syngnathiformes; family Syngnathidae; genus Idiotropiscis; species Idiotropiscis lumnitzeri. Next base: position 30,827,621 of record NC_142391.1, read on the forward strand.
CTGAAATTCCCTTATGGTAGCTTCATTAATTGCAAAATTTCTTTGGTCTAACGAATTCAAATGCAGGTAATTTCCCCCCAATTTCGGCGGAGTCAAACGCTTACTTTACGTGTTAAATTGTAGCGAATGGTGCGCTGAAAACCACACCGACGAAGACTACCACTTTTATGGAAAACCTAGTTTAAATTACAGCAAATCAAAAACACAAAATCATACGTTCTTCGTGTCTTTCAATGAAAACAAACGTAGTAACATCGCGCCGCCTTCAGTCAATGCGTGCGCGCTCCCGCGACAGGGGATACAGATTTTTTTCGGGGGTAAGTACTTTGGCACGACACCGGCCCGTTCCCCGTGCTTCTTCTCAAAACACCAGCACATGCAGATCAAATACTACCAGTCCCACAAACAGCTGTTACCTTAATATATTTGTTGGGGAAAGCTCCACCGATTTTCTCGAAGAATCATCTTGCCAGGTGACATTGAATGTCGCAGCTGCTACCCAGGTTGATTCTGTTGTCAAGGGGAAATTGTTTTGAGCGGCTGCCGAGTGAGCCAATTAGGGGTAACTTCCGGATTGTGTCGTATGACGTTCGACCAATGAGGAGGCAGGAGTTCCCACGGGGCGGTGTGGTTTATGTAGTGAATTAAATATCTTCATTGTCAACGCCACTCCCGCTCTCATTCCGAACCATTTATGTTCCGTGTGAAATGATAAAATATAAAATTTTGTTTGCATTTATTTTGTGTATGTAGTTAACTAGCAATGTATCTTGTTAATCTACACCTGTGACTAATGGTGACAAGCAGAACAATGCAATGTTCTTGCTCTATTAGAAACAAAACATGTGGATTCACCTGTTGCCTTTAATACAACAGAATGAAAGCTTTATGTTCAACTGTACAAGCAGTTTTCTTAAGTAAATTGAAACCAGATCATTATTACTTCAGTATAGTGTATATACTTTGTGACAATTCAATCTGGTTGCATGACAAATGGTTGAGAAAAACTAAGAGATAAAAAAAATAAAACAACCAAAAACAAAATCTTTTTAAGTATACCACCATTTATTACTGTTTTTTTCTACAAAAAAATAATTTGTTAGGTTGAACAAAACTGCAGCATGCCCACTGTGGAATATAAGATGTTGAGCAAAATCATTTTGCCAGGTGAGCGGGAGGGGAAAAAAAAAAATTAAAAAAATCACTCGGGGCTCAAATTGCGATAGGATGCCACAATTTAAATAAATACAACATGGCAAATCAACATCTTTGTCCATTTGTCAGAGTTCAGGAAGTTATAACATGAGAAAAAAAAGGAACTTGATGTTCAATATCCTTCATGCGGTGTCAGCTCAATTTCATACAACCACTGCTTGTATTGTTTCTTCCATGTTTACCATCTCTTCCTCCAACTCAACTTCCACCTGAGGGTGGGCAACCTGCTGCTCGTCCATGTCGATGGAAGACACGCGTACCATCTGGATCTGCACGCCGGCCTGCTTCAGTCTCTCCACGTCCTCCTCGCACATCTCGGCCACGCCTCCGTCCTCTACCACGACTGTTGCCGCCTCGTCCATTGCCATCACCTCGATTGGGTTCACCGTGATGTTCTCCACCTGGATGCCGTCTTCCAGCAGCACCGTTTCTGTGGCCTCCATGGTCTGCGTGGTGATGGTGAGCGCCGCCGTCGCTGCGCCGTCAGTGATGGTCAGTTCTTCCATTGACTTTTCATCTTCTATGGAGTGAACTTCTTTGAGGTGCGCCTTTAGCTCTTGGGGGTCAGTGAACCACAAGTCGCACATGGTACAGTGGTTGGGCTTGTCTCCTGTGTGGCTGACGAGATGGTCTTTGAACTGGTCCCAGCTGTTGAACACACTGCTGCATACCTAGAGAACAAGGGAAACATCTTAAACAGGGTACACAAACTGATAATTAGGGTGACTCTTACAGTAATTTAACAAAACACCACCTCATCATAAATGTCCTTGAAATATCATAATATAATTTTGAGGTTCCATCGCCCATCCCTAGTATCCGGCTTTAGCAATCGAGGTGGAAAAAGTTTATTTTCAAGAGCTAAAGGCCAGATATCCTGTATCCTAAAATGAGGTGTATATATTTGACTCATCCTTAAGCTAGTGGATGAGTGGGGGAAAAAAAAAAATTACCAAAAAAAGTTTAGTTGCATCACTGACAAAAAAAAAAAAGTAAAACGTATTAACGTAATTTAGGAAATTTTGCAAAATTGCTAATAAAAACTGCCGGTCTCACACCGCTAATAAAAACAGATTCATTTAGTACATTGGATTGTACCTGGCATTCATAGAGTTTTTTGCGTCCTTTCTTGGCTCCGGCCCCGTTCTGACAGGCCGCCATATGGCACTTCAACGTGCTGTTCCTCGCAAAACGTTCATGACAGTCAGGACACTCGTATGGCTTTTCACCTACAGATTACACACCAGAAAAAAAGCAAGCAATGTAACATGATTTTATAAAACACACCAAAATATAGACAAGCCGTTTCAGTCTTACCAGTATGCTTTCGCAGGTGCTCCTTAAAGTGCCCGAAATGATCAAAGTGCTTTTTACAGTACTCGCAAACGTGAACTCTCTTTGGGGCTTTCTGGTTCTGGGCTTGCTCTTCTGCATCAAAATGGAAGGAGCTCAAGTGTTGATTCAAGGCGCCCTCCCGCGTATATGCTTTGCCACAGTGGCTGCACACGTGCGGCTTCTTCAGCAGACTGAAGTGCGTTTTCATATGCTGCTTGAGGTGGTAGTACATCTTGAAGGTCCGGTCGCACTTGCTACAGCTGAACGTGTTGTCCATTTGAGAAATCTGGACCTCCACCACCTCCACGTTCTCCAGCACCTTGGAGGCAGTCACTGTTTCTTCCTGATACAGGACTTCCTGTGCCAACAGGGACAAAACCGTATCGGACGACACATTAATACTCAGAGCTTGGAAAAATAAAATCATGCCACTGTATATTGGACAGAATGAAGCTCAATGCACCTCTTCTATGTCTCCCTTCTTGATGACCGGTGGTGAAGGTTCACCCTGCTGATACTTGCTGGTGATGTCTGCAAGTAGAGCCAAAGCCGAGTCGTTTGATTGGGCGTTCTTTGCGGCGTCTACCACCTCCTCCAGTCCAGAGTCTTCCACCTCAATCCCACCATCCGCTATCATCTGTATCTCCACCTGTGAGAACATCCAGGCCAACCAACTTGCCATCAGTTCAACGTTTAAAGACACTGTTCACAAAAAGTGCTGTTAACCGTGACAACTACAAAATACGCACTGGTTCCCCTTCCACCGTGGGTAAGGCTTCAGTGATGACACAAGACGTCTCAGCAATCTTCCTCTTTTTATTGTTGCCCTTTGATATTACTGAAGGAGGGTCGTTTATCCTGTGGGAGGACATGCTCATTTCATATTGTGTACTTGACAGAAAAATACAACTTTTTTTTAACAAGATGTGACAGACTCTCAAATAAGCACACGTTTGTACTAAATACATTGGTAATTCTGGTGGGCCTTTCCCACACCAACATGAGGACAAGTTCATTATAAGCAAGTCTCACTTATTGGCGAGTGCCTTGATGGCTTCCTGCATCTGGAGGTATTCGGCAGCCTTCCAGACATCAAAGGCTTCTTCTTTACCCGCCACGGCTAATGTGGCTGTGTATGTGAACTCCATCAGTTGCCGGAACGCCATGTTACTCACTCCTGTAAAAAACAAAGCCCCAGCTGTGGTTAAGGTCTTACGAATCTAAATTATTGGTGGAATTTTATTTTCAGTTTCTCAAAACATAACAAGCCTATTTCCTCAAATAATGTCCAAATAAACACTTTGCTACAAATAAGACATGACATTTGTAATGTGTTGCCAGTAAGCGTACCTTCAATCTCCACCAGGGGTTCTTGGGTAAAATCCTGGAAAAAATTGTGGAAAAACTGACTGCAGGCGGCCAATACTGCCTTATGTGCTCGGAATTGGTGCCCTACGAAAGAAAAGACACATTTTACAGAGCCAATTCCATTACAGTGCTCTCAAGTGACATCATTTGGTGATGCAGCATCACAGCGTAACCCCCCAAAAATTAAAATAGGCTACCAGATCGGACATAGCTCTTGCTGTAATTAAGCCTTGAGTGCACCATAATACACAGAGCTTGACTCGATCAAAACATACATTCATTGGTTACGTATCCATCCACCGTCGACACAAATAAATATATTCCCTCAGCAGAGTAACACGGAAGTTCATCTTACTTGAATTAATTGGGGATGGGATGTACTAGCCCAGACCAACCTAATTAGCTGTAATATTCAAGCTTGGTAATGTTTTTGTATTGTTATCTTGAGGTTGAAGTGGAATCCTTGGAGAATGAAATGTGTCAATTTTTAGGCAGACATCGAAGACAGTGCCTGAAGGAGCTGTTCTTTTTCATGTTGACGCTTGTAGAGTTTTTTTCTGTGCAGTGTGGACATCTGCTCATGTGGGTTGTTCCAGGTGTTCTGCCAGTGTATATACGGACATAATTTATTTATACATTTGCGCCTTTATTTTAATTTTAAGATCAAATAAATTTGATTTGCCTTAATACTGCTTCCATTTAAACATTTTCTTGTCGTGTCCAAAAAAATCGTTTGAATAATCGTGATTTCAATTAATACTAAAACGATCATGATGAATATTTTCTTCTTAAACCAGCAGCCCCGTTTCCCATGTTAATAAAATGTTCCTTTAGTTTTCAGTGCAGATGCTTTAAAAATTGTGATAACATGGCAAAAATATATATATACACACTAGGGCTGGGCGATTAACCGAAAATTTACCGTTACCGAAATTTATTAGAATGACCGACATCATTTTGCCCATGTCGGTAAATTCGGTGTCTAAAAAAAAAATGAAAAAGGAAAGTCTTTTCTGTCTGCGGCAATGTTCATGCCTCTTTAAGTCTGCTCCAGCGCATGTAGTCACGTGACTCAGGCGCTGTAGAAGAATGTAAACACAAGACGCGTTCGTAGCTGGCGATTCAAATTCAGAAGCGGCTGACACGGCTAAAGACGAAGTAACGTTAGTTGAAATTGGTCTTGTCGCGCTTGTCCCAAAAAGAAATTCGACATCTGTCGTTTGGAAATGTTTTGGGTTCCATAAAGACGATGTTTGAGCAAAACAACATGAACTACAAAGTGCGTCGTAAGCACCTGAAACAGCGCGTCCAACCTTTTCTTTTTCACCACCCACAACACAACCATGCTGTTGACTTGGAGCTTGTGCTAAAAGTTCAAAGTGAGAAGCAAGGTTGGACAAGTGACAACAGCCCACTAACGGAGGCGAAACCATACGAGAGAACGTCTCAGTGGTGGACGGGATAGCCTAGCACATAGCTAAAGATAGAGCTCCTGAAGTTACAGTGGAGCGCACAGGATTTAAACGCCTCAGGAACGTAGCCGACAAGAGGTACGAAAATATTTGCCGCAAACAGCACTTCCCGATATGGACAACATCGGGACGGGAGCGGAGACATGTCGAGCATTTTGCATCCACATCCGACTTGTGGTCGAGTCGCAACATGCATCCCTGTTTGAGCCTGAAATGTGCAGTACATAGACGACGTGGCGACTGCGCACCGGAGTACTCGAGACGGCACATTTTACTGATGAAGCACACGCGTTTGTTTGGCACTGGCATTCCATTGATTTTGTTTTTTTTTCATTTTATTTAGCATTTTGTTTACAGGCGACTAGTGCCTTTGCACATGGCATTATTTATATTGTTTACAAGATACCTTTACACAAATCTAAGCATTTGCAAATGGCATTACACCATCTCGGTGAGAGGTACCCTTTTTTTCCTGTTCTTTGTGACATTGTTCAAGTCATGCAAAGCAAGCTATTTTGAATGTTTATTCAAATGATTTTTGTACTTCTATTTTTCATTGAAAGTAATGTGTACCAGTTGGTCAATAAAAAAAAGCAGTTAATATGCATTTTCTGCATTTATTTTGATTTTGGTCCTCAGGGGGAATTTATCGTGCATTTATCGTTATCGAGGTAAAATTGCCCAATTTATCGCGATATTGATTTTAGGTCATATCGCCCAGCCCTAATACACACAGATTTTTTTTAAATTGTATGTAAAGGCAAGTAATCGTGATTGGCCACTTACTATCCCACCCATAGAGGACATTGTGTATATACAACCGACTTACCATCTACAATTAAGGTGATATCTGTGAACTGGTCCAACTGTCTCTGTTCATTCAGTTTGTCCATCATGACTTTGTAGTGAGCGGGGAACTCACTGCCACCTATGACTTCAGCCGCCATTATTCACCCGATTCTTTCCTATGAGGGAAAAACAAAAATCACATGCGAGAAAAAAAACAAACACTAATTTAACCTGGATGAACAAGACATCAAAGCTCAACAACGTGCCAAAGTCTAGGGGCCATCATCACTTTCTGTTCAAAGGGACATAAAACTGTACCTTTGTCTTGTACACTTTTCTGGAGTGCCTGCCCACGTGTGAAACCAAACCACCTAATACATCTTTTATCAGCTGCCGGTATAAATATTACTGTGAGAGAAGCCGTATATGTTTAGATTAGCGCATGATGTCTTAATTTACCATTTGGACAAACAAAGGGGTTAACATCTCCAGTTCTGAAGTGAGAGTCTCACACTCCCCTGCAGTCTAAATAAAGGTGAGAATAAGGAAAATATTCTTAGCCTTTGAGACATTATGTCACCAATGGAACAACCAACCATTGAGTATTTGTTTTTCTGATGACAAATTACCATTACTGGGCTCATTTAAAAAATGGATATCTGAACTTCCTACTCCTTACTAGAAAGAGTGAGAGGTCAAGTCAATCATGGTGGCATCCTTGTCTGATGGTGTCGACAACAGGAATGGTTCAGGGAGAATGCGTTACGTCTTGTGCCAGGCTAAACACTTTTGGCGTTCAAAAAATGCCCCTCATAACCCATGAAGGAAAGGTGCATTTGTTTCTACGCACGAGAATTACGCATATTGATATGTGGGGAGCTATTTTGTGAGGAGCTGTTATTTTTTATTCTTGTATTTAAATCATATGAGTACCTTTGCCACCCCTGCTTGCTGCAAGTCACCTACAATAACAAGTTATATTTAAATGTCCCAAAAATAAATAACTTAGGGCTATGCGGAAGTTCACAAGGAGGTATCCAGATGAAGCCTATGTATGACTGTAACAGGTCGTAAATTAGAAATGTTGCTGCTTGATCAATAACCAAAAAACAACGGACTAAGTTTAGAAATAGACTATTATAAAGTGTGTACCTTGACTATTAAGGCAACAGGATGTATTTATCGTGGCCCGAATGAGATTATGATGCGACATATTCAATATGCTAGCGTTACTGCACTTCTACGTTAGCACGCCCATATTCTTAACTACATCCAAGGGACGTACTCACTACAAAAAATGAAACAAACAAAAATTGCTCCAAATTGACGTACCTGTTTCAAATACGTTCTTGTAATCATCCCTGTGACTGAACGTGGCCAAAATGACCACAGGGCACATAATGAATGTTGCCGATAACATTAACAGGCCCCTTAGCATGCTCGCCATTTCGCGTTTGACAATCAACATTACGTCATCAAACCGCGCATTAAAATACACTTTTTCCGGACACATTTTTCAATTCCGACGGCCACTGGTCACAAAACGCGACCGAAAGCGTCACTAAGCATACCTCAAGGTCGTTTAAGGCGCTTTAGAGAGTTGTTTGTCGGTGATCATTCCTTCAACGCATGTAGCGCTAGCTGTGGTTGTCTGGCTTGCTCTGAAAAGGGCGGTCGTTGGACGCAAAGGCCTCAGATTCCCAGAAGCCTTTACGGCCTTAAAGGACGCCTCGTTGCTTGGCGACAGCCTTGTGTCGTTCACGAAGAAATAATTGTTCAATTTTAAGAACCTTTCATTCGTGGCCTAAGGTTATTTAGTTGTTTTTTTGTTTTTCAAACATTTTAAAACTTACAAAGATTATTCTCATTAGGGTAAAATATCAATTCGTGTTTCCATTTTTTGTTTTGTTAATTTGTTGTACAGTCTGTCTACGGTCAGCAGAGGGAGCTTCTAATTCTTCGAAAATTGCGTCATTCATTTACGCCTTTGAAGTTAAATAAGTTTTTAAATCACAGAACAATAGAGCGTAACTTATTATTATTATTATTATTATTATTATTATTAATGTATATTTGTAGTATAGCATCATATCATAGTTTACACATGTAAACTAGATCAAAGGTTTTAAAAGTGACAAAAGACAACATCAGTTGGTTTGTACATTTGCATCACAGATCTTTAATCGGTTCTTGTTCCTAATTCTGCCTTCCTATTTTCTCTCCCAGGCGTTCTCAAAGTACTTCCAGCTTCCTTCTACATTCAAATATATGCATGTTGGGTTCAACAAAAGGGTCCCAGTTATTTACCTCTGCCATTTGTACAAAGAAAATTAGACTTTGCTACTTCATCCATCCATTAGCTGATCCGCTTATCCTCACACAAGGGTCGCTGCTGGAGACAATCGCAGGACAGATTTAAATCCACGTCCTCTGCGCTGTGAGGCAGACGTGGAAACCAGTCAACTGCGGTGCTGCCAGACTTTGCTACTTTGCTTTGCTAATTCTGCCACAAGATGCCCAGAGCATAGTGAATCATAAAGCTAAGTCATGCAACCTTGACAGGCACTTTGAAATGAACACTAAACCTCACAGGCTGATCTTGTTCCATAAATCCAAGCCATGCCTCTCATGAGCAAGTGGCCCTTTAAAGCTGAAGGAAAAGCCCTGGTGTGGAACAATGGCCACAAATATGCTGAATGTGACATTTGTTAGGTTGATGTGACCTGTATGGTGCCAGACTTCGTCAATGAGTTACATTGAATTTCTGGAATCATCTTGTTCTGGCAGGGCACCCTGGATCACGTCTTACAATACTGCATCTTTTATAATCATTGGGCACATCCGCTTTATGATCCAAATAAAACTCCTAACGACAACTTTGAATGTCTTTGCATGAAAGTAAAATTATGCAATGGATACTTTTATGCCAACTGCCCTCGTTCTTCTTCTAATCAGTTGCAATGGCTCAACCTGTGTGACGATGTGCAAGATTTTCGCAAAATCCAAGAGGCTTCTTGATTACTTCAAGCCTGCAATAGATGAATTCCCTTTATTATAACCTATTGGGAAATTATTTTTAAATGAGTCCAAATTTGAATTTTACAAGTCCACCACTGTTGTTAGTCTTATAGCATGACCGCATATCGTGTGCATGCGGTCATCCAGGTTCAGCAATGTCGATTTGCACTTGCTGATGTGTTCCTTCAAGTTAGTCGTTAATGCTTCTTCTGCTAAAAAAAAGTAGTTTTGTGTCAAACACGGCTCTGATCTTTGACCGCAGTCGAGCCTCCACCCCCCCACCTATTATGTCATCATTCCGACCTGCTTCGGCATACACTTAACATGTCAATTCAGACTTTGAGCCTCTTTATATGAGCCTTCTTATGACAGTTAAGAAAACGTTCTACACAATAGAAGCAGTGAAACCCCTTAAATGAAACCTTTTTTGGCACAAAAGTGAGCAACCAAAAACATCCTTTACATACCACATCTTAACTATTACACTGCTTTTAAAATCAAACGTTCAAGAAATACCTTTTTTTTTCTTCTAATTATTCCACAAGTTGAAGAGTTTTTAAATCTGCCTGTCTTTTAATGGACTTTGCACAAAAATTCTGGCCACTGACCAGTGATCCACCCTTTGTTCTTTTCCAGCTGCCCTTTCTCCAAATATGTTGCACAACGTGTTTTTAACCACCTCCATGTCTATAAAAAGCAAACTATTCGCCAGCACCGACATCTTTTCTTTAAATCATTTCTGCCAGAAATTGCTCAGAATTTCCAACCTAAAGAAATGTTCACAGTTCAAGGGATGTGATTTATAAGGTAAATAGAAAAGTGTCGCCATCAGCAAAAAAAAAAAAAAAAAAAAAGAAGCTCAGCTTGACCTTTGTTCTGCTTTTGGGCTGACAAAAACAGGCGGAGTATTTAAGGAGTGGGGAGCAGCTGAGGGCCACACTTGTTTTTGCACAAGGGGGCTGCTGCAACTCAACGCTGTGCAGAGGCAAGTTTTCGACAAACAGGTAGAAGACACACTTTTAAAAGACATTTGTGTTCATTCACAATTTTTCGCAAGAGTATTTTGCCACGTGAAATCAATTTTGGGATAAATGAGGCATTTTGGCACTGATTACTTCTTGACTGTCAATTTGTGCTCATTATTTGCATAGAAATAACCAAAATCAGTCTGATTATTTTCTCAAATTGTCCTTTTTACTTTAAAAAGGAGTTTGGCACCGTGTTCTACTGAGTGGGTTTTGCATGTTCCCCAGTGGGTTTTATTTATGCATTGAGTCTTACGCTCACGTTCCAACAACATGCAGGTTAGGTTCAGAAAACACAACTAAAAGTGGACATAAGAAGACCAGAGCCGTGACTTGAAGGTGAAAACTAAGAACAGTGAGGCAATCGTTCTCACAACTGGTTCACCGTTCTGCCCTAATTGGCAAAATTCAACACTTAAAAAAAAAGTACTAAAAACTTCCAGACAACAACATGTTAAGCGAGGCATTACAATTAAATGTTTTTAAAGAGTTTACAGAACTGTTGTACAGGGTCAGACAAAAAAAAAAACGATACCTTTGCAACAAGCCAATAAAATATTTTATTCATAATAAATGAAACCTCAAACTGTGGTATTTTAGAAAAAATTATGGAATTTTCTTTTTTTTATTTCGTATAGATGACGTCCTCTGTACAAATGTATTTAAAAAAAAAAACAATTTTTTTGGGGGGGGTCACCCTATCTCAAGACACAAGATTGAAGTAAAAACAAGTCAGCAAATATTTTTGTTGCAAAAAAGTATAGCTTACCTTGTGCCAACTAAAACAGCTGCCTTAAATGTCAATAATTAAAAAAATCAAACTTTAATGACTGTTTTGTGTTTTTTTACAGAGAGGATTTATTATTATTTTTATTTCTCCAATAATAAAGAACTAAACTGCACAAACAAGTCACAAGCGAAACGCACTATAACTCAGTTCTACCAAATATTCAAATTTTATTTATTTATATATTTTTAAAATTGTCTTTTTATTCTGCTACTGGCACTGCTCAGTGGAATTTATGGGGGTGTAAATTATTACGCCTCATGCCCTAAAAATACTCCCAAGTGTACATCCTATACTAAGGGACATCTTTGCACTAAGTGACATCTTATCTCTGGTGTTGTCTTTCTCCCTCATCAGATAAGGGAGGCGCGGACGTGCCGCAGGCATGTGGGTGAACCTCAGCCTGCTCCTCGCTCTCTGCCTGCTCCAGGGGGGCCGGGCGGAGAGCGAGGGGGGCAACGGGCCTCGCTGTCAACCGCCACCCGACTGGAGGATCGGGACGGTGGAACCCATGAGGGCGGCGATGGGCCGTGTGACGGTGGTGGCCCTTTTGCAGGCCAGCTGATTGTTCTGTTTGGTGCAAGCGTCCAGGTAAGTGTTGTGATTAGTTAGACTGCAAACGGATTTGCTCGTCAGGACATGGGCATTCATTTTTGGTCCTTTGCCCCCTCTAGAATGGAGAGCCTGCGCCTACAGATGGAGAGTCGGGGTTTGAAAGATGTCACCTATATGGTGGTCAACCACCAGGGGGCGCAAGCACAACAGCTGCACCCCATGCTGCAACAGAGGTTGTCGACGAACATCGCGCTCTACAAACAAGAAGAACACCTGCCGGACGTCTGGCAGCTGCTGAGCGGTGCCAAGGATGACTTTTTCATCTATGACAGGTTTGAACACCTCTACATGATCGTTAATTTGCACAATACGGGGCGTCATCAATTTATGACAGCGTTTTAATGTTCCAAAATAATTTAAACAATATGCAGTCATGTGACCTTTTTTTATTTAGTTTTATATGTATGGCCTAGAAGTGTGTTTTTTAATACACATGAGTTCTGTAGATTGAGCCCCACCTCTTCATGGTTTGCTGTTCACAGTTTTGTGCAGCAATATTTAAAACCTGGGTTGTCAGTGGGAGTTGCGGAAAGTTACATGGATGCACACATGTATTTCTGGTGCATTTTATCAAACTCAAATTATCTGTAAAACATTTATTTTTATGGGTCCATTTCTAAAATGAGTTTGAAATGAATTTAAAGTGTTTTGCAGCTTTATGCCCTACGGTTACATTTGTAAGGGAGGTGTCTATTGGTTTTCTCATGCTTATTCACTTTTTGAGGTAGGGCTCAGTCCTTGCCCCAGGAGTTGACTGCAATTATTAGTGTAATAGATTGTGGAGTAGAACTCCTTGTATACATTCTATATATGTATCCATAATTGTTCACTTTGTTCTTTGTTTAATTAACTCTTGACCATCAGATGTGGACGCCTTACTCACCAGATTTCACTTCCGTATTCCGTCATTGGCCAGGGCCACATCGAGGGTGCCATCAAGGACACCTACTGCAGGCGCTTATGTGGTGCTTGCACATATGAGGTATTATTATGATTATGATTGTGATTATATACATGGTTGTTTCTATACTTTGCATGTCAAACTATTAGCGAGGCTCAATGGGTAAATTTGCGCACCCCGGCGCAGAAAAACATTGAAATTCAGACAACACATGAGCAAAATAACACATCATTATGTACAGTATATAATATTCCTTCTGGCCATCTATTAATAGATATGCATATATTTTGAGTTATTTTTATTCCAATTTTACACTTCAATTTTTGGCTTTGTCAAGGTGATTACTGTGTTGGCGCCCTCTATTGACAAGCTGCCACTGAGTCCCACGTTAACTTAATTGTTTCATGTGAATTTTCCACAGAGTGCTGAAATCCCACCAGAGTGTCAAGTAAATACAGAAGAGCGTCCCAATGTCGCCCCGGCAGTCGACACAGAAACTGGCCATCATGGTCAACACCATCACGGGCATCACCACCACCATCATCAGCATGGGCACCACGGCCACGACGCCAGTCATGTTCATCATCACCACGGAAACCACGAGGTGCAAAGCCAAAGTCACCACAGTTTAGGGCAGCAGGCTAGTCAGGGCCACTCACATGTGGCGCCCCAGGAGGCACAGGGGGCACCGGTGTTGCAGCGGCCATGAGCACCCGAGAAGCCCAGGTGAAAGTCCAAGCACAACTGACGTTGGACCGCTGGTTCCGACATTAACGCCGCTACCGCAGCCAGCTGATGCTGACACTGACGGAGGGTGTTGGGCGAGTCGGGCGAGCCCAGTCTGTGACGCTGTCATGAGGCGCTACCCGCCATATGACACTGACACGGGCAGGGCGAGGTCAGTCACATCAGCGAGACCTGACAGTGACGCTTGCCCCGGGTCGACTGACAGCCGCCTCAGCCGGACCAGTGAGCCTGACCCCCGGGGGTCGTGAGCTGAGAATGAGGCCATCTGTAAAGCTGGCCATGATGTCATTCTCGAATAGGAACACCAGCTCACGTCATCCGTTATCCAGATAGGCCGCCATGTTCCCAAATGTCCCATATCCCCTTTTGGACCCCTCCATCTTTTATGAAACCAGGCGCACAAACTATGCTCTAGGGGCGTCTGGGTGAAGGCAGGATGGCAGGGATGGGAGACGAGTCATTAAGGAACATGGTGGGAAGAGTTTTTCTTTAAAAAATGTATATTAGGCATATCAGAACCGTTTTTCCCAGCCTTTATCAAGCTATTAGAAAAGTCTAACGACACACAACCAAACAAAAATAAGTGGATGCAGTGTTCCTGCACTACTATTGAACGGGAAGTCAAGTCAAAAATGGATTACAGTAATATGTTCTATGCATCCCGCAAGTCTAAACGCGGTATTCTGATTAACATTGTGTTTGAGGAATATGAATTGAGCAGCAAAATCTTCTTGTTTGATCCATTTCTCTTTGGCTAAAGTTAGGGCCTCGAAAGCGTATCCCTCAGTCGAGGTATGGCTTCTTCAAACTCCCTGAGCACCAGCATGCCACAAGAAGACGTCAAAACACTTGCAAATATAGAAATGTAGACCTAATGTTCTACATGTTGGACTACTTTTCCAAAAGTATCTAAAACCACTAAAGTACAGAATGTAATGGAACTTTGCACGAGAAGCTAATCTTTGAAAGACATAGCCTGAATGTATTGGTCTATTAAGCACATTTTTTTTTCAAAATAATTTTCATGCACATAACTGTTTTTTCCTTGTACTACATTTACTTGCAAATTGCACATATCAAAGCAAAGCTAAACAAATCCACTGTCACAAAGAGAGACGAATGGAGCAGGAATTACTTTTGTAATACACGCTGTGCTTAATGAAGGTTTCTGCGGGAAGGTGAAATGTCACCCAGAAATCTGATGCTTGCACAGAGCAATGTATTGTAAAGTGAGTTTGTGAATTATACAGCATCTGAAAGGACAGTGGAATAAACTTTGATTGGATCACTTCTTCTGTGTTTGCGCCTTTTGGATCAAGATGGCAATATTGAATTGTTTGACTATGTTGAGATGACATTAACTACGCGTGTTTAAGCTTCTTTAAAAATAACACCGGACCAGCAAATTTGGTTAAAAAATGGCTTTATGTGTGCCCATAAAGTTTTTTTTTTACGCTGATCTTTACTTTGATAGATATTTAGATGTTGTTTTTAATTTGGATTGGATTTTACCGTGTGTTATAATTTATGCCATTCCAGAAAAAGATCCACGTTTTTTAACGTAATCCTTAATTAATGAATATTACTAAATATTTAAATCATTACAGTGATATTAATTATAATAATAATAATAAGAATTATTCTGATTATTATTATGAAAACATGATGTGAAGACATGAGATGAGAAAAAAGAGGGCAGATTCAGAATCAGCACATAAAATCCACTACAAAAATCTGCATGCATCAATGATTTATAAAACAATGAAATATTTGTTGACCAGTGTAACTGATCACAAAAACTACAGACAGGAAAACAATTATAACATTTGAACAAATGCTAAATCTAATTTATTATTATTATTATTTATTTTGATTATTATTATTGCTATTATTATTATTTTGATTATTATTATTGCTATTATTATAAACAACATGCAGTGATGTCAACAACAGCAATACATCAGCTGCAGCAGCATCATCCATTTTTTTTGTCCGAATTGATACAATGACCCACATACCAAATGTGTCCAGCAGATGACGACAAAGCGCCATAAAAGAGAGAAAAAAAAGAACGAGCTGCTCAAATTGCAAATTAACGATCTAAGGATCTCCAAATCCTTTATGACGTTATACTAAGCACATATTTAGATGCGCTTACCCTATTTAATTAGATTGTTAAGCTAATGTTTTGTTTATTTTGGCCATGTTTGCGTTTTACCCACTCTATGTGGAAGAACTAGTTTGCTCTACCATACTGTATAGAGTCTAGTAAGTGAATAACCAACAAACATCTCTGATATAGGATGCAGTGTAGTTCGCAAACTATAACCACAGTTAAAACAAAATAAAACATGTTGACGAATAGACGCCTCTTTGACAGTCAAGCAAAATCTTTTATTGGAGCTCATGAAGTTGTGCAAGGTTACTTAACTTAAGGAGGACAAGCTCCATGATGGCCCTTTTTCACTTACAAGCTCGGTTTTGGTCAGAATCTGAAATTAGTTAGACTTGAAAAAGAACTTTTAATGAGGAATATGACCACGCCCCCTCTGCCCTCCTCATGGTACTACACGAGTCACTAAAGGGACTGATCACAAACTCTTCATTGGAAATCATTGTACTTTCATTGCTTATAACGTCCAAAAATTGTCACATAAATTTATGTGGCCACCCCTACCTATGACCGCTTCAACATATCAAAAAGGATTAGCCCCTCCGTGGCTGATTTATAGAAGAATGAGGAACTGTGGAAGTGAGCAGAGGTACATACACAGAACTGACAATTCGAACAATATTACCTCCTCGCTATGACATAGACGCTGAAACCGGAAAAAAAAAAAAACAAGCCGAGCTCTAAAAGGGGGCATGCCAATTTGTTGTAATTCTCATCACAAAAAAAAAAAAAAACTTAAATGACCACAGTCTTTTAAGAGGGGACATTTTAGTACTGATGTTGTTTTTTTTATGCAAGCCTATTATATAAATGCCGCTGTTAACGTCAATGAAGCGTCACTTTAAGGACATTGCTTCTGAGTATCCACACAAAGCAATATGATGAATATGATGAATGAAAAATGTGCTGATTGAACACAACACTTGTTACCTTTTAAGCAAAGGCTATTTGAATATGAACAGTGCAGTAACAATTGCATATGAATAATATAATTCCTCACAGGGATATATTCTTTATCCTCTGCAAAAAATGACTACAATTACTGCAACCTACTGAGTTTAGAAGTTGGTTTGTGTACCCTGGTTTACCAAATTTGTGACAGTCGCCTTTTCACGTAATCTTTTTAGTTGTTTTCGTAATGACATGCTGCTCTTCAAGCGTCCTTCAGCTTGGAGCCATTTATCCAAATGTCCCGTCAAACTGTATGTCCGAAAAGGTCAACAACCATACGGAGGCGATGAGTTAAGCCGAGGTGCCTTTTCTATGTGGGCGTAATTGAACTGATGATCCAATACACGGGTGGGGGAGAGTGACTTATAGCTAATTAGCCACAATGTCCTTTGAGTGGCGGTCAGTGTGATTTAATCAGCCCCCATACAGAGCAGCGGTACACAGCCTCGGTCTTAATTGGTCAATAAGCTTTCTCCGTGGGTCTGCAGCTCTCCTCCATCTACTTCACCACCGCTCAGGCCTGGAAGTGAGAGTGAAGCGCACACACACGTGAACCCTTTCACACAGTGTTCCTCTATGTGGATCACAAACAAGCCTGTATTCTCAACTCTCACACACACACACGCACACGCACG
Source organism: Idiotropiscis lumnitzeri (assembly GCF_059441095.1). Lineage (NCBI taxonomy): Eukaryota > Metazoa > Chordata > Actinopteri > Syngnathiformes > Syngnathidae > Idiotropiscis > Idiotropiscis lumnitzeri. The sequence continues at coordinate 30,844,652 of NC_142391.1, forward strand.
TGTACATTATACATAGACACGTTTAGGGTAAAAGTACCCATCCTGCAATTAACACACACATGCCACAGGGTGAAAGGAGGTCATCCAACCATTTCTTTGCACACAAACAATACTAGTGTACAAACACACACACACAAACAGAAAGCATCCTGTAATCCGTGTTTGCAAACAAACACACACTTATGCGCAGGGTGAAAGGTACTCCTCCTGCAGTCAACCCCCACAAAATTAATAAACAGCTTCTCATACACGCATGTGGGGTGAAAGGAGGTCATCCTGCCATTTTGTGCACTGAAACAATAGAAATACAAGAACACACACAAACACAGACATGCGCACATGCACGTGAATTCATTGAATTCTATCAAGCAACAAATCCCCACAAAAAATTGTACCGCAGCCAAAATAAAAGAAAAAAAAAATCTGCACAAAGTGCAGGTGCTGTTAAGTAAATTGTAAAAAAAATAATACAAATTCTGGAATATCACAGTTTTCCCAGTTTTCCTCAGCTTGTACTTTGCAATCAGTTTCACTACAAACTATGGTCACATTATTTCCCGTTGAAAATCAAACGTACAGCAATTCTGTGTTCATGTGTGTCAACAAACTCTGGTATTACCAGCATTTGTTTGTCATAACTTCAAGTGGACACAAATTGCTTACACGGCGTCCATAAGTGGGGAGTTTTATTATTAGAAGAAATACCCATAGTTGCAGAAATTTGTACAGAAAAAAAAAACGTAAATTCAGCTGATGCCAGTTTTTAATTTTGCCGTTCATCTTTTTGTTAACAGCAAAAAAAAAATAATGAAACACTGTATAGCTGGACATTTCCATTCAGGACAAATTTCGAGACAAACAAAAAGGATCAGGACAAAATTAAAATGTGGCATATTTACATTTATTGTGTCGCAAGTTAATGAATCACAGATGAAACACCGACAAGGATGAACTGCTAAGAAAAGAATATCCCATCATTGATGGCCAGCTTTGTTCTTCCAGTTCAATTAAACAGCCTCGCTGAGAGTAGATGCTACCAATAGGAACGCAACTTGAAGCAGGTTCTAATGGTACCTTGACTTGTTGCAAGTGTCCCAACTTACAATTGGATATATTTTCCTTGTTTTGTGTTGCAAGCAAAAACTGGACTTAGGAGTGAGTTTATTTTCTCAACATGATCTCTGTTGTGCTCTCCCTGAGCGTGCGGTTTGGCACATAGTGGAGAATTCTTCCCAGAAAGATGCCAATGTGCTTGTTGCAGGCCATTTAATGCCACTCCTGTGTTTACTGGAAAAATAAATATATAAAACAAAGATAATTACATGTTGGGGTATTTTAACTAAACTACATAAAATCTTCTCTCAAAAGCCCGCTAACTGAATGCTAAAATATAATGCTAAACGTCCACAGACAGGCTAACAGCTAGCAACTTGTAATTAAACACAAATGGTGCAAATACTTACAGAGAACAGAATAGTCACATTCTTTTTTGCTTGCGAAAAATGGCAAATATTGTCCAAACCACAAGAAGCCGCACAGCCACTAAATTAAGACAAAAAAGGGGCCATTTGTTTATTACTGTATGCTTTCATACAGTACAAATACTTATATAGAGTATGACCTTCGCATCCAAAGATACGTTACAAAAGAATTTGTTATTTCCATTCATGTCAACAGGGAACGTTGATTTAAGATTTGGGTGATTTGAGTTGAAATCATAGTCAGGAAACAAATTCAACTTGTAAGTCAAGATACCACTGAACTTGATGATGAACAATGTTGGCATAGTCGTCAGTTGGACGTTGTCATGAAACATTGACGACAAAAAAACTGAGGCACAACATGTGATCCAGAACAAGCTGGAGGCTCAAACGCTTTGTTCAGCCTCTCTGACACTTTGAAAAATGGAAACAATAATTATAATAATAATAATAATAAAGAAATAGGAACATAAGAATGCTTGCAGTGTAACTATTGAAACTCTTACCGGCAGAGAACCTGTCGCAACAGAGCTTTATACACAAAAGCCAGGAAAAGTACGATATTGACACAATCGCTTTAGAATTGTGACATAACACATCTGGATGGGAGAAATGAATGTCATAGTGTTACTTTTCAGAAATCCCCTACCCCTAAAACCACACACCCCTCATACTCTGGCACAGTCCTGATGCTGCAGGGACGTAAACATTTTGGCTTGACAGGCAGTGAAATATCAATAGCAAAAACAAATGCAGCTATTCATTTATGTTGAATGCAACAGACTAAATACATAAATCACAGTATATGATTCCATCAAACTGGTAGTGTCAAGTTCCTTGTATAAACACTAACTCTGTAGCTAAAAAAATGATGCTTAATAATAATAAACATTACTCATTGTCTTATTATTTACAAAAAAAAAAAAGACAAAATTCAATGGATTCAGTCAAAGTATTGAAACATTTAATGGTGGATATGTTCCCATGTGAATTTAGTCGCAAAATATTGAAACAAAAACAATGAATGGAACAAAAACCACTTTCCTCCACGAACGATTAAAAAATACAATTCATGAAGCATAATGGGGAAATGACAGTAAAATTCTTTACAAAGACAACTTTTATTTCTCACTCAATACTCACTAATTCTACTAAATTATTATTTATCTGAAAATCAGACCAACAGCCTTCCTCCTCCCCACAATTGTCAAAGTACCAATTTTCCATCATCAATAAACAATTTAAAAGAGTAAACTGAGCTGGCATTTTTTAAAAGCTCTTTCATTAAAAACAAAAAGGATATAGCATTTTACATAAAAAAAGTAAACCTGGTCATTTTTTTTCACGGCATCCTACTAGATTCAGATAGATTTAATATAACTTTGTGACTACAATTTTATCATTTAACACGTCTCGGGAAAATTATGCAACATACAAATGATCACCATATTTTATAAACCAAGGAAAAATGACAAAGCAAGTAAATTCCAATGACAGTGAAAAATTGTAGACATTGAATAATTATATTTGAGAGAATTGAGCATTTCAGGAAATATTTTGACAAAAAAGTAAAAAATCTTTGGGGTTCTCAACTGTTGTCACTGAGGGACTCACCGTTTCATATTGTTGGAAAGTTACACTCCAATTTATTCGAAGTCAAGAACAATATTTTGGGGGACACATACAGTATTTTCTTTTAAACGAAAAGAGTAAGGCTAAAAGCATATTGCCAGACACAGGCAGAGTCGCACTGTACTTGTTTACAGAGCGCACTAGTCACTGGACCACAAGAAAGTAACATTTATTGCCCCCTTCCTCTTATTCCATGTGGAAACCTGGTAGGCCCGCCTCTGTCCTGTGCTGAAAAAATAAAATAAAATTCTATATATGAATAACTGGAACTTTTTGTACTAGCTGTCACCAACCCACCACCATAGGTAAAGAAGACCATTAAAAAAACAAACAAAAAGACCACATTTTCCCATAATTTCGTATTCAGGGAAATATTTAATTCAAAATCAGTCAAGAAAAGCGAAGTCTACTTTTTGTATAAAATCCTACTAAATTCTCACGCATGTACAAAGTGCTAAGTCTAAAGTGTCTGTAACGTTTCGAAAAAATAAATCTCAATTAACATATGAACTTAGTGAAAGAACGAACTCAGTGTGAGCTGGCAATGGCACACCCGCACTTTACCATAAGGAGTTCCACGGAAAGCTTGAAGAAAATACCTCTCGACTGCCCGTCACTGTTTGCATTGCATATATTCCAGTTTGCACACATTTACAGTCACTACACGGAACGGAAGTTCCAGCAAACAGGGGGTTTCACCTGCTGGGAACTTCCTTCATTTTTGGGGGGGAAATCTTTGCCAGACAACGTAAAAACTTGTCCTTGGGTTTCAGTTCATTCATAACAAAGCTGCAAGTGACATACGCACACACACAATCATGCTTACACATGCACTTAATTGTTCAAACCACTGGCGGAGACAGACGGGGAAGTGGGGGGGCATTGCCACCCCTCGAATCTGGTAGGAGTGACTTGATTAGGCCTATATATATTGAGTTTCGTCTGTTAGCACCCTCTACTGGGAAAATGAACATACAGCAGGGTACAGAAAATTATTTCCACAGCTGAAAAGAATAATAAACTTAACATCAACAGTGGTGTATTTTCCCAGACACTTTTAAGATGAAAGTGCAGATTTCATAAAACGGCAAGACCGTTAGTGATGCCAGCCTAACATTTCAAAACTTGTATTACTAAAAGGTCAAATATTTTGATTAAAAGATGTCTGAAATTCATGGATTTGATAACACAACATGGAAAAAGAAAATCAATTCATTCATGAAAAAAGGAACCCTGATATGAGTAGGAATGAGATGTGAGAGTAAGAGTTACTGTGACTACATTGACTGTGTGCGTGTGTGTGGGGGCATGTGCGCGTGTGTGTGTATGAGTGTGCAAGCATTCAATATAAAAATGAATGTTAATTGTGGAAAATGTGCACATTTTTGTTTTGTCGACTCCTTGACGTAGCCTTGGCCACCCCAAAGATAAAAGTCTAGCTCCGCCACTGCTACACACCAACACTTGCATGCACACACACACGCACACACAATTAGATATATAAAACACACACGCAATAACACTTTCACACTCACTTGTAGTTACATAAGCACATTTTCATACACACACAATTGCGCAGGCACTTTAGAGCAGGCGGGTCATTTCCAGGTAGCAGGCTGGCAGCATTGTTAGCTTTGCAGGCTTTTCCAGCTAAATATTACTATTGCCCTATAGTAATGTTAGCTCTACTTTAAATTAACTTTCAACGAATGCAGAAGTACCACGTAGCAATACTAACAATTGGGATTGAAATCACTAAATGAAAAGAAATCTATATAAAATGTGCATATATTTTTTGTGTGTTCCCGTTAAAATAAAACAAAAAACCTTTTCCAAAATGAGAACATTTTTGTTGGCCAAGCATCGAATTCAAACGATGGCCAGTACGAGGATTAATTAGTTTGATCCGTCACTGAACGGGCACTTTTGTGAAAAATCTTCACAGCTTTTCCATTTGTCACTATCCCCCATTTCAACCACATCTAAAAAGAACAAACAAAAAACAAAACAAACAAAAAAAAACTTAAAAATCAAGCAGGTGAATTTTTAAATAAAATTCCCTTTTGCAACTTCTGTAACATTTAAATCCATATGCAATTATCGTCTTTATATATTTTATGAACGTGTATCCAGACATGCTTCACCAGTTCACCTAAACACACTGCCGCCTTTGCAATTGAAAATCCCATTATCATTATTATTATTATTATCATTATGACTAGTTCAACATACATCAACACAGGTGTGAAAAGCATTTAACACAACTGTGGAAAGAGCGGTAGTTAACACTGTGTTTAGTTACACCTATTGACACACCTTCACATTCTTTCGACTCAATCCTTTCGCCGTCCCTGAATTATTTCATGACATAAACATACAGTATATGAAAACAATTCCAATAACATTGTAAGTGTGTAGTAGTTGAGCTGATATTGGTTGATAGTGTGGGTGTGTCCATTTGCTACATGTACAACAGCTTTCAAAGTATTGTTACTACAGTTCCAATGATATTGAAAGCAATCCTTCTCTTTTAAAGTACATCATATAAGATTCCTGTGAGTGAAAAAAAAATGAGGCCGTGATCGAAGGGGAACACTCATTTCTGTCCATGAACTGCGATTTATGCTTCCCTTTGGTCAGCCACTATGGCAATTTCCTTAGTGTCCCTGAACGCCTCACAGCCGCCCTCCACTTGCAAGTCATCATGACGCCATGTAGAACTTGTTTATCACAGTTACGATGAGGAAATCACGTATGTGTGTACATCTATGTGTTTATTTGTAAAATAAAAAATCATACCCTGTCCACATTTTAAATATAAATGTTTCAGCTTCGATTGCCATCTTTAGGCCCGAGTCAGCTGGGATAGGCATGTGGACAAGATTGAATGAGTATCTTTAAGATGGAAATCACACAAGCTTTTCCACTGGATTATTTGTTGTTTTGTTCGTTTCTATCACGCAGAGTGACAGTTTTCATTCATTTCCAGAAAAATAAAATCACAAATTCAACAAATAAAAATTTGGCCAGCATATGAATAAAGCACTATTACAAATACGATGCGATGCAGATTTGCAGCAAAATGTGAAAAATATCAGAGCTTCGTGCGCTGTTTGAGCAGAATATTAATAGTTGTAATATCTCTTGTAAGCACACATGATAAAGTAGTGTCAATTATGTACACTACTTAAGAGTAAACAATGGCAGATGCTTCTTCTTCTGCCGTCTTTGAGTCAGGATAACTGTAATGATCTGCACTGTTAAGACTTCGGCAATTCCCTCAACAAAAGCATTACGAGTGTCAAACTGATTGCTTCTTTAAAAGTATCTCACCTCCATCCTTTGCAAGGATACAGAACACAAAGCGCAGGAAATACATTTTAGCGGCGCACATGTAAGGCAGCGGGCGCAAGTTCAACTCCCCTCCCAGCTCGCTACGAGTCAATCCCCCTCCAGCAAGTGTCAGCTAACTTCCTGGTCTAAACGTGTTGCGTTCAAGGCGAGAGTGCCGCCTGCAGGTCTGGGGTGACGTACCCCACGGGCATGGCGGGGAGTGCTTTGAGGGGGTGCTGCGACAGGCATGACTGCGCAGACTGGACGGGAGGCGGGTCGAGTAGAACACTACGCTGACTGTCCAGCTCCTGCACAACCGTGTAGTCCGCCACGGGGGCAAAGAGCTGCACCTGGGGAGAGTCAGTAGAGACGTAAGGCGACTGGTAGGCTTCGGTTGGCAGAGCCTCGCCGGGCTGGTAGCTCTCGTCGGGCATGGAGCAGTAAGGCGGCGGGATCATCTGTCGGGTGTTGCTCTCACCATCCGGGTCCAAAACTAGGAGCTGAAACTGAAGCTCTTTTTGCTTCTTGTCCTCACAGTCTTTCATTGCCTTCTTCACGTCTTCAATCGAAGTCGGGCCACCCTCCTGAGTTCGCAGTTGCTGTCCAGGCGACAGCACCACACCGCCGAAGGGCATGACGTTGCTGACCTGGGCATAGAAATCTGTGTTGACCCATGTAAGAGGAGCGCCGCTTTGAGAATGCGCCGGGGGCCTCTCCCCTCGCTCAGAGTCCACGTAGGCTTCTCTGTCGTCGGGTTGGCCTGGCAGCAGCGTGGACGTGAGCGCGGCACTTTCTTCATCAGAACCATTCGGGTCATAAGGGTGGTCGCTGTCGCTGTCATCATCAGGAAAGCTGATAGGACAGGAGCATAGGAGCGTGTTGATAAGTCGGACTCAACCATTCACAAATATAATTGAACTGTGATTCCCCCTCTTAATATTGAGATTGTGATTTAATATGCAATCAGTTCTTTCATATATTTTTTGTGAAAAAATACAAGCAACAACTTAATCTGTATTACAATAAACAATATCAGATTTGTATTATACATTAAAAATGGTCTGTAGGTTTGGCTGACACTAAAATAAAGGCAACAGAACCCCTTAATTAATAGGAACATTTGGGCCTATTACGCTACTGTAGTTTAACTTTATTAATTATTAATTAATTATTCCCCCCCCCACCATTCTTGTACAACTCTAACTGAGGTTTCACCATTGGTAGAAATACAAAAAGTACCTGAGTGCGTTGGTGCAGCCCGCTCGGTTTCTGGCAGGCTGAGAGACCCCCAACAGCCTCTCGGTGTCCGAGGCTTGGTTGTCTTCCTTTTCGCCAGTGTCCGGATCCTTCACATCCACCTCGATGAATTCCACCCACGGTTCCTCTTGGTAAAAGTCCGGCGAATACGTGGGGCCGCCAACCAGACCTCCACCGCTCAGGATGAAGTTCAGCTCATCCAGCTTCCCTTTCTACATGGAAACAAAATGACAACATCAGAGCCCGCTGATGTTCTGTCTCTACCTGGTATGGCAGCTGCACTGAGGCAGACCGAGTGAGGCTTCAGAGGACAGTCAAAACAGCGCAGAGGATTATTGGCTGCCCTCTCCTCTCCCTGTTGGACATCTACACCACCTGGTGCCTCAGCAGAGCTCACAAGATCATTAAGGACAATACCCACCTGAGCTCACAACTCTTTGACCTGTTGCCCTCTGACAGGCACTACAGGCGCATCAAAACAAAGACTAACAGACTGAAAAACTGTTTCTTCCCCAGAGCCATCTCCATGCTGAACTCTGCAATATTATGTGTACACTTTTTCAACACTCTTTTCGATTGTTCTTATTTTTATTTCTTTTATTCATTATTATTTTATTTGATCATTTATCAAGAAGCTCTCTAATCTCATTGTACACTGAGTATAATGATAATAAAGGTAATTCTGATTCTGCAAAACTGTAGCAAATATTTTACAAAGTGTTGATTATCATGATTTTAGAGTGATAGCTGCTCAATGCTGAATTTAGTCGTGTTTTCATCCCCCACAATTAAAAGCCGAGCGCTCCAAAATCACTTATTTGGATTATGATCAATTCTGGTCTCTCAGGCAAACAATAAACAGTGAGTCATGTGGTGAGGGGAGAAATGGGCGTTGGGATGAACAATGATACTGGCATGTCAATAGAAATGCCATTAAAAAAAAAACATTGGTTATACAACGCTTTTAATGGTTCATGTTAACTTTCTGCTGAGGGGTTGGACATCTTTAAGACTTTGTAAAACAGATTAAGATGTTTGTTTCTTCGCTGGAAACGTGCAAAGACTGAGAACTAAAGAATGTAGTCCTCAGTTGTGGAGCTACAGCATTAAACTCTTTTTCACATTTTTGGTTTTCCTAATATTTACAGGACGGTGGTTTAAATTTTTTAAATCATTCAAATTTGGCAAGGCTATTAACAACGCTCTTCTCTGTGCTGCGTCAAATTTAGAAGATATTTTGTTTCACATTACAGGGACTTTAAACCTTTCCTAAGGCACAACAGGATATGCCATAATGCATATGCACGCACACGCATATATGAATTCAAATAAAAAAATAAATGGCATAAATGATAAAAACATACATACCTTTAACAGCTCTGGATCCACACCTTTAATTTTTGGTGCAGGCACCGGTGGCAACAGAATGACCATTAATCTGCAAAGACAGCAATGGCAATTGATCAAAGACAAAATATCTTCTCCGTGTGCGCATTTGAGTTCCTACCTGTGCTGCTGCGAGACAACAATCCACATGATTAGTATGACGGCGGCCACAACTCCCAAAACAATAACTAATGTGAGCAGGGAAAATGCATCTAGAAAGATGAAGAAAAAGAAAAACAAAATCACCATTGCATTGCATTACAATCCAAACAAGGACACAAAACTACAAATGCACTAAAAAAAAAACAAACCAAAAAAAACGTTACCTTTGCTGGGACTCTCGGACACTTGGATGAAGACAGATTCACTGAAGTCTCCGAACTTGGTGAAGGCCTTCATCCTACAGCGGATGTGCACCTCGTATACTTTTTCTACATGGAGTCCGTAGATCGTCTGCTGGGTTTGAGCCTGCAGTTGAACCTCCATCTGAAGACCACACACGATGTAACAGAAATCCATAACATCAGGTCAACTTGCATGATTTAATGATTCACAAATACAGTATAGACAAAGTCATAATGTTCGTCAACAATAGGGGTCAGGATACTTCCGGGTGGCAACCGCTGACATGAACGGAAACCTTGTTAAAATGTGTTGTGCTTGAAATAAAAAGAAATTCATCCCTCAGAACGTGCATGTAAAGAGGAAAAATCAAGTGCAATCATAAATAGTTGACCGGAGACACTTCTCAAGAGACAGACTGGGAACCGAACCTCAATTATCCCATTTGTGAAATACATTTTCAGAATCAAATGTTTGGTTGGGCTGTCTTTGAGTCATTTCGAAAAACTTGTTTAGTTTTGTTAATGCTCTTCCCGTGCCTGCGTGCATTTTCTCCAGGCATTCCAGTTTCCTCCCACATTCCAAAGAATGGTAGGTTGATTGAACACTCAAATTGTGAATGCGGATGGTTGGTTGTCTTTGTGGATGGTGACCACTTCAGGGTGTACAGCTGGGATAGGTTCCAGCATGCCCGCGACACCCCAAGCGGCTTGGATAATTGATGTGTGAAAAAACAATCAAATATGATTTTTAATACTGCTTTAGAGTTGGCTTTTTCTAAATATTTGCGTATGCCACAGGTGTGAAACTCAAGGTCGGAGGCCAGATATGGCTTGTTGCATCATTTTACGTGTCTCTTGAAAGCTAATTATGCGCATCAATTTGATGTTTCTTGTCTTCAAAATGTTTTTTTTACCAATTCCCCTTTTAAAATAAACGCGATCATCTTTGAACAACCAGCTTTTACTTGTCCCAGATTTCAAATCTCCCGTAGCTATTCATCATTTTTTAATGTATATGTAATATGAGGTGATCATAGATTTATATATATTTATTTGGGTTCACAGCCAAAACGACACTTTGAAGGAACCCATAACACAATCCGGCCCGCGAAGAAAATCAGTTTGACTCCTTGGCTTATGCGTTTAATGAGTCTGTATAATGCTGTATAAGAGTTTCACTTTTTAAATTGAACAACTGAAAAATGAACTATGATCTGAATCTTGCCACCTTTTTCATGCATGCATCGTCCTGATATGAGGAGGCATACCAAATTTTGTAGCCAGTCAGTGCATATCACTCCTATTTTCAGAGGTTTCAGATTTACAGGTGTACTTCTGGAGAAAGATTGATATGATGAGATTAGCAAACCAGGCAGAAATGCCATGACCTCTAAACCAAGCACTCCCTTCCTTGACTTCCTCGAGTACGCCTGTGTTTTCCCAGGAGGTCGTGCTCAGGCTTCCAGTGGCTTTAGAGGAAGGAAAAATTAAACGACATGTCCCGATTTGATCTTCCACTTTAAGGTTGGAGTGCACACATGTTGCGCCGACTTTGTAAAGTTTTCAAGAAGAGTTGTAGAATTAAAAAAGAGAGAGAGAGAGAGACGACTCACTGTTTCCCAGGTGGTGCTGTTCATCTCTCTGTACTGGACCTCGTAGACAATGTTCATCCAGCCCACAGCGACATCTGCAGAGGGGGGCGGCTCCCACGTCACCATGACGTCGTAACTGAGTCCAGAGGGACTCACATTAAGGCACGTCCAGTTGAGTGACACTGGAGGGTCAGGACGCACTGCCAAAAAAAATGACAATATAGTTCATCAAAATAAATGTGTGCAAATGATACGAAAGTACCACCACTGCTTGTAAAATATGTAAAGTTGCTCATTTTAATAATAAAATACTCATTTATTCACATTTTCTGTTATGTAATTACAATTATTTATTGGACAAATAAAGCAGGTTACATGTTAACTGCAATTTGCAAAACTCCCACGAGAAGAGACAGGTAGAACAATTAAATATTTTTCCACTATTTCAGGATACTATATAATTTTTTGTGAGATTTTTTTGGGTGGTGTCCCATGAGAGTTATCTAGATCAAATTCATACATGCTAAGGCTCAATAAAGGTTGGGAAAACTGGTCTAAAAAACGTGACTTTGTAAAAGGGAAAAAGCAGGATACAATTAGCTTTGCCTCCAACTACACTGCATTGGCAACAAAAAAAAAATCATAATATGAGGCAGTTGCACATTCCATTTGGATTAACATGGGAGTAAGAACAAATAAGGAATCAATAATCAAAGCACATATTGCACGCACACCAATCTAGGACATGTATTTTCACCAAACAACACCGGCCACTATTTGAGGACTGGGTCGGGCGGTAAATAGCAAATATCTGCATCGAATTGACGGCCACTGACATAAATTCCCAAAATTCTTTAAACAATGCAAATAAATATTCAACATGTTTTCCACAAGAAAAAGACAAATGATGGAGGGAAAAAAAAAGAAAACTTGACCTCCGAAAATATTAAAAGATATTAAGGGGGGGGGGGATATGTGACTATGCAAAACCACTTGTGCCGAACCATGAGTATGCAGGAGTCGAATGTACACAATGTTTCTTGCTTCAACGGAATATTGTAGTATGCTTGTTGAGCCCTGAGCACTTAAGAAGAAATTATAGTCAGAAAATCAACGTTTGCTCCAAACCTATGTTTTCCACAGAGAAGCAGTCGTCCGTGTTGAAATAGGTAATGTCTTGACTGCGCAGTTGCAAGCAGTAGGTGGTCCAAATGGCTGTGTGGTTTCTATCAAAGAAGCACTCCCGCCTCAAGTGGAAATACTCTGGACACTCTTTCCATTCATTCTTGGTGGAGGAGCTAAACGCAGGAATAAACAAAAGCAGCATGTCAGCCACAGATATGTTGTCTGTTTCCTAGCAATTTTGGGGGATTTGGGGCATCCAGGTCACTAATCTTACTCGATAACACGCTTTTGATAGAAGACCCTCAGTGCTCCGGGGTCCGAAAGGTTGTGGAAACCGCCGGGACTCCACCAGCAGCTGAAAGTTACCTGGTCTCGGGATGTACACTTAGTGAAGTGAGGTTCAACGGGAGCTGAGGTACACAAAGACAAGAAGAAAACAAATAATCAATGGAACAAAACTGAGAATTTAGGCAAGCTTCTCTTGACATGCTTTTGAATAAATTAATCATTATTTTAGTACTGATGTCATTTTTACATGAAAAGCCATTATATAAGTGCCAATGTTAACTACAATGAAGCGTCCCTTTCAGGTTGAGTTTGTGTTTATTGTATAGTGTTTGTTTTTGTTTTTAATTTATAATGTTTGTTTTTTATTTTGAATTTGTAAAATAAAAAAAAATCACGATTAAAAACTAATAAACTGCACTAATGCCAAGTCAGACAAAGACAAATTTCAGTGTGTAGTTTACTTAAAATGGAATTATTCACGTCAAAACAGCTAATTAAAAGACTTGTTGGCAAATATTTCACCGGTAGATGGTTTTTACTTCCCCAAACAACGCCGAACACAGCTGTAGATACACAGCCACCAGAACTTCTCAGACTCATGTTGTCCAACGAGGCAAATTCACAGATAAGCTCGGACCAGGGTGATACGAGAGATTTTTTGTAAATATATTCATTCAAATATTTGAATTCTTCAATTGTCGTTATATTTGACCTGATTCGGGACGATTAAAGGGACGGATATAAACCCACTTCCGCCCAAAAGACAAAAACTCGCAAAATACAAGCAAGACATGCTCTCTGCGCTCTTTCCGCGGCCCAACACGGAAGAGAAAGGACAGAGAGTAGTTATTAATTAATTAATTAAAAAAAAACAACAATTGCTCGTTACACCATAAGCTTAAGAAGCCACCTGTTGCTAAATGTATTAATGACATTTCTTTTCACTTGAATGGGGCAAGAGCTACGTATCGAAAAATCCCTCCGATGTTTCCGCACTTGTAATTGTATTTAACCTCTTATGCTCGCTTCAATGCTTGGTTAAAAAATGTGAAATATCCAAATATCCAATTTTTTTTAATATATATTTTGCAGCTTTGAAATTCTACATAGGACAAAAAATGTGAAAAATTGAGTGACTTATTTTTGATAAAAAAAAGTTCTTGCACTTAATGTTGGTTTCTTGTTCAGCAGGTCTATGCCGTCTTTTAGTGGTCAGTTTTATGCAAGACAAGCTCTGTGCACAGGGAACCAAAAATTCCAGTAATTGTTTTGTGTTGGTGTTTGATTCAAACGCTTTGTTGTTGGCTGGATCTTTTATGACATGTGCATTGATAAATATATTGTCAAAAATGGAATATATGCCACTTACAGCACATATTTTGCATTTAGCACATTTGTCACACATCTGTTTAGCAAGTGTGGTCCCAATACGGCCCCTCCGTAGTACTGATCTAGTCCATTTACGCGTTGCTCTATCCTGTAGAGGAGCTCGGGAACAACACTTCATCCTCGCCTTTTGCCCATTAAGGGCCACACTATGAAAGGCCCAAATGAGGCACTTTCCTCGCCACAGACGGACGAGCTACATCAGTTGCCATATTGTGAAATGGTCCGTGTTAGCGAATGAGCCGCTGCCGCCGTAAATAATATTCTTCTTCCAGCTCATTTTGCAGATTCTAGTTAAACATGAGGTTAATGGCACATTGGGAAAAAAAAAACTTGACGAATGAATAAGAGAAAATGTGTGTATTTTCGCTGACCGGATAAAAAATATATTTTTTTTCAAATGGTGCCATTGTTTTTATTTACATGTTCTTACATGGTGACAGTGTTCCATTTATGTAGCACAAAGAAAAATGTAAGATGTGTTTCATCCATGCATTGCAGTCTAATGAAAGTGCATTCTGGGACATTTAGGAAGAATGATTTGAAGATTTGAACAAGTAGGAATTATAAGGACAAACACAAAGAGATCAAAGGTCCTGGAGAGGTCAAGGAAATGCCTTGCAACAAGAAAAAATAAACAAGGTAATGTAAACAGGTGATATAAAGAACTGTCAACATGCATGTGTACTTACACCTTCAAAACAAAAGCCCACGTAGAACATTAAAGTGCCATTGTCCAACTGTCAGGTATCGAAATGCCTTGCTGGTTGGTGGGAGTGGCGTGCAACCCGAGAGAGGGGCCCCACCAACAACCGCCACACTGGTCCTTTTACAATATTAGACCATAATGCAATCAGAAAAATGTCTTAAGGACGCGGGTTAATAAACATCCTATAAGAGAGACATTTCCACAAACATTTTGAGCAGAATACAATTTTGTCAAGTCAAAGTGCATCTTAAAACAAAATAAAAGAGACCTATGGGGCAATTCGGAAAAAAAACATGAGCTAGCCGTAACATAAGTTGTAGCTCTCAGGAACACGCAGCATTGTGGAGCGATCACTTTAGAGTTGACGGACGCACTCATTTTCTTTGAAATCACGGTCTCCACATTACATTATCAGCTTTCACTAGATTTTATCGCCAACATGCATTACATCACTTTAATCAATCGACCGAATGTTTGCAAGCCTAGGTGCTGCTTTTTTGGCTAGCAACTGAGTTCAAATAGCGACAGGCCCTCAGCAGTTATACTTGTCATGTCGGCGAGTTCATGACAGCGTATACATGAACTGAGATCGTTACAGTTACTACCTGTCATTTTTAATCTATTTGAGGAAAGTGTTTATTTGTCTTACCCAGTGATTAAATGGGGTAGGGCATCTATTAGCGGATAGGCCCCTATTTGAGGAAAATCAGGTTTGTTAATCACCTCTGCGGCCTTAAAAGTTCACAGCATACATTTACTTTTATTACATCAGTGGGAACATTGTGCTCATACCACTTGCACATGCACACACACCGCCGACATTCCTCTTGGCATTACAGTGCTGAATGTGTGACATCATCACACGAGACATAATGTTGCTGGCGTCACACATAACTCTTTGAGTCCCAGACATTTTTTAAAAAAAGACAACCTCTTGAGGAGGAGTGGGCAAACTTTTTGATTGGCAGGCCACAATGGGTTCTAAAATTTGACAGAGGGGCCAGACCAGGAGCAGATGAATGGAGTGTTTAGGTCACCTCACCTCATCGGAGAAAAAAAAATACATTTAATTTTAAATTAACATGAATAAAAGCATTACAACAATATACCGTAAAAATACGGCCATACGACGCGCTGCATCAAAGGGCGCAACACCAGTTGAGGGTGCTATTTCCGTCTTTAATGCATATACTAGGCGCGCCGCATTACAAGGCGCTAGCTCGGCTGCTTGCGCTAGCACGCTAGCGCTAGCACGCTAGCGCTAGCACGCTAGCGCTAGCACGCTAGCGCTAGCTCGGCTGCTCCCGCTAGCACGTTCGCGCTAGCGCGAACCGGCTGCTCCCGCTAGCACGTTAGCCTAGCACTAACTCGGCTGCTCGAGCTCGCGCTAGCTCGGCTGATGCCAGTTCACCAGGACTCAATCCCTTAAAGAATCGCTGCCAGAGGCACCATCCCATTTTATTGACAGATGTCAAGAAACTATTAGGAATCACTGTCAATAATAATGACTCTAACCAATAAAAGGTGTCTGGGAAATAGCCTACTAGACAAGGTCAGGGGAGGGACTTCACTGGTCACCACACTCCTTAGAGTCACGGTTTCAAATCAAAACCAAAAAAAACTCAGCATACAAGCAAACAATGAAACAAAGAAATAAGATTAACACAAAACATGTATCTCTCATGCCATCAATATACCCAAAAGAAATAAAAATAACACAAAAAGATTATAGCAATGGCTTCTTGGGAGCCACTCAGCCTTAGCCAATTACAGAAATGGCTTCTTGGGAGCCACTCAGACTCAGCCAATCATATGGCTGTTTAGAGAGATGTGCTGTTGTGCTTTGGGCTTTTTGTCTGTTGTCTAAACCTGGGACGTTTCTTGCTTGCAATAAAATAAATGATAAGACAGACTACAACATTGTGGACAGCTGCCCTTTTTTATTCTGCTTTCTCCTACACCATCACCCAAACACAATAGTCACATATTGTATAAGTCACGGTCAATTAGAAGCATAGATGACTCAGACTTTGTCCGGCAGGGTGTGCTAACATGCACTCCGAACAGCCCAATGAGTAAAAGGGTTGATGGTCGCGAGTGATCCTTAGACCATATAATGGGCGCGCCGCGTTACAAGGCGCTTTGTTTGTTTTGGGCAAGATTAGGGACTTTAAAGAGCGCCCTATGGCCCGGAAAATACGGTATATGCCTTTGAAAAACCATAGTATTTAGAAAAAAATCCAAGGTTTATTCATTTAATGTTTTTCAAATTCGACGGGCCGGATTAAAACATTTAATGGGCCGCATGTGGACCCGGGCCGTAGTTTGCCCACACCTGCTCTTGAGTGCCAATTTAGTCTTTTGACTGATCTTTCAAGGCTCACGGAATACTGTATTTTATGAATATGAACATACTGAAACTCCCAAATAAAAGTCTATACATCAATACAATACAAGACCAGACTATGGCACTGACAATAATTTTTTCAGGCTTGTATCAGGGAGGTTTTTTTTTTTTTTTGACAAGCTGAAAATTCCATCACATGGCGAACATAAGAACACTTATACTCAAAGAATAACATACTGTAGTCCTTTTCTAAGGTTTTAAACTACCGCATTTTTCGGACTATAAGCCGATACTTTTTTCCCAGATTTTGAACTGCGCGGCGAATACACGGGTGCGGCTTTTGTGTCAATTTTTCTTTCACCTGTAGGGGCGCTCTATAGCCAGAAAATACGCTAAATAAATCTTGATTTTTTTTTTTCCTCTTGGGTCTGTTCTGTTTTAATTAGCAAAGTTGGTGCCATGTTGTAAGGCACTGTGCCTTTATGTGCATTCACAGTACAAAATCTTTCTGTACATGCAGTAAACAACACTTTTTATTTCAACAGAAAAAAGCTCCGGCTTATAGTATGGTGCGGCTTGTATATCATGTTGTTTTTTTTGTTGTTGTTTTTTTCCCTTTTCGAAACCACCCAAATTAACTTTTGCACTACATTTGAATAAAACGAATAAATTGTTCTTCCATATTTTTGTCATGGGCTACAACATGCAACTGCTCCAAAAGCAGACAATATGCTGCAT